>NW_027507903.1:143924960-144524960 GCF_037356315.1 Lithobates pipiens
TTCTATATTGTTTAGAGTTTTATAAATGTACTCTTAGCCAGAGAATACAATTCAGATTTTTCTCTTTTTACCCTTCGCGTCTAGCATTCATATAATCTGAACCATCTCTATCCAGCTTCTGTTCACTAGTACAAAAGAAAGAAATGTGGGTAAAAAGGGGGAAGCATAACAGCAAAGTTCTGTCTGGAATTTCAGACCAGCTTTTGTTTTATATCTTTTATTAATTGTCACTGCTAGTGAAATTCAGCTTCCTTGTTACTGTATTCAGCATGGAAAATGCTTCTACTGGAGTAGACGACAGCTATAAACTTTCTAGTAACCCCAGACTTCCTGCATGCAGACACAGAACAAGGAGCTTAGAAGAGACCTGCCAGACTGATCTACTTTACTCGCTGTGGTGCTGCAAGATGACAAAACAATACATATATATGTATACACACACTCCATTATTAAGCTGTTGAGTGAAAAAGAAAAACCGCTACAGTTTCTTAAAAGCTTCTAGTTTTGGCCTGCTATGCACAGTGTATGCATTGGAAATAAAACAATATATAGAAGTACCAGGGTAAAATGCTGCGCTGTCAGTTTTCTGACACTAAGTGGGTGGCAATATTGGTTTTGAAGGTATTTTGCCAATAGGCTTTTACATTATCCCATGCATTCATTTTGTTTTTTTTTTGTTTGTAAATATATTACATTTTTCTCGGGTAAGTAGAGTAGATACTGATCATGCTACATTCAAGACATCTCATCTACCTACAGTTTCTAATAAATATTTTTACTGATACTCTGTAGAGGCTTAAAAAGATGTAAGTGTTTTATATGGATACATTTAGAAGATTTATTTAATAGAGAAGATTCTGTTATTAATATCTCATGACTTAGGCCTCTTTCACACATCAGTTCAGTTACGTTTTTTCAGAGAAAAAAAATGGATTTACATCCATTTTTTTATCCATTTTTCATCCATTTTTTACTTCCTCCAGCTAGAGTCTTTAATCACTCAAGTCTTGGAGCCATTATTTTCATGCAAAAACCAACCATTTGTCTGTTTACATCCGTTTTTCATCCAATCTGTTTTTTTAACAGAAGCAAAATAGGGCTTTGATCCATTCCAAAAATGCACATAGATGAAAATGTACGACTATCCGTTTACATCCATTTTTCCATAGAGATACATTGATGACCATTTTTCATCCCTCAACGGATAAATGAAAAACAGACAAATGGTCCGTATGTGTGAAAGGGGCCTTATTCGTGACATTCAATTATTTGATTGCCGTGTTTGATTTCAGTGAAAACACTAGGGCAGCCAACACAGGTGACTATCTGTCCAAGAAGCAATGCTGTGCTACATCATGGCTCAAAGGTTGAGTAGCCATCAAAAAATAAATCCTGACCACCACCCAGCATTCCATCTTGCTACCAATGTGAGCCAAGGGGTGAAGCCCAGACTCTCTCCTTGCTACATAATTTTATTTCTACTTATAATAAATGAGCATAAACTATACCACTGGCTGGAGGTTTTTCTATGTAATGAAATGCACTCATGCTGCTTATCTTTCTCAACTGGATTGAAAATATCTGTCAATATTTAATATGTGTTCATGATACCACAATTTATATATACAATATATATTATATATTATACCTCTTGTTTTACAATTCTTGTGAAATTGCTGGAAGTAGCTTTCCTAATGATTGCCATTGGTGACCCCCATTGCTAGAATGAACAAGTATATGATAAGAATATGTTGCTATTATAAAATAAGATTACGTTCACATATTTAAAGGTGATATACCAAAGTATTAAATAAAAATAGAAGTACTTTTAAATATAAATCAACAAATATATACAGTATCTCACATACGTGAGTACACCCCTCACCTCATATTTTTGAAAATATTTTATTCTATCTTTTCATGTGACAGCATTGAAGAAATTAAACTTTGCTACAATGTAAAGTAGTGAGTGTACAGCTTGTATAACAGTGTAAATTTGCTGTCCCCTCAAAATAACTCAACACATATCCATTGATGTCTACACCGCTGGCAACAAAAGTGAGTACACCCCTAAGTGAAAATATCCAAATTGGTCCCAAAGTGTTAATATTTTGTGTGGCCACCATTATTTTCCAGCACTGCCTTAACCCTCTTGGGCATGGAGATCATCAGAGCTTCACAGTTTGCCACTGGAGTCCTCTTCCACTCCTCCATGATGACAGAGCTGGTGGATGTTCGAGTCCTTGCGCTCCTCCACCTTCCATTTGACAATGCCCCACAGATACTCAATAGGGTTTAGGTCTGGAAACATCCTTGGCCAGGCCATCACCTTTACTCTCAGCTTCTTTATCAAGGCAGTGGTCATCTTAGAGGTGTGTTTGGGGTCGTTATCATGTTGGAATACTGCCCTGCGGCCCTGTCTCCGAAGGGAGGGAATCATGCTCTGCTTCAGTATGTCACAGTACATGTTGGCATTCATGGTTCCCTCAATGAACTGTAGCTCCCCAGTGCCGGCAGCCCTCATGCAGCCCCAGACCATGACACTCCCACCACCATGCTTGACTGTAGGCAAGACATACTTGTCTTTGTACTCCTCACCTGGTTGTTGCCACACTCGCTTGATACCATCTGAACCAAATAATTTTATCTTGGTCTCATCAGACCACAGGGCAAGGTTACAGCAATCCATGTCCTTAGTCTGCTTGTCTTCAGCAAACTGTTTGCAGACTTTCTTGTGCATCATCTTCCTTCTGGGACAACAGTCATGCAGACCAATTTGATGCAGTGTGCGGCATATAGTATAAGCACTGACAGGCTGACCCCCCCCCCCCACCCCTTCAACCTCTACAGCAATGTTGGCAGCACTAATACATCTATTTCTCAAAGACAACCTCTGGATATGACGCTGAGCCTGTGCACTCAACTTCTTTAGTTGACCGTGGCCAGGCCTATTCTGAATGGAACCTGTCCTGTTAAACCACTGTATGGTCTTGGCAGCTCAGTTTTGGAGTCTTGGAAATCTTATAGCCTAGGCCATCTTCATGTAGAGCAACAATTATTTTTTCCAGATCCTCATAGAGTTCTTTGCCATGAGGTGACATGTTGAACTTGCAGTGACCAGTATGAGAGAGTGAGAGTGATAACATCAAATTTAACACACCTGCTCCCCATTCACACCTGAGACCTTGTAACACTAGCAAGTCACTTGACACCGGGGGAGGGAAAATGGCTAATTGGGCCCAATTTGGACATTTTCACTTAGGGGTGTACTCACTTTTGTTGCTAGCGGTTTAGACATTAAAGCCTGTGTGTTGAGTTATTTTGAGGGGCCAGAAAACTTACACTGTTATACAAGCTGTACACTCACTACTTTACATTGTAGCAACGTATAATTTCTTCAGTGTTGTCACATGAAAAGATATAATAAAATATTTACAAACATGTGAGGGGTGTACTCACTTTTGTGAGATACTGTAAATACATGAGAAACAGGAGATAAGTTACATTGTTTGTCTATGTAAATAATATTGCAAGCAATTTGTAAAATGCTGTGTTCAACTCTTAGGAAGCCATTTTTAAAATATTTAAGTTGCATTCCCTGGAAAGCAGATAAATAAATGTATTTTTGACCTCAGAAGACAGAATAAGTATATCTCTTCTGGGTAAAAATGCATTGAAGAGGAAAGGATGATGGTGGCACATGCATCAGGAATATAAAGTGACGGACTGTGGGAATTTTACTGGTATTTGTAATGTTTTATATATGCCTGGCACATAGAAACCATTGTAAAAGCTAAGGCATCTCACTTGAATGCGCTTAAGCAAGTCTAGCCTAACTTCCCACATGCCCCATGTTGACACATGGTTAATACATCAATACTTTTTATGTAGGAGCAAAGATCCAAAATAGCGACTGCGTCTCCCACCACTCTTCTTTAAAGCTATTTTAACCCGCATGCTTGAGCAGTAAATATTATGCTGCCTCTGACATTCCATCTTCTGCCTCTCCATTTAATAGCAACCTTCAAATGTCAATTTAGTGTAAAACAAAGTGATGCTTGTCACAGGTTTCATATGCCCACTCACTATGCTAAAAGAAATCTAAAATGGCAACAATGTAGCTTTAAGCAGCACAGAGTAACTTGCTGTGGAGGTTACTGACAATGCATTTTGTTGCATGTGAATTGATGCACAGTTAGATCTGATAACGTGCCTTGTAGAATTAATCATTACCCGAACGACGAGATGCTGCATATTTCAATATGCTGCTACCTGGAAGCTCAAATCTTGAAAGAAAAATATAGTAAGTGACCAGTGTTTAAATATGTAGAGCCCAGATACTGCTGAATTTTCATTTTTATTCAACATCATAGATAATGCATATATTAAGCAGAGTTTGTCTTTCTAAGCCTCATGCTGTTCTGTTCTACAAAGGAAAAATGTCATACGCTGAATAGACTCAAAAGGAAAACTTTAAAAAATTATGACGGGAGCTCTATTTTTCATTTCATGTGTAACCAGATGGTCATTCTCGTGTGTGCTAAGGTGCTTGTAGACATATTAGGGCAAATCATCATACAGACATGATCAGACCACCCTCTGGTTCTTATGAGAACCGGAGCTGCTATAGACATGGCTTGGCTAAATGCACATATTTATTGCTATGGATATAGGAGAAGAGGGGAGAAGATTGGTGCAAGCAGACCTTGCCCATTACCCTTACCCTAGGGGGGAAAACAGGTTTATACACACCAACACCCACTCCAAAAGTGCTGGCAGAAAGGTAACATCAAACGTGTTTTTTTTTTTACTCTAAATAACCAATCAATAGTATGTGGTTACAAGGGAAGTGTAATTTTTTGGGGATAAAATATAATTTTTAGGTAAAGTTTTAGGGTAAAATGCTCATTTTTTTCTAGGTTTTTTGTAAATCTGTTAGGAAAACATACTGTATGTAAATATAATAAAATAATCTTAAGTTTACAAATAAATCTATAACGCAATCCAATTGCGTGTAAGCAAAAATGCAGTTTTAAAAAAAAAAATCCTTGCACGTGATTGGGTATTCTTTACAAAGTGAAGCTTAGCATAATTACATTTGCTATGGAAAATGAGTGAAACTGATTTGCAGAGTGCACAGTATTTACCTTTAGTAAATACACCCCTATAGCTGTCATACAAACTTCAGATAGAGTCATCCAGTAAGCATAATTATGATTCATTGAAAAAAAAACAGTCCACCTTGAGCTACTGAGGTTTGTAGGCATGCTTTTTATTGGATATTATTATTTTAAAATGGGATGAGTGCATTGAAAACACAAAATATCCAAACGCAATTTTAATAATTAATTTAATTAATTATACATTGATGTGTATATATATATATATATATATATATATATATATATGTATGTATATATATATATATATATATATATATATATATATATATATATATATATATATATATATATATATATATATATATATATATATATATATATATGGGTTTGAAGCAATAATGAAGAAAATATATGTATTAACCAAAACCAATATTAATTCCCTTTCCTTCCCTCCCTTTAAGAATGGGACTCCTACTTTTCAAGAAACCATTGAAGTAGAAAAGAATGTGGTCCTTTATTTTATATGGCCCTTTGGGGTGTGCTAAAAAAAAGCTTTCACATATATCAACAACCATAGGCTGCTCTAGGTCCCATGAGCATATGTGTGGTATGAGTGCCTTCATCACTATCTTTTGTCTGCAGCGCTGCTTTGCCAACAACTATTTCTCCTTCTGTATATCTTGAGATTCCATGTTTTTTCTTGGCAGAATGGTTAACGCCAAATTGCTAACTAAATAATAAACAGTAGTGGGTGATGTAGGAGACACTACAAAATGCAGCATTTTTCTAGATGATAAAAGAGCTAGTGTCAGCGTAAGCGTTTTGCAGGCCACATGACTTATGCCATGATGTAGATCACATGACCAGAGGAAGAAAACTTTTCACTAAGAAATGTGGTTAGTATACAAGGATTAAATCAAAAAGACAAAAGACAGGCACCGCTATCTACAGCACATGCCGCGAGTGGCGGCTCCCGTGCGCATGTGCGGGAGTGACGTCATCGTGGCTCCGTCGAATGACAGTGCCGGAACAGCAAGACCCACCAAGAAGATGGAGGTTCCATACACAAGGGGACAGCAGTGACTTTGCTGGCTCCTGTGTCAGGTAAGTGACACATAATGAACTACTATGCGATGCATAGTAGTCCATTATGCTTTACCTTTGCAGGGAATCAAAGAGGATGTAAACCCATCAGGGTTTACTTCCTCTTTAATTTTAATGTGATTGTACTTTCCTATGCTGCACATTTGTGCTGCTGCCATATGAAGGATATACATTTTTTATGATGATTGACTCTTCTTACTGGCCCACTCAACTCTTAAGGTGCATATTTTTTATAAAATGGGGTTAAAAGTCACCCTCTTATATTCTTATACATCCACTAGATACCCAAACAACAAATAGGAGGGGTAAAGAAGTTATGAAGGAAGCAAAAAGCTGCTTTATTTTGTTAAAGTTTTATTTTCAGCAGACAGATGGTAAATATGGAATTATGGTGACCTCCTTCCCCTACTTCACGGGCACAGAAGCATATGCACTGTCTGCACATAGTAGTTTCACCCTAGCATTACCCCCATGATAAAGATCTCATTAGGTTACTAAAGTGTAAACACCAATGATAAATGAATTGAAAATATATAAAGCAGTTATTGAATGCAGCTTAGTTCATATTATCATATTTTATTTAGTTCTTTATTTTTATGTGCAATCATTTTTTTTAAAAAAAATTGAATTTGAGTGTCACAATTTTATATGTCCTTCCAAATATTAATGTGCTGAAATAACCAGTCTTATCAGAGAGATACGCAAACGTTGCTGGACTTCTGAGCTCTGCATCCTTTGATGCCACTCATCCTCATGGGTGCTGGCCTATTAAGCATGCTTATTAAAGGTGAGAAATGTACACTGCTAGCTTCCGCACTCTAACATCCCCAGGGAGGACAGCCAGTCTGCCTCATGCACTACACAGCATCCAGAATGGTGAGGTGAGATGATCTATAAACAAGGAAATCACTACTGTGCTCTATACATATTCACTGCAAGTCATCACCTGCTAAAGCATCTCCATATACCTATCTTTGTTAACATTTTGATAAATATGGATCAGGTATGTGTATTCTTGTTTTCAAGCACCTTCAATTCTAATAAGTTACTTTTTTCAGTAAACATAGGAATGTGAAATGTTGTCCAAGATATGTATATCTGTGATAATACTAAGATCACACGTTGCCCTCTGATGCCACACTTAGCACAATTAGGCTGTGTTCATGTCAATCATGTGCCAGGGTAATTCCAATATATACATGTTTGCTGGGGTAAGTGAACTTTCCACTCCTTTACGAAATCAACCCATTCATTTCATCTCCAATGACCAATATTTTCCCCATGTTGAGCCTTACAAGTCGATTTGTGTTCATTCACAGTGAATGGAGTTCAGCTCAAATGAAGTATGCTTGCCCTAGAAGCATCTGTATACAAGAATTATAAATTATTTGTACTTTTCTTGGGGGTAAAATGTAAAGAACTTAAATTTTGTGGGGAACTTGTTCATTATTTGAACATTGTTCTGTAAAGCCACTTGTCACTACTGCCTACTGAGCATTTTGAGTCTGAGAAAATCAAAGTCTCTGTGGATAGAAGAAGATATCCACATTGTGTGAAAAAAATGCATTATTCATTGATCTAATTTGGCACACAATGATATGAATAGTAATCAAAAAGCTCTTTTCGTGCATTTCCACATATTCCATTTTAATTGTATTCTCTTACAGTTGGTTGTTTTTTGGCTTCTGAACTTACAGTCAGGCCCAAAAGATCTGCATTCTCCAAAGTTTAAAATCGCACATTTCTGAATTACCCTTGTAAGACAAAAAAAAATAAAAAACACACAGTACATATTACCACAATCTGACAGCAAGTCTGGCTTCTTGCCCACTTCATAACAAACTCTGCCACAAAAATAGATATAGAAATACACTCAAGACAGGGTTTATACTAATGTTCTCAACCAATACTGTAAGAATATTAACCCTTCCAGAAATATATTATGCCATGATATACTAGTTACCAATATGACTTTAATATCTTGATCTGTTACCTGAGCTTTTCCTAACTACCTTAAAGTATATCTAAAGCCCAAGTTTGTTTTTTAAGTTTTGGGTAGAGCTGGCAAAATTCTGGATCCCCTTTTAGACAGTTGTCACATCAACAAATGCCCTCATAAAAAGATTTCCTATTTATTTCTGTTCTGGTGACAATTAAAAATGTTGTGTTGTGTGCCACTTTCTTGTCTCCATCGTGGATGCTGCCTCTTATTCGCTATTCATCTCCTTCTGAGCAGCTTGGTTGAAAAACAGTGGTGATGAACAGTCAAACCTTGCTAGCTTAGTAACCATAACATAGATCAGAGCAGGACCAAATGCCCCATGCACCCTTTCCCTTTGGGAATTCCACCAGTATTTAAACATGACGGTGATACTTCTTTTTTAGGGCCTAGTGAATATGTTCCAATGTAACTACGCAAGTGAATAGGTGCAAATAGAGTGATTGCACTGTCTACTATTACTCTGGGCTTTAATGCAGCTGAAATATGGCAGTCCTGAACCATGCACTGTAAACATACCATGCCCCAAACTCTGCACTGTGTATGTAACACCCTCAGAACCCTGCACTCAGTACATAGCACAACCCTCAACTTTGCATTCAGTACTTAGCACACCCCTCAACCCTGTACTCAGTGCACAGCTCACCCATCAAGCCTGCATTCAGTACATAGCACACTCCTCAACCCTGCACTTAGTCTGTTGCTCAACCCTCAACCCTGCACTCAGTAAGTATCGTACCACTCAACCCTGCACTCTGTACACAGCACACACCTCAACCCTGCACTCAGTATGTAGCACACCCCTCAACCCTGCACTCAGTATGTAGCGCACCCCTCAACCCTGCATTCTGTACATAGTGCACCTCTCAACCCTGCACTCGGTACATAGCGCACTCTTCAACCCTGCACCCTGTACACAGCACATCCCTCAGCCCTGCATTCAGTACATAGTATAACTCTCAACCCTGCATTCTGTACACAGAGCATCCCTCTGCCCTATATTCAGTATGTAGTGGATCCCTCAACCTTGCACTCTGTACGTAGCCACAGCACCTGTGACCATCACTATCAAGCTGTGTATTACTGTATTAAAAAAACAGGCTGTACAGTGTGATCATCAGCTTGATAATGCTGTGGCTGTATCATTCATGGCTGCAGACAGTGTGCTTTAATTCAGCTGAAATATGGCAGTCCTGAACCATGTATTCTACACATAGCATGCCCCAAACTCTGCAATGTGTATGTAACACCCTCAGTACATAGCCCACCCCTCAAATCTGAACTCAGTACATAGCACACCCCTCAACCCTATACTCAGTACGTAGCAAACCCCTCAATCCTGCACTCAGTACATAGCAAACCCCTCAACTCTGCACTCAGTCTGTAGCTCCCCCTTAACCCTGCACTCAGTACGAAGCACACCCCTCAACCCTGCACTAAGTACATAGTACACCCCTCAACCCTGCACTCAGCACATAGTACACCCCCTGAACCCTGCACTTAGTCCATAGCTCACTCCTCAACCCTGCACTCAGTACATAGCACACCCCTCAACTCTGCACGTAGTTCGTAGCTCACCCCTGAACCCTGCACTCAGTATGTAGTGCACCTTTCAACCCTGCACTCTGTACACAGCCCACTCCTCAACCCTGCATTCAGTACATAGTGCACCTCTCAACCCTGCACTCAGTATGTATCACACCCCTCAACCCTACATTCAGTATGTAGCGCACCTTTCAACCTTGCACTCGGAACATAACGCACTCTTCAACCCTGCACCCTTTACACATCACATCCTTCAGCCCTATATTCAGTATGCAGTGGATCCCTCAACCTTGCACTCTGTACGTAGCTTACCCCTCCTCCCTGCAATCTGTATTTGGCACATCCATCAGCCCTGCACTCTGCACATATCACACTCTTCAGCCCTGCACTCAGTATGTAGTGCATCCCTCAACCCTGCACTCTTTATGTAGCACAACCTTCAACCCTACACTCAGTACATAGCATACCCCTCAACCCTGCACTCTGTGTCATAGCATACACTTCAACCCTGTAGTTTGTACACAGCGCACCCCTCACCCTTAAACCCCTCCCACTGATGCAGCTCACTCCCTCCTTCTAGTGTCCCTCAGTCTGAAGTTCAAAAGTTGTTAGGTGTGCCACTATGCTATAGGGACAGTGGGGCCTGCTCATCCACCTCCACCAGCTTACAGAATTGGCCATTAGATGATGGGCTGCTAAGCCAAAGGACCATGTGGATGCCAGGTTTGAGAGGGAGGCTCATAACATTGCTGGCTACCTCCCACTTGGTTAGGATAGAGTATGGGAGATTGATCACCATGAATAGGACATCTGCTGTATTCATGTGCTGAGGTTGGTACATGTCTGCTAGTCTCTCACTTGTAGCACAGGTAAATGAAGCATAATTTTGGGTACAAAGTCTGTGACATATGTTACTAAGTACACAGCGAGTAGAGTAAAGTTTTAAGCGCCTCCCACTGTTAGCGCAATTTAAAATACCCAACACCCACAATTTGTCACAGTGTGGCAGGTTCGCTAATTTTTGTCTTCTGGGTACCCATGTCTGACCCCCCCGCCTGTCATAGAATAAAAATGGGGGTTGCCAAACCTCTGTAAATGTTAGCTGAATGACTGTATCTGGCTTCAGTAAAACTGTGTCACAGACATGGGGCAAGCATCCATCAAGTCAAAGAAAAGTCAGAATTCATGTACTTGTTATGGGTTATTGATGGAAACTGAAGTATAGAAGCCAAAGTTTCTGTACAACAGACAGGCAATTAGTATTTACAGATAAGTGATCAGCAATGGTGGGGTTCATGTCTCTCATGACACATTTTATTTAACATAGTTGTCGTATGTATTGCTTTGTATGTTTCATTTTATTTGTGTTCTAATTTAAAGACAAACGTGATTGTGGATAACACCCTTTAAAATATATGAAGCTTCAATGAATTGCCTAATGTGTAAATTGGAAATGTGTAAAGTGCATTCAACACGTCATCAAATAAACCTAGGGGAAAAAAAAGATGAAAAACAAAAGGCAAATTGCCAAAAGTTGTCACATCCTCACACACCAGCCTAGGGATGATTCCCTTTTGTAGTTCCTCTCAAACAGTTTGTCTTCTGGGTGAGTAAGCAGTCTTTCAAAACCGTCATGAGAGCTCACCCAAACGCAAACATCTTTTATGTGAGCATTTCTCCTCTAAGGTGCACTGATTAGCTGCATTAATCATTCTTTATCTGGCATGTGCATATTGATAAAGCGCACAGAAAATATAAACGTAAATATCTGCCGTGCCTATCACCGGCGAGCACAATTTATGAAAAGTACAATAACTGCCAATCTTATTTTGAGCCTGTTGCACCTCAAAGAATTGATGTGTCCATCCTATCAATTATCACAATAACAACAAAAGGAAACCGAAGTGGCACACCTGATTTTTTTTTGCATAGTTTATTTCCCAAAGCGATTAGGCAGTCCAAATTTCCCTGGCTTGAAAACACAAACAAGACATCAGCAAGAGGCAGTAAAGGCAATCCTATGGGGTGATTGAAGGGATCCTGAAGGACCCAATCCACGTCACTAAGCCTTTGGGGAAAAGGCAAAAACATTAGGAGCTTTCAGATACAGTACTTATAAGATTAAACCAGCCACAAGTCCCAGCCTCAGGTTCTCTCATGTGACAGAAGCATGCCCTAAATAGCTGGCTTGCCAACAGGGATTTTTGTATAGCGTCCCAGAGAGAACTACATAGAGCTGGCACCATGCCATGCAGCCGTTTTCTGTTCCTGATTTTTCCAGGGCTGCACATATTTTATAATAAGGTTAAGAAACAGAGCAGAGAACAATTAAGAGAATAATGAAAACTAATTACATAAATACCATCCTCTATACAGGAAGTCAGAACAGAAATCTGTGACGTTAGTTTTGAGCTTTTGCGTACGACCGATTGGTGAAGTCACTTATATAATTTAATTTTTACACCCCCTTCCAGTAGGTTATGGGATATCATAAAATTGTGTAGGGAAATTGAAATAACCATAATCATAGTAATCACTTACTAGATTTAAAAACAATAACTTTAATGCATGTGATAACTGGGTGTTTAGCAAGCAATGGGAATTGTTTAACTAAATGAGAGCTTTGAATAACATGATAAATGGCATTTTTTTATGGTACAGTGTCTTCCAGTTAAGTGAATTTCACCAGCTTACAGCCCTTTGTAAATAAAGGAAAAAGAAACATATTTAGAGCTTTTAAGATGCAAAACGCATATCAGTTATGAGGAATGGTGTTTGACACTGCAGCATTAAAGGGTTAAAGCAGTACATTTGCACACAGGGACTTTCATGCTGCAACGTGTCCTGTGTTTATTGCCATGTACAGTTTTTAATGCTCTGATTAAAAGAAAGAGAAAACAGTACTGTAAAACAAAACACAAGGCCATAAAACCTGTTGCCATGACAACAATTCATTCTCACATTAACGAAGGCTTCGGCCTGCTCTGATATTTGAACTGCACTGACATTGCAGTGCGATTAGTATGTTTTCCACCAAGCCGGTCTGCGCATAATAGGATGTTATATGTCTGTGCGTACGCCAAATATTTCATACAATTACAAGTATGCACTGGGATCCTTTCTTGAAGGCTTGCTTTATAAAAGGATACCGCTCATATAAGTGAAATGCAGGTTTGATTTTTAACCATTTTTTTTCCTGAACAACATTTTAGAAATGTTTTCAGGCATATGTTTCCAATGGGCAAGTAAAATCTACAGTCCAAGTTAAACACCCCAGGAGGAAACCCCAGTTTTTCCTTTTAGAAGCACAGTGCAATTGGTAGTTCTCTTGGATCCCTTGCACACAAGTCTGACCAACTGCTGTGCTTCCCTCCTGGGTTTTTTAGCATGCCCAGGAGGCATAGCTGCAGACTCCAGTCCTGCGGCAAACAGTCTGGCAAAGTCTAGGTAAGATGGGGCTGGACAGGGCTGAACACTGTACAGAATGGTACCAGCATTTAGGGTACTGGCCTTTGTTTCTGAAATGGACAGGGTTCTAAGTGTAATTAACACTCAGTTTAGCGTTTAGCTCCGTCCAGTTGTAGCCTGCCATAGACTTTTACAGGTTGACTGCAGCCAGGCTGGAAGCTGCACCTGTTCCTGTTGGACATGCTAAAATACGAGGGAAGTACTGCAGCTAGAAGAACCCATGTGCATACTTATTTTTCCCTACAGATTCACTTTTTATTTCCTCTAGATCCCTGCCATCTATTTCTTTGCAGTGCTTCCCTGCACTTCCACTCTGAGATTATGCACTGCTCATAGTCAGGTGGTCCGCTGCATCTCCTCCCATGATTCCCTGTGGCTGGCCCTTTTGTGCATGCATGCCTGTCACAGCAGGGGGAGGGGGGGGCAAGAGGCTCCAGGAAGCCCATACAAAGCAATGGAGCCACCCTATAGGCAGAAAGCAGTGGGATGTCATTTTTATCCATTATTTTTCTTTACAGGGATGCCAGAAAGAAAAGGGAAAAGCAACAACACACATAGTTAAGGTATGTACTGGATGAGCATATATTTTTACAATGAGGGTTCATTATCACTTTACAGGAAGGCTTCTGTCGGACCGGCTGCCATACACATGGGCCGAATGCTGGCCAGTTTCTACTGAACCAGCCAACATTTGGCCCATGTGTACCTGTCTTTATTTTACAGATAATTACAAATGGCTGGTATATCCATACACCTAGGTGCTTACACTAGCTGCTTTTTAAAATATGCCTAACTATTTTTTGACAATCATATAACTGCATTAATTTATGTTTTTTTAAATATATATCTGCCTGGAGTTTAGCTTTAAGTGCCAATTCTTAAATACTGGATATATATAGCAACCAGTCATAATCTACTCTGTTAAGGTCAGACCAGTAATAAATGAATTTTGTTTGGTTGCTATGGATTACTTTTCTAATGACTTGGCGCTCTTTACTGAATAAGGCTGCATTTCAGTTATGCTGTCAGATGCCACTATTTATAATGTGATTTAACCAGAAATCTCATGGGAAGCATGCGTATTTCTCATGGAAACTACATTTTAGTTGTTATTTTACCAGTTCAGCCTAGAAAATTAAATGGAGTTGTTGGTTCGTTTGGGCTGCACTTGTCCTTCTTACTATTTTTACATAAGAATTCTTAGTATTCTCATAAGCCAAAGATTTATGGATGCTAATTTTTCACAATAAGCATATTTGCAGTTTTCAGCCTAAAGGCATGACAGAGACACTAGAATTCCACAAAGGGTTGCCAAGTCACTAGCATTTTACTGCACTGTCAAGTAAATAAATGACTTGCAATCAATGTTAACAATAGCCCAGAAATCACAGAAACAACAGAAGTTAGAAAAGTTAGTATATTTTAAAATAGTGCATTTTACCTGGCCAATAAAAACTGGACTTAATGGGACATTTATAAAATGTTACCACAACTATACCACTTTTTTGGTGTGCTTTACAAATGTGTCTAGTGCTTTTATGATGTTGTGACTCCACAACCAGCTGAGCACTATTGTTCTGAATCGAAGATCAGAAGAAGAAAACCAAAGCCAAGAGGAGAACTTGGGCAGGTGATCATGTGACCAATCTCTCCAAATAAGAAGTTCTCCTTGCTGTGTTAAGCAAAGCGATGTCTGTGAAGTTCTGCACACTGTACCATGGCCCATCTTTCATACATGGACTAGGCTGAGGTTTGTGTAGCTTTACAAAGAATAACAGAGTGGATAACAATAGTGCCAACTACTAAGGGGATTAATATGTATAGGATTATTACTACAAAACTATGTGAATTGGTTGGGGTCAATGCCTGTTCTATAAAATAAAACTATAATCTATTTTTGGTGTATTTTTAACTTTACTAGAATTGGCACAGGCTTACAATAGGTCACTAAAATAGATAAAGACCTTTGCTGTGGTATGTATTGAACATTTTAAAAGTAAAATGTCATATGGTCACCTCATGAATAGAACATTACCTCCAT
Source organism: Lithobates pipiens (assembly GCF_037356315.1). Classification (NCBI taxonomy): domain Eukaryota; kingdom Metazoa; phylum Chordata; class Amphibia; order Anura; family Ranidae; genus Lithobates; species Lithobates pipiens. Next base: position 143,940,241 of record NW_027507903.1, read on the forward strand.
GGGGTATATGAACGAACGAATGAATGAAATACTTGTATAGCGCACAATGCAAACTGAATCGCCTCAAGGCGCTGTGGCGAGCTTTGATCATCAGCTAGAAGAGGAAGGTCTTGAGTTTTTTCCTAAAAACCAGGTGATTTTCTTCCAGGCGGATGTTGATTGGTAGAGCATTCCATAGCCGGGGACCTATTTACCTATTATACCGTGTACACACTATTGGATTTTCTGACAACAAATGTTCAATGGGAGCTTGTTGTTGTAAATTCCGACCGTGTGTAGGCACAATCGAACATTTTCTGTTGGAATTTCCGACTAACAAAATTTGAGATCTGGTTTTCAAATTTTCCGACAACAAAATTCGTTGTCGGAAATTCTGATTGTGTGTACACAATGCCGATGCACAAAATTCCACGCATGCTTGGAATCAAGCAGAAGAGACGCACTGGCTACTGGAACTTCAATTTTCTCAGCTTGTCGTATGTCACCATATTCTTGACGTTCGGAATTTCTGACAAGATTTATGTGATCATGTGTATGTAAGACAAGTTTGAGCCAGCATCCGTCGGAAAAAAAAACATGGATTTTTTTGTCAGAATGTGCGATCGTGCGTACGCGGCATATCTGTTATGCCGCATACACACGACCAGTTTTTCTGTCAGAATAAACTCTGAAGGTCTTTCTGACAGAGTTCTGATGGAATTCTGCTGAAATGGACTTGTCTACACACGATCACACCAAAGTCCGATAGCCAGTAGCTAATAGCTGCCCTTGCGTAATTTTTGGTCCGTCGGAATAGCATACAGACGAACGATTTTCCCAATAGGAATTGATTCTGTCGGAAAGATTTAAAACATGTTCTATTTCTAGTTCTGTCAGAATTTCTGAAAAAAAAGTCAGATGAAACCCACACACGATCGGAATATCCGATGAAATGATTCCGTCTGACCTTTTCTGCCGGAAAGTTCGGTCATGTGTACGCGGCATTAATGTTTCGTGCACAAAAAGAATTATAAACAACTACCTATAATGTAAATTGATACAGATCCACTCCCTCTGCCTCCTACCCAACCGTAACCCTCCCTCCTCTTTCCAAATTAATTTTATGTCCCCTTTTCTTTTTCAGAAACATTCTTTTAAGTTGACATTCCTGGCCACTACTAGTCTAGCCCTAGTTCCCCCTTACCTGTTTTTGCTCAATAATTACTAAGTGATCTTATGGCAATCGTGAGCTACAAACTCACTCCATGTGGCAGAGCTAGTTTACCTCCTCTAAGCCTCCAGGATATGTCAATTATGCCAATGCCTGGATTAACCCAACTAACACCACGTGGCAGGAGATGGGTGGTTATCGTGGCATACATGAATGGAGAAGGTGGGTTGGTCTGGTGTAGAATAACCCTTTGATCAAAATGACATAACTAAAGTGTGTTGTACCTATGAAATGTAAAAAATGTCCAAAAAAATTTAAGGAAAATGAAAATTTTATAGGGTCAAGTTACTCAACCATGGATTATTAGCATGGTGTGAATGTAGTATAATATCATACTTTTACATGACCACATACTCACTTATTGCTGATCTATGTATTATTAGTAATAAAATCCCTCTCCAGCTAGCATTAGACACCACACAAATCCTTTTTTTTTCTGTCTAGTCTATAGTCTATTTTACTTTAAAATGGAGCACTGGTAAGGAAATATGTGGGTAGCAAATATGTACTTACAGGTATGCCACTTAACTCCCTTTACCAGCTTATCTGAAGAGATCAATTATTTTCCTCCTACACAGGGAATATGAGGCTCCTTTTATACGTTCAATAACAGTGCCCAATCTGAACTCGCTCAAACAACAAACACGCTAGAGAAGTCAGCTATTTAACCAAACAACAACATCTGCCCACAAAATTACCTCTTATGAAATATAAAAAAGTTATTGCTATTACATAAACATCTCAATCCAAATAATGCATTGTTAAGAACAGAGAAAACAAGTAAATGTTTAATTGTTGTTATTAAAACAGATTGTATGTTCCTAAAATATTATACATGTTGCGCAGAGCCTAGTAATTATTCTGTTGGCAACCGCAAATGTTTAAATAGAACCCATAAGTTCTTCACTAACCTGTGTATGACATTGGCCAGTACAATGTGTACATGCAGATGAATGCTTGCCTTGTGCCCCTCCTTTGCCCAGGGCAGGTATATTTTTGAAACATGCCTTTTTCTATTTTTTTATGCTTTACCTTACTAAACTAGTGTCCCCATTGGAAGATTTCCCCTCTAATACTGTTCTTTATCTTTTCTTTTCACTTTCAATGATAATGGTAAACAGGAAATATTGAGAGAGTCAATCTCCCTAATGGGGGAGAGGAAGCAATAAAAGTCTGGCAGGTGTTCTAATCCCCCTCCACTCTATCCAAAAATAAAAGAAAAAACATTTTGCCTTTAGCAATACTTTAAGGAAGGTATCACAAGACACACAGACACAATCACAGACACAGGTACACTTATACTTGCATTTTTTCACTCCCTAATGGTACTTATGGGTATGGGGGGGAGGGGAGGGATTTGACTCTTTCCCTTTCCTCTAACTCTGGGGTTGGCAACCTGTCGATCGTGGTCCACCTGTCGACTGCGGGCAGGTGACAGGTAGACCACAAACAGGTCATAAGGTCTGCCTTCTACTGCTAGCTGACAGTTTTTCTCTCTATGCCCTAGCCTCCTCCACCGCTGTCATTAGTGAACAGCGGAGAGCAAGAGGCAGCAAAGCTCAGGATGGAGTGTGGGAGGAGCAGCTGGCCAAATTCTTTTTTTCAAGTTAACTCACAGGTGATTGGTTGCTAGGTCCTAAGCAACCAATCACCAGCTTTTTAATATGAAAAATCACCTCTACCAGCTCCCGCCCTCTGTTCAAAACTGTGCTACAATGGAACCCATGCTACAGTATGTGATGGGAGGGGTCTTTCCCCACTGCTATAGGGGAAAGAGGGGGAAGAGGACACTGCTGAGTGTGTGTGTGTGTGCGTGTGTGGAGGGGGGTGATGTGAAGGGGGCAGTGGCCACCCCCATAGCAGTGCTTTCTACCGCCCTTCACACCCCCCCACAAACTCTGCATTCTGAGCTTAACGCACTCCTGAACCCTGCATTCTGAGTGCAACACACTCCTTAACACTGCATTCCGAGCATAACACACTCCTGATCTCTGCTTTCTGAGCGTAACACACTCCTGATCGCTGCATTCTGAGCATAACACACTTTTTAACCCTGCATTCTGAACGTAATGCACTCCTAATTCCTGCATTCTGGGTGCAACACACTCCTGATTGCTGCATTCTGAGCATAATGGACTCCTGATCACTGCATTCTGAGCATAACACACTTGCTAACCCTGCCTTCTGAGCATAATGCACTCCTGATCCCTGCATTCTGAGTGTAATGCACTCCTGATCCCTGCCCTCTGAGCGTACTGCACTCATGATCCCTACATTCTGAGTTTAATGCACACCTGATCCCTGCATTCTGAGCATAACTCACTCTTGAACCTATCATTCTGAGTGCGACGCACTCCAGAACCCTACATTCTGAGCGCAACACACTTCTTAACACTGCATTCTGAGTGTAATGCACTCCTGATCCCTGCATTCTGAGCACAACACACTCCTGATCCCTGAATTCTGAGGGTAAAACACTCCTGAACCCTGCATTCTGAGCATAACACACCCCTGAACCCTGAACCTTCTTGTAATACTTATTTTATTTTTGTGTCCACAAACATACGCTTTACGTTGGGGTTAATAATGTTCTATCACCCACAATAGATCGCAAAGGCAGTGCATTTCAAACACGGTGCAGGGAACACACATGGAACATGCCTTTCTGGCACCATGTTTTGGTGTGAACTGGCCCTAATTAGAGGACACTGTGCCTGGTGATCTGTGACTTCATCAGTTTTGTTCAAGTAGATCTCCATCTCCCCAAGGTTGCCTACCCCTTCTCTAACTATTTAGCACTGGCTGTCAGAGCAGCCAATCACCAGACCCAAGAATGGTCACTTGATTTATGGATCCCAGTTTAAGTTCCAACAAGACCGAACCGGAGTTTAAGGCTTTTTTACTGTTCTCCAGTGTGCCAGCAGGTTGGCAGGAAAGCAGCTAAAAGTGAAAATGCAACTCAGGGCTGGCAAAAAATAGGCAGTTGACCAGTGGTTTTACCACTCAACTTAATTTTACATGTCGGCCAGATGGGATGGTGCACATGCAACTGCTGGCATGCTTTAATTCTATGCAGTACCAAACATTACCCCCCTCCCCCATGTCATGTTAGATGGGCAATATCACTTCCTGCACTGTTGACAATGTTATGTCAGACAGGAGGTGGGTGATTACCTCCAACAGCAACACAGACAGATATAAAGAAAACTTTAGAAAAAAATCTAGAATAGGAGAAAGTTAGAATCCCTGTCAGATATGTTTTTCTCTCTGTGTCCCTGTTGCAGATTTTACTCACTTGCTGTCTAGAAGAATTAATTTAAAGGGGTTGTAAAGATAAAAAAAAAGAAGCAAAAACCCTGCATACTAGCTCATTATGAAATACTTACCTTAGAATGAAGCCATGCAGCGGTGCCTGCAAACCGTTGACACAGCCGACATCTTCCCCAGTGTTTGCTTTGGCTTTGCATGCACGTGGGACCCGCTGGTCATAGCACAGTCCCTGAAGTAATTCAAGGGTTTTTAAGGAGCAAAATGAATTAGTCAAAAATAGTGATTTTTGTAAAATGATTTATATTGTACAAAAATGGAATTTAAATCCATGATTTTTTTTAAAAAAATATGAGCTCTGGTTGCACAAGTGGATGTAAACCTGATTCATGAAATTTGAGCTGGGCACATATATCTGTAGTGTTTTGTTATTGCTCTTCAAAGCCCTGTGTCTTGTTGCCTTGTCCTGCTCTGTTCATCTGTTATCAGCCTGAGATCTTTTGACAACCTTTCCGAGGCCCGAAGATAGATGTGTTGGAGAAGGTTGATATAAAAACATTAGTAGCCAATTAAACTACACACAAGCAACCTCTGCATGTGTGGGGAAGGGGATGTGTGCCTTTCCTCCAATCAGCTTTCTCACAGTGTCTAGCAATGATCCCCTCATACAGGGGAATCAGGGCATGAAAATTCTAACAGACGATGCACTTTCTAAACAGTATATCAAGATGAAAACAGAAGATATACATTTAAAACTTATATAGGGAGATTTTTTTTTACCCCTGTGTATCAGATGAGGCTGTTCATTTCACTGGGTATATGGATCCGCTTTAAAGGACATATTCTATCATACATAATGGTATTGACACAGTGGAGCAAAACATTATATTACAGGATGGTAGCCACATTGATACTCTTAAAAAAAATCATAAATTTAAATTCCATTTTTGTACAATAAAAATACTTTTATAAAAATCACTATTTTTGACTAATTCAATTTTCTGCTAAAAAAAAACCCTTGGGGAAATTATCCTATCTTGCAATATTATCTGTGGTGTGCAGCCCCATCATCTCTCATGTGTGTTCTTCTATTTCCAGGAGATATTTACAGTACCTATAAGTAAGCCGTATTATAGGCTTACCTATAGGTACAAACACACAAGGGGAGTTTACTTCCTTTCTAAGGCTTAATTTGAAGACAAATGCAGGTTTCTTGCAGACACTACAAGGTACTTTTTAGAACAGGTCAGGTTTACTGTACTTTAAAGAAGATGTATCAATATAATCTTTATTTCACAGTTCTGCCCCCTATGAGCCAATGGGGGTTATTTACTAAAGGAAAATTCACTAAGGGGTAGATCTGAAATGAGGGGAAGCTCTTCTGATCTTATCATCCAATCATGTGCAAGCTAAAATGCTGTTTTTATTTTCCTTGCCTGCCCCCCTTAGATCTACTGCAACTTTACTTCCAAGTGCACTTGCAGTGCAAAGTGAATATGCCTCTCATAAATCACCCCTAATGTCTCTAAGTGCTTTCTCTTTCAATAATTTTTATTGAATTTAACTCTTTGGTAAATACATCATGTATAATCAGAAAATAGAAATAAAGCAAAAACATAACATAAAAGACAGAGAATTCAAATAAGGCAGGATGCATCAATCAGAAAAAGACAAGTTATACAAGGTATCTTATACAGATATATTTGGGACTATTATATGTCATGAAAGACTTGGAGTGTAAAGATCCACTTCATTTAAAATTTATAATAATGATATAAAAAAAAAAGGGACAAAAAAAAAAATATATATATATATAAATATAAATATATATATATATATATATATATATATATATATATATATATATATATATATATATACATACATACACACAGATAAAAGGGAAATAGGGAAAGGAAAAAAAAAGATTTTGATTAAGGTTTAATTGGGAGGTGTAGAAGAATTAAGTCATAAACATAGCGGGAACTTCTAAGGAGACCCCCAAGGTCACCACTCCACCCCAATGGGCTCACACTGTGGAGTGGGATAGCTCGGGGGACTCCCGCCGAAGAACCCCCCATCTACATCCCTTTAAACCCCCGGACAGCACCCAGAAATTGTGCTCCCCGGAGGGAAGCGGACTGCCAAACTTCAAAATTCCCAATTCAATTCCAAATGAACTCTTTAAAACTAGTAAACTCCAGTTAGAACCACAAAGGTTAACTGAGGAAGAATGTAGTAGAATAAGGCAACATCAAATCCATAACTAAATATGAAAAATCCTGCGAAAAGAAAAGCTCTAAGTGCTTTCTAACCTAGTTATAGGTATCAACCTGCCCTCCCCTCCCCTCCTGCCACAGTCGATCCAACTACAGCATTGAAGGAGATGGTTGATTCCTAGCTGCAGCTTGTCTTGGCTGTGAACACTTTCCCAAGACGAACAAAGACAAGAGGGATGCAGAGGAAGGGAGGACAGTGTAAACCTCTGCATTCTTCTTGCCATTGCTTTTTTAATTAAAGTGTTAAGAGCAGTCACAAGCTACAGCTATGAACCAACCATCTCCTCTCTCTGCTATCTAATTGGCCCTGGCAGGAGGGGAGGGGGACAGGTCGGTAAACATAACTTAAGATCAGAAAGCAATTAGAAATATGGGACAAAGTACTACATGTACTTTGTCCCATAAGGGACAGAATTGTAAAATACAAATTTATAATGATAGATCTTTCTTTAAGAAGATCACAGACACATAGCTGTTTATTAGATAACATCTCAAATCTTTCTCGCCTTTCAAAAAAGCAAATGCTAGCAAGTAATCAAATTTTATCATGTCACTGGCGGAGATATGAGATGAAGTGTATATTAAACAAGACCAAGCAGGTCTAATGATACAATCTGAATCTTTTTGGACACTCCAGTTTTTGTGTATCAGATGTCACACATTTGGTCTGCTATTTTTATACACCAACATTTCTAAACACCCACTTCAGTTCTAGTTCCCAGCACAAGTCTGGGACGGAGACCAAACATGCCATGCTGGAGAAGCAGACACTGCTTTAATAATCAGGGAATGTGATACTGTAGGGCAAAGAGGAATTAGATGTTTGCACCTTATGATACTGATGAGCAGGGCTGACAATTAATGGCATTTTACTGTTATTGTAAGCATATAGAAAACTGCAGATAGTTACTATGTAAACACATATATACAATGATCATGGCATAAACGGCGTCTGCATATTTGCTGAGTTCCACCGGAGGCGACAATGATACTACTGACAGCTGTGTGTCTGAGGACAAAGATGAGGGGTTGGCTCAATCCCAGACCAGTCACATTTTCCCTACCATGGTAATAATTTGGTATTCAGTGTTCTGCCCAGTCTTCATACATTCTGTAAATGTTACTTGATTATATGTATTTATCCAGGATATATAAAAACACACACACATTTAATTCCTAGATTGGAACATGCTGTGAATGCTAGTTAAGCCTTAGTAACTGGGGAAAATGTATGTAAGGGGGTACACTGATGGGAGACACCAGATGTAAGGGGGCCTTCTGATGCAGAAACCTCGTGTAGGTGGGCACTCTGATGAGGATGCCTCATATAAGGGGGCACTCTCACGGAAATACCTGATGTAGGGTGGCACTCTGATAGGAACACATTACTTAAGGGGACACTCTGATGGGGTCACCTGATTTAAGGGAGTATTTTGATGGCGGCAACTGTTTTATGGGGGTCGTCTAATGGGGGCACCCAATGTAATGAAGTACTTTTGTAGGGGCATCTGATGTAAGGGGGAACACCAATGAAGACATTTATATTTACAGAGTATTACCAGAGTGTGTGGAAGAAACAGTAACAAAAGCACCAGAGAGAATGGCTTGAGACAAAAAAAAAGGAAAATATACACATACAATCTTTCTGGGTCATAACATAGACTTGAGATTTAAACCTCAGCTGGAAGAAATTTTAATTACCAGACCTCCTTGAATTTTAATTCATTGCCCCTGCTTTAAAGAGTATGTAAACCAAACATTTCATATTCCTGATATGTGTCTGCTGTACCATGTACTTGCATGAAAAAGTGTCCTGTTCTCTTTGTTTTGCTTCCTTTGTTTGAAATCCCCGGTGTTCCTGCCAGTACCTCTGCTTTCCTTTTAAAGACCACACTAAGCAACAGAACACACTCTAGATATGTGGGAACTCAGCCTGGTCACCGCCAATGATCAGACTTGTCCTGACACCCCCCTCCCCCGCATAGCCATTCATTGTGAATCTTAGTGTGCTGCTGTTTCTCCTCTCCCAGCTCTTATGTAGCTGAGAACAGAGGGTGACCACTTTAAAAAAAAAGGGGGGGGGTGTATTTATGTTTTTTTTTCATATCTATACACAAATGTTTTGCTTTTCATTTACAACCAGTTTAAGTTAGTTGTTCATATTTGCCTGCACACTCAGGATCCAGGACCAACATGCTTTACTGCATTGTACAATGCTGTCATTCTAACAATGAGAGCATTCTTGCAGGAGGGGAGAGGGCACTCCTTTATTATATAGCCTTCACCTGACTTTTTGTTGCACAATTCCCAAAGCACTAAAACACTTGAGATGAAGAATCCTATTGTTCTCAATGAGCCTATTCACACCTTAGCATTGCGTTGCCTGTCATGTGAAGCCTGAAAGAGTACATGCACTTCTATGGTGTAGAATTGTGTGTTTGTGGCCCTAGAGGCTTTATGGAAAATGCCTTTTTCAGGCACTCCCATTTAACCGTTTCAGGAGTAAAAAATGCACAATTCACCCGCTGTACTAGTTGCAAGTAAAAATACAAAATTGTGTATACATACTTGCAAGAAAAAAGCTTCTAAATCGCCTGGCTGAGTTCACGCTCAAGTGTGAATGGGGGCGTAAGCTGGAGGATTAAGAGGTGACCAAGTTTTATTGCATAATAAAGACAATGAAGTCACTCAGCTGGCTATGCATTGTGGCAGTTGTGCTTGAATCAAAGGACTGAATGAACTAAATTACAATTTTTTTGGCAAGCAAAAAAATCTGAAATCTGTATTTCAACTGTGTATTTAACTGTTTGGCAAGAGGTTAGCTTTAAACCCCATCACCATGCATAACACCAAGAAAACAAGTCGCCCACACAGCTGATCATATAACTTAGTAAACTGTCCAGAGAAGAAGAAGAGTGACCGTGAGGCTGCTTTGTCAACATCAAGACCATAAAATCTATTCTGTAGGATTACTAAGGAAAATAAGCTAAAATGTCATACTGCTTTACAACATAAGTAAAGTTCACTCAGTCAGTCCTTTTTTCTCTCAAGAATTCTGAGTTCACATTATAAAGTCATCCTAGAGTGCCATAAACAGTAAATGAAGAAAAAACAAGGGCATTTTCACCCAAGAGACATCGATAAAGCAGTAGAATTGCCCACTGTATGTTTAATCAGCAAGACTCGTATATCAGAGGGGTCATTTAAACTTTATGCAATGCTGCTACAATATAATTCACTGCCAGGGCTGACTCCATTGAAAACCAAGAAATTACCACTATGACCCACAGCGCCTAAAGTCTGCATACATGAACGCCATAGCGCAGCAGTCTATTTAATTTACCAAGCCACAGCTGTGGTGAACACACTCGTATATCTAGGGTGAATGGACAATTTGTTTCCCAAGAGCAGCTGGTGTTGAACCTTAATATATCCACAAGGCATAAATTGCCCTGTCTTGTGGCAAAAGAGGCATGAACTGTAGCCTTGTCTGCAGCTGCTGTACTTGGCCCCAAATCACTAGAGGAGTGCAAAGTTAGTTGTTGTATTTTAAAAGATCATTATACAATGACACAATAGATGGAATTACTTAGCATTAAAAACCTATGTTAGCAGTATTATTTAAAATTACATTTCTAATTTTCCCATGATAGGACAGTGTTTTTTATTAGTATTTTATTTTAATTTTTTATGTCTGCACAGACTTTTCAAGCATTATTTTTGCCCAGCAATAAATGCTCAAAGGCTGTTTGCTACTAAAGGGAAACTGTAGCTACAGCTACCCAAAGTCATCTACAGAAAACTTCAAAGACAAGGCATTGTACAAGCCTACAGTTTTTCTCTCATTGTAATTAGACAGGTTTCCATTGGGCAAGCCATGCTGAAGTTCCTACCGGCCAAAGGGAACAATAAGTAGAAAATACAGCTACAAAGCAGCTTCATTTGTGGTCCTTGATTTCAATATCACATTTGCCAAAAAAATCACAATCTTAAGCCTGGTACACACTTTGTTTTTTTTTGTTCAACCCAGCGGGCTGAATAAAAAAAATGGAAGCGCTCGAGAGGAGCTGCTGTACTAATTATGCATTGTTAGTACAGTGATCTCCCCCACTGAGCTATTGTGCTCACACCGGTCAGCAGCCTCAGTCCCATTGGCTGAGAGTGCTTATCAGATGCCGATCAGCAGACCTTTTTCGAGCATGCCCCTTTGACAGTATATTGCCCCCCAGTATTCGGCCAGTATTCGGCCCTATAAGGGCCCTTTACCCTGTACCCTGTACTATTTTAGGGACAGTTGCTTCTAAGAATTAATAACATTAAAAAGCCAAAATCCAACCTGTGGATGCATATGATCCACACAAATATAATTAAACGTGTGCATCCCAAGTTTTCACTGGTCCATCTACTCTTCCTATGACTATTCAATGCACAAAATAAGAATGTGCACAATGCAATAACACCTGAAAACCAAATAGCCAAAGTAATAAAGTAGTACTAAAGCCTCCAAATATTTAGCAGCATTATCTCTATATAGGTGAGTTGAACTAACAACAATAACTGGTTCATTTAGGTACACTACGGATACACAATTTGCTGTGTTTACAAACACAGCCTCCATGATTCTCTATGAAGCTTCCCTGAACTTCTGGTTAGGGAGCAAGCAATTATAACTGTATGCATACTTCATTAATCCCTATCCTTGGGTCTATATTTTACATTGCTCAAGCACCACCATGCATGCACCCGTTCTAGTTCTCTGGCTGCCTGTGACATGCATACATGTCCCTTCTAGTCCTCTCTGGCTGCTAGTGCATGTTTGTGCAGCCAACATCCTAAAGTATGCTCAGAGTCTCTCTCCCAGGAGTAGGCACAAAAGGGTGGCTCCATAGGACCCCACAAAGTTATGCAGCCAACCTAGAGGAAGAAACCTGGGTCAGGGAACTTTTGACAAGCTCAGTCAAGAAGAAAGACCTTTCATAAAGAAGAAGCAGCAGTAGACAAGTTGAGTGACAAGGTCAGCTACTATATTTGTTTATAAAAATGTAGACTTTAAATAATCCAAAACAAGGAACGGAGAGCTACTCACAGGAGCATAATCGTAGGGTCATGATTAAGCAACTGTGAAGAGTGAAACGCGTTGGGGCTGTAATAACATCAGGTGAACTGTCTGTGCATCGTCGGTCTTTAATAAACTATTTATTTCGAATTATTTAAAGATTACATGTGCAGTCGCTTGTGTCTGCGGAGAGGCAACTCCTGCAGCTGAGAGACAAGAGGGACTACGTTTTGTTTCTAGTATTACTATAAAAATGTAGTGTATAATAACACTAATCAAGCTCCAAGGCACCTTCATTACTATGTTCTACAGGTAAAAGATGGCACTAATGTAATAGCAACTAAGATTCTTCCTGGCAGTTTTGCTATAAACAGCATGACTTCTTTAAAATAAGCCATGTTATTTTCAAAGCTCACACAACAGCAAGTTTGAAACGAGCTCATCTATAATACCTTATATATTCCATTAAATTGGACCTATTTTGTGTGTGTATGTGTGCTAAAGAAATAAATAACTGAATGTGCCATAATGAAGAGGCCATTACCCCCCATTTCTTTGACAAGTGATTCAGTATATTACCAATAGTATATTAGAATTGGTAAAGAGCAATGTACACAACATTAGCACAATACAATCATGCGACGATTATAACAACAGTATCGCTATGATCATTTTGTGAGCAATAATTCACATCAAGGAGCATTATTGCAGAGAAACAGAATGAACAGAAGCCATGAAAAATGATGGAAACTGGTAATCACCCCCAACGTGCCTAGGAATAAATTCTACAGAGCAATTGCATCTATAGCACCGGGAATATCATAAAGTATTTCAGTGTGCCCAGTCTGCCTGCCTCATTTCCCTTTCACTCTATCTCTTGAATGTTATTGTTATAACAACGCTCCTAGCACTTATGTTCCACTAGCCTTGGAAATAAAAGTAATAATCTGAAAAATCATATCAGCACACTCATGCACACACTGCACCATTTCCTCTCTCTAGCTTCAGGTACAGCTTGGGAAATCAGATTAAGCCCTACACCTCTGCTCAAGCTTTATTGCAAGTTTAGATGCAGTTTGAGTGCCTTTGCCCGTTACTATAGAAACATTCATTATACAGCTGGTCCAATTGATGTGTACTGTGTATAATATCATACAGGTCCAGTTGCTGCTTAGCCATTTATGTGATTTATACTGGATGCAGAATGCAGTTGTTACATTGTTGCTAGTTTAAATATACAAGTATGCATTGAAACGAATGCAAATATGTAGAACCCATAGCTAGACTGATCTGCTGAAAGAGTTCAGAATCTTTAAACAATAAATCATGGGAATATTTACTTTCATTACCTAATAATGTGAAAAGTAAATTCTTCTTTACTTCTTTACATCTGCACATTTGGTTAATTGAAGTGACAATTCACAGCATTTATTCACACTTTTTGTAAAACAGTACAATAATGTATTCCTTGCCTTGTAATGGATACCAGAGATATCTAAAAGTCCAATCCCATCTACACCATTTCTGATCATTACTGAAAAAATATATTTTGCTTGTTGCAGGTCCATGATCTCCAAGGGCTGATCATTCACAGCAATTACCTGCGAATGATCAGCTGTGGATGTCGATAGTCAGCATCCAGGGCTGACAATTGCAGGTAATTGGTCCATGAGTGATTACGTGTGAGCAGCCACAATCAGCTGTGTGAGCTGTCAGTCTCTCTCCTGTAGCGAATCGCTGGAACCCCCTGCTGGTTCTCCCGAATGTAATCACTAGCAGCCCCATTCGCAAGCGTGAATTGGGCGTAGGGCATTTAGGTGAGCTGACTGGTAATAACAAAAGGGTGGTACATAGTGCATAATACATCGTATATTTCATTACAGCTTCATTTACCTAAAGAGGAACTAAACATTTCAAACAGTTTCAATAAACTGTTATATTCCCAGAATGCCGGGATGGCTAACTGTCAAATTTTCTTATGCTCGCAACCAAAGTGTCAAACCATCAAATGGCTGCTGTCATAACTGATCACATGTTCAGCATCATGTCACTTGAAAATCCAACAGAGACTAAGTTGGCAGCTTTTTTTTTTTTTTTGGATAGAGTGAAGAGGGATTAAATACCCTGTTTTATTGCTGCCTGTGTACCCATTAGGGAGATGTTTCCTCTCTATTTGTTCTGTTACTGTTATCATTGAAAGTGAAAGAAAAAAAAATCCAGAATTTTTGGTTGCCCCTAGAAAAGTAATATTGTGGAAATCTTCCAGTGGGGACACTAGTTCTGGCGACACCCCAGAATTTCTTCACTTTGGAGGGATGTTCTCTCACTTTTGGTTTTGGCTATGGGGCAAGAAGCAGGGCTGGACTTACCATTGGGCTTTACTGGGCTCAAGCCCATGGGCCCCGCCCAATAGGGGGCCCCACGGGAGCGCCCTGTATACATAGCATACTCGGCACGGCTCCACTCAAAGTCACGCCCAGTCCCGCCCTATGATGGACATAACACAGGGACTGGGCGTGACTGCGAGCTGAGCTGAGTACGCTTGGCTACTCTGGGCTCCGCTCGGGACTGCAAGAGGACCCGAGAGCCACCGAGAGGACCCGAGAGCCTTTGAGATACACAGGACTCTGTATCTCGGCGGCGCCATTTTTAAACTTCAAGACTGCAATGACAAGGCTGCAAATGACACTGGGGCAAGTGTGCAAAGGACAAGGCTGCAGATGGATGGGCAAGGCTGCAGATGGACTCTGATAAAGCTGCAATCATGGGCATTTAAATGTAAGTTTTTTTCTTTAAACTTCCCTCCTAAACTTAGGGTGCGTGTTATACGCCGGCGCGTGTTATACACCGATAAATACGGTAATGTATAGAAGGTAGGGCCCGAAAGTGACTCAAGCCCATGGGCCCCCGCCACCCTAAGTCCTGCCCTGGCAGGAAGTGAAGGGAAATCTCCCCAAGGGAACACAAATGGCTAAAAAGCTGACAAGGGTTATAACCCTCCCTTACGCTATCCAAAAATGAAAGAAAAAAGGTTTTGCTTTTAGTGACATGTTAAAGGAAACTTTAGGGGCTTGTTCACACCAGGATCAGTGCCACACATGGTGAGCAGCATGGGAGTAATATAGTGGGAGGTGAGCAGAGACTGGAGAGAGAGAAGGATCAGCAAACCAGAAGTTTAGTAGATCTATAGGTTACTACTGAGTGGCGCATCAGCAGAGCTGATGGGGTTAATACTGAGCAGAGGATCTGCTGAACAAGGGTACTAATAAGCTGGGGATGTGCTGAACTGGGGTACTAATGAGCCAAGGCTCTACTAGGCTCCTTTTAAAACAAATAGAAGGTCAATGCACACAGGGAATTTGCCAAGCTTTATTAAAGCTTCAAAAAAGCATCACTGAATCATCACTAAACCATCACTGAAGTATCAAAAACACACCAAAAAGGCATGTTGAAGTGGTAGGTGACTTAATGCGTGTAAACATTGAAGCAAGTGTAAATGAGCCCTTAGGGTTGCGTGCATGTGTAAAGTTTACCTTATTCGCCGTTTGTGAAATGCAGGTCAACACATTCCCCTGTACCCAAAATGGTACAATGTGGATGACAGTTATGAGGCTTCATTTGACCCTCTTTGTGTTGTTGCAGCAAGTCCTATTAGAGATTGTTTACATTAGAGACAAAGCATGGCAAACACAGCCTTTTGTGTTCGATTCATTAGGTTAAGACACAATGGGGTTGATTTACTAAAACTGGGGAGTGCAAAATCTGGCGCAGCTGTGCATTGTAGCCAATCAGCTTCTAACTTCAGCTTGTTCAATTACGAATAAGAAAGTTGGAAGCTGCTGGTTTCTATGTAGAGCTGCGCCAGATTTTGTAATCTCCAGTTTTAGCAAGTCAACACCTCTGCATTTGAATGTAGAAGCAACATTTGTGTGCACAAGCCTTAAAACTGCTGGAAAACCAGATGATGTAGACTGAAATACTGCACTAATATGGTTGTGGCATGTCAGAGCTCAGTCTACTCCTATGTGACCAGGTAGGATTGCAACTTCTTTACCTATAATACATGTGTTAGTAGTTGGACACCTCTACTGCCGGTATTTAAACCATTGGTATGTAAAGTGCCCATGCATCTGGACCCCAAGAAGTCTTCTGTTAGCCTGAAGAGTACAGGTAGAATGGTACCTATGCTTTAGAAGTCCCCCCCCAGTACAAGAATGATATGCAAATTCCCCAATCCCTTAAAATGTAGATATTATCAGTGAGTATAAAAAGAATGCCATGCAATACCATCTTTTAAGCCTATTCAACAATTTTTGTGATAACTACAGCTCAGACCAGAGACCTCTAAGAACAGAATAGATTGCTGCCTGTGCTGAAAACACATATAAGCCTCTAGCCAGCGGGGCTTACTGTTATTACAGTAATTGCAAGGAGATCAACTGCTGCCATTGCTTTAGCTAATATTTTAGCTGTGCACCTGAGGGACGGCAGGTGTATCTCTAGGGGAAAGGCTGAATGAAAGCTACCTCGGTGGAAACAAAATTAAAGTTGCTTAACCTTCACTCTCCCACATTGACATTCTAATGATTCTTGAGGCTTGCATACTGTTTTCTGAGATGTTTTATGAAGCAAATGTTGGGATACTATGGAATGATTTCTGCATTATATTTTTACAGAGTAATGGGGTTTATGTATTATAATTGCATTTGTTGGCATGGAATAAGCACAATTGAGCCAAAAATGTAAATAAAATGCTTGCACTCTAGCTCTTTATTTCCTTTAAAAGTAATTGAATGCACAATTAGCAACAACATAGCCCCGCCACATTTAAGAAAAAGGAAACGCAGCCAGATTGAATGTTATTATTATTATTATTATTTTTTGGGGGGGGGGTTGCATTTAAAAAATTTCACAACCCTTAAGATGGACCTTCACTTACATTTAAGAATCACATCATCTAATTTTCCCCATCAGATCCTCCAATGCCGCATATTATAAATATTGAATTTTTCTTTTGGTATAGCACAGGGGTCTCAAACTGGTGGCCCTCCAGCTGTTGCGAAACTACAAGTCCCATGAGCCATTGCAAGGCTGACCGTTACAAGCATGACTCTCACAGGCAGAGGCAGCTGGAGGGCCGCCAGTTTGAGACCTCTGGTATAGCAAGTAGCTTTTTCCCTGGGAACTTGCTCCCACTTCCTCCTTCCTCGTCTAGGTGAAGATGGCACAGTTCTTGCTGAATCTAAGATGGTGGAGCAGGAACAAGAAACAATGGTGAAGACTTTGATTTTTATGAAGACAGCACTAAACCTCTTGGGATGGTAAGTATGTGTTTTTTTTTGTTTGTTTTTTAAGTTGGCAGCGACAGAACTTGTAGCTGCTGACATTTACTTTTGGACAGCTGGGTTAAGTTTCTCTTTAACCCTTATAGTTTATCATTGCCTTAATGCAGGCCGTGACAAGCATCCAAATTAAAATTAAGTGGATTTTGTACAATAAAAATATGACCCATTTTAAGTGGTGAATGATAAAAGATCACATAATCTGTTGTAATCTTTGCTTTTATACATCCTCACAAAGCTGCAAAATTAGCACCAAGAAGAGGTCTTTGAATTCTGTGTCTTCCAGTCAAAAGATAAGTTAAGCTTCCCTGGCTGTGTAATTGCTGGCTGGTACTGTTTTATTAATCAGATCCTTGATATTCATTACAGGAAATCGGTACTGTGGGAATTGTGTAGGCTGCTGCTGTGAACCAACATCTGAAAATGCTAGTAGTCTGGCTGCTATGTGGATAAAGTTGCTTTAACACCTTCAGAGTCACTGACCCAAAACAAGTTGTAGAGGAGAATTTACAATTTTGTGATCCAGGCTCCATACTTCTATGAATTCTGGTTTCCTTTAATAGACATTAGGGCAGATGAGCCTAGGAAGTTATATGCATGACTTTAGTGCATTAAAGGGGTTGTAAACCCTCATGGTTTTTCTCCTTAATGCATTCTATGTATTAAGGGGAAAAAACTTCTGTAGTGCTGCAGCCCCTCCAGTGCCCCCATTTTACTGACCTAAACCCAGTTTTCTGCTCCCCGGGAATGAGCACACCAGCTCTAGCTGGTGTCTCATGTCCTGATTGGATAAATTGATAGCAGTGCAGCAATAGGCTCCCACTGTTGTCAATAACATCCACTGACGATTGCGCCACGAGGCGGGGCCTAGTCAGCCTTTCTGTGTCTATGATACAAAAGCGGGAGCACGCATGCATAGGTACCTCCAAGGAGAGCGCTTCTCCTATGTGGTTTCCGAAGCAGGGAGGCGCTACCAGCACCGACGAGGGACCCCAGAAGAGGAGAATCGGGGCTACTCTGTGCAAAACGAACTGCACAGTGGAGGTGAGTATGACATGTTTGTTATTTAAAAAAAAAAAAACATGAGGGTTTAGTAACCCTTTTAAATGGCTGAATCTTAGAAGAAAGTTAATTAACAGTGACCTTTACTAGTCAGTTATTAATAAGGCACATTGGGGTTGAATTGCCAAAGGCAAATGGGCTGTTCACTTGCAAGGGAATTTTCTCCTAGCTTAGTGAATGTGGTGAAAGTACCCAATTACATGCAAAAATAAAAAAATATCTTGCTTACACATGATTGGATGATGGAAATCGGCAGAGGTTCACCTCATTCATTAGGCTAAGGGAAAATCCCCCTGCAAAATGAATAAGCTTTTTACCTTTAGTAAATCAGCCCCACTGACTTTGAGTTACAGTATCCTTAGTAAAAGGAATATCACTAGTAAAGACAGAAAGGGCATGGTTTCCTAATAAAAAATAAAGCATAGAGCATTTAAACCCCCTAGGAGAAAATAAATCTGTATCCAATCTATGTCCCCTCCTCTAATGCTTGATGACACCCTTCCTAAAACTTTCGTTCCACAGTCAGCTTCTCTTCTCATAAATGAATGATGAACTCTATTAATTGGATTCATTTAAATGCTGATAGCTGGATAAACCATCAGTTTAATATAGCGCTGCCATAGCGTCTTACAACACAAGGAAGGAGCATGCCTGCAGCTCATCAAATTAACATGCAATTAATTAACAAATAGATATGACAGTAAACTGCTGCTGCTCCTGAAGGTGCCCATAGGGGACCTGGTAGGAAGGAAGCTGGAGAGTTAAACTGACTATTATATTCTTTATTCTGCATTATGTCTCATACAATATTCCATCTCCGCAGTTTCACACTGAATAATGCCTGACTACTTCATTAGGTGAAGCTATAGGGGAAAATGTGAATCGAATCTGCTATATGCCAAAGCTAAGGCAAGGTATTCTCAATGGACGTATATCAGATTTGTTATTGAAATTTTAAAACAGCTACTGAGAGGCAGAAAGTTTATGAAGTATTGCAATGAATCACAAGCCACAAAATTTTGAATGAACAGTTATACAAAAACTTTAAGATTTATACTAATTTATAGGATACTTTATTTTAATCTGTATTATGCTGGTATCACACAGGCGGTCCAATCAGGTCCGCCTGTCAGTTTTTAAGGCAGACCTGATTGGACCAGCCATTGTTCTCTATGGAGCGGTGGATGTCACGCGACATGTGTTTCCATCCAACTGCCCCATAGAGAACAGCAGGGCTGAGTCTGTGTCCACTCTGCATAGCGGAGGCGCATTATGGAGTCTGCCCTGCATGAAGGGGGCCTTAATACAGTTTTATATCACAGAATAAATCAACCTCTTTATTCTTTAGAGCAGGGGTAGGCAACCTATGGCTCTCGAGCCAGATGTGGCTCTTTTGATGGCTGCATCTGGCTCTCGCTTCTCAATCCGCGGATTGCGTAGTGTGCCGATTCGTGGATTGAGCCCATAGGAAAGGCCGCAGCTTCAGCCTAGATCCGGAGCTGTGGCCATCTTGGTACACCCTGCGGCGGCCTAGGTGAGCGGTGCACTGACGTCATCATCACCCTGCTCGTGGATCTGCCTGTCTGTGTAGTGGTAAGCAAGCAGACAATCGTAGATGAAATGTGGATATTACAGTGGGGGAGATGATGTGGATATTACAGTTATAATTGAAATTAGTAGATTAATCAATAAAAAATAAAAAAACAGTTTTAAACATATTGTATGGCTCTCGCAGAATTACGTTTTAAAATATGTGCCGTTCATGGCTCTCTCAGCCAAAAAGGTTCCCTACCCCTGCTTTAGAGTGAATAACCATGAACCCTTTTTATGGCTCAAAAACATGTTTCAGATACTGTCTACCATATTGTAATGTCTTTAACTTTGGGGTACCAAGATATTATTGTCTTGGATTGGGTAATACCCCTAAGGGAGTACTGAAGTGATTAAGGACTAAGTTATCAACTTAGGCAGTCATTAAAGTAGAAATCTCCCAAATACATTAATCTATTCCACATAACACATTGTTCATGTAGCCATGACCATGGTGCATAGGGCTGCAGGATCATGAGAAAGATGCTTCCTTTTGGTACTGGTATAAATGAGCCCATGGCAAACCCAACCTTTTGTTTCTCAACTACATTGATAAAAGCCCAGAGTTTTAAAATGAATCAATTAATCTTTTTTGTTTACTATTTACTATTGTTTTACTTACCCAAGTGCAATGAATGAAAATCTGATTAATTGTTAGCGGGTGATGTACTCTAAAAGTCAGAATTGCTATTTGCACTATATTATTGAATATAGAACTAATATCATATTTTTAAGGATCACCTTTCATAACCATATACAAAATTCTAGAGAAAGATATTGGAGAGGAACTGGAAGTGTAGTATCAAGAAAATAATTACTTATGGGTTTATCTTATTTATGAGATAGCTTCTGAAACTAAACTTTGTTCTATTTCTCTTTATGTTTAATGCACATATGCTTTTGAGATGTATTAGTTTTGCACCTCATGACCGCAAAGGATTTGTGCCCAATTTTGGGAAATTGAATCATAAAAGTATAAATTAAGATCTTCAGAAATAGTGCAAAGTTCAAGGGTCTGCTAAATTATCATCAATTATCCAACATCTCACCACTGACCAAAAGACTGCTTGACTTGCACCTTTTCTATTATAAATGCCTATGTCAATCATCCAATAAATTGAGACAGTTCCAACATACATTTGGTGTCTGATCTCCCGTACTGCAGTATATGTCTTTGAATTAGGCCTCAATGAATGTGGACAGATACGTAGCTGTACCTGTACTTCTAAAGAAATCCAAGACAGAAATAAGTCACCTATCCACTCCAGACCAAAATGTATCACCCTCTAATAAAAGCTACAGTGTCAAACTTAAAATTAGAAACTTCACATGTGCTTCCACAAAAATCTTCCAAATACACCTCAAAGTGCCTTATACCTTGCTGTAGCAGACCTTACACACCGCGATTACTCCTGTCTAAAATAAATACATCTATCTTGTATAATTTAAGTTGTACATATCTTCTGTCATATCTCATACTACAAGAAACTTCGCTTGGAAATGCCATGATTTTACATTGTATCCTTAAGATGGTTAAGGTCAATTTTGCAATTGACAGAAGAAGGAGGAATATAATCTGATGGGTTTGACAGTGATGGAATTAAAGCAGATGACAAATGCTATTATAATGCTTTTACAGCTACAAGATGAATGTGTGATGAGATGATAACAGAGCGGGTGAGGAGCCGGCTGGACCAACGTGGCATACATTTAGGAAACAATCAAAGAGACAGAGGCAGGGATAGAGTGGATTGAGGAGATGAGTCTACCTAGCAGATAAATGGAGGAGATATAGGGGTTGATTTACTAAAACTAGAGACTGCAAAATAGGATGCAGCTCTGCATAGAAACCAATCAGCTTCCAGGTTGTATTGTCAAAGCTTTATTAAACAAACTGAAGTTAGAAACTGATTGGCTACCATGCACAGCTGCACCAGATTTGATCAGCGTTGCTACACCCCAATGACTCTCTCAACAATCAAGAGCTCCAGATCATATAAACTATATGCTTACTCACAATGATTCTGATTTACAACAACAAAATTCACACTAAACTGGAGACTCCCTTTAAAAAAAGCATACCAACAACATATTCATGTTTGAATAAAAAAAATAACTACTATAATTAAAAATTAAGCTTAAATTGCTACACAAACCAGTTCGGTCAAAGTTTCTGTATTTTTAAAATTAATTTTCTATTTCATTCTGCAGTCAGTTATGATTTTCTAAAAATAGCAAAAAAAAATTTTTTTTTCAAATAGTTTTCCTTGACATCACAGCAACAGTACTGTGTACAGAACTCTCAGAATTCCCAACCCCCTTTGAATTTATTTTTATTATTGCTGGCTGATTATGTGAATATAGTAAACGCAAACTCTTCCACTTAGCAGTTACTTTCATAAAGTGCTACCAATGCCTAATCAATATAAGAAAAAAGGATCTGCAATCAGTTTCCTAAAGCCCTTACAATGTAAATAATGTAGCTGACCTGCAAAGATTTTTTTTTTTACAAAACTATAGTTCTGTTTTTTTATTTTTTACAAGACTATAGTTCTGTTTTAGTGACGAGAGAGAACAATTTTAGTAATACAACTATTAATACCACATTTCCATTCTATTTCTTTTACTGAAACCAAACAAAGAGTGCCACAATAATAATCACGTACATATCAGATATAGAAAAAATCTAAGATACAAAAAAAAAAAAAAAGCAGGTCAGCTACAGTATTTACATTGTAAGGATTTTAGCAAACCGATTACAGATCCATATTTTCTTATATTGATTAGGCCTTGGTAGCACTTTCAACAATTTCCCCTTGGATTTAATAAAGTGTTAAAGAAAAACAAAAAAACAAACAAAAGCAAAAATTGTATATATTGCAGTTTACCAATCATTAAATGTGGTGCCTGCATTTGTTTTCTAGGCGCAATCAATTTATATCATTACATTTATTT
This sequence comes from Lithobates pipiens, assembly GCF_037356315.1. Lineage (NCBI taxonomy): Eukaryota > Metazoa > Chordata > Amphibia > Anura > Ranidae > Lithobates > Lithobates pipiens. The sequence goes on from NW_027507903.1 coordinate 143,963,002, forward strand.
CTGGTTCTGGACAACTCTGATTTCACATATTTACAATTGTTTTCTTCATTCTTTTATTCTTTAGAATTCATTGTTTTTACCTAGATAGAATTCTGTAACTGAGAGACAGGAAAAGCCTTGTCTGTTTGTCACCTCTACAACTGCAAAGGCTCCAGCAACACTTCGGTCTCCTTCATCCAATGGTGCTAAGTGAATGTGACCTTTCCATCTCACATTTGTCTCCAAGTCTTTATCACTTCCATGACCACCCTCTCTGTCACTTTCATCCTGTCATTGGTACTTCTGTGACAAGCATTCATACAAGAACTTTTTTTTACTTTCAGCCTTTGCCCAGGTCTTTTTCTCTTACATTAATGCCATCTGTGAATTTGTCTTTCTTTGCTGTGTGCCTAGACTGAAAATCAGTTTACACCAAAACTGATAGAATTATAGCACCGCAGGCTATTGTTAGCATGTCTATACATAATTCACCCAAAGTACCTAAAGATTTGTGTATTTCCCTTTCGTACACATATTTTGTTTTACATACTTCATAATTTCCACATTTACATGCAGACCAAGTTGAACGGAAATTGACAGCAAAAGGGATTGGGACCAAAAATTAATGTTGGCAAGGATGATTACGGTACAATGTGCACCTTTTATTTACATACTATTTACATGAATTCATTTTTGCTTCCCACCCATGAGCTATATTTTATTGTTATGTTGTGTGTTATGGCCCATTGGGCCCCCCTTCTTTCTCCTTCTATGTACTTGTTCCATTCCAATAAATACACGTTTTGGTGGGGAAAAAAAGCATTGCTGCAGCTACTCAAATGTCCCCTAGCAGTGTAATAGTTTGCTCCAATCACTGTCTCTGGCTTTTGCTGGACCGCATGTAAATGTGAAGAAAAAATGTAAATAAAGGATGAGGGAAAAAAATTAAATATACTGAATACTATCATTATATGTATTACCTGCATACAGGTATCAGAATAAAAAAAAAAACATGATCTATGAATGGAGGACTGGGGGATGATTGAAAGGTCCACACCTCCATGCATAGATCCTATTTCACTCATAGAAACTGTAGTATAGTTTTTATGAATGGAGGAGATGGGTAGAAGGGGCGGGCATAGTTGGGCACTCTTAAAGTGGTTGTAAACCCATTACAACAACTTTATGCTACAGGTAAGCCTATAATAAGGCTTACCTTTAGCTACCCAGGATATCTCTTCTCCCCTGCATGTGTCGATGACATTGGCACATGCGCACTGGGGCAAACTGAAGCAATGGCATGTATGTGTTGTTGCTTCAGTCTGTGTGCTGTTACTGGCAGCTCCCGCGCACATGCACGGGAGTGACGTCATCGTGGCTCCGGCCAATCACAGCGCCGGAGCAACGATACCCAGAAGTAACCCCCGGAATATCACCAGCCAGAGGGGGAGACGAGGACGGCTTCGGGGGGCTTCTTTCTCTGGTAATTCATAATGAGCTAGTATGCTATGCATACTAGCTCATTATGCCTTTGTCTTGAAGGTTTTTTTTTTGTTTGTTTTTTTTTTGTTTGTTTTTTTTTTTACCAGGGTTTACAACCACCTTAAAGTGAGCCTGTGACAGCTCTCTCAGTTCTACTAACGCCCAACATTCCCAAAAGATTATGTCAGTGGGAGTGGGGATTGGGGGAATCGGAGGAGGAAGATTTCTGTTAGGTAAACTTAAGCTTTAAAGTGGTTGTAAAGGCACAAGGTTTTTTATACCTTAATTCATTCTATGCACAAAGGTAAAAAACCTTCTGTGCGCAGCAGCCCCCCCCCCCCCCCATACTCACCTTAAACCCCTCTCGATCCAGCGAGAGCCTTGCATCTCCAGGGACTCACTCTCCTGAATGACTTTTGGCAGCAGCGGGAGACATTGGTTCCTGTTGCTGTCAATCACAGCCAGTGAGCCAATCAGGAGAAGGAGAGGGTGGGGCCGAGCCACGCCTCTGTGTGTGAATGGACATATGGAGCCATGGTTTGGGAGCATGCCTGCTTAGGTGCCCCTAGGGCAAACTGCTTTCTGTGGGGACTCCGGGCAGAAGGAGGAGTCAGGGAGGACCAGAGAAGAGGAGGATTTGAGCTGCTCTGTGCAAAGCCACTGCAAAGAGTAGGTAGTATAAAAGGTTTTCATTTTTCTAAAATAAAAAAGAAAAGAGCTTTAATATCTATTTAAGCCCTGGTTCACACTGGTGCGCTTTTTGATGTAAGATCACTTGTCAAATCGGCGGCAATTGCTGTCAATGGCACTGTCCTAAATGGTGCGACGCCGCATCTGCAGCGCTTCACCGATTTCAAAAAGTAGTTTCTGTACTACTTTTTGCAATTTTGGGCTGCGATTTACATTGACATCTGTACAGAAACCTGACTGACATGTGGGAGTGAAATCGTGTGAGTTCAGCTGAACTTGCCCGGCTTCATTCCTGCAGCTCAGTGTGAACCTGGGCTAAAGGGTTTATTCACATCTGTGACCCTTTCTACCACCCTTCAAAGAGTGGTCCATGTTGGATACATTTTCAGACAGAGGTAGAGCAGGGTCAGGAAGTTTGATACAGACATCACCTGGTTGCCTTTCTGTTTTTATAAAAGGCAAATGGGGAGTCATGGCAAGGAATAAGCCTCACAGGCATACCATGCTCGAGCTTTGTAACACAATACATTATTTTGAAATACAGAACACTAGCTATGTCCTTGATGGTTAAAAAGGACAGAATCATCAGAAGTGTACCATGAAATTACAGTATTATCACCTACTAATATGGTATTGTTATTCAGATGATAATATCATTCATATTATAATATTTCTGATAATCTCTTAATTTATTTTACCATACAGAAATAAATACAGTTTAATATCGGTACATAAAATTGGTTCTTTAAGTTTTTAAAAAGTGAAAATGACACGTAAAGCATGGCAGGCACTGTCATCGTTCCTCAAACACCTTGGTTAGGTGACTAATAGTGGCTCGTGCTTTGGAATTCCGAAAGATAAATCTTTACTGCTAATCCTCGACAGTATCCAGCTGACACACTCTTTTAGGATGGGAATCACGTGAAATGACAGGCATGTGAATTCTAGGTGACATCCAGCAGCATCTTTGCCCTGCACTCATGTGACAGCTTAACACAGGAGACACAGCATGATGACACTTGGGGACAGTCTCCAGCACTACCTTGTCTGCCAAGCACAGCCGAGGGATTCCTGCACACACTGGAGTTCTGCCATCAGCTTAACCCTCTCAGATTTAAAGTGTGAAGCACTTTATTGCAATCATTGCACCACTTTTAAATTGATATCATGCTGCAATATGAGTTGCAACATTACCTGTCTACGGTTGCACATGGCATAGTTTCAGATATAGGATATCAGTTTCTATGTAGCCACTGAGCTGGAACTGTTATAACATTTTTATTTACAGTCTTACCCATATCTTAGAATACTTATGGGTTGCCATACACCGACACATGTCCAACCAATTTGATCAGCATTGCTACATATACTAGACCTCTAGTTCACCTAAAGAATGTTGATGGTGTGTTAAAAGTTTGCTTAAAAACAAAACAAAACAATAAGATCCTTCCTCTCTCTTTACCTAGTTTCCACACTTTGCTTCTCCTCTACCTTCTCTCCTTACATGTCAGACCTCATAAGTACTAGCTCCCTTGATTCGGGATAGCTCATTTTAAGAAAGGCGATCTGCTCTGATCTCAGCTACATCTAATGCTTCAGGAATTAGAGCTTTAAGATATGCATAGTATCACCTCCCGTCACCATCCTCCTCTACCCTATGGTTTTCCAGCATCTTCTCTTTACTTCATGTATTGTTAGATGCCCCTCGCATACTGAGTTTCTTGTTATCACTCACTGATATCACCGCCCTGAGGGTTCTCTCTTCCTTAAACTCAGTAGGCACCTGTGCCATCTCCTAACCTTGGGTACCATGGTACTATGCAATCATTAGGCATTTAAATGTCCTATCATTGTTTTTCCTTATCCATCTTCGTGGGCTGCGAGCCAGTCAATTGGCTGTTGTATTTTTGTTTATTTTGTTATGACTCCCTTTTCTGGGGGCTAATTCATCTATACGTATATCCTATCTACGTCTCCTTTCTATTTTGTCAATAAAATATTTGAACAAGAAAAACAATAAGATCAGCTATCATCCCTAACGAAATGAGATTGGAAAGTCTCATTATCGCATCTGTCCATGGACAAGCGTGTATTGCCTTCTGTAATCTGTTTGCGTATGGCCAGAGTAAAGAATGTTTAAAACACCAGTAAGCTTATGTTTTTTGTCCCATTGGGGAAATTTGACTTCACTTTCTTTCCAAGAGATGCAACATAAAGTGAGAGGATATCTCTTTAAACTGAGGGGGGGGGGGGGTTCTTTCGCCCACAGTGGTCACTGTAAAAGGTGTCCCCATTGGAAGTTGCTGGTGACAACTGTGAAATTATGGATTTAACTTCACTTTCTGTCCCAATGACAATGGCCATCAGGACAAACAGTGAAGGTTAAAGGATAAGTTCAGCTTTCGTAACTGAATATGGGTGTAACATGTTATAAAAGGACCGGCCCCCGCTCTCCCCAATCCTCCATTGAAAACTACACGTCCTGATAGCCTTAGCGGCTGTCTGTTTGTAGTTCTCAATGAACTACCGAAGCACAGTAGTTCATTGACTCTTCCTTTCAGGATGTATCGGCTTGCCCATACAAGGTACAGATACACTGACAGATCTGCTGATCACTGGTTTAAAGGCTCCTACAACACAAAATAATAAATTAATGTTTTTCTACCTGCAAAAAAATGTGCATTTATTATTTTTTGTAAAAAAGGTGAACATATCCTTTAAAGCAGTATTAAGCCAAAAAACAAAAATGTTATTGACTGCAGCTTACCAATCCAAAGAAGTGCTGGTTGCATTCATTCTTTTTGAGACTTTTTCCCATCTGTTTTCACCTGTTATCTGGCCAGTAACACATCTCTTGTATTAAAGTGCACTCTACCCTGGATAAAGGAGCACAGGGGTACCTTTGGACAGCATTGTCAGTTTGGGGGGAGGGGAGTATTCGATATACTAGCAGAGTTAGATACACTAACCCGCTCACACTGCAGTTACACAAGCATTTACATCAAAAGTTGTTTTTTCTTTTGGAATAAAGGGTTTACAAAATAAAAAGCTGATAATTTTAAGCACTCATGCCAGTGGTAAGTCATTTGTCTCAAACTTCTAACTGCTACATTTGCAGATGAGCTTGTTCTGTTGAAGAACAGACTTACTGGATGGATCATCGGGTGAAGATAAAGAAAGCCTAAAAAAAGGAATGCAGCCATCACAACTAAGATTGGTAGACTGCATTAAAATAAAAGTTTGTTTTTGGGTTTCATACAGCTTGATTCTCGCCAGCAGGTACAGGCAGCAATACAATCAAATCATTCTAAGCCCTTGTACACACGGTTGGAGAATCTGTCGAAATGTGTCCTATCGGACCGTGTTGTCGGATAATCCGACTGTGTGTGGTATACATCGGACTGATTCCGTCTGACCCAATTTTCCAACTTGTTGGGAATATTTCCCGACCAACTGGTTCGATCGGACATACTCCGATCATGTGTAGAGAATTTTGATCGGACCAAGTGCCACGCATGCTCAGATCAAATTCCTACATCAAAGCTATTGGCTACTAGCCTGAACGTAGTCTTATCGTAACGAAATTACGTCATCACGTTCTGAATAATGGGATTTTTCGACAACTTAGTCCGACCGTGTGTATGCAACAGTTTTGGACACAATCCGACGGACAAAATCCGATGGATTTGGTTGTCGAAATCTCCGATGTACAGGGGCTAAGGGCTCTAACCCCTTCTCTCACCATTAAAACGTATATCAATACTATATATTTGTCTTAATTAAAGTCTGAATACTGAATAGAATAATACTGTTTAGAAAAAAAATCTAAGGGAATTTCCAAAAAATTGCAGGTGTAACAATAAAATGTTAAAATGGTCTAAATAGTAATAATAATCATAGTCTCTCTCTCGCTCTCTGTGTATATATATATATTTATATATATATATATATATATATATATATATATATATATATATATATATATATATATATATAAATGACAGATTTTTTTTTTCTATTTCAAATATCCATAAATCACAATGGCTGACATACAGTATCTCTGTATAGCCAAGGTTAATGGCATATTTCTAAATTTCATAAATCATAGGCCACAGATCTGGATTTGATATATAAAAAATATGGAATATGACTGCAATAATTCAAAATGATGAAATAGTAAAAAAATAAAATAAAAAATAAATGTAGTGTATTACCCAACCAGATTCCCTGTCTTATTTTTCTAACTAAAAAATCTTCAGAAAATAGCTGAAACTCTATTTCAGCTCTCTTTCTGAAACTCACCTAAGGATTCTGCATTAATAAAAAGATGAGTTGATGCATGCAGTTGGTAGAACTTGATATTGATATTGCTGTGACCTTGGAGAAGGGCTTGGAGACTCAAATAACTGCTAAAAAGCTTACTACTGGACTCTTGAAAAGATAGCAGCTTACCAGCATCTATTCAGAATTGAAAGTTTATTTTTGGGCAAAGCTGGCCCCTAAGCAATACCCTAGTTAGCTGAGTGTTTGTGAATCTATTTAAAATTATAAAACTTTTTCCAAAGCCTGCATTCAAATCGTTTCACTATTTGGACATCTAAAGCATATCCACATGCAAAAACAAAATTGAAATATATTGCAGCTTATCAGCCCTTCTGGTGAGTGCATGCATTTTCATCCTTTATTTTCAATGCTGCAAATAACACACGTCCTGTCCCTTTGTTTCTACACTCACTTCTCTATAATATCTATGGAAGGAGCCATGTTTGTTAGACAGGCTGGACTTCAAATATGTCTGCCTTTGTTCATCTTTATGGTGGATTGATTGGACTAGTGGTTTACAAAAGAGATATAACATTGTTTATGAGGTTTTAAAGCTCCCAACATGTGATTAGGTCAGCAAATTTCTGTACCTGCAAAAAAAGGATGTTAATGCAACCACTCTAAGGACTGGTATGCTGCAATATAATACATTTTTGTTTTTAGATTTAGGCCCACTTAACTGTAAAACAGTATAAAAAAAACAAATGCAGCCCTAGGAACCATACTAATAATTTTAAGCAGATGATAAACACTCAACCACTCCTGATTAGCAAATTCCCATGGAAAAAATATCTACTAGAAGAGAGTTCCAGATGAAATAATAAATGGTTAATCAATCAACATAACAAGTCTATGCTGATCGAAGGTACAGTTTGATGGCACTAATGATAATGTGGCAGATGTGAGATTTGGCACTAATATCTAGTACAGACATACTTTAGAAATGTGTTATTCCCGAAGGCTCTATCCTGATGAGCATGTAACATGTATTCTGATCTGCTCAATACCTATTCTGAGAGCTTCTGTCAAGCACCAACTTGTATTCACTTACGTCAAACATTACCCTACAGGTGACATTACATAATCATTTTCTAACTTGTTCCCTCAGAAGTCTAACAAAATGCTCATGAAGTAGTTTCGATATTTTTTGGAAGTTCATAGTGTATTATAACACCACCCTGGTAATGCATTCCAATATTCTTAGACTACATTTACATGGTTTGTCGCTAAGAAGCAGCCCTTGGATGCAGCTGCAAACTGTGCTATGGCCACATAAAAACTAGCCGATCAGCCATGGAAGCACACTGAGAAACTCTGCAGAAATGCCATCCTCTGCCCATCCTAGCCAAACAGCTTCTAACTTCAGCTTGTTCAATTAAGCATTGACCAAAGAAAAAATAAAACTGGAAGCTGACTGGTTTCTATGCAGAGCTGCACCCGATTTTGCACTCTGCAGTTCTAGTAAATCAACTCCAATGTCTCCATCCAGGGTTGGCTGCACCTAGTTGCCTGTGAGAATGCAGCCTAAGAGAAGGTATAGGCATACTGAAGAGGAGCTAGCCACTGTAAACCGTCCTTATTCTGGACCATACAAAGGTTCACAACAGTTACAGCTTAGGTCAGGAAACCAGAACTGCCACACCTTAGTCAACAGTATGCCAAGTCGAGGGGAGCTACACAAGAGGGCCGATTTGCTTTGTTTTATTTTACCTTATTTGTTTTCACCTCTCTTCACACTTTAGTTGGTCGGTCCATAGAATGAAAAAAAAAAAACATTTTGGTGCATAAGTATTAACTAAAGTAACTGTTAGAATGAACAAAGGTTCTGATTGGATTAATGTGCACTTGAACTGAATGTGGCAGGTGTTCAGACAGACAGGTTCCTGCAAGCAAGCAAAAATGAATGGACCTCTAAGCCCTTGTACACACTATCGGAGATTCCGACGGAATGTGTCCGATCGGAGCGTTTTTTCGGATATTCCGACTGTGTGTGGCATGCATTGGACTGTTTCCGTCGGAATATCCGTCGGACCAAATTTTCCAACTTGCCGGAAATATTTTCCAACAAAATGCTCCAATCGGACATACTCCGATCATGTGTAGAGAATTCCGATCGGACAAAGTGCCACGCATGCTCAGATCAAATTCCTACATCAAAGCTATTGGCTACTAGCCTGAAAGTAGTCCCGTCGTAACGAAATAACTTCATCACGTTCTGAACGTTCGGATTTTCCGACAACTTCGTCCGACCATGTGTATACAACAGTTTCAGACAAAATTCGCGGACAAAATCCGACGGACAAAATCCGACGGATTTGGTTGTCGGAATCTCCGATCGTGTGTACAAGGGCTAAGCCTTATGCAGTGCCTCAGCTCCTATTTGGAGACCACTTCTGTAGACCACACAAGTGGTGCAATCATATAAATGCTCTAACCATGGAAACAGTTTATATTCTAACTCTTATTTTTTGTGTAGCTTAAAAAGTGAAAGCATGAAGTTTTCTAATTAGTTTACACGGTGTGCCACCGATTAGCACTCTTTGCTGGGTAATGTATAAAATAAGAATAAAATTATATTACCATGTTGCCTAGAGCAACCAGTTGGACATTATGTTTAATTTTCTGGCTGTTCTAGTTGCTCTAAGCAGTACATAAAATGTCTTAACATTTATTTTTCAAACATCAGCACCTACAGTATTAGTTAAAGGCGCACTTGTAAAACATGCAAACTCTTTGTCTTTTGGTTCATCGTCAACAAATATGTCACCCTTTCTGAATCTCCCATGATTGGGTAAAGTGTTGTAAGCTTTCCTCTCTGTCTGCAAAGAGCTGCTCTCCATTCATAGTAACTCCCCAGGGGCTCCCCTGGTGTGGAGGTTGCAGAGTGTGTATTTCATGCTGTCAAAAAGAGCATCTCTGATGTTTGTTCATGGAGATCCTGGCAGGCAACCGACATCATAAGACAGTGCTTACACTGGGTGACCTCTGAACTCTACAGAACTTTGAATGCCTAATGCAGAACCAAGTGTTGGCTGTTTTTACAGGAAGAAATTTCATTTTCCGTAAGTGTTCAATGGTAATAATTTACATCTCCATTTCTAAATAAAAGCCATCATCATTATGTATTCCATACTTGCGTAGATACTATTCTTATTTATGAATAAATTATATCAGAGATAAAAAAAAGCAGTAGGACAGAGACTAATTAAACTATTTTGCAAATTAACAAATCAGTTTATATATAACACAAGTTATTATACAATTTCACGTGGTTAAAAACAAAAAAAACAAAAAACACATTATTGTGCTAAAGGTTTATTGACTGTACTGTATAAGCAGATGAGTTGATTAGTTTTGATTTTATTAAAATATAACCTTAAAATGGTTAGCTGCATCTGATCTACACAGCACTGATAATATCTGTTCACCAAATCAACTCATTTACTTTCAAAAAGTAAAAAACCCTAAAAAAAAAATCATACCCACATTACTGCAATCCACAACATGTAATTGGCAAAAGGAACTCTGAATTGAAATGTTGCAGGTCTGAATGGTAAAAAATGTGAATTAACATATTTAATGAGAACAACCTTCCAAAAATCTTTCAGAAATGAGAAGCAAACTTTATTCAAGACCTGTGACATGCATTGCATATAAATAGCTTGCTAAAAGAAAGTTACGCTGTGCTATGGAAGAGAGGAGCACTTTGGGCAATCTTAAAGCTGATCTCCAGGTTTCATTTAACTTTAAACAGTTCATTTGGACCAAGGTGGTCCAAATGAATTTTTTACTTTACTAACAGTTACAGTGGCTGGGAATGTTGTACAAACCGTATGCCTCAGCAACATTCAGTATACAGCTGTAAATGCTGTTTACTGTATGTAGCTGAGGCTAGATACAATTCATACAGTGCCGCCAGTTGCTGCAACTGTTAGTGAATTAAATAGATTGTTAAATAGCTTTAATTTGTTTTTATTCAATTGGTTCTCAGGTTATTAAGTATATGAGTGCATATAGGACAGGACCACCATCAGAAATCAGCCTTTGACAACACAAAAGAAGATTTCGATTTAATGTTTATCATATTGCGGATGGATCACTTTTTATAAACTCCATGTCCTGTTATATATCAAACCATGCTTTGTTTATCAATGAGAGTTTAGTATTCAGAACCATTATTTTTAAAATGATACAATTGATTCTACCCAACCCTTCTTTACTGACTCCTGGGTGGTATCGGTCAGGAAAAAAGGATTTTTGGCAATAACTTGACATGAATGAAAGCCAGGAAATAATAACAACATGGTAGGATGAAGATGTTTCCACTCAAGCCTAGTACACGTGATCAGATTTTCGGCAGACAAAACCTTGGACTTTTGTCCAAAGGCGTATGCCTGGATTTTGTCTTGCATACAAACAGCGAGGAATTGTCGGCCAACAAACACGAACGTAGTGACGTAGTAAGTGATTTTTCAGCTCTTTAGCGCCACCCTTTGGGCTCCTTCTGTGATTTAATGTTAGTAGAAATTTGGTGAGTATTGAGTCGCACTTTTCATTTTGCGTTTTTCAGTTTGTTTCTGAACGGCCGTTCGTCAACCAGCCATGTTGTGGAATCAAAGGAGATAACATGTTATTTATTATTAGCCTTGGAGTTATTGCTTTGACCTAAGTACAGTCCAGGAAAAGGAGGAGGAGGATTTCTTGGACCAAACATTGTTTGCTTTATTAATCGTGATCAATTATGTCATATGCCTTTGCTGCGGGAGCTCCAGGAGAATAATCCAGATGATTTTCAGAATTATTTCCAGATGACGGACCCCTGCTTTCACCAACTCTTAGCATTGTTGACCCCCTATATTAAGAAGCTGGACATATGCATGAGGCTTTTATAAAAAAATTTGGTTGAATAATAATGATTTGATTTGTTCCATTTTCTATATTTTTGGATGCATAGAATGCACTTTTTGGTTAAATTCTATTGGTAGATAGCATGTCTAATTTGATTTGTTTTCTTGTTTTAATGCAATCAAAAAAATGTGGAGAATAATACTTGACTATGTGTTTTACCTCAAATGACAGTTTGGGAGTAGGCAGTTACATTTAAAAAAATACAATGTAAAATTAACCACTTCAATACCGGGCACTTAAACACCTTCCTGCCCAGACCAATTTTTAGCTTTCAGCGCTGTCGCACTTTGAATGACAATTGCGCAGTCATGCTACACTGCACCCAAATGAAATTTTTATCATTTTTTTCCCACAAATAGAGCTTTCTTTTGGTGGTATTTGATCACCTCTACGGCTTTTATTTTTTGCGCTACAAATAAAAAAAAAAGAAAATTTTGAAAAAAAATATGTTTTTTTTGTTTTAGTTTCAAAACTTTGTAAATAAGTACGTTTTCTCCTTCACTGATGGGCACTGATGGGGCTACACTGATGGGCACTGATAAGGCGGCACTGATGGGCACCAATGATGTGGCACCAATGAAGTGGCACTGATGAGGTGGCATTGATGGACACTGATGTGGCACTGATAGGTGACACTGATGGGCACTGATAGGCAGCACTGATGGGTGGCACTGATGGGCGGCACGGATGGGCACTGATAGGTGGCACAAATTGGCACTGATAGCTGGCACAGATTGGCATGGATGGGCGGCACAGATGGGCATGGATAGGCGGCACAGATGGGCATGGATAGGCGGCACAGATGGGCATGGGTGGGCACTTATAGGCGGCACAGGTGGGCACTGATAGGCGGCACATGTGGGCACTCATAGGCGGCATTGTATTGTTATACTGTACTAATGGATGCCAATCAGTGTCAAACAATAATGCATGCCAATCAGTGATGCCCATTGTGCACTGATTGGCATCCATTATGGGCACTGATTGGCATCCATTGTGGCACTGACTGGCATCCCTGGTGGTCTAGGGAGGATTACCTTTTGCTGGGCATCCCTGTTGGTCTGGTGGCGTCCCTGGTGGTCCAGTGTGGGCATCCTCGGGGGGCTGCGCTGATAATCGATCAGCACAGACCCCCCCTGTCAGAGGAGCAGCCGATCGGCTCTCCTCTACTCGCGTCTGACAGATGCGAGTGAGGAAAAGCCGATCACAGGCTCTTCCTATTTACACTGTGATCAGCTGTGATTGGACACGGCTGATCACGTGGTAAAGAGTCTCCGTCGGAGACTCTTTACCGAGATCGTAGTTGCCAAGTGTCAGACTGACACCCCGCAACAACGATCGCCGCGATGCGCGCCCCCGGGGGTGCGCAGCGGCTCATAATCCTGATCACTTCATATGACGTCCGATCAGGATTATGCAACCACTTTGCCACCGTCAATTGCCTATAGGGCGGGCGGCAAGTGGTTAACAAGGGACCCCAACATAGTTGTATCTTTGATCTTAAAAACTACGGGATAATGGTGTTGTGGTAACTTGCCCAAAAAAACAAAAAAAAAAACAAGCATAATAATATTATTCTTGATATCACTAGAAAAAAAAAACCTTTGAAAATAAGTTTAGCAGAACTCTATCAGTATCACCAGCAAAGCAGCTTCATTATTATCCCATTAAATAAGAAGAGAATTGTGTGCTGCATTTCTAGATAATTTGTCACGTCACAAATGTTAATTTTCCATTACAAACGCTAGTTCACAAGATCGACTGCTTACGGCTTGTCCTTGCTTCTGAGCATGCGTGTTTGTACTTTTGAATTTTGTCCAACGGACTTGTGTACACACGATCGGAAAATCCGACAACAGACATTTGTCCGTGGAAAATTTATAAATCTGCCATCCAACATTTGATCATGGAAAGTTATCATGGATTTTCCACCAACAGCCTGTCATCACACAATTACCGTCGGAAAATCTGATCTTGTGTATGAGGCTATAGTTTACTATGAAACAGCCTTTTTACCCCAGAGGTACTCTTGAAATAATTTTAAGGTCTCTGGGTACCCCTGCTAAAATCTATTTATTGAGATGCCCCCTTAGTCCTTGTACACATGGTCGGACATTTCAACAACCAAATCCGTCGGATTTTGTCCAACGGATTTTGTCTGACGGATTGTGTCCGAAACTGTTGCATACACACGGTCGGACAAAGTTGTCGGAAAATCCGATCTTTCAGAACGTGATGACGTAATTTCGTTACGACGGGACTACGTTCACGCTAGTAGCCAATAGCTTTGATGTAGGAATTTGATCTGAGCATGCATGGCACTTTGTCCGATCGGAATTCTCTACACATGATCGGAGTATGTCCGATCGGACCAGTTTGTCAGAAAATATTTCCAGCAAGTTGGAAAATTTGGTCCGACGGATATTCCGACGGAAACAGTCCGATGCATACCACACACAGTCGGATTATCTGACAAAACGGTCCGATAGGACAAATTCCGATGGATTCTCCGACCGCGTGTACAAGGGCTTACAGTGGTTGTCAGAATGCAATCCTTACAGACAGCTATAAATATCATTGGTGTAATGGCACTTTGCCATATGTTGTTGGCTTGTAATTGTGCAGGCACCATCAAATGGGAGGTTGATCGATCATAGCTCGGAGAAACTCTAGCAGCCTCTGGAGAAAATCTAAGGTTCCATAAAACCCTGGAGTTTATTTGCTAAAGGTAAATAGGTTTTAGAATTTGCAAGGAAATTTGCCCCAGTGCTTAGGAATTTAGGTGAATTTTCACTTTGCAAAAAATAATCACATGCATGGACTATAAAAAGACAGAATTTTAGGTTGCACATAATTGGATGATGGTTTTCAGCAGCACTTCACCTAATTCACTTAGCTCTGGGGCGAATTCCCTTGCCCTTCTTATTTTATGTAAAGTATTAAATGCAGGTGTCTCACAAATGCAGCATACCTGCGTGCCAATGTATTTTTTTTTTTTTTTTGCTAAGACTGTATCAAGTGTTAAATTTATCTCTGAGCTTTGCAAATATCTCAGTGGGCTGCTAAGGATCACAGGCACAGCGATCACAAATAAAAATGGTTGTATAGACTTTTCTACCTGATTTTGCAGCCTGATTTGCATCGATTGTGTCACTGATTTCCCTGAATAATGTCCCTCAATGTCTTCATATGAATGGGCCAATGTACCGTACAGACTCATTCCACCGTGTATAATCCATTTCCTATGACAATGGTTGATACGTTCAAGTAAAAATGATGCCACAGAATGCATCCTTTCAGAAGGAGCCGAGATGCAACTCTACATTCACATTCATATATTATTACACTAAAGGTCCGTCTGCTTCAAGTGCAACAATAAACCCTCCCACTTGAAATATTAAACAAGCGATTGCATCTATCAATTGTAAATTTGTACATGATTTCATTCCCTTTCTCTTTTCAATGCTGAAGATTTCATATAATTATTATAATGTTCAAAGAGCTCTGTTGTAAGATAAAACGGGGGCAAGAGGTTAAAACATAACCATGATAGAGTTTTATTACAGCGTCTCTTCTAGCCATTACTACAGGAGGTAGCACAGATGTGGCTGTGCAGGGTTTGGGTTGACATGAATCTCCCAGCACCTAACCTAATTTATGGTGTGTCTGGGAAAGCTTTGGATGCCGTTTTCAGCATGATAGATTGGGGGCAAAAAAGCCCTGCAAACAATATGATCTTTAACTTTAGTTACATGTCTGGAAAACCATCTGATTTCACAATGCCCTGGCCTGCTGTACCCATAATTCAATGCACATCTTCTGTATGTGTCATTATTACCCAGGATGCATTGCTGACAATATGTAACTATCGAGAATACAATTTTCAGTTGTGGCAGATACATCTCTTTTGTCAAATATTTATTGTCAGGGGAAGCCGCACTTTAACATAAAGCACAAATCAATGTCATGTCTGAGTACTGAATTACATGTTTCAGGAAGCATATTATGCTGGGAAAATGGCATGAAGGAAGAAGTTGGCTAAAGACAAGACAAATTATCTTATGATGTGAAGAAAAGCAAAATGAAAATTATTATCTTTCTGTTTAATAAAATTATCAGGCAAGTACATGACAGGGAGGTTGATTTCCTAAAAGCAGATATACTGTGCACTGCAAATGCACCCGCAAGTTCACTTGTTCAGTTGTGCTAAATCTAAGAGGAAGCTCTGAAATAAGGGAAAGCTCTGCTGATTTCTATTATCCAATCATGTGCAAGCAACAAATTAAATGTTTTTATTCTTTCCTTGCATGTTCCCCTTGCTCCATGCTTCACTTGTAGTGCACTTGCGGGTACACTTGCACTGCACAGACTATTTGCCTTTAGTAAATCGACCCCTTTCTGTGAACATTTATATTATGCTGATTTAACTTTCAGTTATAATATATCACTCTTCCTTTTACCAGTGCCAACGTAATATATTACATCACATTTTCAGCGTTTATGATGTTAGGGAGGCAGAAGGGGTGTAGGTAAGGTTAATTAAGGTGTATGTTTGCTATAAGTATTTTCGACAAAGTTATTTGGTGGCTGGTGCACAAATCTTTTAGGAAAGCCTCAGGACTGTTTCATTTTTGCTCACAGAAATGGGGAAAGAACACTTACCATGCATATGTTTTAAAGGAAAGTTGCCAAAGTGAGAATTGGAGTGTATTTATTTCTTCTTGGAATTCGTAAGACTTGGAAGCCTATCTATAGTCAGTCCTGGGCCAATTCTCACGAGCTATTCTTCACTACTAGTGCTTACTAAGATCTCTCTTCTTCCATTAAGAAGGGCATAAAGAAACACAGATGTGCCTCTATAAAAATATGTACATATTACATATTATATTGATAATGCTATGAAACAATCTCAGTATTGGCATAATGCTTCCACGATGATACTGAATGTTGAGATCTAAGTGCGGAGAAAAGGCTTAAATTTCTTGCCAGTGTCTCCCAAGGTATAAGATCCATCATCGACAGGAGATGCAAGGGACAGAAAAAAAAGAACAACAAGGCAATTGATTGCATGTCTAGATCATCTTGGTGTCTCTCCCAAAGCTCTACTCCCTGCCCTGGTATATTCATTCCTTTTCCATCGGTATGACAGGAACAGCAAATCAACAAGAATTTCAAATGACTAGGTCACAGCTTTAATTAGATTTCATCCAAAAGGTGCAAAAATTAATATAACAGAGATTTCTGCTGGCCTTTCCTTTAACCTCTCAAGAGAGTTTGTATATTTTATATTAGCAGGAGTTCAGCTGCTTAAAGCAGCTTTAAATAGTCCACACACATAGTAATGGTGGAAATTTGCTGTCCTCTTTAACATGAATAATCTCTACAGTTAGAAAAATATTTGTAATAAATGATAACGCATACCTGAACAAGATCAGTGTCTACAGCTAACTTTTACAGTCATCACGCTAGTTTTCAAACTTTCTAAGGAAAGGACCAGTTCACTGTCCTTCAGAATTTAGGGAAAGCGGATTGTGCCTAGTGGGAGTAAACAATATCCGATCTTTGGTAGTAGGGGGATAAATAGTTGGTATCAGTGGGAAGAATAGCGCCCCATTGTTGATATCAGTGGCAGGATTAATGCCTCAAGGACTGGATAAAAGGAAGGAGAGGGCTGCATCCAGCCCTAGGGACGCAATTTGAAGACCAGTGCTCTAGGTGTTTAGAGCTGAATCTTTAATAACAAGCAAAGACTAAAAACACAAACATCAAAACATTTTATTGACACGGGTATTACTAACAGGGAGGAAAGGAGGGAAAGAGGAAAAGACCACTGAGGAATTATGAAGATGTAGTGTAATATGGAAAAGACAAGCAACATTCCCCATTGCTCAATATCAGGGGGAACAGTCAATTTTCAATCACTCATATTATTTTTTATTGGGGGCATTTATGGAGTAATCTCCTACTGAACTAATTGCATCATACCCCTCTTGGATTTTCCATAGGGCCAATTTGAATATCCAGTGGTCAGAGCAAGGCCACATTTCGGGGCCAGAGCTGGGTTCTCAGATTTGCATGCCCCATGGAAACAATAGAAGGTTAGACTTTCGCCAAAATGAATGGTGTATCAGAGTTAAATGGCTCTCCAGAGCTATTGTAGGCTGCTCAGACTCAATCATCCTTTTTCCAATAAACAGATATTCATGCTGCCATAAAATCTTGTGACATTTTTATGCTTTCAGTCCTTGTACAGGAGTCATACATATGTATGTGGCACAAACACACACAGTGTCTATTGACTCCACTGGATAATTTCTTCCCCAGGTTCCCCAAACAATATAAAGGTTGATGAACACAGGTGTTAGATGATGTTTTTGAGTTGCTTTCAGCTGTGCTTGCATTCAAGTCCTTAGAAGTCATTATTAATTGGAACAGCTGCTGTACTTTTGGATGGACATTCACTTATATTAAAGTTTAAAAAGATTTGAATCATTTTTTTTTTTTTAAACTGCTATAACATTAAAGGCAATGTCACACAGGACAGAGGTATAAAGTATGCATTCAATGTGACAGATCTGACTTATAAGTAATTTTTCGTTATACCATCATTTATTCCACAGCACAAGTAAATATAAGCAGAATATAAAAACTGTGCACCCATAGAAAGTGATGATTTAACTTGGAATTTGGAGTTGTGTTTTACCATCTGTCTTTTGGCAGGATGTCATCTTGTCACCACTGCCTCTAATATGTTTTAGTGTATCTTTACCCTGGCATGCTCCCTAGCACACATGACATCTGATCTATTAGCCTGCTCTAATAGGGTGATAGGTCCCTCTGTTCCCATACCCTGCAGAAGGTCTGCTGTCTGAAAACGTTGCCTCTAATCTGATTTGTGTGGGGTGCCTAGCTGTTCATTCTTTTCTTTTCCAATAAAAGCCGTTAAGTTGTGATCAGGAGCACTGTTCTGGCTTTGCAAAGTAACACTTTCCTACCAGCTGGCCTTGGCTCTCTAAGCAGCTGAAGTACGGAAAACCAAAGACAATCATTTTCTATTAAAACAAACACAGAGCTAAAGTAACATCTGTCAGTAGTTACTGATCAGAAAATAAAAAATGCAAGGGCTCATCCACACCATAAAAAAAGGGCTGCACTGGGCAGCATTGCCAAAACTTAAATCAAACATGTACTGTGCCCCTAATAGGCAAAGTAACAACTTTTTGGCAAGCCAGGTACCATAAAGGGCCTAAACTTACTTACTTTCCCCATGCATTCTTGCATCATTGACCTAAAGTACTCCTGGGGGTGGGGGAACATGGAATACTCCTGCCTCCCAACAATGTAGCACCCAGTGCCTGAGCAGGCAATCACAAGACCCGAGTGACATCACCTGGGGTAAATAATGAGCTTCTTGAGCCCTGTGTAGGTCAACGCTATGGACCCAGGCAGGGATTGCTTTGGATTGCTTTTTTAATAAACAGATTCCAAAGCGGACATTGGTATGTAGTGGCCACAAAAGTTCACTGAGCGCTGTATAGGATTACAATTTTAGAAAGGTAAACTTGCACAGAAATGTTGGGGAGCTTTGGTGGCAGATACAAACAGTGGAGGAGTGAAGGGAAAGTAAGTAAGTCACATTATGATGTTATGATGGCTGAAGTTTGAAATCTGCTACTTTGCCTATATGGACAGAGTACAGTTTTACTATAAAGCATATAATACCGATACAGCTGTTTCATGTATAAAGCAATCTTGGTCAGTTCACAATGAATTTATCCTATGCTGAATTGTGTAATTGGCAACACTGTGAGCAATTACCACTTATGTGTTTCTGAAACCTTACAGATTTTTGGTGACGTCGTTCACACTACCTGTACAGCAAGATTTGTTTTTCTATGCAGGCTTGTGTTGGCTTTTTTTACTTTTTTTTCTTAACTTTTCTGGAAATTTCACCCAGTGACAATTTATTTTTATGCACCACAGCTCAGCTACAGTGCATAGACAGGAAGGCACGGACAGAGAGCCGTGGCTCGGTGTGGAAAAAAACAGACACTTTACATATTTCTGCACAGCAATCTTCTGAACCTGCTGCCTGCATTCTAATGTGAACAGGACACACAGAAAACAATGGTTTACTGTAGTACTCTTTCTAGCACAGAAAGATACCGGTCTCCACACAAGTGTGCACAAACTCTAAGCCCTTGTACACGCGGTCAGATATTCCGATGGAAAATGTCCGATCGGACTGCATTGTCGGAGAATCCGACCATGTGTGGGCTCCATCGGACTGTTTCCGTCGGAATATCTGACCGACAAAGTTTTAGAGCTGGGCTATAAAATTTTCCGACAACATGATCCGATCGGACTTTGTCCGATCGTTTGTAGAGAATTCCGATTGGACAAACTGCCACGCATGCTTAGATCAAATTCCTAGACCAAAGCCATTGGCTACTAGCCTGAACGTAGTCCCGTCGTAGCAAAATATACGTCATAAAGTTATGAACGATCAGATTTTTTTCGACAACTTTGTCCGACCGCGTGTATGCAACACCAGTTTCAGACAAAATCCGTTGGACAAAAACCAACGGATTTTGTTGTCGGAATGTCTGACCGTGTGTACAAGGGCTAAAACATGTATTATAGTTGTGCTCTGAAATATTTGATTATTTGCAAAAATATGAATAATTATTTATAAAACAGTTAGAATAAACAGAGTAGAGGAAAATTCGATTTCCCTATTGTGTAAATGTTTCTGTAACGGTTTGTGAGTACACATCAATAGCTGTCATGTGTTAGCTGATAAATGTTTCTACAGCTTCACACATTCACCAGCCTGTCCGTACTAGGATTGGATACACAGAGGTGTGTGTGTGTCTTAAAGTGGATCTTTACTCTCTCAATCAATATTAACCTTTTTTAATCCTTATTTTGTCAGCCTTAGTAAGTAGATAGGAAAGAATGTTATATATACTTTTTTTTAAAGTACATTACTTCAGTTGTTTCCTGGTTTCTTGCCTAAGCCAAAATGATGTCACATATCCCAGGAGTCTTCATGGGCATATTTTTTGTTTTCATTTGGAGGAGAGGAGGAGGAGTTTGCTCAGCAAAGCACATCCTTCTGCCTAAGTTAAGGACTGATGGATTCAAGGAGGTAAATGCTACATAATACATCTGCCTTTACCCATGATGGCTGCGGCTAGAAATGCTAGATGTGTGTTTTCTCAACAAAATAATACACAGAGACATGGATGGATGTGTGAGTTTGCTATGAATAATAAAAATTAATTAAAAAAGCATTTTCAATTTGTAGTGTTCAAATACAGTTAAGTTCTGCTTTAAGCCTAAGTTTTCCTAACGCATACACTGCTGAACCCATATGACCCCAGTCAATTACCTTCTCATAAGTCACATTTACTCACAGTGAATATGGCTTATACTTAATAAGTTAAAGATAACTGTACAATGTCTTTTAACCTACGACTACCACTCAGAAATCATATATCATTCTTTTGACTACTCCAAATTGACAAAATGTGAAATCTTAGCTAATATTGATATTTAACTTTTCATATAGTGTCTTCTCACATGTTGCATGTTTAACACTTCTTGTTAGCCAGTTTAGAATGTTTTAACCTCAATCTGTTGATAAATGGCATGTGTATTGGGCAATGACAACTATTCCAGCTCCAATCTTTAATGGTCAGTGTGGCAAACTCTGCAAGACTGGGGCCACATATTTTCGGTTTCCCAAACACAGACAAACATTTGCCAGCAATATGGCCATTTCAAGAATAACATTCCAAAATCATGCAGCTTAGGAGTTGACACCAAACTCTAGTGGTGGATATATGATTCTTTGATGGGAGGTAAATAAATTATTGGCAGCATTTTCAGCAGTTGCAGTGAGCCTGATGTTTCCACAATTTAATCTCTCACCATCTGCCAATCCTTGTAAGACTCTGCCTATTTATGAGCATCCTTAAAGATTATGCTTCCTACCCTTGAGTAAGGTTCTTTTTAAACAGTTCTTGCAACTTTTTTTTTTTATTATTCAGTTATCACACCTGTGAAACAGAAGGTGGTATAAATATGAGCTGAGTAATACCCAATCTAGGCAACCACCACCTTTCCTTGGCCAGTTCTGATCTAAGAGAAAGAATCAGCCAACGAATATATTTTGCAAGACACTTTGAGCTGTTCCTCTGAGATGAGGCTGGCACCAACACTTTCTGCTCTTTGCACAAACATGCATGCTTGGCTGAAGCAATCCTGCATGTTTATGTCACAGACACTGAGCAGACATTTTTGGTTTGCCAATCGAATCATACCTATGCGTCCACCATACAAATCGCTGGCAACATGCTAACACTGAAAGAGAATAAAATAAATTCAGAGCAAGAAATAGATGAGAAAGTCAACAATAAGCCAAGGATAAACAGATCAGTGGATAAGGAGACACAGCAAGCTCTGGGACACAGACGTTTTATCTCTGTCTTTGTGCTATTCCAACTCAGTGATAAGTATGAAGCTTAATCAAATATGCTAATGATAGTCTATTGGGAAGATACAGACTCTGTTAGACTAGCAAGGCTGAAAAACAAAATATATTGTTTTTTTGAAAGCTCATCTCTCTTTTTATAGCTCCTTATTTCCAAAACAATGAGCTCAAAGCATCCACTCTTAAAAGAAAATGAGTTTATATTACCATTTTTTATATGTGTTTTAGGCCATACATGGACTTAAGTGGTTGCATTTACCATGGAGAGTGCTGCAAAGAATCTACAACTTGGCTGGTTCAGCCACACATTCAAGTTTATATCAATGAAGAAGGAAAAAGGAAAAAGCTGAAGAAGGGAGGACACAGCTGGCAACCCTAAAGCAAGTCATACTTTATGCAATTTTCATTCCTTCAACCATGGGTTGAGGTGGCTCTTCCTTTATCTCTCACTTGCAGCAGAATCACTGGTCAAAATCAGAGCACAGATGGGGATCACCGTGCAGCCTATCACATGATGCCCCATTCCAAATATGACCACACACCTGCATCTTTCTTGTCCCTTGTGTAAGTGCAGGGCAGGTAGAGATCTGTGACGGCTGTCAAAAGGAAAGCTAGCCTTGTAAACACAGAATGTTTTGTGTTTACAAGTGAAATTGGTGAGCAGGAAGTGGAAGGTGCGAGCTGGAGGTGGGGAAATGGAATTCTGAAATTCTGAATTCTGAAAAAACTCTGGGTGCAAGGGCCGCATGAAATGGCCTAGTGGGCCTGATTTGGCCCATGAGCCTTGTGTTTGATACATGTCAACTAGACAAACTTGTATCTTTTTACAATCTGACTAACTATGTGGCTATGTAACTATGACATTTGCTGCATTAGACAAGTATTTATTAAAACATTGTTTTTTATGATCTATAAATATGTCTTTCGTGCGATTTGAAAGACCAATATGCTGTTCATGTAAAAGAGGAAATATTCTATCTCTATCTAAATATTATTTATACGCCTGCATCCGGGGTGCATTTATTGAGATCCCCTGTTTATCCAACATTTTTGGCAGACAAAAGAATGTACATGCAGAAAAGGATCAAAAGCTACAAAACTGTTTGGATATTAAGCTCCATGCACATTGGCTTATAAATCGCTGCTTCAACGGGAGTTTTGTGTTTTGCCTGTAGAAGCCGCTCAATGTTATCCTATGTGTCCATGCACATAAGGATGATTACAGGCATATTTTGAGCTCAGCGTTTAGAGGCAAAAAAAGAAACCCTTCTGGTTTGCGCTTTTCATTGGAGCATTCTGGCAGAAAATGTGCTAAACTTGCTTAAACTCGTCTAAACTGTGTACAAAAACGCTCTATATGAGCATTGCTTTCTGCCAGGGGAACAGTCATTTTTTTTTAAGCCCAGTGTGCATGGAGCCTTACAGTGGATAGCTACTGAAAACTGAATCGGTATTAAAGTTGCAGAGTTGAAAACATTAAACTAACAATATAACAAGAAAGAACATGTTGCCACGGATCTAAATCATGGGCTTTGCTGTGACCTATTCACTCCTGTAAATACTATTGATTTTGTGGAAGAAGAATGAAAGTAGGCATCATGGTTTCCAAGAATCTAGTGAGATTTGTTGGACAGTGCCAGTTTTAAAGCTACCCATACATTGGGTTGATTTATGAAATCTAGGGTATAGAAAACTGTACCAAAAGTATTCTGCTCCCCAGGGATACCAGTCTGGTATAGTTTATCATTCTCTGAGGATATGAAAAAGGGAACCTGATTTAATGCTCTGAACAGCAGGTCTGGTTTTTGCTCCAGTTTTCATCTATCAACCGCCTGAAATCAAACCATCATGTGGCAAGAATGATAATGTTAGAAGGCATGCAATACTGTAAAAGTGAATACAGTAAAAATGTTTTATGATCATAAGGCTGATGCAGATAATGTTGACCAATGCTCTACTGCTATTTGTTCAAGATGTTAAAGGCTACAGATGGTTTAATGTGATGGTTGGTGGCGCTCTGGTCACTTTTAAATGAACAGTTGTCTCAGATATGTTAATTTTAAGGTAAAGAGATATATTTATAGTTTTTTAACTTTATTAGTGAGACCGGTTATTGCGAACTCTGTATGCTCTTGCCATAGATTATACCATTTATTTGAGCTTTTTGATTACTTTTACATTTTAAGTTTGTAATACTCCACAATTAAGCAGTACAACATATGCAGGGGAATTCATAAAGAGTATCTAAGACACTCTTTAGAGTTCCTGCGTGTCTTCATGTGATTCATGTACCTGTTGTAAAAAAAGTGTCGAGGCACACAGACCAGAGCTTCGATATGGACACTCCACCTTCAGTGTCACTGTGCTTTTGTACCTGGGGAAGCAAAGCCTGATGGAGATTCACAGACGCTAGTTCCCCATCAGGTTCTCTCCCTTTGTGTATGGCTATAGAATCCACCAATTGGCTGCTATGAATTACAAGGCAAGAGTGGACCTGATGGGTAACTAGTGAATCTGACAGTATCCTTAACAACCAGTGACAGGGAGAGGGTAGCGGCAGCCACTATGCTACACTGCATACAGGGACAGAGACTCTGCCTATCTCTGTAGGTCAATTTAGAGTAGGTCTTAAAGAGGAAGTAAAGGCAGTTGAAAAAAAAAAAAGCAACCTGCAAGGCAAAGGCATAATGAGCTAGTATGCATAGCATACTAGCTCATTATGAATAACTTACCTGAGAACGAAGCCCCCGAGTGATTTCTGGGTCTCGCTGCTCCAGCGCTATGATTCGCTGGAGCTGCAATGACCTAACTCCAGCACATGCGCACGGTAGCCGCCACGAGTGGCATATCGCCGCGATCTGCAGCCTGTCCAGTGCGCCTGCGCGCTGCTGTCTATGGCACATGCGCCGTAGACAGCGGTGGCTGTCTTTTTGTAAATATCTCCTAAACCATATAGGTTTAGGAGATATTTCTTGGACCTACAGGTAAGCCTTATCTAGGCTTACCTGTAGGTCAAAGTGGTTTGTAAGGGTTTACAACCACTTTAATTACCTCCAGTTTCATTATTTACAAACTGAAAGTAATTATTTTTGAATTTGGCTAATTATTAGCACCACTTTGTAAAATTGTCACTATTTCAATATACCTGAGTCTGCGGCATGAGTCAGTAAAGTTACCAAAATGGGCAGTAGAGATTTTTGATTCTGGTGCAGACATTTTTAAAATAGCCATAGTGCCAAAAACTGTTGGTAGTGCTTGTAATGTATTTATGCATTTTCTGCATTCTCACTTTCAGAAAGACATATAGCAAGGCATACCCTGGGTCAACCTCTGAAACCTCCGGTAGTCTAAAAAACTGGGAAAAGGAAATGCATAGGTGTTGTGCACAGCAACCATGTTTATTAACCACTAAACCACAGAAAAGTAATTAATGAAGCCTAACTTTTTGTTCTGGGGAACACATTCATTTTTCTTTTAGGTTCATAGAATACTCCTAATAAACTTTGAAACAAAGAGGCAGAGCATCAAAATCTATTCAGCTAAAGTTGGCCTGAATCTTCACACTGCAGCAATACTACAATATTCTATTGTGCTGTTGAACAATTAAAGAACCTTCTCCCTGCAGGCATCGATGGAACTAGTACACCCTGCAGTTTTTCATAAGCTGCTTTTATTATTGTGAAATGCTGTATATTTTAATAGACATACTTTATGTGCTGAAAAGATGTAGTCGCTGTTAATGCTGGTCTCTGTTTCTGCTTCGTATGCTGCAGTCTGTGTCTTCCACAGAAAAGGATTCAGTTAATGATAGCAGGAATTCTAAATGCATTTCTTTGACATTCCCCACCCCCAGCTCTTTTCTACAGGAGTGACAGTGTGTAAAAAATGAGCTCATGAAAATGCTCTAATTTGTCAGAACAAGATTGTAGGTTGCTGCTAATTGCAGAGACACATAGTGATCCCTGCCTATTGAAGTGCACTGCTTGATTCCTGAATATATAGAGACTCCGGAATCTTACACCTTTCATAGCTCCCATGGGGCACCTTGAGGATGACAGCTCTGTGAAAGTTGTTAGCAGGGGACTTCTTACCTCCCTCCCAGCATGGTTGCCTTTAAAACTTTTTTTATGCCTACATTGATAATATTGCAGAGCAACAGACCATAGTGTGTTAGACTTTCCTCTGCCTCTGGCGTTTTGTGCATTTTTTGTGCCACTGTTCACTCACACATGAAAAAGACCAATTGTGTAGCTGTATAGTGTGTATGACTTTTTAGAATAGTTATACTACAATGTATTTGTATATCTGTATAAAACAAAGCTGTATGCACAATGCAAACCCATAGATGAAATATTATTTTGACAGACTGTCTAAGCAGTTGACAGAAAAATAGCAATAGCAGCCTATGCTGTTATGGAGCCTGGGGTAGGGCATCATGAAGGCTTTAAGGAAACTAAATACATAGAAGGGCTGACATAGGACCTCTGAATTTTCACTAGTCTCAGACCTCCACCCTTTCTTGCAGTAAGAAGCATGTGCTTAGCTGTTTTAAGCCCAATGGATTGAACGAAAAAAAAACTTTCAGCTCCAGTCTGAGCCGGTTTACTAACTAACCAAAGTTAGTATAGCGATCTCCCTTACTGAGCTATTGTGTTCTGAGAGGGGGAAGGCCTCCCTGCCAGAACACTCCAATCAGCGCTCTCGCTCGCAGTCGATTGGCTGCTGATATTCCAGTCTGATAGAAGCCAGCTTCTGTCAAAGGGACCGACCGAAGGGACATGACCGAAAAAAGTCAGCTCCCAATCAGCGCTCTTAGCCAATGTCTGAGAGGGCTGACCTCAGTGTTCTGGCAGGAGGAACGTCCTCCTGTTAGAACACAATAGCACAGCAGGGGAAATCTCTTTATGAACGTTGGATAGTTAATAAAGCGGCTCCTCCTGAGCTGTCAGTTTTTCTTCGTTCAGCCTTGCTGGGTTGAGCAAAAAAAAAAAAACTACTAGGGTGTACTAGGCTCAATAGTGTACTGACTATGCCAACAGCTCTCCTGCTACTTGTCTATAATTTAAGATCAATGACTTGTATTGTCAGTTGCCATGACCAGCTGATTCAGAGAGAGTTAGTTGGGAGGTGGGCCTCTTTAAAACTTTGCTATTGGGGCCTCACGATATGTAGTCATGCCCGTGTTTCTATGAGATCTACCCAAAACAATTTGTTCTGATAGGTTTAAATACCCTACAGCTTCTGTCAGAATATTTCTGTCTGCATCAATGTCTGATAAAACATCAGCAGGATGGGGAGTGAGAGGAAATCTTTCTAGAGCCGCAGATAGTAGTAAAAACACGAGAGGGGTGCTAACCTTTCCCACTCTATCCAAACGAAGAAAAAAAACACTTTAATGTTATGCTCACTCGTTGATGTCGGTCAATAGGAAACTATAGGGAGAAGGGTGGGTAGGCTTTGGTTATGTTTTGTAGTTGAATCTGGCAAGGACCTTAAAACCATCATCATTCACTGATCTATAACCATTCAGTTAACTTATGTCTAGTTGCTACAAAATTTAGTTGATTTTACTGCCTTTATTTTCATGTAAGATTAAATAAAAGCATCAAAGTGCACTGTAAATGAGGATGTAGCCATCAACTTCCTAGGAATAAATTCTAGTGAATTGTTAGGAGGAACATTATTTTGTCTTTATTGCATGTATGCACGAGGAAAATTTTAAGTATACCAGGAAATGACTGCAAATGTAGCTAGGGTTATCTCAAAAGGAAATCTGGTTTTACAAAATTGGCTATATATATCGCTTAGAAGATTACATCAAAAATGTCTGAGATACAGCAGGATGAAATTTAACGCTGCAAAAGGCTTGAAAACCGCTTTTCCACAATAATTAAAAACAATCTAAAATGTTATTAAGCTTGTTTATCATATGCTAGAGAACTAAAGAGAGAAATTTTAGTGCTAAGAATAATAAAGTGTAGAAGCTGATGTGACTGCCATGCTAAAACAGTAAAATACCGCTTAAGCCCTTATTTTATTGGTGCAAAGAGCAGTGTGCAGTAATCAGGTCAGAATCCAATTATAAAATATATTTTAAAAACCTAACTACACAAGACTGGTAAAGGCTAGTCTGCAACCAGTTGCTGCCATCATTAATGTTTGTACTTCATTAATAAATCAAGATCTAATATTCACAGATGTTGTTTTTAAGATATAACATCCAAGGAAAAGACAGAAAAACATAAAGGTTACCTTATATATCGGTCTCATTACGTTTATAGTTTCCAGTAAATGTTCAGTGTATTAATATCATTTTATACATAATGCCAAGCCAAGTTTAGCTGCCAACTGATGTTACCCTCTATTTCTACCCTATTTAAATCAAGCTGCCATCAAGTGGAATTGTTCAAAGTAATTTTCTCTGACATGGCCCTATAGATTAAAATTACAAGGCTTACTTTCATATGGGATGTGACCAGTCAGTTCATATTTAATTACTATGCATCTCGTCCATTCCAAAAAGTGTAACTTTGAAATCTATGTTTAATAGCTAAGTATTTATGAAGGTTGCCTGCCATTTTCATGATGCAAGGTGTTCCCAGCAGCACCTCGGCATGATGCCTTCCCATCTGTAGTTTGCACTCTTGTCTCTGGCGTATATTTGTTTAATCAATTCCTTTTGTTAGAATGCAATCAACTCCAGGTTTGTAAAGGCACATAAAACTGTGTGGACCCAAGCCAAGGATGTGAACAAAGCTCTGAACAATGCAGTACTTTCCTAAGTACAAGGAGCTATCAGCACTAAGTGCATTAAGAGTTCAACCACAAAAGTGACGCTGAATATAATAAGTCAATCTTTTCTGATAATCTTTCTTTTAGTGGTTGAGGAAGGCTGTCTTCCATTCTTCACCAACTCTTTATGAATGACATCATCTTTTTACATTGCTAGAAGTATCAAACACTAATTACTTTCATGCCACATTTCAACACACTTATCTTCACGGTTTCATAATTTCAGTCTATGGAATCTCATAACCATCATTTTATTATGAAACACTAAAAGGCATATCGGTGCATTTTAACCCTTAGCTATGAGAGCAGCCTACAAGGCCGATAAGAGATATATGAGGGGGCATGCAAAACAGAGGGTCAAAAATGTGTGCAATTATTAGATAAGGATGTTTTTCTTAACACAGACAGATTATTTGTTTCACTAATTTGAAAAAAGCACATTTGACTATTTAATAGGTTATTATGGAACATTATATACATGTATTTCAGACAACAAAAAGACTAAATATTCATTCTTAAATTAGTATAACTTTATACTCTTACCTCTAAAGTCCTTTCACATGGGATTTCTGATCAAGTCCACTTGATCAGTTTTCCAGGAGGGCCTGATCAGAAGCTCAATGTGGGTTTAGGAACAGGTAGATGTAAACAAATCCCCTGCTGAACAGAGCAGAGCACCCCCATGAGGATTAGTATTTACTTTCATATTTAGCATTAGCTATTCTAGCTAAGCGTTTCCTTTTTTTCTTAAAATTTACTTTTTCTTTAATTTGCTATGAATTGTATGGGGGACCCCCACACCAAAAAAATATGGAGTCCCCCTTAAAACTCACAGCAAACCTGAAGGGGAACTCCACACACACACACTATCCCAGCTACCTTGCTTACAGTACATGCCAGGCAGTTGCGGCTAGCAAATTAATGAGGCTGGGTGGTAATGTCTCCTGCTGTGTTTCTACTATATTTCATGTTCAGCACCTTCTTAATGGGTTGAAAGTCCAATGTTCGGAGGTAGCTCCCATGGGAGTTGGGGTGATCCTTTCTCATTTTTGTGTGATTATATCCAGCATGTAGCAGTCACCAACAATCCTCTCAATTCTCAAAGGCTACCTTGTGCTGCTTTCAGATGGGATGATTCTGCTAGTGTTGCTCACTGACTCGGCTGCGGCAACTGTCAGCTCCACTGTAAACATACTGGGCTGCCCCGTACAGCCTGCCTTGAATACAGATGACAGTGTGGTAGGAAAGGGTCATTGAAGCTGTCCCTATGGCCCCGATCCTGGGATGTAGCCTGGGACACAGACATTGCAGGACAACTAACTAATAAGCAGGGTTGTCCCAACAAATCCGGGACAGATGGTAAGTGTGTAGAGGTTACTTGAAAATTACCAGTTACTGCCTTGTCAAATCTCTGATCTAACATAATGTTTATTAGCTTTTCATCCTGCAGTATGTAAAGTCAGGCAGTTGACAAGGCAGGAAAAGATAGGTTTCAGGTGACCACTGACCTTCTGGCACAAGCTGAACTGGCAAGGCATTTTTGACAGAGCAAGTGAAGCTAAAGTGCAAAAGAGGAACCTAGAAGTGCTTGCATATACCTGTAGAATCATCCTTCCTGTCAGCCAAATCTCAGGCTGTTTTGACAAATAATGCTCTTGCACTTACTGACAGTGGCTTTTCTGAGTATTGTGAATGCCCATTGGCCATCGATGGTCTCACAGGAATGTTTGTTGTGGAGTTTAGCAGCAAGGTCTGACACTAGGCAAGAACAGCTTGACACATGGCTGTGACAAGAACGTTTGGGAGCTTCCTGTAACGTTATGCACTATATACCTATAGTAAGGGACTCTTGCATCTTACCCTTAGATAGCCAACCTGTTATGTATAATTCTCAGGACACTGATAACCTGTTATCCTGCAGACCAGAAAAATATGTCAATGATCTAATAAAAAAAAAAACACCTTATTTAAACCACTGGGGAAATATTCATGTTGTCTGGTGGTTTTAGTGAGTACCCTGTTGGAAAATGGTCCGAGAAAACACTTAGTTCAATTCCAAACACTAGCATGTGCAGAAGGTTTCCATCCCCTGTGTGATACACTTTACTTAATAAGAAAGGTATACAATTCCTTTTGAAGTAGTACCTAAAGGAGAAGCACCTGCTTGCTTATAAGGCCAATTAAGGCCAATTATATCACATAAGTGGCCCAATAATCCGCTGTGGCTCATTGGATCCCACCAGCTGCCTATTTGGGGGCCTTTTGCAGTATGCTGCTGGGAAGTTAAATCTGTTGCTTGGAAATAAAATGGTAAGTGGTCATTTGGGCTAGTTAAGCAGTAGGTGTGCCAGTGAAACAAGTCACCATTTCTTGGCTGGGTTTGGAATAAACTGGCTGGATTTGTTGCAAATTTTAGCAATTTGAGTCAAACCAATTTGCTAATCTGTACTACATCCAGTTTGGTCTTTCTGTAGTATATCTCTGATGTACACAACTAAAGGTTGTTATTTTAAAGTCGTCTAATTTGTTCAACACTGGCTTAGAAAAAATATTTTGGGAAAAAAAGCAACCAGCATGATTCTTAAAGTGCAACATTATATAAAATACGTCTTCACCAACCACTCAAGCACTGATAAGTGCAGGTCTAAGCATTAGCAAAGCCAGATGGAAATAAGTGCATGCATTTAGCTGGCTGATAAACCGGACATTATGGATCTGCAAATATTTCCCATCCAAAGCACACTTGTGGGTACAGAGAAATGATTCACACTCATGAAAGACTGAAGTCAATTAACCTTTCTGCTGTGATTCCCAACAGCCTGCTTGTAACATTCCTGTTGCGTCAACATTTCTTATCATTCATGACAAGAGGTCTATTATCCTCCAATCATCTCACAGTCTTCAAATGCTAATGTATTTTTCTCTGCAGTTCTAAAACATTAATAACATAATTTCTTGATAATGGGTCCAGTATGACTTTGTACATAACATTTGAAAAGGACTCCACTAAGCACCATTTCAATTTCTACTGGCGAAATAGCATCCCCCCAAAACAGATTAGAAAAATAACTCATTCTGAGAACAAAAAAATACAGTTTATGGGATCCCTACGACTCCAAAAGCCACACATATGTAAAAAATGTTAAATACGGGTGTCTTCAGCACAGCATGGCTCACACTGACTCCCAGTGATCTTCAAATAGGATGTGCTCAGACAACAAGTAATTATTGGTGTCTGGTTTAGGAAATTAGGCAATTTGCATATTAGCAGCTTCAGAAACAAAGATAAAATTGTTGATAGGTTACATTTAGATAGTGAAACAGCTTTGCCAACGGAAATGATAGAAATACTATTTTTTAGACAGATATTCAAAAAAATCTCTGTATGAGGAGGAGTGAATCACATACAAACATGTAGAAACAAAATGAACATATGTGCCTATAAAGTATTGCAGCAGTTGCATTATATTTTCAACAAAGCTAAGTTAAAGAAAAAACGTAATTCTAATGGAAAAGCAGGCTGTTTTATTAGAATAAACTATTAAAACCAATAAATACAACAGTTTCCTGTTTTCTTGCAATAGAAAACAATTTATTATGAACTCTGGTATTCAACACCCTAAAAACTATTTGTGTCTTGCCCCATCATCTCAACTAGACCATACTGTGTAATAGTACTGCTTACCTAGCTTTTTCCTGGTTCAGACTGTCTCAACTATGACATACAGTTAGCCAAAGATGGATTGAAATTTGTCTGGTTCAGCAGGGACCAGCTGAATTGAAATCCATGTGTGGCCATTGTAATTGAACAGACGTTGATCTACTGATCAATTTCTATTGAACCACCCAGTCAGATAAAAGCTGCTCAAATCAGTGCTGCAGGCAATAGGCTGCAGTGTTGATCTGTATATTCTGACAGCAGGGGTGTCTCCCTGCTGTCAGAATACAATAGCACAGTGGGGAGGATTCCATCATCCAACACGAATATATGGATGGAGAAATTGGTCCAGAACCATGTATGGCCAGGTTTAGGGTGGGCACTCTGAGGCCTTTTTTTTTTATTCTACCAGAGGTGTGACAGCTTCCTAAAAATGGGTCATATCAGTAAACTAATAATAATCCTGCATAGCTTCTTTTTCTCTTTTACACATTTTTTAACTTCCAACTAAAAAGTATAAGTTGGCATTCCATGGAGACCTGATACCCAAACAGAGACCCAACTTTTTAAATGTATGCATCCTACACAAGGGGGTATTTCACTGTTGTGGGAGCCAACCAACTGTGCAGCAACCCTACCATACTTTATTTCAGGCAGTTGGCACATGAGCAGTACACAGCACACAACGTTAGCTGCAGTGTTTAGAACTGTATGATCATATAACCTGAGGTCTCTGTTTGGGTATGTTTTAAATAGGGGGCGGTTGAGCCTTTTTTTTGG
Organism: Lithobates pipiens; assembly: GCF_037356315.1. NCBI lineage: Eukaryota > Metazoa > Chordata > Amphibia > Anura > Ranidae > Lithobates > Lithobates pipiens. Next base: position 143,996,112 of record NW_027507903.1, read on the forward strand.
TGAAAGTGCTCTAATTCTTCAGCACAATATTCCAGTGCACAATATTCCACCCAGGCAAGAGGAATTATATGTTAAAGTTTTACTTGTAGGGTCTATACTTGCACCATCATTAGCTAATTTGTTATGTAGCTCTCTTATCTGAAGAAAAACCTCTCAGTCATAATTTACTTTGCAATAAAACATTTTTAGATAGCTATTTCTAGGTCTTTGAAGTGGAGGAAAAAGTGATTTTGTCTGGCAAAGTAGAAACAACTTATACAGTATTTCCATTCTAATTAATATTTTCCTGACATGATATTATCACATTATAACCAAGACCAAATGCATACATAAGACCTATTATTGATTGCCACCCACTACACAGCCATCATGATAATAAAGGAGCACACAATGGTATTTAAACATAAAAACTCAGTGCAGCATCTTCACTATGAATCCAGATTGATTTGCTGATGAAATAAAAACATAGCTCTAATGTGCGCTTTACTTTAGTATCATAGAAGCGACATTGGCCAAAAAATAAAAACTCATGTACACAAGGAAAGAAACTGCAGATTTAATGAAACAAACTTCCTTTCTTTTCTTTCTTAATGGTGAAGCAGGAAAAATACCCATTACGACAGGAAGTAGCTCATTAGACAGCAGGTCCCTTTTTATTACAGTGGTTATGACAATTTGTCCTAAAAGTAGGTCAAAAATAAATCAGAGACATCCAACTCTGTGGTGTACAAGGAGCCGTTTGCACACTTATTTATATGCTTTTGTTTGGGCATGGCAAGCAATTTCTTGTTCAACTGTTCCCCTTCTGAAATAACATGCTGTTAATAAGTACTATGCATACACTGTCTTCCATGTTTCTGTGACTGTTCTATGCATTTCTAATGCTGGATTAACAAGCAGATACTGTACATAATGCTTTACTGCAGTCATGTGACTCTCATACATCACTCTGCCATTTATTCTGTTATCCACGCACTGTATTCAAATTAAAACTTGGAAGTATAATGACTATGCTAATTAACGTAGCTTTGGTTCTATCTATGAAGTCAATATGTTAGCGGTAATGTTCTAGGCAGATAAATGAAAAAATAATCCATGCAATAATTCTATCTGTTGCTTAGGTAATAATTAATTGGTAGCGTGCATTAAGATGACCTCACATCATTTATTCTATCTGTCATCCACAGCTTGCCACACATATCGTAGACTGATTGTACATTCTCTGTACAATCTACTTTAGATTCACCGACAACTATGTACTTGTTCAAGGGTAAACCTAATGAGAAACTGAACTCTGAAAGCTGTGTCCAAAAAAGGCAGGCAGAGGGCAAAGGATTAGTGAACTGCATTGCCTTTGGTCTCCTTGCAGCTGATCTTTCCCCATTACTAACATAACGTGTCTTGTTTTGCAATGTGTGAAGGCAGCCATGCTAGCAGAGGCAGGGTTGTGCTTCCTCACATCAAAGCCTCCAAGCAAGGAGAAAATGATCAACACAGCAATGATATCACTAAATCACACTCCAAATCTACTAGACTAGCAGTACCTTAGATCTCAGTCTGCAGATAAACAGCTATGAGACTCTAGGCACTGGAGAGCCAGGGGACTTCCATACCAGTAGGAATTTAAGACTTAGGCCCCTTTCACACTTGTACGACTTGTCCTACGATTTGGGGCTGCAAAGTAGAATGACAAGTTGTTCCCTATGATTTCCAATGACAACCACTCATATTAGTACAACTTCAAGTCCTGCCTACTTCAAAGTAGTCCCTACGCACTACTTTAGTCAAACTTTGATGCGAGTTACACAGGCATCTGAAGTTGCAGAGTGTGAAAGGGGCCTAAAGGTAAATTTTTCAGGGTACTGTTTAGGCACGACTAAAATTTCTAAATATTCCCTGGAACATAGCAAATCTTCACTTTTTGAGTTCAGTTCCATTTTTAAAAATCCATTCAATTATATTCAGTCAAGTAGATACACTGTCTCAAGTCAGGTGTGTTTGACCTGTCTGTGCTGCTGTGATAGGCTCGTTCACACCAGTTGCTGCATTGGAACGTAGCGGCTACTGTGCGGTGTGGTCCAGCGCAGTGTTGTTTTTGCGCATCATACGGTTACTTTTTTTTAAAGGAACTTTACCAAAATGTCACAAAGTGACCCATAACCCACCCCTGTGCATGCAGTACTTTTTTTCAGTACACACCACTCACACGCCAACGCAGTGCAGTGGTGTAAACTGGTCTCACCAGAGACCAGGCATTTTGCCCTGTCTTCCGTTGGAGACTGTGCTGGAATAGGCTGCAGTCCCACCATACCTGGTGAGGATCGAACCCTAGTCTGTCTTTACTTATGTTTCTGCTGTTCTGTGCTTGTGGTCTCTGTCCTTATCAACTAGGGCTGATGCATCTCAGTGTATTCTGTCTTTGACACTTTAGCCTATGGGGTTTATTTACTAAAATACATGATAGAAAGCCCGAGCTTAAATGCAGAAAAATACATACGTTTTTTTGTTTTGTTTTTTTAATAAAGGCAAATCCTCTGTCCACTGCAAGTGCACTTGGAAGTGTAGTTGCTGTAGATGTTAGGGGAAGATCTAAAATGAGGGGAAGCTCTGCTGATTTCTATCATGCAGTCAAGTGCAAACAAAAATGCTGTTTTTTATTTTCTTTGCATGTCCCCCTCAAATCTACAGCGACCGCACTTCCAAGTGCACAGTGGATTTGCCTTTAGTAAATAAACCCCTATGGATGTTCCTGTATTTGATCTAGGGCATTCTATCTTGTATTTTGATCTGGTCCATTTTGGCTATTGATTCTGTTTCTGAGAGTCAGTCTATATTGATTTCAGCTTCTAATTCACTTTGTCTGTTTATACTAGCTTTATCTGCCCATACTGCCCACTGCTTTTGAACCTCTTTGTCTTTGTTGCTCTTTCAACAGCTCTGGTAAAGGCCAGGAGCCCCTGGTTCCTGCACCACGATGAAAGCATTTTTCCATTAGCTGCAATTGGGTATATGCCTTTCTGTCTCCCTTGATCCTGTATCTACTCTCCTTCATGTTTGCCCTTCTGCAGATTTTGGTTTCTAATCTTCCCGGAATTTCTATTAATGCTAAATTGTACTACTACTAAATTCTACTAATGCTCCTCTCATCAAGTTCCTTTGCTCCAGGACTTCCCAAAATATCAATATAAGGCCAGCAGTACCCTCTGACCCGTGACACACACTATGTGTTAGCTGGCAACAAACTGTACAATCAGACTGTTATATGTGTGGCCAACTTTAATCTAATAATACACTCAGTCCTAAACATATCCTAAATACAGGCTTCTGTGCTGTTGACAAACAGAATTCGGATTCCTAAACTTCCCAGTTGATATGAAAATTGTATAAAATGCTCAAAAAAAGGTCACCAGGATAGAATATTTTCCACACATTATGACAAGGTTGCCAGTCATATATAATACAAAATATGGCAGTGAGAGGGCTATTTCTAAAACAAGGCTACCATGCAAACCATAAGTAAAAAACAGTAATAATACACTGGTAAACTGTAATTTATACTATATAATACTTCAATACAGAAACTGACTGGAAAATGCTGGAGGGTTCACCATGTTCCTACCTTTTTGAGTTTGCCACTCTTGGTCCCCACAAATGCCAGGGAATGATTTTTGTAGACATAGGCGATAACGGAAGTCATTCTGTCTCGATCCTCTGTGAAGACTGGGTACCCTCTCACCATTTCCGATACTCCCAAGGGGGCGTTCATGTCCAATCCACAGAAATCATCAGCAATTGTTATGAGCTGTGGGAAACATACGACAGTATTGTCAATAAGCTATATAGTGTTTGTTATATACTATAGGAATGAATAGAGGATCTCAATTCAAACAATCCAAAACCATATTGTAATATATTATGCATATTTATTTATATATATTTCTATCTACACTATATATAAGCCATAATACAGTACATACTTTATCTGTTCATTTGACAAACTTAATAAAGCAGAACTTCACTCTCTCGATCAACAATGACTCTTTTTAATCGTTCTGCTGTTAGTATTAGTAAATAGATAGGAAAGTATATCCTATTTACTTGTTTTAAACTTTGTGTTTGCATATCTTCAGTTACTTCCTGGTTTCATGCCTAGAAAAATGATGTCATACACCCCAGGAGTCTTCAGGAGGGGGGGAGAGGTTTTCTCAGCTAAGCGCACCCTCCTGCCTGCCATGCCTTACTCAAGATGCCCACGGCCAGAAATGCTAGGAGGTATTTTTCAAAGTGATTTCTCAGCAAAATAAAGCATTGAGACAGAGATAGGTGGGTGAGTTTGCTTTGAATATTAAAAATGAATCAAATAGCTTTTTTTTGGTTTCTGGCTCTCAGATGCAGCCTACTTTCGCTTGAAGTAAAACGTACGATCTATTACACACTAGTGATCCCCAAAGTACTTGTTGCCTGTTTACAACACCACAAAGCAAGCCAAAGTCTTAGGAGACCGCTATCATGAAAACTATGGTATGAAAACTATGGTATGGTATATTCTGATAACTGTAAATAGATAATATACATAATTATAGCATTCAGGGTAGATATTACTTCTCTTCATTCCTATACCTTAATTTATGCATAAAATTAATGAATATATCGCATGCACCTCAAATATTTATCAGAATACAATACTGATACTATAGTAATTCTAAAAGTAAAGTAAAACACCTGGAAAATGGATAGTGGCTGTAAGATGCAGATGAAAGTAAATTTACATTTTACAATGTATTTTTAGAATATAGTTTACAATGTTATGAAATACGAAAACCAAAGTTTAGAACTAATGTAATAATACCCGTAACAACTAATGGCGCATACACACGATCGGACATTCCGACAACGAAATTCTGGGATTTATTTCCAACGGATGTTGGCTCAAACTTGTCTTGCATACACACGGTCGCACAAATGTTGTTGGAAATTCCAAACGTCAAAAACACGATGACATACGACAAGCCAAGAAAATTGAAGTTCAATAGCCAGTGCGGCTAGAGCATGCATGGAATTCGGTGCATCAGAATTGTCTACACACGCTCTGAATTTCCGACAACGGATTTTGTTGTAGGAAAATTTGAGAACCAGCTCTCAATTTTTTGTTGTCGAAATTTCAGACAAAAAATGTCCAATGGAGCCTACAAACGGTCGGAATTTCCGACAACAAGCTCCCATAGAACATTTGTTGTTAGAAATTCCAATCATGTGTACGCGGCATAAGAGTCAGTTAAATCATAGTAAATATTTCCTGTAATGTGTAAAGTGAACATAAAATATAGACTCTATGGCTGCCTTGAAAAGCAGCCCCCTGGTCATCCAGTTTTTATGACTTACTTACAAAGTAGGGTGGAAGGTATGAAAGGAAGTGTATCAGTGCCAAATGCTACAAGAAAATGAAAGGCAGTCACTGTGTTAGCATATGTCAACTTGCAAAGGTTGAGTGTAGCAGGTAGACATGGAAGTTTCATTGTATTCAGTCTATAACCGTATCATGTCCAATATGTGGTTCTGAAGTAGCATGTGATGCTCAACTCCCTCAATTGTACCCTGTGGTAATTGTGCAGTGAATCCAAAGCTTTGAAATACTTGTCTCATCTGAAAACCTCTACCTTATATCATTTGTAATGCTTATGGCAAATAAATATTTTTATATACAGTATTAATGTAAATAATATATGTATGATTGTTTGACTCTTTCATTACTAACCAGTGACACTTTTTTTGTTTCTAAGGTTTATATCTTGCGATTTTCTACCAACCAGCAGATGGTAGAGCCTACTGGGTCTTATGGAGCTGGCGGAATCAGATGTCCCAGTGGTTCTGTAATCTCTCCTAAAGCTGGAAAGCTGAAATTAGTAGGTATAGTCACTTCAGCGTCAGCTCAGTTACTTTTTATCCTTTTATTTTGTAACTTTTATACATTTTTACCTTATGCTAATTTATTTTAATAAGCAAATCTGTTAAAACTAAAATCTGACCCTTTATAGCAATACGTTACATTTTTCAGCTGAGCTTCTAAAACATCTCGCTGGAGTAAAAAATACCCTATTTTTTTCTTTTTATTCATGAATTTTATTTGTTTAATTCCTAGCTATAGGGTTGATTTACTAAAGCCAAAAATACTGTGAACTTTGGAAAGTGCAGTTGCACTTTGCAAGTGCAGTTGTTCCAGATAGCAGTAAAAGAGCAGAAGGTCTTCTGACTTCCATCATCAAATCATGGGCAGGCAAAAATGCTGTTTTTTATTTTTTTATTTTCTTTGAACGTGATTTGGTACTCTTTGCAAAATGAAGCTTTACCTCATTTACTAAGCTCTGGAGCAATTGCACTTGCAGAGGACAACTGCACTAAAGTCTATTTGCCTTTAGTAAATCAATCCCTATCTCTCATGATAGATTTATTTCTTATGAAACCCTAATAAGGTTTACATCAAGCAATAGTTCTTTTAGGTTGTAAAAAATCCTGTTGGTTTATCAAATTATTCAGTCCCTGGCTGCAATGCTACTATGTGAATAACAGGTCAAACAAAACATGGATGAACCTTTACAAAACTCGAAGAACTGAGATGCCATAAACCGTACATATTTACTACAGGAAGATGCACGTGTTCCCATTGGAAGACGAGACCACTCCCCAAGTACATGGAACAGACAACAGGTTTTACAGTTTTTTTCTTTGTGCAGGAGAAGGTATTAGAGCTGAAGTTGGTTTCTCTTTAGGGAGTTTGCTGTCATTTGATTTCAAGAAATAAATAAATCAAAAGGCTGGTGGAATGCTTGTGGTATGGCAGCCTTCGAGGGCAGAATACTAACAACATTGCCTTGAGATACACAATCTGGGATATTGATGCCGTAAGAACGTAAGAGTTGATATGCAGCTCATTCTGCTTGTCTGAACTACCTTTGATACATTTGTTCAGAATGGTTTCAGGGGCACCTCATCTATCACTCCTACTGGTGACCACAGAGATACAGAGATTAGCTACAACATGAAAAGTTGACCTAACTTATTGGGCAATGAAGAAGAAAAAAAGTTTATTGTTAAGGAATAAGTTAAAAAAAGTAACTTTTGTAAAAAAAAAGGTATATAACATACAGTATATCTCTGATATAAAAGCATGTTTTACCTTTTTGTTGCATCTGCATTCATCTAGGATTTTATAAGACTGGCAAACAAAGTAAATATGGCTTCCTTTGTATGAGGGCATTCTGAACAGTACATCCCGTACATCCATTGCTGCTCATGTAATTTGCTCACTGATGTTTCCAATGTTTTTTTCTTACCACAATGCTGTCACTGATCAAGGTACTATGAAAAGAAAAATATCCTATTTGGTTCTTAGATAGTAGGAAGTGGCTAAAACGTATGGTGAGTAGACAAAAGGTGCAACCCATATTATCAGAGCTTTGAACTGAGCTTTGGACTGTCCCTCATTTTGAACAAAGTCCCTCTTTTCTCCTCATGTGTCCCTCATTTTTGGTCAGATTTATATAGATGCATATAGAATGCACTATTTAGCTATCCAAAAGTGTTTTAGAATGCTAAACCTTTCATCCAGTTTCTAAATTGCTGCATCTGTAAATACCAAAAGCCAATAAAAAGGAACAGTAATGGTAAAATAATTCTCCTTTAAGGTGGTGTGGCAGGGGGTGTGTCCTATGTCTACATAATTTTGCTAATAGGTGTCCCTCATTCCCATCTCAGAAAGTTGGTGGGTATGAACATTGTGCCTGCGTTATTGACAGTGCTGAGCTGTGCCAGCTTTCCAGGCAATAGCCATAAGCTATTGGTATCGCCAGGAACACTGGCACCACTGAAAACTTGCAACTGGAGCCACTGCCAATAGTGCAGACCCAATTGATGGAGAGTTTACCTATACAGAATATTAAAGCAAAGTTTATTTCTGAATCCAGCTAAAGCTCTTATTAGATCTTAAGCCCTGATGAAGGGGGAGATTTTTGGCCCCCAAAATATGTCTGCTTTTCTTTTTACTGTGAAACTTTAATGCTAGAAGCATTTTGCAAGCTTTAGAGCAGGGGTAGGCAACCTCAGCCCTCCAGTTGTGGAGTCATGCCTGTGAATGTCAGGGTCTTGCAATGTCTCATGGGGCTTGTAGTTTCACCACAGCTGAAGGGCCGAGGTTGCTTACCCCCGCTTTTGAGTTTAGGAGCAGAAAAAATAGTTTTTGTAGAACCTTGGGAGCATTTTCCCAGGAGAAAAAAAATGCCAAAATACTTCTAAAGTATTTTTATAGCTGAAAAAATCCTCTTCAAATGCAGTAACTCTGGAAAAATGTTTTCTTTCTTTTTTTTTTTTAAACACCCCTGCCAAAAAATGCTGATAAAGGTCTATGTGTGCATTGACACAGGATAACATGCAAGGGAGTTTACTTGCTGTACAAAAAATGGCTGACGCCCAAAACAACAGCTGTAAAACCTTGCATGGGGCCTTAGGATTTTGGTCTGACACTCCTCCTGTTGGTCTATGCTTTCAGTGACTTCTATAATCATAATAAGACAGTAACAGCATCCTAGTAGAGCGTCTATAAGCAATTCTAATGTTTGATCATGAATATTGATTTGCCCCAAGAAATTGATTCTTCTTTTCACATGCTATCACATACACTATATTGTCAAAATTATTGGGATGCCTGCCTTTACACGCACCTAATTTTAATGGCATCTTAGTACGTAGGGTTCAATATTGAGTTGGCCCACCCATTTCAGCTATAACCGCTTTAACTCTTCTGGGAAGGATGTCCACAAAGTTTAGAAGTGTGTCTATGGGAATGTTTGACCATTCTATCAGAATTCTTCCAGCGCATTTGTGAGGTCAAACACTAATTTTGGATGAGAAGGCCTGGATCGCAGTCTCCAAAGGAGTTCTATTGGGTTGAGGTCAGGGCTCTGTGCAAGTCAGTCAAGTATGGACATTGCTTTGTGCACTGGTCCAAATCGTTTGGTGGAGGGGAGATTATGGCGTGGTGTTGTTTATCAGGGGTTGGGCTTGGCCCCTTAGTTCCAGTGAAGGGAACTCTTAAGACATCATTTTGGACAATTTAATGCTCCCAACTTTGTGGGAACAGTTTGGGGATGGCCCCTTCTTGTTCCAACATGACTGTGCAGCAGTGCGCAAACCAAGGTCCATAAAGACATGTATAAGCCAGTTTGGGGTGGAGGAACTTAACTGACCTCAACCCGATAGGCCCCTTTGGGATGAATTAGAGCAAGCCATACCTTCTCGTCCAACAGCAGTGCCTGACCTCACAAATGCGCTTCTGGAAGAATGGTCAAACATTCCCATAGGCACCCTCCTAAACCTTGTAGACAGCCTTACCAGAAAAGTTGAAGCTGTTATAGCTGTAAAGCATGGGTCTCCAAACTGTGGCCCTCCAGTTGTTCCAGAATTACAATTCCCATCATGCCTAGTCACGTCTGTCAGAGTTTTACAATTCCTCATGGGACGTCTAGTCCCGTAACAGCTGAAGGGCCATAATTAGGAGATCCCTGCTGTAAAGACTGGGCCAACTCAATATTTAATGATACGGACTAAGACTGGGATGCCGTTAAAGTTCATGTGCATGTAAAGGCAGATGTCCCAATACCTTTGACAATACAGTGTATACTGTACCTTACTGTAAAAACAAAATGTAAATACAACCATAACTGTACTCTAAATATGTTCTCAATGTCAAGATCTTGGCACTAGTATTTTCACAGCCATTGTCAAGAACTAATGTGGATACAGCAGCTGTCCTAACTTTCACCAATGGGGCCCCTTTGTGCAGATAGAAAGCAACACTAAGATCCTGGAACAAGAACTGAAATTGTAGCCCGAGTACAAACATCTGATTGATTGCTAGAGGCCTTAGAACTACTCCCTTATGGTGAAAATCATTTCTTACCTAACCATCCAGTTCCTTGCCTATACCATCCATTAAAGTGGTTGTAAAGGCAGAAGGATTTTTTATCTTAATGCATATGCATTACGATAAAAAATCTTCTGTGTGCAGCAGCCCCCCTCAGCCCTCTAATACTTACCTGAGCTGTATGTCTATCCAGCGATGTGCATGAGTCCCTCGGCCATCTGGTACTCTCCCTCCTGATAGCCAATCAGGAGAGAGAGGGGGCGGGACCGAATCATGGATCTGCGTCTGAATGGACACACAGACCTGCGGCTCAGCTCGGCTCAGGTGCCCCCATAGCAACCTGCTTGCTGTGGGAGCACTTGGCAGAAGGGGTGGGCCAGGAGCACAGAAGAGGAACCCAAGAAGAGGAGGATCTGGGCTGCTCCGATGGCCGGACAGTTTTTTACAGAACACCGGTTTACACATCTCCGGGGCTGCCGTGGAGCGCACCGCACAGGGGTCCTGTGCATCTTTGGCTCCGTTCCAGGTCCTAATTAAGGAAAAATTCAGGCACGATTCGTCCCTGAAAAGGAGAACAGGGTCCCACTGGACCCCTGCTGTGATCCGCATATGAAGACAGTGTGAAACCAGCCTTAACTTCTGAGCTTCTTCTCCCCACATCTCTTGACTTCTTGAAGAAAAAAAGGCTTTCTTTTGCCTCTTCTCTAATTCCTTTCTGAAAATAGCACATGTAAAGGGAAGAATGAATTCTTTCTTTCCTCTTGAATTTCTCAGCAGCACGCTTTGGGAAAGATTAGGTATTTAGAGGTGCAAAAGGTGCAGGTATGGGGTCTGTGTGGGAACCATGTAGGGAATTCCCCTGGGAACAGTAAAGGTAAGGATATCCTTTACTTCAAGCCGACACCGTTGTCTTTCTTTTCCACTATATTTATAATTAGACCCCTGTGTATCTTATGATAATTTATCATATCTCACAGTATGTATAGTACCTGACACAGCTTTTTTTATTGCTGTGCCTTCACATGTGCTCTGCGGCTCTTCCATCTACACTTTCATGGCTGGCGCAATGAAATTATTAAAATATTCCTACCAAATCACTCTGATGATCCTGATCCTCATAAATCAAACATGGAAGGAATGTATGAGGCAAAAAACATTAACTTGATTCTCCTCCTACACGGCGCTGGTAATTTACAAATAATAACATTCAGTCTTTTATCATCTAGCAAAGCATACATAACAGACCTTCCCTCCGCTCATCTCTGAAAAGCACACATCTGAAATGTTTCCCTTGGAAAAGCATAAAAACGATTGCATTTATTTGTCTTCATTAGGTTACACAAGACTTTTAAAAGTGCAGCACTTTTACTCTGATGGTAACCACAAATTGTTATGCAGTTAACAGTGACAAATCTTACGGCCATTACAGGAGCGAGCAGAATAATTGAGTATGAATTCGCAGGCACAAACAGTACAGCCTGCAGTCTCATCAAATGCTACAGTTCAATAATATAATAGTTCCAAAGTAACTGCGTAATTACATGTAACTGCGTAAAATGTCACGATGTTCACAGATAATTTTTTTTTTCTACCTGAGAAGTACTACTGCAGTATGAACACAGTGCATCAAAATAATGTTCTACCACTATTGGCTTTACTTACAGCACTACAGAGCTCTTATATGGAAACACAGTGACTTAACTCCTAACTTTCCAGTAATAACGCTTCATGGAGTGATCCATTTCCTTAGAAAGTACTCTCTCCAGCATTACCTAAGAGTATAATAAAACTTCCGCCAGCAGTAAATGAAGCATATTGCTCACTGTTTTTGCATTTAAGTCATCCTCTAATTCCTTGTATTAAAATCAGGATGGAACACTGCCAGTTAATTGTTATGTGTCATATCCCAGTTCTTAAAGTGATTATAAGGGTCCGTTTTTTTTTTATTATTATTTAAAATAACAAACATATCATACTTACCTCCACCTGCTCTTCTGAGGCCCCCCAACAGCTCGCCCAGCTCAGATAACCCCCTAGGGCTGGCATGTCCAAAGTCCAGCCCACGGGCCAATAGCAGCCACGTTCCGGTTTAACGTGGCCCCACTGATAATTTGGATATATTTTGTGGCCCCCAACGGATTGTGTGGTAGTGATCATGAACAATATGGCTGGTGTGGCGGTGATCAGGAACAATATGACTGGTGTGGCGGTGATCAGGAACAATATAACTAGTGTGGCAGTGATCAGGAACAATATGACTGGTGTGGCAGTGATCAGGAACAATATGACTGGTGTGGCGGTGATGAGGAACAATATGATAAGTGTGGCGTGATCAGGAACAATATGACTGGTGTGGCGGTGATTAGGAACAATATGGCTGGTGTGGCGGTGATCAGGAACAATATGACTGGTGTGGCAGTGATCAGGAACAATATGATATAACTGGTGTAGCGGTGATCAAGAACAATATGACTGATGTGGCAGTGATCAGGAACAATATGACATGACTGGTGTGACGGTGATCAGGAACAATATGACATGACTGGTGTGGCGGTGATCAGAAACAATTTGACTGGTGTGGCAGTGATCAGGAACAATATGACTAGGGTGGCGGTGATCAGGAACAATATGACTGGTGTGGTGGTGATCAGGAACAATATGACTAGTGTGGCGGTGATCAGGAACAATATGACTAGGGTGGCGGTGATCAGGAACAATATGACTGGTGTGGTGGTGATCAGGAACAATATGACTAGTGTGGCGGTGATCAGGAACAATATGACTGGTGTGGCGGTGATCAGGAACAATATGACTGGTGTGGTGGTGATCAGGAACAATATAACTAGTGTGGCAGTGATCAGGAACAATATGACTGGTGTGGCAGTGATCAGGAACAATATGACTGGTGTGGCGGTGATGAGGAATAATATGACTAGTGTGGCAGTGATCAGGAACAATATGACTGGTGTGGCAGTGATCAGGAACAATATGATATGACTGGTGTAGCGGTGATCAAGAACAATATGACTGATGTGGCAGTGATCGGGAACAATATGACATGAGTGGTGTGGCGGTGATCAGGAACAATATGACATGACTGGTGTGGCGGTGATCAGAAACAATATGACTGGTGTGGCAGTGATCAGGAACAATATGACTAGGGTGGCGGTGATCAGGAACAATATGACTGGTGTGGTGGTGATCAGGAACAATATGACTAGTGTGGCAGTGATCAGGAACAATATGACTGGTGTGGATCAGGAACAATATGACTAGCGTGGTGGTGATCAGGCACAATATGACTAGTTTGGCAGTGATCGGGAACAATATGACTGGTGTGGCGGTGATCAGGAACAATATGACTGGTGTGGTGGTGATCAGGAACAATATAACTAGTGTGGCAGTGATCAGGAACAATATGACTGGTGCAATGGTGATCAGGAACAATATGACTGGTGTGGCGGTGATCAGGAACAATATGACTGGTGTGGCAGTGATCAGGAACAATATGACTGGTGCGGCATCGATCAGGAACAATATGACTGGTGCGGCATCGATCAGGAACAATATGACTGGTGCAATGGTGATTAAGGACACTGTGAGTGGGCAGCGGTGATTAGGGCACTGTGAATAGACTGTGGTGATTGGTGATCCGCTGTGTCTGGTGGAGGCGCACTTCTGAGGGGACATATGGGTATGTCATCCCAGAATTATAGAGCATCCACCCTGTCGTTTTTGAACATTGGTTGGGCATAATGTGGTTAAATCCTGCCTACAACTGTTGCAGGCTAGTTGGCCATTATCGGTGCAGTGTATGAAAACCATGACTTTTATGGTGTAGGGCTTGGGACCCAACTAGACGATATAACAGTACAGGTTATGGTGAGAAGTTACTAAAGGAACCAAAAAGCCCTCCAACCAAATCAGCGCATAGCACAGTATAGCCTTCCTAAAACAGATGGCATTCACGGGTCTCACCTATACACCAGCAGTTCTGGAGGTACATCTAACTGATGGGGCATAAAGGAATTATTTGCACGGCTCTGCCTACTGTGCTGATATGAGGACGAATTCTCTTATTTTAGGGATATGTGATGGAATGAGACAAGTAAATACTTTCTTTTCTAAGAAGACTTTACTGTACACTGATTTGGTTGGATGACATTTTGATTCTTTTAGCCCCTTCTCATCATAACCTGTATGGTTATACTGTTATGCCCCCCACACACGGTCGGATTTTCCGAAGGAAAATGTGCGATCGGATCATGTTGTCGGAAAATCCGACCGTGTGTGTGCTCCATCTGACTTTTTCCATCGGATTTTCCGATGCACAAAGTTTGAGAGCAGGATCTCAAATTTTCCAACAACAAAATCCGATTGCGTAAATTCCGATCATGTGTAGACAATTCAGACGGACAAAGTGCCACGCATGCTCAGAATAAACTAAAGCCGCGTACACACGTAGCGGTATGTCCGACGTACTTAGTCTGGCGGACTTCCCGCCAGACTGTCCGTCGGACTTTCCGAACGGGCTACTTGCCCACACACGGCACTTTTTGAGCGGACTAATACGGCGTACTAAATCCGCCGTACTATCCGCCCTACTTTTGAAATGAACGGACTCGCCCACACATGCAGAGGAAAGTCCGCTCATTTTGAGCGGGTCTCCAGGTAGGCGGGGCCCGCGAAGGAGACGCCTGGTATGGACTTAAAGGGGAACCCCAACGCCGAAAAAAATCGGCGTGGGGATCCTCCCAAGTCCACAACAGACCCTTGTCCGAGCGTGCTACCCGGCCGGCCAGGAAAAGGGGGGACGAGCGAGCGCCCCCCCCCCCCCCTCCTGAGCCGTACCAGGCCGCATGCCCTCAACATTGGGGGTGCCTTGGGGAAGGGGGGGCCGCGCGGCCCCCCCACCCCAAAGCACCTTGTCCCCATGTTGATGAGGACAAGGGCCTCTTCCCGTAACCCTGGCCATTGGTTGTCGGGGTCTGCGGGCAGGGGGCTTATCGGAATCCGGGAGCCCCCTTTAATAAGGGGGCCCCCGGATACCGGCCCCCCACCCTATGTGAATGAGTATGGGGTACAATGTACCCCTACCCATTCACCTGTAAAATAAAAGTACAAAAAAATAGCAGTTAGCAGCGTTTTAAAGTGATACTCTTTGTTGCTTAACATAATTAAAGATTCAACAGTTTGAAACATTAGCTTTCTTCATTTGGCTTTAATACATCTTTATAACGAGTAATGCCTGGTGAAGAAACCTATGATGTTGTAATAACCTTATGGGAGTATTAAACCCAAAACCAAATATGTAATATATTGCAGGTTACCAATACTTAGATGTGGTGGCTGCATTAGTTTTCTTTTCTTAGGTATTTCCATTTGTTTTCACTTGGTGATCTGGCCAGTAACACACCTTCTGTATTAGAGTGCCACCCCTCTGGACAGATTTAAAGTGGCTGTGAACCCTATTACACCACTTGTACCTACAGGTAAGCCTATAATAAGGCTTACCTGTAGGTACTGTAAATATCTCTTAACAGTTTAGGAGATATATACCCTTACGCCAACATCATCGGTGCATGCGCATCCGTTTCTTCAGCAGCCATGTCATGACCGGTGACTCCCACGCACATGTGCCATCACGGCCCCTGGCCAACCACAACTCTGAAGCCCGTGAACCAAGAAAAACTCCGGGAGACATGTCGGGGGCCACTACAACAGCTTTCATCTAAGGTAAGTATTTCATAATTTGGGTTTGTCTTTTTGTTTTGTTTTTTGTTTTTTCGGGTTTACAACCACTTTAAATGCCCTTACAAATTGAAGCCACACTTCAACTAACACTTTAAAAAGCAGTAACAGCAAAGAGATTTTTTTCTTTTTTTTTCTTTTGGGACAAAATTTTATATAAATTAACAAAAGCTAATCATTGTAAGAATCCCTGCTAGTGTTAAATGGCTTGTAACTGATACATTCTGCTGGAGAACTTGTTCTTTTGAAAAACAACAGACTTACTGGCTAGATGACAACATAAAAACAGAAGAAAAAAAGCCTAAAAAATAAAATGAATACAGCCATCATATCTAAGAAATGTTTAACCACCTCGCGCCCGCCCTATAGCCGAATGACGGCCGTAGAGCAGGCGCGTTTGTCCGGGAGGCCGTCCCTGGACGTCCTAATGTGTACTTCCACAATGCGCGCCGCCGCGGGCACGCATCGCGGAAGTTCTGTGTTCGCCGTGTCCCCCGGGGACAGGCAAACACAGATCGCTGTAAACGGCCAATCACAGCGGCCGTTTACAGCGTGATCGGGGTATCCAATGGGAGATGATCTCATATGTAAACATATGAGATCATCTCTCAGCGCCGCTCTCCCTCCTCACACAGACAGTGTGAGAGGGGAGAGATGAACGGCTGCAGCGGCAGCCGTTCTGCCTTGAGCTGAAAAAAAAAGTAAAAAAAGTAAAAAGTGCCATCCTCCCCCAGCAGTGCCATCTGCCCCAGTGCCATCCGCCCCAGTGCCATCCACCCCAGTGCTACCTGCCCCCAGTGCCATCCATCCCAGTGCTACCTGCCCCCAGTGCTACCTGACCCCAGTGCCACCTGCCCCCAGTGCCATTTGTCCCCAGTGCCATCTGTCATCAGTGCCACGTATAAGTGCCATTTGTCATCAGTGCCACATGTCATCAGAGCCACATAGTGTCATCTGTCATCAGTGCCATGTATTAGTGCCATCTGTCATCAGTGCCACGTATCAGTGCCATTTGTCATCAGTGCCACCTGTCAGTGTCACGTGCCATCTGTTGTCAGTGTCACGTGTCATCAATGCCACTTATCAGTGTCATCTGTCATCAGTGTCATGCGTCACCGGTGCCATGTATTAGTGCCATCTGTCATCGGTGGCACGTATTAGTGCCACGTATTAGTGCCATCTGTCATCAGTGCCACGTATTAGTGCCACGTGTCTTCAGTGCCACATATTAGTGCCATCTGTCATCAGTGCCACGTGTCATCAGTGCCACGTATAAGTGTCATCATTGCCAGGTATCAGTGCCATCTGTCATCAGTGTCATGTGTCATTGTCCTGGTGCTTCAAAAACGTAATAAATAGTCAACAAGTTAGATGTGTAATTTATGTTCCTAGAACACATGATGGCGCTACCTGCATGTTGGGCCTCTCTATGTGGCCAGGCTGTGAAAAAGTCCCACACATGTGGTATTTTAATACTCAGGAGGAGTAGCAGAATTTTTTTGGGGGTGTCATTTGTGGTATACACATGCCACGTGAGAGAAATAACCTATTACAATGACAATTTTGTGGAGAAAAAAAAATGAAAAATCTTAATTTTGCAAAGAATTGTGGGAAAAAAATGACAACATCAAAAAGCTCACCATGCCTCTTACTAAATACCTTGGAATGTCTACTTTCCAAAAAGGGGTCATTTGGGGGGTATTTGTACTTTCCTGACTTGTTCGGGTCACAAGAAGCGAGATAGGCCACCAGTACATCAGATGTGATCAATTTTGTGCGATTCGCACCACAGCTTGTAGACTCTCTAACTTTCACGAAGACCAAATAATATCCACTAATTTGGGTTATTTTTACCAAAGATATGTAGCAGTATAAATTGTGGCCAAAATTTATGAAGAAAAATTAATAATTTGCATAATTCTATCACAGAAACAAAGAAATATGCGTTTTTTTTCAAAATTTTCGGTCTTTTTTCATTTATATCGCAAAAAATAAAAACCCCAGAGGTGATCAAATACCACCAAAAGAAAGCTCTATTTGTGGGAAAAAAAGGACAAAAAATTCATTTGGGTACAGTGTTGCATGACTGAGTAATTGTCATTCAAAGTGTGAGAGCACCGAAAGCTGAAAATTGGTCTGGGCAGGAAGGGTGTTTAAGTGCCCAGTAAGCAAGTGGTTAAGCTGCAATATAATAAATGTTTGCTTTTGGGTTTATTGTTGCTTTAAAGCGGAGTTCCACCCAAAAATTGAAACTTTGCTTATATGCTTCCTCCCCCCCTCTGGTGCCACATTTGGCGCCTTTCGGGGGGAGGGGGGAAATCGTGCCATCCCTCGGAAGTTTGACCCCCCTCCTCCTTCCTCCGCTGCCGGGCCAGTAAGAAAAAAGCACGGCGAGATTCATGCATGCACAGCAGGAAACCGGTTTTGAAGCCAAAACTCTTCATTGTGGGTGGCACCACCCGAGAGCCGATCCAAAAATCGGCTGGGGTGCCGATATTGCGGGGAACCCTGGACAGGTAAGTGTCCTAATTTAAAAAGTCAGCAGCTACAGTATTTGTATTCATGAGGGGGCGGAACATTTTAACCAGTAAAGGGTTTAGGCCCCATTCACACCTGAGCGTTTTTCAGCTCGTAAAAAAGCTAATCTCTAAAGTTCCAAAAAACCCAACAAGAAAAATCTCATTCATTTCAATGAGCCCTGTTCACATATGAGCCTTTTGTCACCTGAAGCAAAACGCCTGAAGCTCAAAAAAGTACTTCTTTTTTGGAAGATTACACATGTTTTTGTCCCCCATAAACTTTCATAAAAACGCCTGACTTGAGCAGAAAAGCGCTTGTAAAATGCCGGTAAAACGCTCAAATGCTCTCCACCCTTTAATTAAAAACAAAAAAGGCCCAAAGCTGTAAAACGCTTTAAAAAAGCTTGTAAAAAGCTGCAAAAAAAGCTAAAAAAAAAAATGCCTCAAAAACGCCAGTATATCGATACACTCAGGTGTGAACTAAAAATCCTACGTTACTGAATTGAATAATCTAATATGGTTCATGCTGCTATGACTCTAATATAAGACAGATTGAAGCACTTATATTTGCTGTATTTAGCAATACATTAACCACTTGCTTACTGGGCACTTAAACCCCCCTCAGTCCCAGACCAATTTTCAGCTTTCAGCGCTGATGCACTTTGAATGACAATTGCGCGGGCATACAACACTGTACCCAAATGAAATTGTTATCATTTTTTTCCCACAAATAGAGCTTTCTTTTGGTGGTATTTAATTACAGCTGGGAGTTTTATTTTTTGCTAAACAAACAAAAAAAGATGCAAAAAAAAAATCATGTTTAATAGTTTGTTATAACATTTTGCAAACAGGTAATTTTTCTCCTTCATTGAAGTGCGCTGATGAGGCGGCACTGACAGGCTGCACTGGTGGGCACTGATAGGCTGCATTGGTGGGCACTGATAGGCTGCACTGGTGGGCACTGATAGGCATAGTTAAGGCGGCACTAATAGGCACAGATAAGGCGGCACCGATGGGCACAGATAAGGCGGCACTGATGGGCAAAGATGGGCACAGATAAGATGGTACGGATGGGTGGCACAGATGGGTGGCACGGATGGGTGGCACTAAGGGGCACTGATAGGTACCACTGATAGATGGGACTGATGGGCACTGATAGGTGGCACTGATAGGTGGCTCTGATAGGTGGCACTGCTGGGCACTGATGGGCGGCACTGCTGGGCACTGGTAGATGACACTGATGGGCACTGGGGTGCAGCACCTTTGTTGAGGCAGATTGTGGGCACTGCTGGGTGGCACTGTGGGCACTGCTGGGTGGCACTGTGGGCACTGCTGGGTGGCACTGACAGGGGGCACTTATTTTTTAATCATCTTTACTGATGAGGGGGCAGGTGGGCACTGGCAGGGGGCAGGTGGGCACTGGCAGGGCTGGCCGTGATCGGGACTGATGTCCCGATCATGGCCAGCCGGCTCGCTGGTGATCGGCGAGGAGGAATAATAGCCGATTACCGGCTCCGTTATATCACATGATTAGCTGTCATTGGCTGACAGCTGATCACGTGATAAGGGGTCAGGATCGACCCCTTGCTCTGATCAGTGATCAGGCGAGTCTCATAGACTCGCCGATCACAGAGCGCGCCGCTCGTGCACGGGACTACGTCAATAGACGTAGTCCCAGAAAAGGAGATCCACGCTGTAGCCGTCATTCGGCTATAGCGCGGGTCTCAAGTGGTTAAATAACTTTTTTAAACTTTTTTTTTTTGTATTTGCCTGGAGTTTCTGTTTAAGGAACCAAAGAGCTCTCTACATACAAATTCTATAATAATAACAGCATATGTACACTATATTACCCATAAACCGTGACAAAAAATATACAATATTAATAGAAAACTGAATAAATATTAACATTGGCAGCCTTGCTTTTCAGAACAGAAACAACGTTTCAAATCCTTTGTATACGGAGGAGCTGTCCTGCTGTGTTCTTTGGAGATCATAAAATGGCAGGAAGAGCAGAAAAGACAAAAAAAAACTGTTCACGGAATATATTCAATAATCTACTGAAAAGTTTCAAATGACTTTTATAAAGTGCTGGTGACACACTGCCAATGGCATACAAAGTCTTGTATTGATGGCTTTTCTCTACCCCTTACACCTGTATGATCAGGTTTATGAAGTGTTTGAAAGAAATTCTATTTGATGGTCAGTGCAATACTCATTTCATGTTTCATTGCACTGACATTTGCTTGATCTGTTGTTGCGTTATTGTGGAATACCAGAACTCTCCATGGAAGATTGAATTTTATGGAGAAGTTTTCTCAGTATACATAGTCATTGTTTTTACAGTGCTGTTTATCTTCTGCCTACGTAACAATGACTATATGTTACTTTAATAGTTGCATAACCTTGGCCTGTTGAACCAAAGCTTTCTAGAGTTATCGATGACAAATGACAGACAACACTAGAATGTTCTATCTTACATAAACCAGATTTATTTTTCAACAGGTACTCTGTATTTAGAATGTTTTTTTTAAATGAAAAAAATGCTTCCAACTCCCTCCAAGGGAATGATCTCATAACAGTGCATGTGGACTATTATCTCCAAAGGGCTAGAGCAGTAGTCTCCAAACTGTGGCCCATGGGCTGGATGTGGCCTTTAACTTGCCTATATTCAGTCCTTGGGGCACCATTCTATTCACAAAGACCAATCATGGGGCACCATTCCCTCCACAGATACCAATGATGGGGCACTATTACTCCAACGGATACCAACAATGAGGTACCATTCCCCCCACTGACACCAACAATTGGGGCACTATTCCTTTCACCAGGCTGTGATGTCACTTCCGGACACCGGACACAGTGCGAGCGGCCTTTGGACACTGGCCCCTACAGTTCTTGTAGCTACAGTTGTGCCCCCCCCTCCACCGAACCCCTGGCCCTACGGTTCTGGTCAGGCCCTTTGCCAGAGGCGCTCCTGCATTCTTTGCTCCATGGCTCTGTGTATTCTCCCCTGAGCCCCTGTGACACCCATATGGCTCCAGCCTCCAGGTATTGCCAGCTTCTCATCCAAGTCTCTGTATGCTCCAAACCTTGGGAATCACCTTCACTTTTTATAAAATAAGGAGTTCTCTTCTTTATACCTGAGGATCTTGTTTATGATTGTAAGGCCTGATTAACACCTATGCAGTTTTAGTGCTTTTTGCATATTTTTCAAATTTGCACTACAGTCCATTTAACATTGTTTCCTATGGAACACGTTCTGTAGTGCACATCTGCAAAATGCAAAAAGCACTAAAAATGCATAGGGTGTGAATCAGGCCTTAGTCAGCGCTGTCTTTTTTCCTGATTGTTTTTTATAAGAAATAAAGAATGCCACATTACTAGAGTTCATAGTACAATATAGAAACCTTGGATCACTTATACCCGATCCCTACCAAATCATACATACAGTAAAACCAATAATGAAAAGCTAGCCTCTGTTCTAACCTGTCTAACCCATACATATTTTTTTCTTTTTTTTTTTGGTATTATTAGGAATTGATTGTATTTTCTGTAGCACTTGGAAACAAAATAAAAAAATCTAAAAGAACTAAAGTTTTCTACAACGTTGTACAAACAATTAAAAAAAATATATTATTTAATATTGCACTGTCCCACTGGGTTCAATGTTGAGTCCCTGACCCGGAAGGAGCATTCATATCAGGAAAGTCAGATGTTCTTACTAGTAAAGTAGGTGAGTGACATGAAGTATAGAAGCAAGATGTTAGGCTGGATTCACACCTATGCAGTTTTAGTGCTTTTTGCATTTTGCAGATTTGCACTACAGTCCATTTAACATGGTTTCCTATGGAACACGTTCTGTAGTGCACATCTGCAAAATGCAAAAAGCACTAAAAATGCATAGGGTGTGAATCAGGCCTTAGTAAGCGCTGTCTTTTTCCCTGATTGTTTTTTATGAGAAATAAAGAATGCCACATTACTAGAGTTCATAGTACAATATAGAAACCTTGGATCACTTATACCCGATCCCTACCAAATCATACATATAATAAAACCAATAATGAAAAGCTAGCCTCTGTTCTAACCTGTCTAACCCATACATATTTTTTTCTTTTTTTTTTTTGGTATTATTAGGAATTGATTGTATTTTCTGTAGCACTTGGAAACAAAATAAAAAAATCTAAAAGAACTAAAATTTTCTACAATGTTGTACAAACAATTAAAAAATATATATTATTTAATATTGCACTGTCCCACTGGGTTCAATGTTGAGTCACTGACCCGGAAGGAGCATTCATATCAGGAAAGTCAGATGTTCTTACTAGTAAACTTGTAGGTGAGTGACATGAAGTATAGAAGCAAGATGTTAGGCTGGATTCACATCTATGCAGTTTTAGTGCTTTTTGCATTTTGCAGATTTGCACTACAGTCCATTTAACATGGTTTCCTATGGAACACGTTCTGTAGTGCAAACCTGCAAAATGCAAAAAGCACTAAAACTGCATAGGTGTGAATCCAGCCTTAAACATGATATTCAGGAAACTAGCAAAGGCAACTTCTACACTATCTCTACTTTATACTAGAAGTTTTTTTGTCAATAGGAATGTTCTCAGTTTCAATCATGTTTATGAAAAGCTCTAAAATCGGAATGTGGATGCCTGTTAGCAGGTTATTTCATTCTAAAATGTAGATAGCAATGACATTTGTATCTCTCAAGCTTCAATTTGGAAAATCCATTTATTCAACACATGCTTCTATTGTTAATTTTTTTGACATAGAACACAAGCCTTTAGGGAAATAATTAAAAAGCGGGTGGCTGCAATAATAAAATTATAGGCTTGCTGGGCTGACCTCCCAATCAGTCACTCTCAGTCTGGTATGTCATTTCCTCATTAGTAGAAATAAATTGGATTATACAAGACCACCCTCCCTCACTTAGGATCTCTGTACAATGTTGAGCATGTAATTAATGTATATAGATTTCCACAGGGTCCCTATTGTTTGGTCATACATTAGAAGTTCTACATCTTTATAGTCACTTTGGACTTTCAGTGATGGTATAACAAGAGTTTTACATGTCAAGATATTTTATATCCATAACAACGGATGATCAACTAAAGTCTGTTGGAAATTGGAAGTCATACAAAAAAAGAACAGTCATAAATGACTGTCCAATGTCTATACATTTTACGAGAGCGTATGATATACTCCCACATAAAACCATGATGTGATAACTGTCTAAAGCTAAATATATCTTTAAATTAAAGTAACCATCTGCTGGTACAGTTGGTCTAATACCGAAGTGATAAGGCAGGCACTGACCATACATGGACAGATTTTTATTCCAATGCAATGAAGGAGAACCAGCTTTCTATTTCTCTGTGCGCTCAGTAAGCATCAATAGATATAGCCACTTAAACTATTTTTGTTTGGGCGCGTGTCACTTTATTTTCCATGCAGTCGATTGGCACATTTCATCTCCAGAAATGCCTTTGCACTGAAACAAAGAAGTCATTGAAATATGTTATCAGGCTGTGTACAACCTAGAACTATGCCCTCTCTCGTGAATAATAACAGATTATCCAACAGCTAATTTGGCTTTCTACAAAAATCACAGGGACTATGATATTTGCATATGATCATAAAATGTTGTAATTGTTTGTGTCCATTTTATGTTTATAGCTACTGTTGGTCATTGAGAAAACAAATCAGATTAATTGTTGTTTGTTTCAAAGTTCACCATCAATGGACTACAAGGGTGATTTGCACAGCAGCATATTAGCAAAATCCATTATGTAGCAAAGCCTAAGCGGTCCAAAATGCTGGAAAATGTGTTGGTCCAATGCCACTGATTTTTTTTTTGTTTTTTTTTTTTACTTCAAGCTGAGTGTTTTGTGATTTTGTTTTAATTGTTGATGTGTGTTCTTTATCATGTATGGACAGGTTATCTGAAGAGACTTGGATCTCTGTTAGGCCTGATTCACAACTATTCCTTTTTAGTGCTTTTTGCATTTTGCAGATTTGCAATACAGTCCATTTAACATGGTTTCCTATGGAACACGTTCTGTAGTGCAAATCTGCAAATGCAAAAAGCAATAAAAATGCTTAGGTGTGAATCAGGCCTTACGGTATTAGTGGTCTTTAAACGGTAGCCTGAGGGCCAGATGTGGCCCTTTGCTTGCCTTTATACAGCACTTAGGGCAATATTTCTGTCATTCATAAGAGGCACTATTCTTCCCATTGACCACATTGATGGGGCACTATTCCTCCCACTGACACCAACGATAGAGCACTATTCCAACTACTGACACCAACAATGGGGCACTATTCAACCCACTGACACCAATGATGGGGTACTATTCCTCCTACTCATGCCAAGGATGGAACACTATTCCTCAGACTGACACAAATGATGGGGCACGATTCATCTCACTGATACCAGTGATGGGGCATTATTCTTCCCACTGACGCCAAAAGATGGAGCACTATTCCTTCCACTTACACCAAGGATGGGGCACTATTCATCCCACTGACACCAACAACAGGGCACTAGTCCCCCTACTGATACCAATATCAGGGTGCTGGTTACGTCCACTGGCATTGGGGAAATTTCTTCTCCCCCTAGACAAAGTCCCCCCCCCCCCTTTAAAGGCTGAAGGACAGTAAACTGGCTTTTTGTTTGGAAAGATTAAGACCCCTGATGTAGAGCATAACATATATGGCCAATATTGCAACTTTAATACCTAAAACTAACAGAGAACTTGTCATCAACTTTAAAAACTGCAGTTAAACACCTTACAGCTAAATGACAGAATACACTGGGCAAATATAATGCTATGTCGGGCAATGGGATGGCTGCCAGATCCTAGGTCTGTGCTGACTCTCTCCTGCATTTCCACTGTAGCCATGTGCATTAGATGGCTCTCTTTTGTCAGCATTCTCCTACACTATACCTACCCCTTTTCTCTCTTCCAGTGCATCCATGGTATCTTCCCCTTTGACTTTTCTTTTTTTTTCTCCACTTGTGTCATGATTGTGCTACCACTACTAGCCTTCTGTATATTAATAATTATGGTTACCTAAAGGTTAAAGCCTTGTTTACACTTCTAGTTTTTTTTTTTTTTTATTCAACCCAGTGGGCTGAACACTCGGAATCTGGTGCAGAAGTGCATGATAGCCAATCAGCTTCTAACTTCAGCTTGTTTAATTAGGCTTTGACACTAAAACCTGGAAGTTAATTTGTTTCTATCCAGAACTGCTCCAGTAAATAATGCATTTAGTAAATAACTGAGTATCTTTGAGCTTGCTAGCAAATTTGACTTCTCCAGGAAAGTCAATTCCCTAGCACAGCCTCCTCCTTTCTTGCAAAGCCCTCTCCTTTTCTGGAAGTATATGACTGTGTCCATGTTGGATTAGCTCCTCCACCTAACCTACATAAACTTTTACACAGGAGTCTGGGGAGGAGCGAAAGGAAATACAAAAAAGTGTAACTTGAATGACAGCACTGAATCTGCTTCAGGTGCTAATATTGCATTCAAGATGGTGGCACCCAGCAGAAAAGCCTTCACATGTCTACAAAAGGAAAATTTGGCAGGTAAATAAAAAGTGTAAAATATAGTAAATGCACATATAATGAAATAGGAAAGTTGTTATTGAAATGAATGGTAGGCCACTGGGTCTCGTTAAGGTTGGTTTAGGTAACTACTTCATTGAAAGAACACACATTTTTGTAAAATAAGAAAATTATTTCTGCTAATGTGAGAAAGAGATGCGGAGATGTAACCTACTCATTAGCAATTACATATGGAAAATGTAACCTGTGAAAGGTTATGTAGTTTAACAAGTGTGAGTTAAAGCCAACTGAATTACAATAATGAGGAGGAAGACTGACATTTTCACCATGGGGATGGTTGCCAGGGAGGATAAAACTGGAACACAAAGGTCTTTGGTAGTTAGATCTTACTCTGGAAAGGGCTGCTGGGTTTCCAAACTGTATTTTTTAAATAACTTTTGTTTTAAAATTTTTCTTGCTTTAATTGATGTACTTCGTATTTCTTAAGAAATATCTACCTGTATATTAAAAATTAATAGCTAATTATTTCATTTAGCCTACATTTGAAATTCACTGTTGTATAATGAACATGGATTTTTTTCTGTAATTACATAAGAGTTTCAATGCTTTTTGCCTGGACTACTTGTTAAATTTAGAATTTTATTCTCAGTATTTGGTGAGTTTAAACCGCCTAACAATTTTTTACATGACCTCATGTGGTCATGAGATACAATTCAATAATAAACAATCTCTGTTCCCCTAATCTGTCGTACCACATCCCCTCTAATATAGTGTCTAGACAAGCTTTAGTTATTGGGACTTTTAATTCAAACACAACTTTCTCTAAAATGTCATCAGTTTATTCACAGTCTTTTAAGAAAATTATTTTTAAACACCATAAAATAAATATATACATACAATGAGGGAAAAGGGTATTTCATCCCCTGCTGATTTTGGACGTTTGCCCACTGACAAAGAAATGTCTATAATTTTAGTGCTAGGTTTATTTTAACAGTAAGAGACAGAATAACAACAAAAATATCCAGAAATACCCATTTCAAAAAAGTTATAAATTGATTTGCATTTTAATGATTGAAATAAGTATTTGATCCCCCATCAGTCAGCACGTTTTCTGGCTCCCGGGTGTCTTCTATACAGGTAAGAAGCTAATCTCAGCTTGTTACCTGTACAAAAGACACCTGTCCACAGAAGCAATCAATCAATTCCAATAAGATTCCAATCTCTCCACCATGGCCAAGACCAAAGAGCTGTCCAAGGATGTCAGGGACAAGATTGTAGACCTGGCTGGAAAGGGCTTCAAGACCACTGCCAAACAGCTTGCTGGGAGGGTGACAACAGTTGGTGTGATTATTCGCAAATGGAAGAAGCACAAAATAACTGCCAATCTCCATCGGTCTGGGGCTCCATGCATGATCTCACCTCATGGAGTTTCAATGATCATGAGAATGGTGAGGATTCAGCCTAGAACTACATGGGATAATCTTGTCAAATATCTTAAGGCAGCTGGGACCATAGTCACCAAAAAAAAAAATAGTAATACACTACGCCGTGAAGGACTGAAATCCTGCAGCACCCGCAAGGTCCTCCTGCTTAAGAAAGCACATGTACAGGCCTTAATGAATATATGAATGATTCAGAGGAGAACTGGGTGAAAGTGTTGTGGTCAGATGAGACTAAAATCAAGATCTTTGGTATCATGGAAGAATGCTGCCTATGACCCCAAGAACACCATCCCCACTGTTAAACATGGAGGTGGAAACATTATGCTTTGGGGGTGTGTTTCTAATAAGGGGACAGAACAACTTTACCACATCAAAGGGACAATGGACGGGGCCATGTACCGTCAAATCTTGGGAGAGGACCTCCTTCCCTCAGCCATGGCATTGAAATCGGGTCACGAATGGGTATTCCAGCATGACAATGACCCAAAGCACATGGCCAAGGAAATGAAGGAGTGGTTCAGGAAGAAGCACAATAAGGTTCTGGAGTGGCCTAGCCAATCTCCAGACCTTAATCTCATAGAAAATATGTGGAGGGAGCTGAAGGTTTGAATTACCAACCGTCAGCCTCGAAACCTTAATGACTTGGAGAGGATCTGCAAAGAGGAGTGTGACAAAATCCCTCCTGAGATGTGTGCAAACCTGGTGGCCAACTATGAGAAACATCTGGCCTCTGTGATTGCCAACAAGGGTTTTGCCACCAAGTACTAAGTCATGTTTTGTGAAGGGGTCATATACTTATTTCACTCATTAAAATACAAACGTGTTGTTCTGGATTTTTTTTTGTTGTTATTCTGTCTCTCACTGTTAAAATAAATCTACCATTAAAATTATAGACTGATCATTTCTTTGTCAGTGGGCAAACATACAAAATCAGCAGGGGATCAAATACATTTTTCCCTCACTGTATGCTTAGCTTCCTCAAGGCTATTTTGGTACTTCATGTAACTACAAAGCTATTGACATCATCATTAAATACATATTTGCCTACACACAGTCTAGGCTAATACATCACTAAACCATAACTATTCCTTGTCAATGTGAATCAAATTATTTACCAGTGTCATTCTTGTCCTGTATGCTAGTTATGTGGTGTGGGCCTGGCAACTATATACAATGTGTTTCATGGATTGTAAGACCAACTTCCTCAGAAATCTGTGAAAACTTATATATCTGTTAGCTTTTCTATAATGGAGTCTTCACATATACCTATTAAAGTAGACAAAACACATTGAATGTCGCTGGAGACACTCCACATCAGGGGCGTAACTATAGGGGGTGCAGCAGTTGCGACCGCAACCGGGCCCTGTGATGCAGGGGGCCCATGCAGCCCCCTCTACATATGGCCGGCAGCAGCATAGGCAGCTAGGGGTACCATTGCACCATGCACATGGGTGGCTGGAGGTGGAGGGTGACTAGCAGAGCTCCATGCTCGACTATCGCACTGGCTGCTCTTTAGTTGTGCATTCCCCGCATGACCTGTGTCCTCGGCCGGGACAGTCCCCCAATGGGGCACCTAAAAATTAAAATAATAATAATAAAAAAAACTACTGATACCAGTGGTGGAACTACAGGGCTCACAAAGGTCATACCTGTGACCAAGCCCTGGAGTTCCACCGCTGGACTCGGAGGGAAGGGCCCTGGCTGGGATTCAGGGGGGCCCTTCATGGTTTCTTGCATCGGGGCCCTGAAGGTTCTAGTTACGCCACTGCTCCACATAACACATTAGATCCACAAGTGTCACTGACCTTCCATGATAGAAGGTTTGTACAATCAGGTAAACAACCATTTTGCCTTTGGTGGAGGTGACTGTTACTTGATCATATATTTAACCACTTCAGCCCCAGAAGGATTTGCCCCCTAAGGACCAGGTAATTTTTTTGCGCCGCTTTAACTGACATTTGCGCGGTCGTATGACGTGGTACCCAAACAGAATTGACATCCTTTTTTTCCTACAAATAGAGCTTTCTTTTGGTGGTATTCAATTGCCTCTGCGATTTTTATTTTTTGCGCTATAAACAACAAAAGAGCGACAATTTTGAAAAAATAAATAAATATTTTTTATTGTTTTTGCTATAATAAATATCCCCAGTTTAAAAAAAAAATTATTCATCAGTTTAGGCCGATATATATTCTTCTACATATTTAAAAAAAGGATGCAATAAACATATATAGATTGGTTTGCACAAAAGTTTTAGTGTCTACAAAATAGGGGAAAGATTTATGGCATTTATTTATTTTCTAGTAATCGCAGCAATCAGCAATTTTCATGGGGACTGCGACATTGCGACGGACAGATCCAACACTTTTGACACCTTTTGGGACCATTGACATTTATACAGCGATCAGTGCTATAAAAATGCACTGATTACTGTGTAAATGTCACTGGTAGGGAAGGGGTTAACACTAGGGGCGATCAAGGGGTTAAATGTGTTCCCTCAGTGTGTTTCTTACTTTGGGGGAGGTGACTGACTAGTGGAGAAGCAAGGTCGTTCCTAGCTAGCAGGAAAGGATGATCTGTCTCTCCTCTCCTGTCTCTCATTCCTGCTATTGTGCGATGGCCAGCAGTCATCGTGACCGCCAGCCATGTGCATCGGTTCCCCCTGCTCCCGCCTGTTCTAGCTGTTTAAAGGGCCGATGTACAGCTATGGCGCTTTGCAGGAGAGAACCAACCTGCTGCATTATAATAATGGCGGCTGGTTGGCTAGTGTTTAAAGGTGGTGGATGGTGCAGATTCTATCACAAAACCTTTTTTTAACCACTTTTAAGACTCAATACTTCTAAGCCCAACTCTGTGTATGATTTTTTTGATTTGGGATTGTGCTATATCTCGCAGTAGAGTTTGCAGCTGTTTTTGATGTTTATGTTAATTTTAGAACAATAGAGCAGTTTTTTTATGCTTTTTGTTTAGGACAAAAATTACACCAGTGGAAAATAATTAAGATTCACATTGACAAGGAATGGTTATGGCTTAGGGGGTGTGTTAACCTAAGCTCTGTATAAGCAAATGTGTATTTAATAATGATGCCCAGTGGCTTTGTAGTTACATGAAGTACCAAAATACCCTTGAGGAGGAGGCAAAGCATGTACAGTATATGTATTTTATGATGTTCTAAAAAAAATAAAAAGTTTTTAAAAAAGCTGTGAATAAACTGTTTAACGTTTCAGAGAATGTTGTACTATGCATTTGCATTAGCAGCTTAAAAGTCCCAATAACCTTAAGATACAATTTCAGAGGTTTTATTGTCTTCCATTTTAAGTGTAGTAATGTATTATAATACCTAAACTAAAGAAAACGTAAAGCTGTCTAAACCCAAGAGCAAAAATATTACATACAGCCGCTTACTAGTCCTTAGATTTCTTGGCTGCATTAGCCTTCTTATTTAGCAAGCTAAGAACATATTCAGTAAGTACAGAAAATATTTGTTGAACGTCCTGCAAGCCGCGCCAAAGATTATCTTCACAGATATCTTCTGTAAACTACCGACTGCCATGACCCCATGTGATAGAGATGAAGAGATAAGAACCTGTTTTTAGTCTATGTCAGGAGAGCAGCCTGAGGCCTTGGCTCCGTCCATAGTTATAATGGAGGGGAGTTGCAGCCACCCTCGGACAGGAAGTGTGTCACTGGCCGACTCAGTAAGTGAAAATAAAATTAAAGCAGCTTAAAAAAAATAACGCAACTACCACATCTAAGGACTGGTAAGCTGCAGTATATTAGATTTTGATCTTGGGTTAACAGACATCCCAACCTGCAAACCTCTCAACCTGCAAAAACTCATTTCAGGGAGGTGGCGCCACGAGGCATTTTGCGCAACCCCCACCACCATCAAAGTCTGAAGAGTTCCCCTTTATGGGCAGAGTCCCCCGCCCCCAGACAAGGTTACCTGTGAGAATATTTGACCAGTCAGGATTTCTCACCAAATAATTTCACCTGCCTCCCAGGTACCAGCACTCCTCTATAGCTCCCATGCTCCCACCACATGTGTACACCACTCAGGGGCTGCCTGCACGGTCACCAGGCTTTGTGTGGAAGCACACAGAGAGCCAGCCAGGAACACAGTGCCGCCAGAGAAGACATTGTAGCGTATAACAGTAATGAATGCTGTCCTCACACTCAGCAGCTCTCTTTCACTAGCTCCTGGACTCACTCCTCCCTCTGTTGAATCCAACACAAGCTCCCTCCACACAGCTGCTGGTCACCTCCCATTGGCAGTCCCTACTTCCTAACTCTCTCTGAGATGGACTGGCAGAATGCAGAGTGCTCAGTGAGTGGGGGAGCTGGAGGGTTACGAGAGGAGGGTGGAGTAACAATCTGGGATACATAGGAAGTCCCGTGCTGCACTTACCTTGGCACAATCGATCCCCATAGCGATGCCACTGCCTCCCCTGGCTGGGAGGAGGAAGCGGTTTGGGTTGCTTTGGCTGTAATCCAGGAGATCGTGCCACACTCATGGGTGTCCGTGAGCCCGCCGTCAAATGCGGGAGACTTGAGAAGTCTGGGTTTAGATACACTTTAAACCCACAATACAATTTGACCTTCTAGGCTCTATATGTACCAGTTGTCCACTGCTTCTATGAGGCTTTTGGGTCTAAGCTTTGCTGTAGGTAGGATTTGTGCAAAGCAGAGGAACTGGTTGGATCCGCCTGGCCTTGAGATGGGATCTATGTGAACAACCAGTCAATACTTCTGAATGTGCAGTCCTCTGTGTGTTTTCCCACCACATACAACAGGTAGTAAGCTTCCTGCCAGGTAGGCCTGTATACTGTGAAGCACTATCATTTAGGCTGGGCTCACACATATGCAGCTGCAGTTTCAGTGCGGCAGTCCGGTGTGGTTCTGTTCACTGGTTCAAGTGCAAATTTTAATCTGAAATCGCACAGGATACTTTTTAAAACCACACATGTGTAAACTGGCTCCATTAAAAGCCGATCCAATTGACATGTTTTGCGAATTGCATGGGGTTAAAAATGCATTCAATTTGCATATATGTGAACCGAGTCAAAACATTGAAAGGATTGACCAGGTAGTAGGCCACGCACAGGAGACTTTTGCAAAATACATTCTGGGAATCGACACGCATTGTTCAAGTGGATTTCCAGCCTTACACTAACAATGCTTAAAATGTTCCTACCCCCCTCCTGCTAACTATCTTGCCTAACCTGTGTAAAAAAGATGTGAATGCTTAACTATTTTTATTCTGCTCACTTGTTAGTGAGCTGTGGTTGCAGGGGAGAGGTGAGCGTGCCGCCAATGGCTGGGCATGGGAGTCTGCGGGTGGCATCACGGCTCCCAGAATTCCCAACTGTTGTCGAGCCCTCCTTCCTTTTTCCTGTAGCTCCTGCTCACTGAACAGGGGATCACACGACTAGACGGGAGCGGACTAAAAATAGGTAAGTACAGATGTTTTTTTACACAGGTTAGGTATGATAGGTAGCAGGAGGGGGGGGGGGGACATTTTTAAGCATAGTTAGTGTTGGGCTAGAATTCCACTTTAAGCAGGCTCTACCAGTTTAAAAACACTACTGCGCTAAAGTGTTTTTTTTTTTTTTTTTATAAGGTTGCCCTAATAGCAAAATCAGTACTGCTTGGAATCTCCTTATTACCATAATGATGCTTCTTTACAATGATGGATTTTTCGTTATTAATTGCATTGCATGCCATCCCGTCATGGAACTATGACCTATCTATGGAATTTATGATCAGAGCTTTGAAAGTTATAATCACAGTGTACACTTTGTTCAGGAACCAAAGATTTCACTTGATAGATGGGGCTGCATGTATTGAGGAAGATGAAGATTAAATTAGATTTGTCACCAAAGTATTCACATACTGTATAAATAGGATGGATTTTCATTATAGGCCTTATAGTCTTTTATTAGTTTTGTACACCAATGTCAATGCTGAACTTTTTCTAATATTTGCATAATCATAGGCTTGGACATTAAAAAGGTTGTAAAAGTCACTGCATGAAGGAAAAAACCTTTCTCTGTGCAGTTCCCCCTCCAGTCCTCACCCCCCCTTATACTTACCCGAGCCTGATCTTGATCCATTGCTTAGCGTGAGAGCAGAAGCTCTCTCCTCTCTCTCATTCCTTACTGGACATGGAGGAAACAGTGGGAGCCATTGGCTCCCTCTACTGTCAATCACACTCAGTGAACAAAGAGTGTGGGGGGGAGGGGGCAAGCTGCGCTGTGTGTCTCGATGGACTCACACATAGCACAGCTCAGGATTGACCCCTTACAAGTGCCCTACAGCAAATGGCTTGCTATGGGGGCACTCGGCAGTGGGGAGGAACCAGGAACGCCAGCAGGGGATCCCAGAAGAGGAGGATAAGGGCTGCTCTGTGCAGAACCATTGCATAGAGCAGGTAAGTAAGACATGTTTGTTATTAAAAAAAAAAAATTACAATCACTTTAAACTAAGCTATATTAATATGAATATTTGTTCCCTATTTAAGATCAAAAACAGCATTACCCAATTCACTGATTTACTTCCCTTAAGGCAAAACATAATTTTATTTTACTTGCAGTTGGTATGTCATATTATGCTTTCCAGCTTGTTTTAGAAAGCAGACTGCCTAAAGCCCGAACACACGGATCGAATGTTGGGGCGGCATCGGCCAGTTCAATAGAACCCGCCTGACTGCAGCCGCTCTAGCAAAAGCCGGCCCGTTGGCATGACCGAAAAAGGTCTGCCGACCAGCTCCCGATCAGCACTCTCAGCCAATGGCTGAGCTCACTGACAGGAGTGTTCCAACGGGGGGGCTCCCCTGTCGAAACACAATAGAACATTCCGGAATCATGCTTGTAATCCAAAGCACTTGTATATCAAAGCGAACTTCCCCATAAGAAATAACAGAAAATCAGATGATACATTCCACAACCATTAATTCATAAGTCCTTCAGTTTATAGTCCATATAAAAAGATTATAGCAATGTGATAGGTCGTGTAACCATAAAATGTCCATCCACAAATGGAAGCCTCCACAAAGGGATTAGAAGCAAAATCCAGCAGGAGCTACAGAGTATAAAGAGAAGAGAGTCGCCTCTAAGCCCACGTACACACGGTCGGAGATTTTGGCAACCAAATCCGTCGGATTTTGTCTGTCGGATTTAGTCCGACGGATTGTGTCCGAAACTGTTGCATACACACGGTCGGGCCAAGTTGGCGAAAAATCCGATCTTTCAGAACGTGATGACGTAATTTCGTTACGATGGGACTACATTCAGGCTAGTAGCCAATAGCTTTGATGTAGGAATTTGATCTGAGCATGCGTGGCACATGATCAGATTAGGTCCGTCCAGCCCAGTTGGTCGGGAAATATTTCCAACATGTTGGAAAATTGGGTCGGACGGAGATTCGGATGGAATCAGTCCGATGCATACCACACACAGTCGGATTATCTGACTACACGGTCCGATAAGACTCATTCCGACAGATTCTCAATATGGTTACATTTAATGAAAGTACAACATTTATAAATCCACATGGTTGATGAATAAAAGAGGCACATCTAAGTATGCAGGCATCCGATGTAAACTGGTCCAAACAGACCATCCTCCTCGCAACCGGCTCTCACAGCTGTCAGTCTCGTGACCAAGAAGACTACCCTGCAGTTGAGCGATCTGAAAGTGAGGCTTGAAGCACTCGAGTGTGGCATGGAAGGAATGATGTCAATGGCAGTGACGAGGATGGTCTATGTGGACAGCTTTACCCCTGCATACTTAGATCTGCCTGTTTTATTCATCAACATGTAAGTTGCTAAATGTTGTACCTTCATTAAATGTAACCATATTGCTCCACTTAGAGGCGCCTCTCTTATCTTTTATACTCAGTTGTGACATGACGCTACTTGTATATCAAGACATGTTTATCGAGTCAACATTTCATTTATAAAAAAAAATATTGCTTGTCTTGCAAAACACTCTCAATCCAAGGTTTTACTGTACAGGGAAGGCACATAGACTGGATGGACTGAAATCTTGGAACAAGTTTGGGAGACAATGGTTGGATGATAGGCTGTCCAATTTTAAGGGATATGCTTGTCTTTGGCCACCACTAATAATTATATGGCAACATTTGTGCTCTATAACTTCACATTTCATTGTTTTATTTTAATCCTTATTTATTGCCCCGTACAATCGATCGGACTCTCCGACAACAAAACCGTGGATTTTTGTTCGAAGGTTGTTGACTTCAACTTGTCTTGCATACACACAGTCACACAAATGTTGGCCAAAAATTTTGAACGTGAGAATGAGGTGACGTACAACACGTATGACGAGCCGAGAAAAAGGAAGTCCAATAGCCAGTGCGGCTCCTTCTGCTTGATTCCGAGCATGCGTGAACTTTTGTGTGAGAGACTTGTGTACACACGATTGGAAAATTTGAGAACCCGCTCTCAAACATTTGTGTGCAAGAAATTCCGACAGAAAATGTTCGATGGAGCATACACACGGTCGGACTTTCCAACAACAAGCTCACATCGAACATTTCCCGTCGTAAAATCTGACCGCGTGTACGCGGCTTTACACTTCGGCACATTATTTACCAACACAAACTATCCTGCTCCATTGTTTTCATTATAACCTTCGCTTATTCTTCCCCTGTGTCCTTTACTGTTTTCCCTACTGCCTGCTGAACCACTTCACTATATTTCTGCCGCATTTTCGAAAACAGGAAAACCTTGAATATAGTAATTTAATTGTCAAAACTTGATCCTTTACTGAAAAAAAAGCAGGAACAGTGCAGTGCTGCAGTGTTTTTTGACCGCCGTGTGATTCATTCGGACAAGACATCATTAGAGAATACTGTTAGCAAGCAAAAAAAGGTGACACCTTCTCATCTTAAAACTCAACTCCCCGTTAAATTATATTATATGTATCTCTCTCCTGCAGAACCATTTCCTATTTTTGTAACTGCTCTCAAAGCACTTTCTCCCGCTGCATTTATTGCTTTCCATGCCTGACTAATAAATGAAGTTTTGTGTCTCTTGTTGAAAAAGTATTGCAAGTATACTTTTGTTAATTTCACAGAACATTGGCATAGTAGAGCAATGTAATCGTTTAAAGCAGCCTACTATGATGCTAACAGTATGTATATAAATACGGTGTTGCAATATGCACATTATTAACTAGTGATTCTTACTGCGATTGGCCTATTGTTGCCATGGAAACTGTCTTTTAATTTGTTAAATGTTTTGTTGAACTTTTATAACATTTGTAGTGTGTAGGAGGTGCCATAAGAATGACAATTCTTCACTTTTGGAGAAATTCTCGACAGAATGCATAAAATAGCACAATACACAGTAAAAAACAATAAGTATTTAGAAATAAAAGAACTATACACAATATACAATTGTATCACGTGTTTAGATTATCGCTAAAAGAACAAATGACTACATACATAATTTGCAAGCTTACAAGGTGTTTGGTTTCCTTTAGTTTGTATTGAACCAGTGAATAAACTGGTACAGTTCTCCTATGCAGCTATCCTGCCTAAGTATGTAAGTTATAACCCCTGTCAGATTTTCTTTTTCGCCATCTGTGTCCCATTGTGCAGCTTTCCCTTCACTTCCTGTCCCATAGCCAAACAGGAAGTGAGAAAAATCCCTGTAAATCAAGGGAATTCCTTGGGGACCCCCAGGTCACCAGAACTTGTGTCTCCCTTGGAAGATTTCTCCACTACTACTTTTCTGGGGACAACCCAAAATTTGTGATTTTCTTTTACTATCACTTTCAATGATAATGGTAATCAGGCAAATAGAGAGGGTGAATCTCCTTAACTGGGCACAGACAGCAATAGCAACTGAAAAGTGTTCTAATCCATCTCCACTCTTTCCAAAAAGTTTTGCCTTCAGACCCCTTTCACACGTTTTTCAGGTGCTTTAGTGCTAAAAATAGAGCCTGTAAAGGGCTTTCACACTGGGGCGCTGCGCTGGCAGGACATCAAAAAAAGTCTTTCAAGCAGCTTTTTTGAGGCCCTTTAGGAGCGATGTATACACCGCTAATAAAGCGCCCCTGCCCATTGAAATCAATGGGCAGCACCACCGAAGCGCCTGCTTTGCGTGTGCTTTTAACCCTTTATTAGGCCGCTAGCATGGGGTTAAAAGCGCCACAAAAATGATGGTAAATCGCTGCTAACGCTAGCGGTTCCCTGTGAAAGGGCTTTTAGTTATACTTTAACCACTTCAGCCCCGAAAGATTTGCCCCCCTTAATGACCAGGCCATTTTTTGCGATTTGGCACTGCGTTGATTTAACTGACAATTGAGCGGGCGTACAACTTTGTACAAAAACAAAATTGATGTCCTTTTTTCCACACAAATAGAGCTTTCTTTTGGTGGTAATTGAACATCTTTGAGATATTTATTTTTTGTGCTATAAACAAAAAAAGAGCGACAATTTTGAAAAAAAACAAACATTTTTTTTACTTTTTTCTATAATAAATATCCCCAAAAAATGTTTTAAAAAACTGATTTCTTCCTCAGTTTAGGCCAATATGAATACTTCTACAGATTTTTTCGTTAAAAAATCTAAATAAGGCCCCTTTCATACATGCGCACCATTCAGATCCACCTGTCAGTTTTTTCAGCGGATCTGAACGGTCGATCCATACAGCTCTATGGATCGTCGGATGTCAGCGGTGACATGTCCAGTGACATCCGATCTGCCCTGATTCGCTTCACAAAATCCAGACAGATGCAAACCCTATTTTCCATCCATCTGGCGGATCGGATTGGATGAAAATGGACAGACGGTCCGTAATAATCCGATCCCCCCATAGGGGAGAGTGGATATTTGAGTGCAGAGACGGACTTGTCATCTGCCGGCTCGATGGAGCGATCCCCGTTGAGCAAGCGAAGGAGTAAAAACGGACAGCCCTGTGCGAAAGGGGTCTAAGGGTATATTGACTGGTTTGCGCAAAAGTTATATTGTCTACAAAATAGGGGCTATATTTATGGCATTTTTATTATTATTATTTTTTTTACTAGTAATGGCGGTGCTCTGCTTTTTATCGGGACTGCGACATTGTGGGGGGGGGCAGATCGGACACTTTTGACACTTTTTTGGGACCACTGACCTTTATACAGTGATCAGTGCAATATAAATGCACTGATTACTGTATAAATGACACTGGCAGAGAAGGGGTTAACAGTAGGGGCGATCAAGGGGTAAACTGTGTGTCCTAGGAAGTGATTCTAATAGTGGGTGGATGGGACTGCCTGGCTGAGGAGACCGATCGTTGTTCATGCTTAGTATGAACAACAAATCAGTCTCTTCTCCCCCTGACAGCACGCAGATCTGTCTGTTTACATTGACAGATCTTCATTCTGTCTCTGTGTGGAGCGATCGTGGGTGCCCAGTGGCATGTGCATCGGTTTCGGCGGCGCGCCCCCTAGTGGCCTGAATGCGAGCCAAAGTATAGTTACACCTACTCGCCCAGGGAGCCAATCTGCCATAGTATAACTGCGATAGCTGGTTGGGAAGTAAAGCTGAAATAAACCCATCAATTTAGCAGTTTCAAAAAAACAGTTCCACTTGCGGCATGCCGGGAAACTGTGAAACTATCAAATGACTGGTGTCATAAATCACATGTACAGCCTCATGGCAGTTGCAGATCAAACACAGGCTAAGATGGCAGCTTCCTTGGCTGATTTTAGGTACCATTCAAATGAATGGCCTCTCAATTGTGCATTCTGTGATTTGACATTCACGCCTTGCCTCTTTGAAATCACAGGCAGAATCCCGACAAATCTGCCTGCGATTCATAACCCTGAGGTGTGAAGGCAGCCCTAGAAAGGCTTTACACAATGCCACGATTGCAGCACAATTTATCACGCAAGAATCGCTGCAAAACTCACCGCTATTTTAATTCAAATGAACGGCATCTCAAATGTGCGTTCTACGATTTGTCATTCACATCTCGGCGCTTTGAAATCGCCGGCAGAATCGAAACAAGTATCTTTGTATATACCGCTCCCTCACTGCTCCTGCCTATTGAAATCAATGGGGCAACACGACTATTTCTGCCGGCAAAGCGCTGCTGCAGCAGCACTTTGGGGTGGTTTTAACCCTTTCTTGGCCATTAGTAGGGGGGTAAAACCGCCCCGCTAGTGGCCAAATATCGCAGCTAAAAAGACGGTAAACTGGCACTAAAAATAGCTCAGTTTTACCACTGACGCCACTCCCATCCCAGTGTGAAAGGGGCCTTACAGCCAAATTTGAACGGAAATTCCAATACCTAGAGTTTAATAGTTAGTAATAGTTATGTTATTATTCGTTTTTAGTCGGATTTGCATTCTTATTTCCGGATTTTCGAATTTGCAGATTTTCAAATTTACGACTTTACGAATTTTCAAATATTCAAACTTACAAATATTTGGAAAAATTTGTTAAATGGGTTTTTTGTTAATTTGGATAATTCCGAATGAACGAATTTGTCAAAATTCGTAAAGATAAAACGAATTTGGAACGAAACGAATTGCACATGTGTACAGCAGCCACCACATCTGAGAACTGGTAAGCTGCAAATATAATAAATGTTTGCTTTTGGGTTTAATACCGCTTTAATTTCTAATAAGCATTTGTATTGGGCATATCTTTTCTTCTCAAAGGAACAAGTTATATTGTATCTTTTTTAC
This sequence comes from Lithobates pipiens, assembly GCF_037356315.1. Taxonomy (NCBI): domain Eukaryota; kingdom Metazoa; phylum Chordata; class Amphibia; order Anura; family Ranidae; genus Lithobates; species Lithobates pipiens. The sequence continues at coordinate 144,036,015 of NW_027507903.1, forward strand.
CTCTGTAAAACTGGAAAAAAAGATGCCAAAATAAAAAATGTGGTTAAATTAATAAACGGTACCAAGCATTGCCCTACAGCTTTTGGATGCCCTGCATCCAAACCATATAACGAAATTCTTCACAGCACATCCTTTACACGTGGATTAGGACATACAATCTTTACTAAAACAATTGCAGTCAGCTTGCAGTGAAACCAATTTAGGGGCCCACCGAGAGCGGAAGATGAAGAGATTATCCAGATGTTAAAGATGTAATCATGTTGGAATAACATTCATTGCCAGCATCCTACGGCAAAAAGGGTTAAACCACTGGCTTGCTGTATATCATTAATTCCTTCTGTAAAATAAACCAGGGCACTTGTGAATTCTCACATGTCTTATCAGACAGCGAGGGAGGGTAATCAGAATCTGAGATTCAACATGGATTAACAGCGGTGCTACGTGGAAGCTTTAATCTACCAGTGGGGACAACAACACATGGCGGAGCAGTGCATCTTGACCTGACATGGAACGATAACAATCCTCCCATGCTTTTAAAACCTGAAGGTATATCAGCATGAAGCACAGTGATTAAAATACGGAGGGTGACCTCCTTATAGTCCTTAGATTTGTAGTTTACAAAAACTGAACGTATGTTCACACTTTACTTACTTACCAAGAAACTACTAATGTATACCAACAAGAGGAGGTTAACAGTCTGCCAGGATGGGATGCATGCTGAGAAAATGGCCCTGTGTTCGTTTTAGTCATCCAAGTGACTACAGGGATTCAGCATTAAAGAAAAGTAATATGAGATCACATGAAGTCTATAATATGCACCTTTCTGGGTACTTTCTATAGTCTTGCAAACCCTAAGAAAATCCTAAATGTGTTGCGTTTGCTGAAATTATGTTTATTTTCCCTGGAACTTCTCGTTCTCAAAACAAACTTTTGGTGCACCTTAAAGTCCAGCTTCGGCAAAATTGGAAATAGTCCTTTGCAGGGGGGGCTGTGCCGATCTTCTGTTGGGAAATCCCTCCCGTAGAAAAATGCCCCCCCCCATGCGTTAGCGCATGCTCAGTAACAAATGTGATATGTGTATTAGCTGGCGTGACCTCAACACAGTGAAATGCATAGATCGTCGGACACATTATCTGACGCTATCCAAACAGCGAGGGGAACGTAGTTGTCAGAATAAGCCTCGCTGTTGCGGGCAGCTTTTGGGTGTGTTGAAGGGCGGGTTGTGGGTGTGTTGAAGGATGGGTTTTGTGCGTGTTGCAACCCATCTTTAGACACAAGCTAAGCCCGTCGTTCAACACACCAAACCCATCCAGCAACACAAACAAAACCCGCCCTTCAGCGAATGGAAAAACCTGCTCAGTGCAGTCTGTCTCCGCTGTTTGCATTGGTCTGAATACTGCCTGTCAAATACTGTCTCCCATCAATAAATGCCTCTGACGATCTGCACATGCGCTGTGTTGATATCACGCCAGCTGATCAACATATTAGCTGTAGTGACGTTTGTTACTGCGCATGCGCAGACCCATCGGGGGCATTTTACAACAGGAGGCACATCTTGATAGAACACCGGCACTGCTGGGGTAAATTACTCATTTAAGTCTAAGGCCCCTTTTACAGAAAGGGTTTGATCTTATCCCCCTGTCAGTTTTTCAGGTAGACATGATCGGACGGTCCATTCATGCCTATGGACCAACGGGTTTCCATTTACATCCACCAACCTCTGATCTGGTCCACTAAAAAAAACTGAAGAGGGTCTCTTCTCCTCCATCTAGGTAGATCAGATCAGAAGGGCAGTCAAATATGAATGGACAGCAAAGTCTGTTTACACCCAGCTGCCCATAGAGCAGAGCAGACTCTGTCCAATGGACATGGACCTGCCATCTGCCTGCTCTGCTCTGATCAGCAGGAGATCAGTGGTCAGATCAAAATGGAGTCTGTCCCGAGTAAAAGGGGCCTAGGGGACTTGTTAAAACAAACATTTACTCACCCAATCCTCTGCTCCTCCACACTGCTAGAATGGTCCCTGCAGCATCTTCTCTAAGGCCCTGACTTTGTCTAGACCAGTGATGGTGAACCTTGGCACCCCAGATGTTTTGGAACTACATTTCCGATGCTGCTCAACTACACTGCAGAGTGCATGATCATCATGGGAAATGTAGTTCCAAAACATCTGGGGGTGCCAAGGTTCATCATCTCTGATCTAGACCAGTGTTTCTCAACTCCAGTCCTCAAGGCACCCCAAACAGGTCATGTTTTCAGGCTTTCCATTATTTTGCACATCTGATCTGACCAGTTTCACTGCCTTAGTATTTAGTATTTATTTCATCTGAGGGAAATCCTGAAAACATGACCTGTTGTGGCACCTTGAGGACTGAAGTTGAGAAACACTGATCTAGACCAATGCAGAGTTCATAGCTCTGCACTGGATATGATAATAGCAAAGGACAGTCCACTGCCGGAGAATGGGGAAGTGTTGCCTGGAGAATCATGTAAGTAAAATTGCTTTTACTCTCCTCTACAGTAAAAAAGACAATTATCCATTTCAGTGTGGGCATAGCCCCACTGCAAGGGATAGTTTTCAAGTTTCCCAGAGTTGGGCCTTAAAGAGTATGTAAACCCAACACTTCATATTCCTGACATGTGCCTAATGTACCATGTACTTCTATGAAAAGTTATCTTGTATGCTTCCTTCATGTAAAATCCCTTGTGTTCCTGCTAGTCCCTCTGCTTTCCTATTAAAAACTGACTACACTAATCAGGAGAACAAACTCAGCATGCTCTCCTCCTATGATCAGGCTTGTCCTGACATGCCCCTGCACACGCTTTCACTGGGAAGCTCAGTGTGCTGTTGATTCTCCTCCCCCAGCTCTCATGCAGCTGAGAACAGAGGGAATGTGATCACTTATAAAAAAAGGGGGAAAAAAGTTTTTTGTTTTAATATTTATTGCACATGTTTTGCCCATCATTTCTATTTTAAACTGAATTCGTTGTTTTACAAGGTAATTATTTACAATCACTTTAAGGGAAATCTATGGTCACAGCTTGCTCTTTTATGTTATCAGTATTGTACTAACAATACAAACAATAGTTATTTTTCACAATCTAATATAAACATAATTGAAAAATCTCCTTTCATGTTGTAAGTTCTGCTGGCCATCTCTTTCCATGACTTCCTGGATTGCTTGAATGCTTTGCAGCTTCTCCTTTGCTGTTTACGTTCAATTTCTAATGACTACATATCCCATGGTACCTTACTGCCTGCAAACAGTGATTCCTGTACTGACTCTGTCTCTTGAAACTCCTCCTCTCAGCCATAGTTTCCAAATGTCCCTGATTTGGAACCAAGTCCCTCTGTCCCTCTTTCCTCCTCATGTGTCCCTCATTTGGATCTGATCTATATAGATGTATATAAAATGCACTATTTATCTTTCAGAAAGTGTTTCCCAGTGCTAAACCTTTCATCCTATTTCTAAATTGCTGTATTTGTAAATGTCAAAAGCAAGTATAAAGGAATAGTAGTGGTTAAAAAAAAAAAAAAAAAAAGCACTCGTGGGTTTAACACATTTTTTTTTGTATACATCTCTTTAAGGGGGTGTGTCCTAAGACTACATACAGCGGGGTTGATTTACTAAAACTGAAGCGTGCAAAATGTGGTGCAACTCTGCATAGAAACCAATCAGCTTCCAGGTTTTATTGTCAAAGCTCAATTGAACAAACTGATGTTAGAAGCTGATTGGATACCATCACAGCTCATCACAGCTGCACCAGATTTCTCCGTTGTTAGTGAATCTATACCTCCCAACTTTTTGAGACGGGATGAGGGACACCTATCAGCAAAAGTATTCAGGAATAGGAGACACCCCTAACACACCCCCTTAGAGAAAACTTTTACAAAAAAAACAAGATTTATTAAGCCCACAAGTGCTTTTTTACCACTAATATTCCTTTATACTAGCTTTTGGAATTTAAGAATGCAGCCATTTGAAATTCAGATGAAAGGTTTAGCAGCACTGGGAAACATTTTTTGATAGATAAAAAGTGCATTTTATATACATCTATATTAGGGCTGTGGAAATGAAAGATTAATTCCTTGATTAATCAATACATTTTTTTGATCGATCTAAATTCTTTTGATCGGTACTTACCTCTCTGCCGGCTTCTGGGTCTTCAGGGAGTTCCATCGGAGATCCGATGATATCACAGACATCAATGTCACTGGACTCCTCCCCCCTTTCCCAAGTGCCTCCGTCTGCTAACGAAGGGAAGGGGGGAAGAGTCCGGTGACATTAAAGTTCTGATTGAACGTAACACTCATGGGAGAGGCGCTACGCATGATGTCACCCGCTGCTGCCCTATTATCATCTTTATGTGAGTAGTTTTTGTTTGAACACAAAAATGAAATCTTATACTTAAGCGGTGAGCACTTAGATTTTTTCTTTCTACCCATGACCTGGCGTCCTTGCTGAGATCTAAGGAGACGACGTGAGAGAAGTTTATGGTCCGTGTTAACCCTTTTGATACCCGCTTGCATGACCACCTGTTTGCACAGGGGTCCATGCCATAGGGTGAGAGTGATTAGTTAGACCGGAGGTGGAGGGATTGTCATGCTACTGTGGAAAAAAGATTACTTATGTCTGTGCTACAGTTTGAATTTAAAACGTATTTGTGTGAACTGGGAAGTTAAGTCATGGATTGTGGAAACAAACTAGTGTCGGGTGATTGTATATAGTGTATACCACATTTACCACTGACTAAAACAGAGTTGCAATGCAAGGAGATCAGCTAAAAGTAGTTGGATCTGTATGTGCGTTATAATTAATCGAAATTAGTCAATTAATTGATACAAAAAAAACGATTAAGCGAACACGAAAATTTGAATCAGTAACAGCCCTAATCTATATAGATCAGACCAAAATGAGGGACAAATGAGGAGGAATAAGGGACAGAGGGACATTGCTCCAAATCAGGGACAGTCCCTCGAAATCAGGGCCAGTTGGGAGCTATGGTAAATCAACCGCAGTACGGCAAATCCTGCAGCCAGGGCAGCTCATCTCTGTGTGAAATACCTGCTGTACATTTTGGAATACTGCACGGTAATGGATTAGGAAATTTATAGAACGGCAAAGAACAATTTTGCTGTCTAAAAAAAAAATGAAAACCTGTGTTAGGATAGAGAGACAGCCATCGGCACTCTGATACCCAACAGATCACTCCCAATCCAACTTTAAATCTTCAGAATTCATTATCCTCTAAGTACTTAGATTTGAACAAGCGAGTTAAATCAGAAGTAAAAGTGTTTTCTGCACTCCCATCAATGCTTACTTTAACACGTTTATGATGCCTGCCTCTTTTACCTTCCACTTACAGTGCATTACAGGTCATTATAATCATTGTCTGCATTCAGCTTCCTGTCATTAACGGTACATCAGTGTCTAAGCAGATAGAAATATTAACGTTTTTAGTGCTTCCTGGGCTGCTTTGAAATAGCTTTTTTATCAAAGTGCCACTCGGCTTATCCTTTCATTATGAGAGAGTAATAAGTGTATGGTAGGATATCTTTAGCACATCTTCGACGTGATGTGACCTTGATAACCCCAGGGAGAGGCAAAAGCCAGAGGTGATAATCTGATTGCAGGGAAAGTGACAGCAGATACACGAAACAGAGTGCAGCTTCTATTTAAATAAAGACACCTATTTACTGCCAGAGGCTACTATCTGTAAGTGAATTCTGATCTCCTCTCATGGGACGTTCACCATTCCAATGAAGCAATGGTGGAAGTAATTCTTTCATTAATTGGACAATATTACTGAAAAATGATATTTAACTTGGGGACGTTTATTCTGCCACTGTGTGTAAACCCCAGGCAATTGTCTGTTTGGTTTACTCTTCTTGTTCGTTGTATTCCTGCTCATTAGTTTGTCCCCTTGCTTTGTCAGTTGCTATACAAAATGTTCCTCTTGTTTTCCACGATTTGCCTTCTCAATCAGACGTACCCATGTAGTCTGTGTACTGCATGGCTCTTATTGCCATTCCTAATGCCGCCTATTGCATTAGGGTGAGCACCCCAAAGCTCAAACACAGAGCAACAGAGGTGCAGTAGCAAGGCATGGGGAGTGCAAAGTCCTTTTTTCAAATTATATATATCTTTATTTATTTTTTATATTCTTTTATCTTTTTTTTATCTTTTTTATATTCTTTTATCCTTTTATTTTAATTATATATTTTTTTATTTTTATTTTTTTTATATTGTTTACATTTTTTAATTGCCCTTTGGGGAGCTTTTGGAAAATATCAGGGTTCTAAACAGACACCTGATGTCTTACATTTAAGGCTGAAAAAGGGACTGAGGACAGGATGGAGGCGTAGATGCTAGAACCGACCCCCTACAGCACAGCCGGAGGGAGGGAGAGGAGGAGAAGCCGGAAGCACCGCAATGGGAGGAACAGGAGGATCGATATCTGCAATAAGACAGTACAGTTGGTCCTCCTGCTTGGCAGGTGCCTGGGCCCCCTTTTGAGCAAATGGGGCATGGAGGGCAGAGCCTTTTCTTTGGCCCGAGCATATAAAATGATTAGGATGTGCCCAGGCACATCTGGCACACCCCCTGCGCACATCTATGCAACTGTTCCTGATTTTGAGGGACTGTCCCTCATTTGGAACAAAGTCCCTCTGTTCCTCTTGCCTCCTCATTTGTCTCTCATTTTGGTCTGATCTATATAGTTGTATATAAAATGCACTAAATATCTACCAAAAAGTATTTCCCAGGGCTAAACCTTTCATCCAACTTCTAAATTGCTGTATTTGTAAATTCCAAAAGCCAGTATTAAGGAATAGTAGTGGTAAAAAATGAACTTTTTTGTATAATTCTTCTTAATTGTCCTTTATTCCCCACAAATAGAGCTTTATTTTGGTGTGATCTGATCACCTCTGCGGTAGTTATTTTTTGCACTATAAACAAAAAAAGAGTGACAATTTAAAAAACAAAACAAAAACAATATATTTTTAATTTCTGCTATAAAAGACATCCAATAAAAAAAAAATCTAATTTCCATATCAATTTAGGCCAATATGTATTCTGCTTTGGTAAAAAAAAAAAAAAATCTCAATAAGTGTATATTGATAGGCTTGCGCTATAGGATATTTTTTTTTTACTTATAGCGGGACTGCGACATTGTGGCATACAAATCGGCCACTAAGTGACACTATACAGGGACCAGTGATAAAAAATATGTGCTGTCAATGTACTATGACACTGGCTGGGATGGGGTTAACATTGGGGGAGATCAAATGGTTAAATTTGTCCCTAGGGAGTGCTTACTGTGTGGGGGGTGCTTTAACTGTGTGAAAACAGAGATTCATGTTCCTGCTTAGCAGAAGCACAAGATCCCTGTCTTTTCAACCAACAGAACGGCAATCTGCCTTGTTTACATAGGCAGACCGCCGTTCTGCCTCTCTCAGGAATGATCAGTGAGTCCTGGCAGACATAGGGTCTGCCAAACACGCAGATTGGCTCCTGCTGTATCCAATCATAGCAGGAGTTGGTCGCTAGAGCTTAAAGTTTGGAACTTACAGAGTAATTACAGTTTACTATATGCATAGGCAGCACAGTGGCTAAGTGGTTAGCATGCCTCCCTAGCAGCATCAGGGTCAGTGGTTTGAATCCCAATTACAAAACTACCTGCATGGAGTTTGCACTTTCTTCCTGTGTATGTGTGGGTTTCCTCCAGGTACTCTGGTTTTCTCCCACACTTCAAAGACATGCTGGTAGGCTCCTGTCTAAATTGGCCCTAGTATTTGTGTGAATGTGAGTTAGGGACCTTAGACCCTGGAGTGCAGGGACTGATGTGAATGTATTATACAAATGTATAGCGCTGTCTAAATTGACAGCACCATATGAGTGTTTGTAAAAAGACTGCACACCTGTCACACTAAAATTCCATTTGTAGAATTAATATAATGGGAACAATGTTAAACACCAAAATGTAATATTGGATATGCTTTAAAGATTGACTTAGGGATTGGGATCACAAAAATGCTTAGTGTTATGGCTTAGAGGAGGGTGGGAGGACAACTTACTGAATAAATAGTTTTAGTTCAGAGTTGGGCTTTAAAAGTTTGTAATGCCAGAGGTGTTAAATGGGCTTCCTGGGATAGCCTGTCGCAGTGATCACATGATCAGGAACCCATCCCACTGGCTCTCGATTAAAAACAGTGACTTGGCTGGTTGGCAGGCCTACAGTGATAGTGCAGAGTTCCTATTGTCAGAAACCATGAATCAGACTGAGACAGAAGTACAGTTAAATCTCATTTGTTAAATAATAATAAAAAAAAAAGGTAAACAGAGTAAACATAGTCAAAACATAGCCAGAGTTCAGGAACCGTAACGGATAATCAGACAAGCCAAAATGTCAGGGAGCAAGAGATGAGCGTAGTAGAAAAGCAAACAGGATCTGGAGTCAGAAGGAATGTTAGCCAAGCAAGTCTTTAACAGGAACACAGGAGAGCATCTCTAGAGACGTGACCAAGATGAAGGCAGAGATCATCTGGGATGAACGGCTTAAGTAGGCAGGACTGATGAGCAGGATATCATCGACAGGTGAGTCATTGTGGAAAGATAGGAGCTGGCAATTAGCCGACAGCTGAGCAGCCAGCTCAAAGAAGGAAAGGCTGAGCCCAGCCCTCAGAATACCCCCTCCTCAATGACCACTCTCCTTCGGAGGACCACCAAGCTTGAGGGGAAAACGTCTATGGAAATCACAGAGGAGGACAGGGGTATGTATGTCCGAGGATGAGACGCAAGAGTGTTCCTCCGGACTGTACTCTTTCCAATGCACCAGGTACTATATGCACCCACAGAACCTACGGGAGTCAACAATGGACTGTACTTGATACTCCCGATGGTTCTCAAACTGTACAGGGTGAGGACGAGGGACCGAGGTGGTAAAGCGGTTGCAAACCAAAGGTTTTAATAAGGAGACATGAAATACATTTGAGATACGTACATTAGAAGGAAGCTCTAATGCGTAAGCCACTGGGTTAATTCTGCAAAGAATACGGAAAGGAGACTGGTGTGAACCATAGCCAGAATACGATCAGAAGGAAACAGGAACCAAAATCGACTCCATCTTGGAAGTGGAGGAAAATTGTGTTGACAAAGTGTCAGCCTTTACATTCTTAGTACTGGATAAGAATGAGACAATGTAACTGAAACTAGACAAGAAAAGAGCCCATCGTGCCAGACTGGGAGAGAGGTGTTTAACCTCAGACAAGAATGTGAGATTCTTATGGTCAGTAAGAATGAGAACCGGCACAGTGGTACCTTCGATGAGATGTCTCCATTCTTTCAGGGCTAAAATAATAGCTAACAGCCCTCTGTCACCAATCTCGTAATTGCACTGGTGACAATTTCTTGGAAAAGTAGCCACAAGGATGCATTGCGCTCTCAGAGGTAGGGCGAAAGGCGCCAACTCCAGTTTCAGAAGCATCAACCTCAAGGATAAAAGGTAATGGCAGCCTTGAGACTTTCAAAGGACTTAATGGACTCCGAAGACCAACACTGTGGGTTACCGTCCTTTCTGGTCATATCAGTCAGGGGCTTGACCAGAGATGAGAAGTTACAAATAAACTTCTGATAATAGTTGGCAAAGCCAAGAAAATGCTGCAGAGGATGTAACCCATGGGTCAGGCTGCTGTAAGACTGCTGAAATTTCTCGGGGTCCATTCATAAACCAACAGTGGAAATTACACAACCCAGGAATTTAACCTGTTCTTGATGGAATTCGCACTTCTCCAATTTACAATAGAGATTGTTCTCTCTTAGGCCGCGTACACACGCGCGGACTGTTCGCTCAACTTTGTCCGCTGAACAGTGTTTGGGCGGACAGTCCGCTCGTGTGTGGGCTTTCAGCGGACAGTTTCAGCGGACAGTTTGACGAACAAGGTTTTTCGGAAATTCCGTAAAACTGTCCGCTGAAACCTTGTTTCAGCGAACAGTCCGCCCGTGTGTAGGCTTGTTCGTCAAACTAAGTTCCGCGCATGCTCAGAAAGGATTTACACGCCGAAAGTTATAATGCAGTGTATAGGACGTCGTATTTTTCGTCCCGTCGTACGTGCCGTTCACGTCATCGCGCACGGTTTCAGCAAACTGTTCGTTCGTCGTGTGTGGCCATGTCCGTCCATGCTAATTTTGAGCGGACTGTTTGCCGAAACTGTTGGACGGACAAAGTTGGGCGAACAGTCCGCGCGTGTGTACGCGGCCTCAGTTTCTGAAGCACACGACTGACATCTGTGTGGTGGCTCTCCAGGGACTTGGAAAATATGAGAATATAAAACCAAGATAAACCACCACACATAACTGCAACAAATCATCTTCAATAAATTCCTGGAAAACTGCAGAGATGTTACTAAGGCCAAAGGCATTACAAGGTACTCATAATGGCCTGTTCTGGTATTAAACGCAGTTTTCCACTCGTCGCCCTCCTTAATCCTGACGAGATTGTATGCCTCAGTATGCCCCTCTCAAATCAAGCTTTGTGAAAACCGTTGCTCCCTTGAGGTGGTCAAATAACTCCATAATCAACGGAATCGGATAGGCATTCTTAATTGTGAAATTATTACAATATAAGATCTCAGTTCACCACTTCTTCTTCACAAAGAAGAAACCAGCACCAGCAGGAGATGGGGTTTTGCTGATGAAACCTCGAGAAAGTGCATCTGCAACATACTCCTCCATGGCCTTATCCTCCAAGACTGACAAAGGGTAAACCTGGCAACAAGGGGGTATGGCACCAGGTTGAAGGTCGATTGCACAATCATGCAGGTGTAGAAGCAAACTACCAGCTTGACCTTTGTCAAGGACATCGCTAAAATCACGGTACTCCTCCAGTAGGGAGGAGAGAGACGAAGTGCACAGGACCTTGGCTACCTTCTGGAAGCATGTCTTACTGCATTGTTGCGACCAGCATGAAGCCAATCAAAAGAGGGGTTGTGCCTCTGTAACCAAGGATAGCCAATAACCAGCGGAAACTTAGGTGAGGAAATAACTTTGAATTGGATTATCTCATGGTGAAGAGCCATGGACAGTGGAACAGACTCATGAGTCACATGGGCAGGCTGTAGAGGTCTCACATAAAGAGCCTCAATGGCAAGTAGAGTGTCACGCAGCTTCAGCGGAATCGAGTGCTTCGATACAAAGACAGCATCAATGAACAGGCCTGCAGCCCCAGGTTCTATTAGAGCCTGTATGTCAATGGGCAATTCAGCCCAAGAAAGGGTAACTGAAACCAGGGGCTTATCCTTCTGGATAACTGGGGACAAAACAACGCCACCTAAGGTCTGTCCATGACAGGACCTCAAGGTTCGAGCGCTCCCTGGACAGGTAGGATGAGACTTCAAAAAGTGACCTGCCTGGCCACAATAAAGGCGCAAACTCTCCCTGGACATGAGGCACTTGGCAACAGAAGCGGAGCATGCGGGAACGTCAAATATCCTTTTAAAGGAAGCCACAAACTCAGGGCAACAGGTTTTTGAATCTCCCATAGAGGGTTTGCCCAGACCAAGGCTCTCTCAGAAAGAAAGCAAAGATATCACAAAAACTACTTTGGGTCTGTTTGTGGGAAACACCTGGAGCAGCAGCAGAGACAGCCTGCAACACAGGTTACATAGTTACATAGTTAGGTTGAAAAAAGACACAAGTCCATCCAGTTGAACCACAAAAAAAATAATAATAATAATATCATACAATCCTATATACCCAATTCTATACCCACAGTTGATCCAGGGGAAGGCAAAAAACCCCAGCAGAGCATGATCCAATTTGCTAAAGCAGGGGAAAAAAAATCCTTCCTGATCCATCAAGAGGCAATCGGATTTTCCACTTTTCCCCATTTACCTATAAATGTTAGTACCCAGTTATATTATGTACACTTAGGAAATAATCCAGGCCTTTCATAAAGCAATCTACTGAGCTGGCCAGAACCAGCTCTGCAGGGAGTCTATTCCACATTTTCACAGCTCTCACTGTGAAGAAACCTTTCTGTATTTGGAGATTAAATCTCTTTTCCTCTAGACCTAAAAGTTGTACCGGAGCAGCTACAGTGGGAGATTCCAGGTGAGCCTTGCGACTCAGGAGCATTTGTGACGCCATGGCAAACTAAACCATGCGGCGATCCTGCTCATCCAATCTGGAAAAAATATTACCAACAAGTGGATTGACTGCATCTTCTGAATTCATGGCCTTCGCCTACTGTCAGAAACCATGAATCAGACTGAGACAGAAGTAAAGTTAAATTTCACTTGCTTAATAATAAAAAAAAAAGGTTTGACACATTTTTGGGACCATTGTCATTTATACAGCAATCACTGCTATACAAATGCACTGATTCCTGTGTAAATGATACTGGCAGTGAAGGGGTTAACCAGGGGGTGACAGTGTAGGAGTTAAGTGTGTCCTGTTACTAACTGTGGGGGGCTGGGCTGTGTGTTAGTGAACACTGATCTCTGCTCCAATCACAGGAAGCAGAGATCAGCGTCACTTGTTGCTAGGCAGAACGGGGAGATGCTGTTTACAACGGCACCTCCCCGTTCTCCTTCCCCTTGAGACGATCGTGGGTATCCCCACAGCGATCGAGTCCACGGGACCCGTGACTGGACTCATGGGGGTCCCTATGGCGTGCACGCGATGGCAGGGCGGAAAATTCAACTGGACGTACCTGTACGCCAGTTTGCCTGCCCGTGCCATTCTGCCGACGTACATAGTCGTGCAACGGTCGGGAACTGATTAAGCATGTGCAGATACATGAATTGTTTTGTTATAGGATTCCAAATTTCCTCTGATGAATAGCATTGTACTGTTTATCTTTTGTATTACACCCTTTTCTTTTCTTGTATGGCTATAAGATCTGTACACCTGCTTTTTTTAAACAGTCAAAGTGTTTGGGGCCAATGAGTGAGTATGCTCTCAGAACAAAACAGCTGGGCCGACTTTGCGCATGTGTGGCAGTGCAGTGTGGCAGCTCACTGCAAAGCAGACACATTTTTGTGTAAATCCAGCAGGAAGTGATAAAAGTGAAAAAAAATTGACTCTGAAACTGCATGTAATTAATGCATATAATGATAGTATTTGTTATTATAGAAACTTTTGTTTATTTCACACAACAATTTATATTTTCCAAGATATTTATATGCTGGCCAAGATGTCCAGCAAAACTGACAGCAGTAGAGGCTAGGGTGTGCTTTCCATACTTTAAATATTCTGTTTTACAAAGTAAACTGCTGAAGCACCCCTGGTTGTGTTATAATTTGTCCCAACTTCTGTCTCCTTTGCTTGACAGCTTAGTCCAGCCTGTCTATCCACCATTTTTCAAACTAGCCTCAGATTTTCCAGAACAAGCTAGAAACTAGGTGTCCTATAATGGGAATAATTTGGGTAGATTGTTTGGCCTGGAATGATGTTAGGTATGCATAGCTCCCAACCTGATTTTGAGGGACTGTCCCTGATTTGCAACAATGTTCCTCTGTCAATCTTGCCTCTTCATTTGTCCCTCATTTTGGTCTGATCTATATAGTTTCATATAAAATGCATTATTTATCTTTCAAAAAGTGTTTCTCAGTGCTAAACCTTTCATACATTTTCTAAATTGTTGCATTTGTAAATTTCAAAGCCACTATAAAGGAATACTAGTGGCGAAAAAAAAATTGTGGGTTTAGCTAATCTCTTTTTTGTGTAAAATTCTCCTTTAAGGGGGCCTAGCAGTGTGTGTGCCCTACATACTTTTGCTAATAGATGTCCCTTGTTCCCATCTCAAAAAGTTGTGAGGTATGGGTATGCATTACACCGTCGTAAATGTGAACAAAAATAAATAGGTGGATGGGAGGAGATTGGAGAATATGTCTGCAATTTCCTAACACTGCTTTCATTGCTCCATAATATATCATTGATGTCTGGGTAGATAGTATCCATGTCTTGAGTCTTAACCTAGAGAGCAACAGTTATCTTGCCTGCACTATTTCACCAGCAATTTTCCTTGGATGTGCTTTGACTGGAAATTATTAGGAGAAGCTGCTCATCTGGATAACTCCTAGTGTGCCAGCTAAAAATAAACGTATTGTTCACGGGGCAAAATAAAGACATACATTTTTCTGAGATAACTTTAGCATAATGCTCCAAGCTTTTGCTATTAGCATAGTTACTGGCGCTCTCAAGCTCAGAATAATTATTCCTAATATTTTGTGAAGGATTCAAAAGCAATATATTTTTAAATTGAAAATTATCCCGTTCTTCAGCAGATAAACAACGTATACTCTGACTTCATGAAAATACTGTCTATAGCCGCGTCCACATTTTTCAAATCAGGAAAATTAAATATGGCTGCTTAGTTGTTTTAGATTGATGCAACATTTATAAATGGCATATTTAGAAGATGATAGCTAGACATTTGCATTCCATCTGGTCACTGATGATCACTCTATGATGTCCATAGACGCCTTAAAATGCAACCTCACCCAAAATGGGCTGAGGTAGTGTCAATCTCCTGGTTGGAAGTATAAAGCCAAAAAGGCTATACTTGTCACAAGGTTGTTTGTTGCCACTGGCCTCATTTGTTTGTGTATACTAGATCTAGACTAGAACTTTGGCAGCTAGGCTAAACACATGATGGCCATGCCAGTTTAAGGAAAGGTCTCCACACCAAGTTACCTGTCAGACATGAAGACCAGTTGGGGATTAGAGCCCTGGGCCACTTTATTGACCTCCTTTTTTGACCTTTACTTGACCTCTGTAAGATTTACCCCCTTCATGACCAGGTCATTTTTTGCGATACGGCACTGTATTAATTTAACTGACAATTGCGCGGTCATACAACACTGAACCCAAATAAATTTTATTTATTTTTTTCCCCCACAAATAGGGCTTCCTTTTAGTGGTATTTGATAACCGCTGCATTTTTTTGGGCTATAAACATAAAATGACTGACAATTTTGAAAAAAATAAAAATAATAATAGCGGCGCCATTTTTAAACTGGAAAGCTGCAATGGCACTGGAGCAATGACACTGGAGCAAGGCTACACTGACAAGTCTGCAAATGACACTGGGGCAAGGCTACAATGACAAGGCTACACTGACAAGTCTGCAAATGACACTGGGGCAAGGCTGCAATGACAAGGCTACTCTGACACTGACAAGGCTGCAATGATAAGGCTGCAAATGACACTGACAAGGCTGCAATGACACTGGATAAGGCTGCAGATGGACACTGATAAGGCTGCATTGATGGGCATTTAAATGTAAGTTTTTTCCTTAAACTTCCCTCCTAAACTTGGGGTGCGTGTTATACGCTGGCTCGTGTTATACAAAATGTTCCTTGCATTGGTGGCCAGTAGAAATGATCCCATCCGTAGGACTCGTTTACACAAGTGGTGCCCTCTGAAGAAAGATTGGTGATGGATCCCTCTTCAGAGGACATTTAACAGGCAGTGAGGAGGCACTATGTCACCTCCTCACCTACCACCTGTTTTAACCATTTAAACCCCACCCCGGGGAGACGTCATTCAGTTGTATGGGTCATGCTTGACAGGCATTACTGCCATTCACATGGATGTGTAAACCCATATCCCCTTCCTTTGCAGCTTAAGGGAGAGCAGTTGGGGGCGGGGGCAGTAGAAATGTAGTTCATCCATGTGTTTTTACTGCCCCCAACCACAAGGGTAAAAGAGGCCTTATAGTGGTGATCAGAATGCTACCCTTACAGACAGCTAACAAGCTTACAAGGTCACTGGGGTCATGCAGCTGGCTCTGCCAAGTGGTATTGGCCCTAGAACTACAAAGGCAAATGATAGGTCAGTCAGCCACAACTCAAGAAACTCCTAGCAACCTTTGGAAGAACCCTAGGGTTCCAGGAAACCTTGCCTGAGAATGACTGGATTAAATATACATATTTTTATTTCATGTTAGGATAGCTGCACAATTATTGTCCTTTGTGCTGTTTGCCTCATAAAAAAGTCACTTAGAGCACATGTATACTGTGTCTTCCAGAAAATGTCACATAGGGGTTTATTTACTAAAACTGGAGAGTGCAAAATCTGGTGCAGCTCTGCATAGAAACTTTCAGTTCTTTTTTATGTCAAAGCATAATTGAACAAGCTGAAGTTAGAAGCAAAGCGGCACCAGATTTTGCACTCTCCAGTTCATAAAATCATTAACAAGGGAAAAATGTGTGCTTTGTTTACATACCTTTTGAGCTCTAAAGATAAAAATAGCACTTTGGAGTTTGCTTAAAAATCCCAAATCTAAGGGCAATAAAAAGCAAACAACTAGGATGAGTTTATCCCACTAATTTTGTCGGATACAGTCCATGAATATGTGTAAAAGGCTATGAGTATTCAGGTACAAACAATTAGGTAAAAACATACCTTTTTCTACATATTTTACTAGGCCTAGATCTATAAAACATGGCATGAAGACTTGAAATCGGTTGACTAGGTCATCTCAAAGCACATTCATTAAATATTTCAGGGCAGGAATATTTTACATATACACATCTGTAGAATTAAATAGTCATTTAAAACAAATCAGTAAAAGTGCTACTTACTGCATTGCCGCAAGGAACATCCTTGACTTTCAACCATGCAAGATCTAAAGTGCCTTCTCCCTTGTAGCAAGACTGCAGTCTTTCTTTAATGCGGTCATTAATCTGTTTGAGAACAAACACACATAAGGCAGATTCATCCAGTGATTTCATGCGCCTCTTCTGACCCTTAGAGAAGATGGTAAATAAAATGTCATCACCAGGTTTGATTCCTAAAGACTTTGCAAGTATTAATCCGGCTTTGGACAAATAAGCTGCCTGAAGAAGCCTGTACTCCACACCATTTTTCTCACATCCAATGGGAACCTCGACATAAGAATTAAAAGCTGTGTCCTCTTTACACAGCCGCACCAACTTAGAGGTATAGACTTGTTCCTTTGTAGTAGACCCTGGCGGAGAGGTCATCTCTGGTTGAAGAGTCAAGAAGTAAACATAGTTGCCACTGCTAAAACCATATATATAATAGATGTCAAAGTCTGGAATAATGTTAAATGTATCTGAGGGTATTTTGATCATTGAGGCCACAAATTCATCATGAAACACATAGGCAAACATCCCGTCGGCTTCTGAATTCCTGGTGAGCTTTCTGCTTGAAATGGTAGGAAAATATTCTGGCTTCCCATCAACTGACGTGGCAATAAATAATTTGTCATCATCATTGTTGTTAGAAACAATAACTCCAAAAACTGAGCCACTCTCATTGACCCCTGAAAGATAGTGTTCTTTCTTATGAAATGGTTCACCAAGTTTAAAGAGGTCCTCAAGCCTGAGAAGCTTGCATATACCTTGATAAAGGCTTCCACAAGCTATTAACCTATTCTCTTTGTAGTCTATTAGCAGCATTTTGTTTACATTGTTGGTATACACCAAGGGCTCGTTGCAAGGCTGGACTATCCTAGGAGGGTAACACTTTGGGTTATCTTCATCTGGTCCTGTCTGATGGGTCAGCAAGACCTTCAAGTCTTCGGAGAGTTTATATATTCTGTTAATAGCTCCTAGGTAAATATGTCCAGTCCTCGCATCAACCACTAAGTGGTTAAAGGTCCAGTCAGCTTGCTCAGCATAGAAAGTAGTAAAGTTTCTCTTTATCTGGAGGTTTTTTTGGGTGAGAGCTGACACTGTGGCTAATAACGTGACATGGGTGATTGCACAAATCCAGCTCCATTTTGCAAATGCCATTTTTTTAAGATTTAAATGGGCTATGTTCTGTGATCCTCTAGACAATTCTGTTCCTTGGTGTTCTCCTAGAAGAAAAAAAAGAATGATTTAGTCTATGAACCAAGACTATTACAACAGCAATATCATTCTCAAAATACTTATGCTAAAGCTGTCAAAAGAAGCTTTAAAAAATATGTCAGTGCTTTTACAATCACATGAAAAATGTTACGTGTTACACAACTCAAGTTCAATTTTTTTTTCTTATTTACAAACATAATACTGTGACCAGGTTGTATAAACATTACTATGCATTAATGGAGAACTCCAAATAAAGGTAAATAGTTTTACCTTTTAATGGAATCTTAAATCTGTTCAGCCAATGCTCTAATTCAGACAGACCACATATCTAGACAGGTGACCCCCTATTTTCTGGTTTAGTTTTTCAGCTTCCCTTGTGAACTTTCCTCCTCTAGGCTGTACAATATACTATAAGCCCCTGTACACACGGTCGGACATTCTGCCAACCAAATCCGTCGGATTTTGCCCGTCGGATCTTGTCCATCGGATCTTGTCCGAAACTGTTGCATACACACGGTCGGACTAAGTTGTCGAAAAATCAGATCTTTCAGAACGTGATGACGTAATTTCGTTATGATGGGACTACGTTCAGGCTAGTAGCCAATAGCTTTGATGTAGGAATTTGATCTGAGCATGCGTGGCACTTGGTCCGATCAAAATTCTCTACACCTGATCGGAGTATGTCCGATCAAACCAGTTGGTCGGAAAATATTTCCAACAAGTTGGAAAATTGGGTCAGACGGATATTCCGACGGAATCAGTCCGATGCATACTATAAACAGTCGGATTATCTGACAACACGGTCCGATAGGACACATTCCGACGGATTCTCCGACCGTGTGTATAAGGGCTTAAGCATATGGCATCATCACCACCTCCATCCAATGAGCAAGGAGGTCAGCCAAAAAACAATCTGAGTCAGGACTAAAGCTGACCATGCACTAGTAAAAAAAATTTTAAATAAAATTTTCATTTTCAGCGCATTCATTTGATCTTCCAATGGTTAGGAAGATCGTTTTCATTTTTCAACCATAGGGATGAGAAAATTTGAGGACGTAGAACGGAAAATGTTTTTTGAACAAAGTTCTAATGGTATGGTTTTCGTTCAGGAAAGTCTGTTCATACCAAAATTGAATGTTAAAAGCAAATAAGATGTTGAAGTACTTTCAAACGACATTCGTCAAGTCTCCATTAGTAATACTGAATTCACTGTTGATAGAGTGGGCCTACCATAAAGTGCAGTGTCTGCAGAGGGAAGGGGGTTATACAGTACATGACTTTGTCAGGATTGTGTAATTTATTGTCTGGCCTCTAAATCCAGGAGAAGGCTAGGTTCACATGTCCAATGCAACTTTCCCCTTTAGGCCGGGTTCACACCACAGCGATGCGGGAACGCCGCGAATCCGCGGCGTTTTCCCGCATCGCACACCTCCCGCCGGCAGTTCACACTGCCCTATGCGGACGGCTGAGAGTGTCTGGGAGATCCATCCGCATATCGCAGTGCGATCTGCAGACTCGCACAGGAATCGGATCGCATGGTGTGAACCCCCATGCGATCCAATTCTGTTGCGGACCAAAAAAAGGGTCCCGTGCGAGTTTGCTGCGGGAGCGATGCGAATTCAGCCATACTATCTGTATGGCTGAACTCGCATCGCTACGGAGATCGGATGTGATTTGCACTGCAGTGCGGGTGCGAATCACATCCGGATCTCCCCCCGCAGCAGTGTGAACCCAGCCTTAAAAGCAAAAGATCAAATAAAATTGCCTTGTTTACATGGGGCCAGAACTGGAAGTGACATCATGACAATGCTCCGGTCCTCCTAGGCCACAGAGGCCATCTTTCCTTCGCTCATCTCTGTGACCAGCTGTCTCTAGCACCAGAACATCCAGGTAAGCCTGGGAACCACCGGAAAGCTTCTAAAGGTGATCTACCTGTGAATCTGCTGCTCAGATCACTTTTAGCAGAAAGTCCGGTGACTAAAGGGAAACATGAATACCAGGGTGATGCCATCTAGCTGCAGCCATAACTTCGGTATTAAACATCACATTTTTGACATATTTCCCACTTAGGCAGTTGGCAAGTGGATATATATATAGTGGTTGATTTACTAAAACTGGGGAGTGCAAAATCTAGCGCAGCTCTGCATAGAAACCAATCAGCTTCCAGGTTTTATTGTCAAAGCTTAATTGTACAAACTTTGAAGTTCAAGTTAGATGCTGATTGGCTACCATGCACAGCTGCACCAGATTTCTCTCTCCAGTTTTAGTAAATCACCCCCATGGCAAATTATAGTACATGGTTCTGTTTACATGTGTAGGCTTATGTCAGCCTATAATAATAAAAACACAAAAAAAACTGTGTATTAATTCTTTATATATTAAATATGAATTCAAGATTAATCACTGTGCTAGTAATGGTAATGAAGCAGCTGGCATACATTGTATGGTGACTATAAAAAGCATAAAAAATAATTATACGCAGCGCTATGAATATAGCATTACAAATAAAAGTCCATCGTGTTTGGAATAAAGTCCTTATTCAGGGAAAGAAAACTGTAATCACCCAACTTGAATCGTGACCTCAGAGCTCCACTCAACATGGCATTTCGTCCACTCCCCTGATGATTTTTGATTGGACAAACTGCCGTGTTGGGTGGAGCTCTGACATCAGAATGCTGTAAAGTGACGACCGTGGCCATCTTTGTGGTTGGATACAAATGCTGCCTATACAGACTGCTGCTTTTTGAACATGCCTGTTTTTATTCACTGAAATGTGAGTACCCTGGATATTTCAAATAAATATGTCCCTGGTTTTATAATACTACACCATGAGGAGTTTCTTCTTTTGTATTTTATGCATATACCTCTGAATATTTATATGGTGAGACTACAAGACCCAGCCATCTATGATTCTCATGAAATCCTCATGGTATTGCTTAGTTAACTGACACATGCTGATGCTGCTATATTTGGCCTTTGCATCTAGGCATCAATTACCCCTGGTCATTAAAAGGTTAACTTTAGTTCATAATTTAAGCAGTAGTGCAGTGCAATAAAATGTATTAGAGAAAATATTAATGCATAAACTGATTACTGATGGCAATAATGAGACAAGAGAAATGTAGAAGGCTTGTGTTGTATAACATATATATATATATATATATATATATATATATATATATATATATATATATATATATATATATATATATATATATATATACACACAGTATATATGTGAAACCAGCTGGTAATACACACCACAAAAGATTAATATCCTTTGTTGCCAAGCAACTCCACACAGATGCTATGGGCAGCGATGGGGTGAAAGGGTTAGAGTGCCATTCCAAGGCTATGTATCACTGCAAGATCCCTGTGGCATTGTTTATGTGCTGTTGAAAAATCTCTTTATTCTTTAATAAAATCACTCCGTTCCCTGGCTTTCTGAGCACAGAGAATGGTTGTGAATTAGTAGAAGGGTCTAGAGTTGGTCCTTTAAATCTACATCATGTAAAGTAGAGGGCACACTTTGAAGTGGCAGTTCTCAGGCAACATATGTTAGATTTTGCCACTGAATGGACAAAGATGTCAAAGACTAGACTAAAGTTCAAAAAGTTAGACTGCCAGCCTCATTGGCACAATCTTTAACATAAAATGAGCAACAGACCTAAAAATATATTTATGTTTCTAATATGTAGAAATGAAGAACAGACAGTAGGAAGAGCGTATATTAAATGCCTTATTATCTCTGTATATTAAAGGCATGCACAGTGTCTAAACATCCAAAGCTTCCTATGTGTGAAAAATGGAGGCATGCAAGCTCAGTCACTACTACTGTCTGTGGGCCTTCCAGATCCAATGTAGAGGAAGGGGAGGAGGGTGATACTATGGTACTGTAGAGCAGTGGTCTCCAAACTGTGGCCCAGGGGTTGGATGCATCCCTTTCCTATTCCTTATCTGGCCCTCAGGGCACTATTCCTTCCATTAAGGCTGGCCATACACAGTTCCTGCTGAACCAGCCAAGATTCAAACCATTAACGGGGAGGCTGAATGTACCAAGTTGATCGATCGATACAACCAGCCTGCCCGATTTGCTTGCAATTATTGCAAGCGGCTGCTATAGCCGCTAGTGATAATCACTGTCTTCCCCCCGGGGAGGACGGCTAGCGAGGACAGCCTGCTGTCTCTGTTGATGGGGGAATCATTCAAATTTCTTGAGACATAATTCCTCCCACTGACAGCAACAATGAGGCACTATTCCTCTCCCTGACATCAATGATGAGACACTATTATTTCCATTGACACAAATGGTGGGGACACTATTCTTTCCACTGACAGGAATGACGGGCCACTTTTCCTTCCACTTACACCAACAACAGAGGACTATTCCTCCCATTGACATGAACAATGGGTCAATATTCTTACCATTGACACCAACAATGGGACATAATTCATCCCAATGACACCAACAATGAGGCACTATTCCCATCAATGCTGAGACACTATTCCTATCATTGACATCAATGATGGGGCACTATTCCTCCCATTCACACCAACAATGGAGCGCTATTTCTTCCATTGACACGAACAATGAGGCAATATTCCTCCCACTGACACCAACAATGGGGCACTATAGTTCCCACTGTCCCAAACAATGGGACACTATTTCTCTAGTATACAAAATAGGGCATTGTTCACTCCCTCTAACGCCAGCACTTTTTCTACTCCCAGTGGGCGTGCTCCCGAGTCCTGCTGCTGCATCCATTGACACAGACAGCAGGACTCGGCCTTGTCCCTGTGTCACTGGATTTGATTGACAGCAGCGGGACCCAATGGCTCCTGCTGCTATCAATCTATCCAATGAGCACCTGAGACAGCGGCTGGAGCTGCTGTGCTCGTCCCCATCATTGGAACGATCGAGTTCAGGTAAGAAAAAGGGAAGGGCCTGGGGGGGTGCGGCAGCACAAAAGATTTTTCACCTTAAAGTGGATGTAAACCCTCACATATACCCAGTAAATTAAACAACCTCAGATGATACACAGGGATGAAACAAATCTCCCTACATAAGTTTTACATGTATATCTGCTGTCTTCAGCTGAATATACCATATTCTTTAAAGTACACATCGTGTTAGGAGATTTTCTCTTCCTGGTTAGCACTGCAGTGAAGCCTGGGCATACAGACAAGACAGCTGATTGGAGGAAAGGCACACACCCCCTCTCCTCATAGGTAGAGGCTTTCTGTTCTGTTTGTTGAATCGTTCAGAACTCTGCTAATCTATTTATAGCATACTCCCCAACACAAAACCCTGGCTGCTTTTATCTCCTGTGTCGGAGAGCTTGTCAGAAGTTCTCATGGTGATAAGAGAAGAATGGGGCAGGAGAAAGCTACTGGACATAGGGCTTTGAAAAGAGATAAGAAAACACTGCAGATATATGTGCTTAGCTCAAATTTCATGAATCAGGTTTACATCCACTTTAACGGATAGAATGCATTAGGAGAAAAACCGTGAAGGTTTACAACCCCTTTAACATTGCCCCATTCTAAAGCCCAAATTGTATGTATGAATAAAAGTAAAACAAAAACATCACTATCTCTTTATATACTAATTTTTCATATTACAACATAAGCTCCTTCACTTATGTGTCATGTAGAGCAGTGGTCATCAACCCTGTCCTCAGGGACCACTAACAGGCCAGGTTTGCAAGAAAACTGAAATAAATCACAAGTGATAATATCATTAGCTGCTCATTGATTGCAGTATTCTAGTCTGCATCTCCCCAAGGAAATACATAAAACCTGGCCTGTTAGTGGGCCCGAGGACAGGGTTGATGACCACTAATGTAGAGCATTCCTTTAATAAAAATAGTGTTCTGTAGAAAGTGTAAATGAAGACCAGTAGTAGAAAGATCAACTTGCTCTTGCAAGTATTGTAAAAACTTCACAAATTTTCTTGGTTGCCTTGGTGGGACTTCTAAAACCCACCCATGCTGTTCTCCCAATAATTTTCAAAGGAGGGGGGCGGCACATCAGTGATCATTTTATCCAACATATATCCTCTAAGAACCCTGCCAATGAATTCTGTACACTATGAGCTGAGCCATACATAAAGGACGTATATCTTTTGAATGTTCAACCACATATTCAGTAGCTCATACTTTGCTGGGTCTGCTGTGGCTACCTTCTTTAAACCATTATCCCTACGCCCCATGACTCCTCCAATACACAAACTAAATAAAGATATATCCATTTAATAAAGCTCTTTATTTTAGAACAATCCTTTCAGATCCAAACAGACTTAATCCTAGAAATCTGCAAAATTCAAACAAGTCATTCAGTCACTTTCAAAATGAAGCTGTATTCAATTTGATGAATAAAAACTCTGATGCATAGGATACCAAACATTGTAATCACTCGATTGTATCCAGTATGCATTTGGAAGAGGCAACGCCAGAAAGTGCCCAGCTGTTCCTGGGAAAGCACACTAAGGATCGGTTTCAGATCACTTCCAGCGAGCAATGGAGAAGGAGCTTAGTGACTCTGCCAGAGGACACCTAAGGCAAGAGCTATGAAGTAAATAAAACCCAGCAGTATGCCTACTGCTAATCTGCCAGTGCATTATAGTGTTTATTTTCACCCTGTGATTGCATTGCTATGTAGTTTCCTGGGATACAGAAGGCGGTGAATAGATGATAGTTGGACTGACCCCTGTCCCAGCTGCAATTTCATTTCTGCCAGTGTAAACATACAATGCTAACAAAACTTTGGGGCCAATGGCATTTCCTTCTATATTTCATGTCCTCACATGTAAAATACATTTGGGAAATGTGCTTTTTCTTTATTAGGGGAAAGTTGTGTGCGTATAACTGTCCAAATAAAATAACATTTAGTACTGAGCAAGCAAATATCTCAGGTTGTTTAGCAAATATTAAAATTGTACAAAAAAAAATGCGTTACATTATATTATAAAAGCAACCTACCAAACTAAATGCAGATAGTCTTAAAGTGGTTGTAAATCCAAGGAAAAAACCCTGCAAGACAAAGGTATAATGAGCTAGTAATACTAGCTCATTGTGAATTACTTACCTGAGATCGAAGCCCCTGCAGCCGTCCTCGTACGCTGCTCTGGCGGCCGACATTGCTCCCGGAGTTACTTCCGGGTATCGCTGGCTCTGGCACTGTGATTGGGTGAAGCCACGATGATGTCACTCCTGCGCATGCGCGTGGGAGCCGCCGGTAACGGCATACTCACTGAAGCAATGGCACGTACATGCCATTGCTTCAGTTTGCTTCAGTGCGCATGTGCCGATGACATCGGCACATGCAAATACAGGGGATATAACCGTTCAGGTTTAGGAGATATCCAGGGTAGCTACAGGTAAGCCTTATTATTAGCCTGTAGCAAAAAGGGGTTTACAACCACTTTAAAGTGTTTGTTACCCCAGCATTTCAAATTCCTGATATGTGCCTGCTGTACCATGTACTTGTATGGTGATCCTGCCAGCCACACTGCTTTCCTATTAAAAACTGACCACATTAGGAAGAAGAGCTCACCATGGTCAGTTCTCTAGCTATAATATAAAAGAATGTAAGGCTCTATAGTGCAGTATCATAATGTGGATCCATATCAGCAGCCAGAGAAAGGTGGAGAGCCTGGGATGTGGACTTGTCTGGGTGACCTTAGAGTGACCACAGGGATAGCGGTAAAGACAATATATAAAAACACACAGTCAAGGTGCTCCAGAGAGGTCCTATGAAAACAGTCTGTGGAATGGACTGTGTGGGGTAAATGCACTAAGCAGAATCTGGGTTCCACAGGAGTCAAGGAAATCCAGTACTAAGATCATAATATATTGAAAAGGGCATTTAAAAGTCTTACATGGTGCTGTGCACACTGCTGCTGGTTGAAAAGGCCAAACCTGTGATGGAAGGGATGTGCCAGAGGGGCTGTGAGGGCTGTAGGAGTCCATGGCAGGAGGCAGCGATGGAGCTACAGATCAGTGATAGGAGACTGCCAGCTGCAGCACAGGAATCTGAGGATCTCATGTACCTCGAAGTAATGTCAACGGAACTCAGGAGACAGCTGAACACCATAGGCTAGCAGGGCATGTGAGAGTACACCAGAAGGATTATTAGAAAGCCAGACGCCAGGATAACATGTTCCGGGACATGACCCTTTGTCAAATGTCTGCCCTGAAACATGTCTGACAAAGAGGCATGCTCCGAAACATGTTATCCTGGCTACTGGCTTTCTAACCATCCTTCTGGTGTAGTCACTCTTGCCCTGCTAGCCTATGGTGTGCGGCTGTCTTCTGAATTCTGGGGACATTACTCCCAGAGTTACAAAATCCTCTGATCGCTGTGCTGCAGCCAGCAGTCTTCTGTTACAGACCTGTAGCTCCATCGCAGCCTTCTGCACCTCCAGCACATCCCTTCCAATACTGGTTTGGGTCTTTCAAATAGCAGCTGTGTGCACAGCACCATATAAGACCTTTAATTGTTCTTTTAACTCAAATATGATTTTAACAGAATTTCCTTGTTTCCTGTGGATCCTGGACTCTGTTTAGTGCATTTATACCACACAGTCCATTCCACAGACTGTTTTCATAGGACCTCCCTGGAGCGCCTTGACTGTGTGTTTTGTGTAAGTTCTCTAGCTATGCTGGGAACTCAGGCTGCTCTCCTCCAATGATCAGACTTGTCTTGACATGCCCCCCCCCCCCTCCGCACAGCCTTTCACTGGGAAGCTCAGTGTGCTGTGGCTGTCCTCCCCCAGCTCTAAAGCAGCTGAAAACAGAGGGAAAGTAATCACTTATAAAAAAGGGGAAAAAGGGTATTTTATAAAAAAAAATGTATATATATATATATATATATATATATATATATATATATATATATATATATATATATACAAATGTTTGTCTTTAATTTCAATTTTAAAGTGAATGGGTTTTTTACAAGGTGATCATTTATAATCACTTTAATTAGTCAGACCAACTAGCAATACTAATGTAAAAGAGTAGCACAACCTATAACCAAAAATATATATTTTTTACTGATCTGAAAAAAAGTAAACAAAGCTGTGATTGGCTGCTACAGGTAATACGCATATCATCATTGTTCTTTGCTGACTATGCCTGCCTGGGCACATGCTTGTATAGCATTGGCTAGCAATAAAATCAAGATCTATTCATGAGTGTGGCACATTAAAAAGCCAGCACAACAGAAGGTTTGCTTATGACCTTGCTATTTACCAACAACTTCTTAATGAAAGTGGAAAAGCTCTCATAAAATATATTAGCCTCATAACTATCAAACGTAGCATTCAAGTTGGCGATCTTTAATGTGAAAAAATATCTTCTTCCAAGGTCATTCTGATTATCCGGTAATGCATTTAAATGTCATGCATTGGAAAATATATAAATAGAAATGACCAGCAACTACCTTGGTGGATTTAGCTTTACTTAAAGGGTAACTTCCCTTTTGTGGGAAAAAAAATATCAAGTAAAAAAAAATCCCATACTGTATACAATTGTTATACAAGTCATATTGTAATTGAATGTTATTAAAAATTACCTTTCCTTTGCAATTAGCAGCTCTGCAATTTTCTGTAAAATGCAATATGGCTACTTGGATTCATTCTCTACACAGATGTTGTACAGAACGCTACCAGAAATGTAATTTCCTGCTTGTGTGATTGGCTTACTGATTTCCCCAAAAGTTTGCACCAAGGTACAAGTCAGATTTTGGGCACTCCTGCAAAAAAAAAATTTATTTTTGGCAAGATATTCCCAAAGCGAAATCAAGCATAAATGGATGCAGACCCTGGCACTTTCCTCACTACAGCCCTGCAAGTGCAGCAACTGATTGATAATTATAAAATCACTCCTATACAGATTCACTCTGCACATGGATGCAAACAGACAACTATTGCTTTATAATAATAAAAGGTAGGAATCTACAATAAACGTTAAAATCCTTGCAAGGCACATAGATTACCTAGAGGGGAATGTTTTTCTTCTCAACAAAAGTGGAGTTACTCTTTAATCTCTTCGTGAAGAGCACACGCAAATATGCAACCTCTCAGTGTCCAGGCCTTGGCGCAGAACGGTTGCATATTTGCGTGCATTAGCGCCGTCTGTGCTGTGCCAAGAGCGTGCGCCTTGCTCGCTCCCGGGACAGTGACCAGCAGCTCAAGGAAAGACTTTTCTGATCATGTAACCACCGTGATTGGCTGTGTCCATAAGCCCGCCTCCCGGCATAGAAAACCTCTCAAAGGGCCGGCGGCAGCCAGCACCGAGGGGCTAAACTTCTTTTGCATATATTATTTTTGGCAAATAGATGCCACTAATACTACAATTAAAAGCAAAACAGACATTTTCAATGACCTAAGCTCATATATTTGGAAACATCATACTGCAGCTACAGTATAGTCCAACCAGTTCAATATTTGCGTACCGTTGCTGTACTGCCTAATATGCAAAACTATTACACTTGGAGGATCAGAGGGGCCAAACTTGCTGATTTCCAGAGGTGTCTGAATCTTGCTTTTTCTCACTGAATATTTTCCTGGCTGTCCAGGTGACATGTACACATTGACTGACTATATTGTTACAGCTCTGTGAATGGGAAACTCAAGGCGGAACTTTTATCTGGATCACGCTATTCTCTCATTCACATCTCACTCTGCCAATTTCACACAGAAATGCACAGGCGGGTATCGCCATGCAATATAACAAAGGAGTCTTCATATCTTCTCTGCCATCATTTATCAAGCCAGTGGAGAGAGAAATCCTAGCAAGAGAAGGCAGACATGTCTCTCTATTTTCATCACTGTCAGATGGGCAACCAGTGACGACAGTAGCAGCCAAAATTGAAAAGCTACATAATATCAATTAACTAATATAAATATAGAACATTGTTATCTCTTGGAAAAATATATTTCATAGGTTGGCAACAAGTCAACCACTATCTATACAACAATTGTGATCTCCTGACCCCACCCACCGGACCTCAGACCTCAGACCTCAGATCAGAGTGGCAATAGGCAATGCAGAGCTGGGGGAAGTCCTAGGCTCCTTCTCAGTTCTGTTGCATTATATGGCACAGCAGGGGGAGACCTGTGATGACTTCCCTCGCTCTGCAGGAAGTTGTTGTATCTGAAATCTGTTCAGATGTGTTCTGTGGGTGTTTGTAGCTTGAGGGGTTGATGTTTGTACTGGAAGGTGGTTACTTTTGCTTGTGTAGGGGGTGTTAGTTACTCCTGACCCTTGCACTGTGGGTTACAAACTACTGCACTACATACTACTGACCTCTGAACCCTGTATTACAATACCACTGACTCCTGCATTCCTACTTCTAATCCCTGCACTGTGCAATGCATACTATTAACTAGTGCCCTCTGTGCTACTTACTCCTGACTCCTGCACTCTGTGTTACATGCTAGTGACCTCTTCAGTCTGCATTACTTATTCCTGATCCCTGAACTCTGCATTAGATACTAATCACTTCTGCACTGTACATTACATCTTGCTGAATCCTGCACTCTGCGTTACATACTATTGCTCTCTGAACTCTGCGATGCATATTCCTGTCCTCTGCACTCTGCATTGCTGACATTGCACTTTGATTTGCATACTACCATGCTAATGACCTCTGACTTTCTTACTTCTGACCCCTGCACTCTGTCTTACTTTTAACCCCTGCACTGTGCTTTACATGCTAGTAACTCCTGCACCCTTCATTACTTACTCTTGACTTTTGAACTCTGCTTTACTATTAATTTCAGAACCCTGCCTTATTTACTACTGGCCTGTGATATGAAAGCTAAAATGCTGTTTTTTATTTTCCTTGCATGTCCCCCTCGGATCTACATTGACTTTACTTCCAAGTGCACTTGCAGTGCAAAGTGGATTTTCCTTTAGTAAATAACCCCCTGTGCATCTTGCAAACTGCAGTTGCTCCAGAGCTTAGTGAATGAGCTAAAGCTTCACTTTTTAAAGAATACCCAAAATTATAAAAAATAATAATTTTTGCTTGCACATGATTGGATGATGGAAGGCAGCAAAGCTTTTGCTCATTTACTACGCTCTGGAGCAAATGCTCTTGCAGAGGGCCACCACATTGCAAAGTGCACAGTCTATTTGCCTTTAGTAAATCAATCCCATAATGAGCATTTGACCTTTGCAATGAGGGATGGGGCACTACAAAACTTATTTGTATCACATTCCCAGAGATCAGCTTTAGGGAGTGCTGTCAGTCTAACACTTGGAGCTTGCTCGCAGCAAATGAGAGCTGCTGGTGTTGCACTGTCAAAATAGCAGGCCAGTGGGAAGCAAGGAGCAATGATTGCTTCAAGTGCTAATTAAGTCAAAAACGTTATTTTTGTATGTTTATTTTAGATAGATTGGTGATGAGCTAGAAAATAATACCTGATAACCCCTGCCATGAAAGTGTTTGTTCAGACGCTTTGTTCAACACTCAATCCCTATCCCCCAACTGCACTCCTATGTTGTCACCTTGCCATATAGGCCTCCAATAGAGACTACGAATGGCTGTTTCATCATACATTACACAGGCATGGTCACTGTTGTCATCAGGTAAACCACCCATAAAAAATATCATCATGTAGCCTTCCATACAGTGCATGCAGATAACAAGTGACTGCAAAGAGTCCACAGGAGATAGAAAAAAGTGAAAACTCGTTTTTTTTTTTTGGATTTTGTTTTTTTAATGGCAACTCTTTATGATATGCAATCCTTTAGTAAACTAAATATAATTCAGTCAGGGGTTTGCACTGCTTTAAAAATAATGCTTGCATATAAAACTACTTATTTACATGACAATTACACTATTTACAGGCTAGATATTCTTAAATTTTTTTACTGAGCTGAAGTGGAAAGTATTATGCCCATGCTCTATGTGCGTAAAAACATTGAGGGTGAAAGTGTCTGCATGTAATGTAAAGCTGACGGATGACATTACCACTTATCCATGTTGGGGGTTCTTGGCAACAATTTCTTAGCTAATTGAAGTATAATTAGTACTGACACTTCAGCAATCTTAGATGTTTAGAAGAGCCACATTCTTTCCAGGTGACTGGCATAAGCAGGACTAACTACAGGACTTGATTAGGCGTATTTAATACGGACCTAGGGCTAAGTGAAAAGGGCAGTACTAACATCTCCTAGTCACAATGGACTATGCAATGGTTTGACTTCAGCAAAGTGAACTGTGAATGGTTTGTATGAGTGGTTGCACTTTGCTCCCTGTACTGTTCTTGTAATAAGCCACCATTACTTGACAGCAAGAAGTGGCGCCCAGTATTGGCAATCATTGAGTCTTTTGCCATACAACTCCCGCTTTATGCATTGCTTGTCTTTGACATCAAAAGTGGTTTTCTACTCGAGTTTCAAAATGAACAGACACTTTTAACAAGTCCATCTGTGCCACTGTTTTATTTTCCTTGCTAAGAAAATAGGACTATGTAATTCTGAGTGAAAATGAAATTGCCGCTAAAGCCTTTACTGGCAGAGTGATCAGGTACTGCTTATTTAATGAAATCGTTCTGACTCTGAGACAGGTAAACAATTTATATAACGCTGCCATATCCTCTGTGTGACAGCTGTTATTTAATGTCTTACTTGTCAGTGGTTTATCAAACAATCAAATTTAAGGAGGGCTTAACATCTTTCTGATAGAGTTCTGTGTTGCATTAAAAATTCAAAATTTTGTTCAAAGATCACAGCTCAGCTTGCAGAAACTTCATAAATCACGCAGGCATACTTAAAACAAAACTCTAATTTGCCTATTCAGAGGGAATATCAGGGTTGCTTTAGAGCTTCCTGCTGAATCAGCTGAAATTCCTTCCATAGGTGGTCTTGTTGGCACCACCTGGCTTCACAAAAGTCAAATTTTCAAACCATTTGTGCCGATGAAGCTGGGTGGGAAGTTCTTGAGTGAACAGGACTTTCATTCAATCAGAAGCAGCCACTATTTGGGTATTCTGACAACCAGATTTGTCCATCTGCGCTATTTAGCATGGATGTGGAATCAAGTGATCTCTCTTGTTTAGAAGCACATGCTTACAATTAGTGAAAGCTGTCACCTGTGCTGGGCCAATCATCTGTAGACGGGCATGAATTTATACGATGAGTGTGTATAGATGTGTCTGCGGGGCAGGGAATGCCTCAACCAGTTATGATTGGTCTAGTAGAGTAATAGCGGGCTCGCTCAGTTGGGTTCAGACTAGGATCCAAACACACCTGAGCTCACCCCTACTTCCAATCCATTCACTCTATTGCTAAACTGTTTGTCTGCTTTAGCTCTCTACTGGGTAAGTTTTGACCTTGGGTCTGGTGATTGGCTGTTCAGGCTACCAGCACATAACATAATAGAACGGGAAGTAGTGGAGGCAGCTATGCGTGCTTCCATACTGAGAAGTGCCAGTTTTTTTTCTGGCTCTGGAGGGTGAACCAGGTAGCAATTTGATGAGTAGTATGTGCTTCTTGCCTTACCTACTCTAAAAAAAAAAACTTTTACTTTGCCTTAAATAGGCAGTAGGGATGAGCTCAGGCGTGTTTGCACACAGGTTCACTATCTGTACTTGGAATAGACTACACTTACTACCCTCAGCTGTATGCATACATCTTCCAATGTCTTTGCAAGCTCCCCTGGGGCCCTCAAAAACATAAGGCACTATGAGATGTAAATACTGACTTTTGAACATCAAGAACTGACCCCTTAATTTCTGCACCTATGACATTACCTAAGCACAGGAGACAGGAGGAGGTGAACCAGCCTTTGCCTACTTCGGAAAGTCTACAGTATATTTGCATTTCTGGCCACAGCAGGTTTAGAAGGTCTAAAGGTGCTCGAATACCACTTGGTATTTATATGCATGCTCGTTATGCTGCATTTTTTTCCTTTAGATTGCTTTTTTTATTTTGTAAGGAAAGGTTCACTATAAGGAGCTGTGAACTGATTACAACCCCCCCAAACATTGGGCATTGTACTTATGATCATCATAATACTTTTCATACTTGTATCTGGAAGCCTTATGCACTTGAAAGGCACATAACTCAGTTGAGGGAACCGACACTTTTGGCATTTTTTTACATTTACTTTATTCTATAATACTAGCGTGGGCTGTCCCAAATGAACCAGTAGGTGTGAGAGTAGTTCCTCTTTCTGTGGCAGTTATGTCACAGCACAATAAGTCCATAAATAAAGGCTCTGTTGTTTTAGTATTGTATTCCTTGACTGATGCGCAATATTTTCACAGAAAATACAGCACTGAATAGAAAACAATATCTATGGAAGACCGATTTGTTAAAGAACTGTACCAATACTATGCCAGCATTTCTAGTAAGGCGCTCATGTATACCAATGGGCTATCTTCCCTGGTGGATATCATTGGAATTCCACAGGACTGAAGTCTTTTAATTATTGTGTTTCTTGTTGACTGAGCTATGATTTCCCATAGTCATACGGTGGAAAATACAGCACTGAATAGAAGGCAATCGTATTTATTACAGATATTCGTATATCATTGACTATTTACATATACAGTATATTGTACAATTACATCAGTCCCTGCCCTTAAGGAGCGTACAATCTAAGATTAATAACTACATTCATACACATACTAGGGCCATTTTTAGGCAGGACCCAATTAGCCTACCAGCATGTCTTTGGAGTTTGGAGGAAACCAAAATACCCGGAAGCATGCAAATTCTGCGAAAGTATGGTTTGGATTCCTAGGTGACCCTAGTTCTAACCAATTAGTCAATGTCCTGCCCAATATCTACGGAAGACAGTTTTGTTGCAGAACTGTACCAATAATATGCCACAATTTTTTGTAAGGAGCTCATGTTCGTACATCAATGGGCCATCTACACTGGTAGATATCACTTGAACTTTACAGAGCTGAGGTCTTTTAGTATTTCATTTTTTGTCTGATGAGCCATGTTTTCACATAATGGAAAAAACAATATTGGATACAAGGCAATATCTATGGAGGACAGTTTTGTTGTAGAACTGTATCATACCAATATTTCCAGTAATGAGCTCATATCTATGAGTGGGCTATCTTCATTGGTGGAGATCACTTAAATGCCACAAAACCACAGGCTGGTACTGGCTCTTCACATGGCAAATTTGACATTTTACTGATTCTAATTTCACCTAGATTTGCTTATGAAGCATTACAGGCATAGTGAATGTGTAGATAGGAAATAACATGCCAATCAAACAAAGATAATGAAGGAGCTACATGTCATGGGTTGAAATTACATAGACTTTCTTGGATTTGAGTCGTGCTATCCAGCAGATTAGAAGACTGTGTGCATAACTGTATCCTACATATGTAAGATAAGGGGATCCTGATACACAACAACAGCAAACAAATATCCTGATACAGCCTAACAAGATTTGTTCAGTGATGATCAATAGGACTCAAAAGCAGTACTCAAGGTGCAAAAAAATATGTTCATACATCATTATACATGTATTGTTGATTGCATTCCCATTGTGCATACACACGCACACATACCTTCTTATTGCTATGTGGTAATCTTTTCCACAAATGGCCTGACTAAGCAGTAAGCACTTTATTTCCAAGAATAAAATCACGTAGGAAGCAGGTCTGCATCCATGCTGTGTTTTTGAGTAAGAAAAGAGATAGTTCATAGCATCCAAATGAGATGGCTCTTTCAGGACCGGAGAATTGTATTGAGGG
Source organism: Lithobates pipiens (assembly GCF_037356315.1). Lineage (NCBI taxonomy): Eukaryota > Metazoa > Chordata > Amphibia > Anura > Ranidae > Lithobates > Lithobates pipiens. The sequence goes on from NW_027507903.1 coordinate 144,070,574, forward strand.
CTGAGCTCAGTCATTATCTGTCTCTAGGTCATACTGGAACTGAAAGAGTCTGGCAGCTGCATGTTGCTGGAAATCGCTTCATGTACCCGAGGCACTACCTTGTTAAGAGAGTGCCCATCACTGTCTGAGGAGCCAAACAAGCAGTCTCAGCATTGATGCAAATCAAAAACAATCAGCGTCACCACATATATTTGCTGTACACTGAAAGGAAGATAAGAATATGAACAAAAATCGCAAAAACTGAACAACTGAAATTGGGACTGGAATGGTATCATTTAAAATGTCTAGCTTGTTTTTGACTATAAATCATTTGATTTCATACAATTAACTTTTTTTTTTTTTCCATATAAACCAGGGACACAGGTGTTTGCATGTCAAAATTGAAGATTGCATGAAAGCCATCCTTCCTTTGACTCTAAAGCCTCAGACACACGATCGGATTTTCCGACGGCAATTGTGTGATGACAGGCTGTTGGCAGGAAATTGTTGTCGGGTTTTCCGCAGACAAATGTTGGATGGCAGGCTTTAACATTTTCCGCAGACAAATGTCTGTTGTTGGATTTTCAGAGCGTGTATACACAAGTCCGTTAGACAAAAGTCCAAAGTACAAACACGCATGCTCAGAAGCAAGGACGAGCCAGAAGCGGTCGGTCTTGTAAACTAGCGTTCATAATGGAGAATTAACATTCGTGATGCTGCAAATTATGAAATTTCGAAATGCAGCGCACATTCTCTTCTCAGCAATGCCAAGAGTTGATGAAAACAGGGGTCCGTCACCCAGAGGTAATTTCAAAAATCGTCTGGATTATTCTCCTGGAGCACCCACAGCAATGGGATATGACATAATTGGTCACTATTAATAAAGCAACCAATTTTTGGTCCAACATATCCTCCTCCTGTTCCTGGACTGGACTTGGGTCAAAGCAATAACTCCAAGGCCAATAATAAATAACACGTTATCTCCTCCGATTCTGCAACATGTCTGGTTGACGAACGGCCGTTCAGAAACTAACTGAAAAGCACGAAATGAAAAGCGCAAAATGAAAAACTCAAAATGAAAAGCTTGAATCAACACTCACCAAACTTCTACTAACACGAAACTAGCAGAAGGAGCCCAAAGGGTGGTGCCTGACAATTGAACTTCCTCTTTATTGGCTCGTAGTACGTCACTATGTTCGTGTTTGTTGGCTGACAATTGTGTGCCGTTTATATGCAATACAAGTTTTTGGCCACCGCCCTTCGGACAAAAGTCAGAGGCTTTGTCTGTGGAAAATCCCATCGTGTGTATGAGGCTTTAAGCCACATTCACATGGCAAATAGGTGCCATGTGTGGTTAGAATCCAGTACAAATCTGTGGCTTGATGCAAAAGTGGATGTAGATAGCTATACAAAGCAGTGACAGCCTGACAGTGGCCAAAGCCATCCTGTTAATACCTGCAGAACTTCTCACTGTGATGTGAATCAAGCCTGAAGATATATAGATACTGTATAACCCTAGGATGCGGGTGTGGGAATTGCAGCAACTCCCGCAGTGAAAATGCACTGCTCTGCGGAAACATGCAGGGCTGCCATTCAGTCCTTTTTTTGCAGAAATACAGGCACGGCAGCCCATTCATTTAAATGGGCTGCTGTGCCCACACAAACGTGGCATGCACATAGATGGGAACTCATAGTAAGGCTGTAATAATAGGAGTGCCTAGGCATTCTCACATTCCAGAAAATGCACTGCTAATTTTCTGGGAGAATTCAAGACAGTTAGTTAGATTTGGACGGAGTGGAGAGGGATTCAAACTTTTGTCAGGTTTTTATTACTGTGCCCCCCATTAGGGAGATTCACCCTCTCTATTTGTCCTATTTGCCATTATCATGAAAAGTGCAAGTAAAAAAATAAATCAAAATCCAAGATCTTTTGTCAGCAGGACGGTAATAGATGGGAAATCTTCCAGAGCGGGGGCACCAGTTCTGGTGATCCCGACGATACCCTGGAGGGATTTCCTCTCATTTCCTGTTTTGGCTATGGGACAGGAAATTAAGGGAAATCTCCCCAATGGGACAGGGATGGGCAAAAATAAACCGGCCAGAAGTTTTACATAGCAGATGTTCCCTATAAGGTAGTAATTCTTCACTTGTTGAAATCAGGTCCACTTTCAACTGTTAGTAATGTGTATACATATAAAAGCATAATTTACAAATGTCTCACATGGCTGTGGCATTTTTCTCTGAATCTTCCATCCAAATGAATGCCTACTATCTTACTTTTGATGGCTATGCTGCCATTGGGGTCTTCCTGGATCCCAAATGTTGCCACTCTAGTTTGCACATTTCCTGGTCAGGCTCACACACAGGAAGCAGCAAGCCCTTGCTCTAAGGGCTAGTTTACACTTGCTTCCAAACATGGCTTCAGAAACACACTTTGTTAAAGCTCTCTCAATGCCAGTCAAAGCCCCTGTCACTAAAATGGCTAGTTTACAGTCCTGTTTACACCTTACTTTTGCTTGGTGCTTCGACAAGGCCTGGATGAGGCTTCCATGGGGCGTCAATGAGGCTTTGGTTGAGCTTCGATGGGGCTTCAATGACCCTTTGGTGGGGCTTCAGTGAGGCTTGGTGGGGCTTCAGTGAGGCTTGGTGGGGCTTCAAGTAAGCTTTGCCATAGACTTCTATGGAGGATTTGAAGACGGTTTGAAGCACCTCTAAAGCTACATGGGGTATAATTTTTAAAGCGAAGCTGAAGCTAAGGAAATGCAGGTGTAAACAGGACTGTAAGCTAACCATTTTATTTAGTGACAGGAGCTTTGACTAGCATTCAGAGAACTTTAACAAAGCCTGTCCAAAGAATTGTTTTGAAGCAAGTGTAAGCTAGTCATTAATGTATGTTGAAGCCAAAGCAAGTTTGACTGAGCCCTAAGTCACTCCCCTGCTACTCCAACCAGGCCAGTGATTAACATCAGCTGCGTTTCCACTACCATCCACAGTAAGCAACATGACTGCTTATGATGGGAAAGATCCATATTCCCCAATTGGAAGTAGTCCTGCATTGTAAAGAAGGACACTCAACAACTTTACTTTGGAAATAAAGCCCCATACACACTATCAGTTTTTTCTGCTGAGTTTTTCCTTCAGGTTTACCAAAACCATATAGTGCAAGGGCCTGCCTGATTGCATACAAATTGAAACGCCTAAGGTTTGACCTCATATTATATGGTTTTGGTAAATCTGAAGGAAAAACTCAACAGAAAAACTGAGTGTGTATGGGACAAACAGAGAGGGGGAGGGGAAGAGTTGGGACTTTAAATGAGGCATTGAATATAACAATTCAACTACCTCCATCCCTGGTTCAATATAAAAGAGAATATTTTATGTTGGGACTTTAAATGAAGCATAACTGCACAGTGGGTATGCAAGGACATGTCTGAAATTGATTGGTTTAGTTATAAGATTCAGAAAGTCTGAATTAATAACACCACAAACAGTAAGTATCAATAGGTTATATTTGCATATAGGTATATATACAAGCGCACATTGCAACACAATTTACAACAGTAATCAACATCTTGATGAAATCCATAATTGTAAAAAGAGCAAAAATAGTCTTCCATTAATTGAAGCATATGACATTGTAGATAAAATAAGGGGAGGGGAAATTTCAGACAGATGCTTGCAGATGGTAGCATAAAAGCGCTCTACGCGTTTCGTGGAATTCATCCACTCATCAGGAGCAATTCCGGGGGTTAAAATTATCTACAAAGAGATAAGTAAACGCATGAGGATCAAACAGGAAAAGCACAAAAGGGCAGAGGAACAGAGGGGGGGAGAAACTCAGCTCCCCCAAACACTCTTACCTACAATGAGAATGTGACTTTAATGAGACAAAACCATTAGCAAATAAGGACGCTATGAGGACAAGTCTTCTCCGGAGCTGAGGCAGAAATCTCAAGGACCACAAGGCACCACAGTTAATCGAGGGTGACGAGCTCTAAAGCACTGTAATCCCAGAGTGACCATGTGAGAAAATTCCGAAGGACCTCTGTAGAGGAGTGAATTAATTAGGTATGAGAATGTGTCTATACATAAATGGGTTAATCGAAATTAACAGTTCAGAGGGTGATAGAATTGCTGAATAAAGTGAATAAAGTGAGGGGAGGCATATCGCCCAACCCGATAGATTGAGTACACTGGGGGTGAACAATAGATTAGTGTGTACAGTGAAAACAAATGAGCAAGGACAAAAATTAAAATATACCAAACAGCCCATAATTGCCAATAAATATAACAAATAAGTGTCAAACGGAGTGCAAAGAAGTTGTGAAGGAAACAACTCAAACTGCGTGTATCAACTGGTGAGTGTGTATGGGGCTTTAGAGTATCAGCTGCTAGAAGAGTAAGATATAAGATGATTTTTAATGGTACCCTAGGAAAAATAAGCATTTAACCCTTGCAGCTGCAAGGGTACCTTTGGATTTTCTTCGGTATTTAGCTTTGAAGACTTCCTACGCTCGGCCCTGTATACCTATGCTTTGCAGTAAACACAGTATTAACAGATGACTTGTTATCATGGCTAGCTAATCTATATGACATCTCCATATGATACAATGTGTCAGTCACTGACTTTAACCTCGAACACACAGAGACAGCTGTCAAAAAGATCTATTAGCATAAATTAAAAACCATAGTGTGAGAATTAGTGTTAAAAATCGCATGTGAGTAAAGCTGCGCGAAAAAGTCTAAAACGGGCCAAAAAATAATTAATTATTTTAAAAGGCAGAAGGTGCAATATTCCCTAAAGCAAAAAGTGTAGGCGGCCCATGATAAATACAATCTTGTCAATTTTCATTCATATTGGGTGAGCTGACTGCTAGACAGCTTTACTTGTTACAAGTAATACGCTAAAAGCTGACAACTGTGACTGCTTAAAGGTAGTAAATAATTTGTTTTTATTTTTTAATGCAGCCAAATGCAAATATATTAAATCTGTTACTGCTATGGTATTGCCGAAGATTACATTTTAAATTAAACTAAAAATGCATTTGTTGTTTAATTTTCAATTGTTCTACAAGCAAATACTACTACTAGTGCACCTTAAAGTGAATCAATAGGTCAACAATAATAAATTCTAGACATGTCCCAAAATAAAGACACAACATCTTTTTTGAAAAAAAAATGATACTGATACTTTTTATCATTAAATAGCATTCCTTGAACCCTAGGCAGGTGACTGTGCCTAGGCAATCAGGGGAAATGTCATCAGTCTGCTGCAGATCAGAGGAAGCATTTCCACAGTCATCTCTTACGAGATGAGGTGATTACTAATACTGCAACATGACAGTATACCTTTGTAACAAATCATAAGGAGAAAATCAGTAGATTGATTTCTGTGAGACAATATGTATATTCACAGCCCATGATACATACTGCACAGGCCCCAGGATTTGCAAGACTCTGTCCGGAACAGTGGTTTCCAATCTCAGTTCTCAAGTGGCCCCAATAGGTCATGTTTTCAGGGTTTCCATCACCTTGAACAGCTACTTTACAGATATGTAAATGGCTTGGAATTTATGACAGTTATTTTATCTAAGGGAAATTTCCAAAATATGGCCTGCTGAAGGTACTTTAGAAATGAGGTTGGGAAACACTGGTCCAGAAGACATTTCCAACCCCCTATGATGCTTCTAAATACATCTACTGGGAAGTGAAGAAAGAGTGTAGCTATCAGCGCAAATGATAAGCGAAATGTAAAAAAAATAAAAAACACACATCCATATATATATATATATATATATATATATATATATATATATATATATATATATATATATATATATATATATATATATATACATATATATATATAGATAGATAGATAGATATGCTCTGCCCACCCGCCAAGAACTGTGTAAGTGATTTCACAACATCTACTAAATTCACAGAGGAATATAAAAGAATGAATTCACAGTGGACTTTTTACACATTTATTTATTTATTAACTGTTTTGGGGTTCTAATTCACAACGTATCAATAGTTTATTTATTATGTACTGTATCTATTTTTGCTGCACTACACAGATTTATACTAATTTACTGGGAAGTGCCAGGTTAAGGTATTGAGGTGTACTGTCATGTTTTTGATAATAATCACCAGTATATGCTAAACTTTCAGATAATTTAACATGCATGCACATAACATAAAAAATATGTCCAAATCTAGGTGTACTTAAAGTGGTTGTAAACCTCAAACATGAAATGTGAACAAACCATATGGGGTGTGTGTCCCTTCCCTCCAATCAGCTTTCAGAAATCTCCTCACTGAACTCTGCAGAATGTAACTTCATCTCTCCATCCCCTTTTTTTTCTGTTTCTCAGAAAAGCTTTATAATTCAACTTGAACAGATGTAGTTAAGAGAAGGCTGCTGATAGACAGGTGCAACTTATGTAGTAGGATTTGCTTCATCTCTGTGTATCACTGGAGGCCACTTTATTGGGTGTATGCAAGGGTTTACAACCACTTTAAAAGCACAACTGTCTTTGCCAAGTTATCTGTATGGCTCTGGCTGCAAAAAAATAACGACCAATGTGCCGTGGTTTGGTTTGCAAACAATTTAGTGACTGTTGCTCAATGTTCATAAGTTTTGCAGCAAACCCCATCAGCAATTCTAAACATTAGCCAGAAGCTGTTGGTGCCAGTGCAGTCATAGAGCTGAGGGTGCTGAGTGAGCTTACTCTCAGCACAAAACATCAATGCTGCTTGTATGCATACACGTGGTAACTGTACTGTTGCGTATATATGTACGACTGGTGGCAACAAGGGAAAAGACCGCTTCACTTATGATACAGTTGTCCTTTAAATCTTCCCCCCACATTCCAAGTGGCAGTACCTACCTAAATAAATACCCTAATACCTGATCTATTTACTGTGTGAATTGCTCAGTGATTCACAGCCTTTGGAGAAAAAAGTCCTGACTACACTAAGGTTCTACTGCACATGTGTGCCACTCACTCCATTTATTTCTATAGCTGAGGCCATACTCTTCTGAATAGCTGCAGACCACCATGAGTATAAATATTAAAGTGAAGTTGTAATTTTAAAATATGGACCTACCTTCAGACATAAAATTGTAGCTGGATATGATCATATACACTGACTGCTTAAAGATTGGATCAGTAAAAATTGTTTGCTTGCCTAAGCCCTTGTACACCTCACTGTCAGACATTCCGACAACAAAATCCGTCGGATTTTGTCTGACGGGTTTTGTTCGAAACTTGTGTTGCATACACACGGTCGGACAAAGTTGTCGGAAAATATGATCGTTCAGAACGTGATGACGTTATTTTGTTACGACGGAACTACGTTCAGGCTAGTAGCCAATAGCTTAGGTCTAGGAATTTGATCTGAGCATGCGTGGCACTTTGTCCGATCAGAATTCTCTACACATGATCAGACAAAGTCCGATCAGATCATGTTGTCGGAAAGTTTTATAGCCCAGCTCTCAAACGTGGTCCGTCGGATATTCCAACGGAAACAGTCCGATGAAGCCCACACACTGTCGGATTATCCGACAACACGGCCCGATTGGACATTTTCCAATCGGAATGTCCGACCGTGTTTACAAGGGCTTAGACTATTGATGAACAAATAAATTCACAAATTAGACAAATTAGGAATATGACTACTAGACATCTCTGGCAACCAGCCTATCTTGGGAGAAAAACATTGGTGATTGGATAAAAAAAATTCAAACCCTTCCAATTATTTTTTTTTTGTTATATTGGTTGGCCAGGTGATGTTCAAAGAGGTTGGTGGTGTGTATAAAAAATACAATCCTTGTCCAGATTTAACTTGCCGGACTGGGCAAAATTTATGTTATTTCTGTAAAAACTAAAATAGTAGCTGAATCTTTTTCAGTTATTGCGAGCATAATTGCATACTATGATTTTGTAGTATGAAGTACAGCCACATGCCAGGTTGTAGTCCTATCTAGAGATCATCTTAGGCAATAAGACGGCCAGTGGACATTCCAATTTGCGCTGCTAGTGAGCTGCAGCTGTACTCAGCTGCCACCCAGACATCACGTGTTTTGGCTCTGCCCTGAGGCCAGAAGAGGCTCTTGGCAAAGCTCCATCATAGACACATGTGAAGTTGAGTCGAATTGCCATCCTAAGGATCCAACTAATTCTTCAAGTGTTCCTATAAGGATGGCATATTTTATCCCAAGGCAAAAAAAAAGTAAATAGTAGAATAACAACAGATAACTTTGATACAGCAGTCAAATAAGAATTCAGCACAGGGACTTGGTATTTCCAAAACGTGATCCTTAAAATAAACCCTAGGCCAAGGTACACAGGGAGTGTGCCTCTTAAATTCTTCCTACTCACTGTACTAGAAAGATCAGCGGATGTTCAAACTTTCATCTTAATACCCACATACCTAATAATTAGCAAAATCAAAGACTCATTGTTGGTATTGCAACTAGCAATTGCAAGTCTACAATGTTAGAATCTAAAACAGCAATGAGAGAAAAGGAAGACTGTCATTTTGTGCCCTAGCGTACATTCACTCTGTTGCTATCATTCCACTGTCTTGAATTTTCGTCTCACTTCATCAAGCTTCCCAGCCTTCGGAGGTTTACACTCTCCCCGTAGATCCGTCTCTTCAACTAACCCTACTTGACATAACCTGGCATCTACAAACCCTTAGGACACTTAGCAACAATCCACAAAATCATCAGCTTACCAATTATTTTCAGTGTGTGGGTCCCCGTTACGTCAAGGCTGACAGCTTGCACAATCACGACACCTCTCCTTCAGACAGCGTTATTATTTTATCCATAGCCATTTGACACTATTGCTGGTTATGAGGTTAAAATAAGCGAAGCCTTAGTGCTTAATATTTCACAGAGACTATTTAACTTTTCTAAAGCTAGACAAGGCCAAACGTGGCAGACTACAGGTGATGAGCAGCACGCCGCAGCTTGCAGATACGGAGCACAAAAGCTTCAGCTAACATCCATTTAATCTTCAAAAACAACCTTCCTATCTTCACTTTATGATTTGCATACATAATCCTACACTGGAGAAACTTGATTTGTTTTACAATTAAACAGAACTACTGTAGGTCAGATGTGCCAAGAGTATCATTAGCAATGAAAGCCAAACAAAAGAAGTGAGGAGATGCTGCAGAGATGCGGCTGCTGTGTTTAGTCTGCAGACTGCTTGGAGCAAGTTCCTATTGCTGCCAACGAATGTCCTGGCGTTCCGCCACTTGCATATTTACTAAGCTGTCTATATTTTTAATGGCTTGTGAATTTGGAAAAATCATTTATCCTCACTGATAAATACATCTATCTATGTGGTTAGACTCCTGCATTAGCGGAGTCTCATCTACGAAACCACTTTAGGGCTGCATAGGGCACAACTACACAGCGTGGCAAAGAGCCTTCTGAGAAATGTTATAACCAACAAACACAAAGAAGATGAATCATGGCCAAGTGATGGTATTGCCACTGCACAACTAATGCTATAGTAGTACTGTAATATTACAATAATATATAAGGTTTTTAGAACGTCATTGGTCATTGCCAGTGATGGAAGAAACATTAAACGGAATATTGATATTATATCTGCAATAACTTAAAGAGTTTGTAAAGGTTAAATTTTTTTCCATTAAAATATTATACTTACTTGCTCTGTGCAATGGTTTTACACAGAGCAGCCCCAATCCTCCTCTTCTCTGTGTCCCCCGCCAGTGCTCCTGGCCCTTTCCCCTGCTGAGTACCCCTATAGTACGCTGCTTGCTCTGGGGCACTCATGTGTTGTGCTCGCTCCTGAGCCGCCTCTGTGTGTCTCACTAAGGGGGCTGAGCGGGAGCTGCACACTGAAGGTTTTTTTTTATCTTTAAAGGTAAAAAAAACTTTCGGCCCTTTTGAACCACTTTAACAGTGATGGGGCTTTGTTGACGGGCATTGGGTGTCAATGAGTCTGCTCATGACATCAGTCTGAAATGTAAGTTCATCCAGAATTCATTGACAGATGCATTTTACCCCCTTTCTAACAAACGTTTGAACTAATTTAAATCAGACCTGCCCACCTTTTACTAAAATGTACACGTTCTTTTTAGCACGTTCTTCATACATTAGAACGTTCTTCATACATAAGTGCCTCAAGATCCAGGGGGTTGGTAAAATACAAGCCATATATAATGTACCAGTTTCCCAATACTTTTATTTGCATACCAGTCTTTCTGAAATATAAATTTCAGTGTACTGTAGTCATCTTGGTGCCGCTTCACACAGGGTTGGCTTCAAAGCCGTCTGACTCTGAAAACGCCCCACACAGCGCAACCTCAGCGTGACTTGCAAACGACTTCTTTAATAGAAATCAACGCAAGCTGCTCTGAAGTCGCCCCAATGTAGTACAGGAACCTTTTCCCAAGACGGTTCCATTGTACTGAATGGAGAGCGACTTGTCAGGCTAATAAGTCGCCTGACAGGTTGCCCCTGTGTGAAACGGCACTTAGGGAAACAATACTGATCTCTTTACTGACCATAAAGTTAGCAAAAATCCAGGCAATTAGGATTTTCTGAAGAAAGTCAGCAATGGAAGCTTCGATATTTTTATTATGACAGTCTAAAAATTAAAGTGGAAATTCACTGCCACCATTACCAAAGTAAAACACAAGCATCAAGTTATTCAAACAGATGAAAATAACATTCAATATCGTGATTTCTGAGCTTATCTCTTTCTCAAAGCATTCTCTTTTAGAGCTTGTAATCATCTTTTCTTTTCACTCGCAAAGCAGTAGGTGGGCACATGATGTCAAAGGCTCTCCCTGAAATGGAAAAAGTCCGATAGAGCCCACACATGATCAGATTATCCGACAACATGATCCGATCAGACTTTTTCCATCAGAATTTCCGACCGTGTGTACAGGGCATTAGTCCTCAGTTGGGCATGTCTCCCCATCTACCCTGGTGCTCTCAATCACAGGATGAATATAGCAAGAAGGGGTCTGAATGGCACCATGAATTGTATGTTGCAACTGATAATAGCCAGCCTAATTCAACTAGAGTGCACAGAATTCAAACAATGCATTTTTCAAGGTTATCGTGATATATGGCTGTATAGTGTTCATTGAGTACTTCTAGGATAAACTTCCACTTCAATTAACTATTTGAATTTACCACCATTGCAGTGTTTGCCGGATAGCATTAGTTCACCGATTGGTTTTAGTTTTTTCTTGGAATTGCTTGTAAAGGCAAAAAGTGCAGTAACACACAACAACCAGTTTCTCTCATCCAATTCAGTACAATGAGAGAAGAATACTGACTGGTTGTTATTGTTTTTCCATTCTGCATGTTTTACCTATTCCTATTGTCTTGGCTGCATTAAAGCAGTATTAAACATGCAAATATCATTTTACAATTCATTTTAGTAAATATACGATGACAGGGCTGTATATTGAGGTAATATACAGCGTCATGCAGTGCTGGGAGAAGGTCATCCGGCGCCCAGGGCAAAGACACCAAATTGCGCCCCCCTTTCCCTTAGGGTTAGGGTCAGGGTGCCCCCTACCCCTGCAATAAACCATTGCGCCAGGGGCAGCCACCCCTCCTGCCCACCCCTTGTCCCAACCCTGGCGTCATGTATAAAAGTATTAGCCAATATACATAATACTAAGGCTACATGTACTGTACACAGGCAGTTTGGCCCATCAGCATCAAATCCCAGTGTTTTTGGGAACCTGGGAGGTACATATACAGTGTGCAACCCTAGTGTCAGCTGCCTGTCAAAATCGATGACAGGCTGAAATACGTAGGGGCTGGACACGGCTGGACTCTGTACCAAGCAGTACTCAGTTTAGTGCTGTAATTGTGGATGGGTGTATGCCCTGAATATAATATTTCTCGTCCAAGAATGCATACAGTCCTAAACATGAGTACTGCTTGTACAGCACCCAACTGCCACAGATTTCAGCCTGCCATAGATTTTGATGGCAGTGTGGCTCTACACTGCATATGTGCATCCTGGGAGCCACGATATGCTGGGATTCGAAGCTAATGGGCATCAATGTGCACTAAGGCCCTGTTAACATTGATATGACCTGTACATACGGTCGGACATTCCGACCACAAAATCCGTCTGATTTTTTCCGAAGGATTTTGTCCGAAACTGGTGTTGCATACACACGGTCAGACAAAGTTGTCGGAAAATCCGATTGTTTGGAATGTGGTGATGTTCATTGCGTATGATGGGACTACGTAGAGGCTAGTAGCCAATAGCTTTGCTCTCATAATTTGATCTGAGCATGCGTGGCACTTTGTCCGTCGGAATTCTCTACAAACGATCGGAAAAGTCTGATCTGTTTTTTTTGTCGCAAAATTTTAAATCCTGCTCTTAAATTTTTTAGATGGAAAAAGTCCAATAGAGCCCACACACAATCGGATTTTCCGACAACATAATCCGATCTGACCTTTTCCGTCAGAATTTCCGACCGCATTACAGTGTGGAAACATTTATGTTCACTTTTGTGTTGCTGCAATGCAAAGCACCACATGTTACTTGAAATGGTGCAATGCAGTGCCATTCATTCTGTATGCCACCCCCATGCACCTTGCCGACAGCAAAACAGCACTGTCAAAGGAGGTCCAGAGTCTGGGTCATTAAGGTGTGTGCCAGCCCGCTTATTTTGAATGGTCTTCCTAATGCAGCGCAAATTAACATGTGAAAAAATATTTATGCTTTAAGACACTGCTGCTCAGCAGGTAGGTGCGAACCTAGCCTAATGTTCACATGTGCTTGAAATGAATTAGGAAATGTGCAGACAAGGTTTATTTAGAAGGACATTCACCCAGCAATGGTTTTTAGGGCTATTTAAAAAAAAAGAAAAGCACACTGCAACAACACACAACACAGCTGCAGAATACTCTTTCTTTTTTTTTCTTTTACTGCAGCATTTCTTGCCAGCTCATAAAAAAGCTATGAATTGTTTGTTTTGTTATCAAAGCCCCGTCATTTGAGATCCGCAGCACTGCAAATCCCTTGTGGTAGCTTTAAATCCAGGCCACCTGTAATGGTAAGAAAAAATACTATTGCTAAAAATTCTACAACTACGCTACCTGTTTTCAAATATTCTGCTTGATTTAAAGGGAAGCCTGTATGGAACAAAATATAGGCGTATATATGTTGCGTATCTTCCAGCAGCACAGGGTCCTGTCCTGTTATTTGCACAATAGTAGTGGTAGGTGAGGATCGTCATGGTGAATGGTTAATCCTAGAATATCTTAATCTGCATTATAAACAACCCCTAACTATTGGAGGCTTGGCCCTCCTCGTGTTAAATGTTTATTCCCTAGCTTCCTGTGTAATAACAGGCAACCTAACACATATCCAGAGATTTCACCATTCTCAAACAAGGTTCTATGGAATCCAAGGGTTCCTCCAGAGGTTGCTAGAGATGCCCCAAGCAAAAAGCAATTTCTGACATCTATGATATTTCTAGCCATCTGATTACTGATAAAAGGAAGCACTACACTGACCACTAATGTAAGGAAACATTTCAATTTCTACCAATGTAAAATGGCTTTTCCTTACCAACCACCAATGTACGAAGTAATTTTTCCACTGACCATCAGTGAAAGGGCACATTTCTCCACTCATCACCAGTGTAAAGGGGCATTTCTCCAGTGATCACTGATGTAAGGGGACATTGAACACAAATGTAAGGGGGTATTTTTCCACTGATCACCAGAGTAAGGGGGGATTGTCCACTGATCACCAATGCATAAAAGCATTTCTCTACTGACCACCAATGTAAGGAGTCATTTGTCCACTGACCACCAATGTAAGAGGGCATTTCTACACTGGCCACCAATGTAAGGGGCATTTCTCCACTGACCACTGATGTAAAGGAGAATCTCTCCACTGATCACCAATGTAAGGGGGCAGTTCTCCATTAATTACCAATGTACGCAGGCATTTCTCCACTGATCATCAATGTAAGGGGGCATTCCTCCACTGACCACCAATGTAAGGGGACAGTTCTCCACTAATCACCAATATAAGGGGGTATTTCTATACTGATCACCAATGTAAGAGGGCATTTCTCCACTGATCACCAAAGTAAGGGGGCATTTCTCCACTGACCACCAACGTAAGGGGACAGTTCTCCACTAATCACCAATGTAAGGGGGCAAGTCTATACTGATCACCATTGTAAGAGGGCATTCTCCACTAACCACCAACGTAAGGGGACAGTTCTCCACTAATCACCAATGTAAGGGGGCATGTCTATACTGATCACCATTGAAAGAGGGCATTCTCCACTGATCACCAATGTAAGGGGACAGTTTATCAGTGATCAGCAATGTAAGGGGGTATTTCTATACTGATCACATGTGTAAGGGGGAATTTCTCCATTAATTACCAATATAAGGGGGCATTTCTCCACTGATCACCAAACTAAGGGGGCATTTCTCCACTGATCACCAAACTAAGGGGGCATTTCTCCACTGACCACCAATGTAAGGGGACAGTTCTCCACGAATCACCAATGTAAGGGGGCATCTCTATACTGATCGCCAATGTAATAGGGCATCTCTCCACTGATCACCAGTGTAAGGGGGCATCTCTCCATTAATTACCAATGTAAGGGGGCATTTCTACACTGATCACCAACGCAAGGGGACACTTCTCCACTAATCACCAATGTAAGGGGGCATTTCTATACTGATCACCATTGTAAGAGGGCATTCTCCACTGATCACCAATGTAAGGGGACAGTTTATCACTGATCAGCAATGTAAGGGGGTATTTCTATACTGATCACATGTGTAAGGGGGCATTTCTCCATTAATTACCACTGTAAAGGGGCATTTCTCAATTGAAGATCAATGTAATGGAGCATATATCCAGTGATCACCAATGCAAGTGAGCACTTTTTGACTGATCACCAATGTGAGGGAAAATTAAAATTTTCAATGTCTACATTTTCTGGTCATCATTATTATTGTTTCATTTTATTATTAATACTGCAAAAGATGTTGTTGCATAAAGCTGCCTTGGGTATCATGTATGCTAAGTAGACAACATTCCTTCTTCAACTAGCTGCTTGTGCTAATGTAGATATGAAGAGTTGTTTCTTTAACCACTTGCCGACCGCCGCACGACGATGTACGTCCTATTTTTGAAGAGGGATATCTCGGTAACGGCAGCAGCTGCTGCCACAACCGAGATATCCATCTCTTCAGGCGGCGGTCGGCTGTACGATAACGGTGGTCTCCGCGGTAGATTTGCCGCGAGATCACCGCTATCGGCGGCGGGAGAGGTGCCACCCCCCCTCCCGCCGCCCTCCCGCACCTTCCGCCGCTTACCGGAGCCGTCGGTAGCGGCGGAGGCGATCGGGTCCTTCCGTCTGCTGGGCATAGAGACAAGTGAGGCTAAGATGGCCCCCACTCGTCTCTATACCATAGGAGGGCGGAAGCGACGTCAAAACGTCACTTCCGCCCATACCTCTTAAAGGTATATATTTTTTTTAAATGTCAGATTTTTTTTTTTTGTTGCATTTTAGCCCAAATATGAGATCTGAGGACCTTTTGACCCCAGATCTCATATTTAAGAGGACCTGTCATGCTTTTTTCTATTACAAGGGATGTTTACATTCCTTGTAATAGGAATAAAAGTGATCCATTTTATTTTATTTTTTTTAAAAAGTGTAAAAATAAATAAAATAAATTAAAATAAATAAGAAAAAAAAAATTTTTTTTTAAAAACACCCCGTTACGACGAGCTTGCGCACAGAAGCGAGCGCATACGTGAGTAGCGCCCGCATATGAAAACGGTGGTCAAACCACATATGTGAGGTATCGCCGCGATCGGTAGAGCGAGAGCAATAATTCTAGCCCTAGACCTCCTCTGTAACGCAAAAAATGCAACCTGTAGAATTTTTTAAATGTCGCTTATGGAGATTTTTGAGGCTAAAAGTTTGACGCCATTCCACGAGCGGGCGCAATTTTGAAGCGTGACATGTTGGGTATCAATTTACTCGGCATACCATTATCTTTCACAGTATAAAAAAAATTGGGCTAATTTTACTGTTGTCTTATTTTTTTATTCAAAAAAGTGAATTTTTTCCAAAAAAAGTGCGCTTCTAAGACCGCTGCGCAAATACGGTGTGAAAAAAAGTATTTCAATGACCGCCATTTTATTCTCTAGGGCGTTAGAAAAAAAACAATATAAAATGTTTGGGGGTTCTAAGTAATTTTCTAGCAAAAAAAACTGTTTTAAACATGGAAACACCAAGTCCGAAAAAGAGGCCTGGTCCTTAAGTGGTTAAACCTGAACGTTATTATAAAGATTCCTTCATAGTAAAAAGTTTGAGAAAAGCCAGTTTAGAGCATTTAGTACAATATGAGGCTTCTGATTAGTAGCGGAGGGAGCTGCACTTTGTCTAATTAAATAAACCCAGGCCACAGGCAAAAAGAACCATACGGAATAATACATGGGTAACATTAGCATTATATTATTTCAGTGGATTTTTCCTAATAAAGTAATATGATACATATGTTAGTATATATCTGCATAATAGATGCTTATGTATCTAAATGTACAACAAATAAATCCTTATAAAAAAAAAATAGCTTTCCACATTTGCTTGATGATGACAAATGCACAGTTTACTTTTTGAGGCCGAAAGGGTTAAAAGAGGGAGCAGGCAATCTAGGCACAGTGCATAATATTCTGAAATTATGCACATTTGCCATTTTATCTCCTTATATTTGAACAAAAATGATAAATATACATTAGCTGCGAGTGAGTCTTCTTTATTAACATTGCTTCAAGCAGAGTGTTTATCAAGCAGGGAGCTTTGCCATTACGACAGAGAAAAATACAATTAGTTCAGACTGCAAATGTTTGACATTTTACCATCTCTGTAAGGGCGGAAGCAGAATTTGTCAAATTGCCCCCTTTTTGAAATATTTTGTGAGAGCTCTGAGACAATGACCGACACTGAGCAAATGTAACCCAAATTACTTTTAAAGAACTTTTTCTTAAGGTGTCATTGAGCCCACCCAACATGCTCATAATGAGCTCATGATGGATGAACCTGCCTTTCTCTAATGGGATTCACCATTCTCTGACATACAGACACAGTCTAGAGCTTAACCAACTCAACCTCACTGCAAGTGACATCATTGCCCTGAAGCTAGTATGTAGTCTACAAGTTGGTGGCTTCTACTTGAGGCGGGTATTACGCTTGAGTCAAACTCGGTTTAACTCTATCCATAAATATTCAGTAGGACTTTATTTCATATAAATGGTTGGGATGCTTGGAAACATGGACCATCCATATTTTTATTTGGATGGATATTAAAGAGAATCTGGCCCAAAGTAAAATAGCAATACTAGACTTTAGACTGTGATGCTATTTAAAGTGGTGTTGCCACCAAAAAATAAAAAGTTGCTTAAAATTCTTTAAAAAAAGAAAAAAAAAAATTGGAAATTTTTTTTTTTTTACTCACCTCTAAATACCTGTTGCTAGGGGGTCCCTCGTAGTCTGCCTTCTTCCTTGTCCGGGCTGGTGACATCACTTCCTCTCGCGCTGCACATTCACCTGGGACCTGTCACGTGTCCCAGGTGACTGTACGGTGTATCACGAAGGCCTGCTCCGCTCGCGCATACGCAGTGGGAGCCCGGCTGTGAAGCCACAGCCGGGTGCCCACAGTACGCAGGACGGCGCCGCGAGCGGAGCGGGGAATGAGGGGGGGCTTTGTTACCCCGCATCGCTGGACCCTGGGACAGGTAAGTGTCCGATTATTAAAAGTCAACAGCTGCAGTATTTGTAGCTGCTGACTTTTAATTTTTTTTTAGGAGATACTCCACTTTAAGAATAGATTTAGCTTTAACTAGTATGCAGCAGAGTTGAGAGACTAGTACTTCTTATTGAAGTATTCTTTCAGAGACCATTTGTTTAGTGACTGGTTTCATTTTAAGAACTGTTGCATGTAAGCTGTAATTTCAGAAAATATAACTGCTTTTGTGAAAATGCACCAACTGATTTCCGTGGTTTAACAGTAATACCCACGTGGAAGAATAGAAAAATAGGACTTGTATGCGGTCACTCCTCCTTCTCAGAATGTCAGCTTAGCAGATGACAATGTTAGGCTGCTGCCACACAAGTAGAAGTAGCGTTGTCAGTCTGCGATGTGTGGTCATTGGGCTGCCTATCCTATAGACCTGATGGGCCACCCAACTGATGGACTGCATGGCAAGCTGACAATGTTGCTGCTAATTTCGAGGCAGTGGCTTAGCATTGTCAGCCTGCAAGAAAGAGAACTGTTACTGGCAGGATATTCCAGTAATATACGATGCAACAGGTTCAAAATACCAAACATACATACTCCCCTAGGTGGATGCAGCATCACTGTAATGCTGCATCTGTCCCCTGCTAACTCTAATGCCCCGTACACACGAGCGGACTTAAGTCCGACAGACTTCCAAAGGAGTTCCGTCGGAGTTCTGCTGGAATTCCGACGGAGTTCTGACAGACTTTTCGGCCGAACGGACTTGGCCACACACAATCACACTAAACTCCGACGGATTCGAACGTGATGACGTATGACCCGACTCGAATAAGGAAGTTCATAGCCAGTAGCCAATAGCTGCCCTAGCGTCGGTTTTAGTCCGTCGGAGTAGCATACACACGAGCGGAGTTTTCGAAGGGGACCGGGTCCGGCGGAGTTCCTTCGGGAAAATTTGAAGCATGTTCCATATTCTAAAGTCCGTCAGACTTTGGTGAATCAAAAGTCCGTTGCAGCCCACACACGATCAGATAGTCTGACGGACTCGGTCCTTCGGACTTTGGATGTTGAAAAGTCCGCTCGTGTGTACGCGGCATAAGACTGAGAACTGAGAGATCAAAGACTGCAGAATGCTCAGTTCTCTGTCTTTAGTGAGCTGAGAGTCAGTGACTGTCAGTTACCACACTGTGCTCTGCCTCTCCAGTGCTCACTGGAGCACTGGGCTGTGGAGGGGGTGGGAACAGCTGGCTCAGCCAACTGCTGATCAGGCAACAGGGCAATCCCAACATTAAAGTTAGGATCCCTCCAGAGTCTGGACCAGTTGAGTGATGTCAGCCAACAGCAAATTGCAGCCCAGTGACAGGAGTACAGAACTACGTGTACTCCTGTGACCTACAGGGGAAGTAGGGCCCAAAGAGCTTTTTTATAGCTTAAAAAGTATAAATAGTGCTTTAATGCTGGTTGATTTTAAGAAGAAAAAAATAACAAATACAGCAAAAAAAACATCAAGGCAACAATCATAAAAAAGCAAATATAAAAAAAATTAAATATCATACAATACATTCATACTATTACAAACATAACAGGAAATGGTGTATATCTAATGGCCTTCTCGTATCGCGCTAACATATCATATGTATTCCCTGATGAGAAAAAAAAAGAAGCCTCATGAAAAGGTGGAGACTCTCCCCCAAAAAAGAAAATCCAATAATCTTTCTCCCAGATGGATCTAAGGGTTACCATGCCTCTCTAATTAATTCATACCTTTCACATCCTGAATAATTAATGCCCCATACACACGGTCGGACGTTCCGACAACAAAATCCATTGGATTTTTTCAGACGGATGTTGGCTCAAACTTGTCTTGCATACACACGGTGGCACAAAGTTGTTGGAAAATCCAATCGTTCTGAACGCGGTGACGTAGAACATGTACAACGGGACTATAAACGGACCAGTAGCCAATAGTTTTCGTCTGGTAATTTATTCTGAGCATGCGTGGCACTTTGTCCATCGAAATTGTCTACACACGATTGGAATTTAAACAATTGGATTTTGTTGTTTGTTTGTTTTGTTGTTTAGATCCTGCTCTCAAACGTTGTGTGTCGGGAAATTCCAGCGGATAAAGTCCGATGGAGCCCACACACGATCATATTTTCCGACAACAAGATTCTATCGTACATTTTCTGTTGGAAAGTCCGACGTTGTGTACAGGGCATAAGTGCGTATCTCTTTATATATCTTGTGAAGCTTTATAAATTAGCCCACCCATTGACTCTTTACCATAAAGGTGATGATAGGGGAAGGGGGAAAAAAACAGGGGGGGTGGACCCTAACCGGCCTCAACCTGACTTCCATCCGCTATCTCTTTTACATATTATGGGGATTCCTCCAACGCTCCCTCCCTTCCTCCAAAGTGTTTTCATTACCTACATATCTCATGTAAACCAAGGACTGTTTAAACTCAAACCAACTACTCCAAGTTTCGTGAAAATTTAAATAGGAATAGTTTTTTAGATGTATCAACTCTTCCATTAACCTGGATCTATCTATCTCTCTAAACCTTTCCAACATAGTTGGTGTTTTCTTTCATTTCCAATATTTCGGGCTTAAAGTGGAAGTAAATCCAACGATTTAAACAGTTAAAAAAAAAAGGCATGCCGGGAATGCTAACTGCACATTGGCTGTGCTCTCAGCCAAACTATCAAACCATCCAATGGCAGGTGTCATAACGAATCACATGTGCAGCACCATAGCAGTTGAAGATTAAACAGAGGCAAAGATGGCAGCTTCCTTGGCTGAAAACGATAGGGGAGTTTACTTCCAGTTTAATATTTTTGCTGTATTTAACAAGAATGGAATGATGGATTGATTTTATATTTTTTCTTTGGCTTACTAGTCGCATGGAATAGACATTGCAAAGCTATAAATAGTGAAACATGACACCAACCATATTGAAAAATAGTAATAGTTTTTTTTTTTTTTTGTAAACTTAAAGCTTCATTGATTTTATTTGTTAAATCAGTACAAAGGACAGTACTTACATTGAATAGCAAGTGCCCCCTATGCCGATGGCTGTTCTTTTCATTTAAATCTTCAGTCCTCTTCTCCACCCCCAACTACACTTGCAGCAGTCATTTTCTGGTGTTGTGGGGCTTAATATAAGCAGCTAGACTTGTCATGGGTACTCGTCAAGAGTGCCAGCTATGCCTGCCCTTACCCTTCCTCTGCTCCATTAAAAAAGCTTTACTAGCTTCCCGCAATAAACAGCGCTCTATGAATGAAGGAGCTGGAGCTTTTAATGAACCGACTGTCCTCCATTCATAAAGTACTTTTCATTGCTGGAATATATAGTACGGATTCTATGAATGGAGGAGGGAGCAGAAAAGGCAAGTGCCTATGACAAGTCCAGTCCTTGTAGTGACCCCTGCAGCACCAGAAGATTACAAAAAGTGATCAAAGAGCAAAGTATGAAGTATACAAACATGGCAAAGTGTCAGGCATTGACTGTGGGGTTAGAAAAGAGTAAAAAGCATTGAGTATGAAGTTAGAAATGCAACAATAAATGTCTTTGTAAATTATGCGGACAACCTATTATTATGAAAGCGTAAAAAAAAAAAAAAAAAAAGAATTTTCACTCCTCAGGACTGGTTTCACTGCTTACATTGCTTAAACCTTCAGTTTACACTGGCACTGTATATAGCAGTAAAATGCTGCAGCCAAAAAAATAATAAAATCATGCCTTAGGAAATGTTAGTTCACTGACTGAAGTACATTAGGAAGAAATGTAGCCAGCTTCCTATCAACAATACAAGCACAGAATGCAACTTTTAGAACCATAAGATCAGAACACTTGTTTGGAAAAGAGATGTGATCATAGCAGAACTAATATATAAAAATTCTTGCTTCACAGCATAAGCCAGAGAAAACAAGTTTTAATTTGAGTAACAACGGGCTCCTAAAAATTCTGTTTAACAGCATAATGTATATGGGGAGCTCTACCCCCCCAAGCCCACCCTTTTTTTAAGCCAATTAGAGCATCAGGCTCTAATCATGTCCTTCTAAAAAGGAAAAAACTCCCATTGAGATCCATGAGTCTGGCCCCCTGCATTTAAATTAAAGGCTGGGGGCATGGATTAGGGGGGCGGCGCCCCTGTGCCCTGTATGGACGAGCCGCCGTTGGACAAGTGGCAGCAAGAGAAATGCAGGACGGGAGGTTGAAAAAGCATGTAGGACCATGGGATAAAGTACTAAATCTGCAAAAAATTTAATTGAGCATTCTTCTTTAACCACTACAATACAGGGCACTTTCACCCCCTTCCTTCCCAGCCCAATTTTCAGCTTTCAGCGCTCTCGCTCTTTCAGTGACAATTGCGCGGTCATGCTACACTGTACCCAAATGAAATTGTTATCATTTTTTTCGCACAAATAGAGCTTTATTTTGGTGTTATTTATTCACGACTCCGTTTTTTTTTTTTTGCGATATAAGCGCAAAAATAGCGGAAATTTGGAAAAAAAACTATATTTTCTTTTTTCTATTTGAAAAGAAATCCAATAAAATCAAATTTTGTCATAAATTTAAGCCAAAATGTATTCTGCTACATGTTTTTGGTAAAAAAAATTCCGTTAAGTGTATAATAATTGGTTTGTGTGATCACGGACATATGTACGCAAATGATCATGTACATATGTGTGCAGGTGATCACGTACATATGTGTGCAGATAATCATTGGGACATGTGATTTTAGTGGGACATATGTGGGGGACATGTTTTTATTATTAGGGACATGTGTTTTTATTATTTGGGGACATGTATGTTTTGGGGACATGTGTGTTTTGGGGACATATGTGGGGACTGTGTTTGTACTGTGTGGTGTGTTGTGTGTGTACACTACACTGATGATCAGTGAGTAAAAAGCTGTAAAAAGCAGCCCATACTCACTGATCATCAGCCGGCTGCAGCGATCTGCTCTCTTCTCCTCAGCGGTGACTTCCGTGTGAGGAGAGGAGAGCCGATTGCCTAGCAACCGGCTGTTTGTTTACATCACATGACGGCCGTGATTGGACACGGCCGTCATGTGATCAGGAGGGCCAATCACAGAGCCCTCCTGCCGATCTGAGATGTGCCGTGTCCGGGTGACACGAGCACATCGGGATCGCGCCGCTGCGCGGGCGCGCGCGCGATCCCGCTGCTCCTGAATGACGTTCCCAAACGTCCTATCAGGAGCAGGCGGCTCCCACCCGGCCGTATATACGCATTGGCCGGGTGGGAAGTGGTTAAAGATGAATTTCAGGTATGGTATATTTTTTTGCATAATGACTTTAGTACACCCTAACTCTAACTATACCTTGGTTGATGTTCCTGGTAGCTGTAAATCACTGAAGTGACCATCGTCACACTTTTGGCCATCATCATCGTTCTTTGCCTTGCTTTAATAAATAAGCACCAAGAAAATCAAATCCCTAACTAGTTGACACTTGATGTTTTGTATTAGTTGTATTATAACTGCCTTTTTACCCCTTTTTAGAAAATACCGTTTTCACCCTTTTTTCATCTTTTTTTTAAATATCTCTGATTTCTGGCTGTCTACATGCATGTGCTCCAGTAGCAGCTGCATGTCTTTTCATAGGGCAGGTGTCTTGGTGTTGACAACATTTCATAATGATCATTGGCATTGGCCTCTTATAGTAGTGACAGGGTGACAACATCTTGTCAGTTGAGAGACAGTGACAGAGCGTTGTTACTCTATATCACAAAAGTACCTAAAACGTCATTGCATGAAAGCTGTAGATTTCAAAAAAATTTACAATTACATTATTATGGTAATGATTGAAAGAGATTTTACTGATTTATGCTGTTTTTCTGCTTGCTCCCTGATCATTTATTTAATGTGGTCATTCTTTACATGTGGTCTACCTTTTCCTTTTTATCACTTTGCTGACTGCATCAGGTTTGGAATGACTGGTTATTGAAATCAGTTGGCAACAGTAGCATGCCATTAATTTTTCTAGTGGAATATTGAACTTAGTTGCTATGGATAACAGAGTATTGCATTTACGGTATTCACATTAATATTACAATTGTATGTTTATGGTAACAAGGGGCGTTACATAGGCAGGCTAATTCTAATCAGGACTCGAATGAATGCAAAAAACATGTACTGAAAACATTATTAGTGCCGTGTGCACCGTGAGGGCATTGTGCAATACATATAAAATAGAATACAATTATATACAGAACTTACAAATTTCCATTACACTTGTTCCTCAACTCTTATAGGACAAATATAGTTCCTTCAGAATGCTGATCTTCTCATGTATATTAGATGTTATCGATATATACAGAGTTTTCCAAATTTGAGTGCCAGGCCCTATTTTACCAGCCTCTGGCATGGACTTGTTTTTTTAATACAAATTAGACAGGTGTGCTTCATTTCTTGTGGGACAAATATGTTCAACACAATGCGTGACAAATCCAGATGCCATGCTTTCTGGCATGTGTATTTTTTGATTTACAAAGTCTATTTTTTGTACACCTTGACTGATTTAAAGTG
Organism: Lithobates pipiens; assembly: GCF_037356315.1. Lineage (NCBI taxonomy): Eukaryota > Metazoa > Chordata > Amphibia > Anura > Ranidae > Lithobates > Lithobates pipiens. The sequence goes on from NW_027507903.1 coordinate 144,094,913, forward strand.
CAGAGACCGGCTCGGCTCTTATGCACAGATATACAATTATGTGCCTTCACCTACTGTTTCCTGTACTATAAATTTAGTTAAGAATTGAGCCGGTCTCAGCTCAAAGAACATCATGCTCCAACATGATCACAGGGTACAGAAAGTGAAAAATGCCAGAGGGCCAAAACACTGGGCCCGACACCTGGATTTGTCAAGATCTAGTTATATATATTCCTCATAAAAAGACAAATACAGGAATAAATATGATGTCCTGCCAAAAGTACACTTCGAAAAAAAAAAAAAAAGATACCTTTATAAAAGTTTCTATCGCCTAGATTTCTTAGAGTTGATGATTGCAAAAATACAAAGCGAAGAGAAAATTTACTTCACACTGTAGAATCTTTCTGTTGTTTTCCTAGCATGAAGCTATACTCCATCTGTTCCCTGCAAGTGTAATGCTGATCTTGTCTTTATATAACAAGAAATGGTGAGGCCTAAAAGAGATTGATGAAGCAACGTGCAAACAAATGGATATTGTGTATGTTCCTATGCTGCTGTGCACTGTTTGGCATAACACCCACCTTATCTGCATAAAAAAAACAAGCCTACACATGAAGCCTACACATGAACCGCACGCACGTCTTAATCACCTGAGCTGATTTCCATGCTAAAGAAGAGCAAGGTGTATGGGAAAATCTTCAGCTGTGTTAACTATCTATGATATTACATGATTTATTTTGTCTAGAAGTAACATTGAACACAGAAAATCATATAACTTGCAGCGCTCCAAATACCATTAAATACAAGTGAACAAAAAATTAAATCATGTGTGAAATTCAGTGATCTGAATAAACAAACTGTGATTACATTATATATCAATACGCTGGATGTCAAATTCATCAGACCAGCGAAATATAATAAATAAACAAATGAATAGTCCAAAAAAAGGTCCACCAGATAAATATCCAAGTGCAAATTCTTTTGGGTTCTAGTATGGCTATATTGCACGGTCACCAGAAAAACAGGCTGCTCACTTAAGTGCGGCCACTTCTGAAGATTCAAACCAGTCACACACCCAAAGCCTAGGTTCACACTGACGCGGATTTGAAATTGTGCAAGTTCAGCTGAACTCACGCAATTTCAAACCCGTATGTCAGTCTGACTTCGGAAGCAATTTCAGAGACCTCTGTGCGGATCCCTGCACAAATGTCTATTGAAATCACCCCCAAAGTTGCCAACAATAGTGCAGGAACTACTTTTGGGAATCAGTGCATCGCACCAATTTGGACGGTGCCGTTGCCGGCAATAGGTGGCGATTCGCCAGATCAAATGTTATCATATGAACGTGGACTAAATTAATTCTTAGGAGCTAGAACTCAGGAGAAGATAAAATCCACTCCAAACCAGCCACCTGAATAAAGTGCCACTCTGTGCAGAAAAAGTGCTTTAAACCTCAGCCTCCACACACATGCAATGCACACTCAGAGCCTTTTTAGCTGCCAAATCAATGAGCAGCAGGAATAGCTTGTATGGTGGTAATAAACGCAGACATCAATCTGAGAAAATCTCCAATCCTTGAATTGCATCCTCCAGATGGCAGCACTCCTACTTGTTGCTCAACATACACCATAGGCAATAAATGGAAAAACTGTATATATTGTTGTTAATTTAATGAGGAACAATAGCAAGAGTGTACATCCTAAAAACCAAACACATAAAAACAAAAAGAAGTGAGCCCCTTGGACTTACATCAATCGCCACCACTCTGTGCTCCAATGTGGCGGCTTGACATCACTACACAAGCTCTGCCCAAACATTGAACACAAATAACCGGCGACTGCCTTGGCTCCAAGTACTTATCAGAGAGAAAAGCAGCGGCAAAAGGAATGCAGAAAGAAAAGGGGCTGGCAAAGTACATGGAAATAAAAATTGAGGAGAACATTCTACTTTAATGGATTCTTTGTGATTGGTAGCTATCATTTCTATGCATTGCCCTAAAGCCCAACACCATGAATACTAAAAGATTTCCCTCACAGAGGGGCTGCATCCACATTACAAGGGTTGATGACTTCAGAGGACCATAGACTGCTGGATAGAGAAGAAGAAGGTACAGGGACCAGTCTAGTGGAGGATCCAACACCAGTTCAGGATCAGGTAAGTAAAACTGCTGTATAGAGTCCCTTTAAATGGAAATGAGTGATTAACACTAGCACTGCAGGAACAGCCTCACTGCATGGGAGGACTAGTTTTGGCAGAGATCAGCTTTGGGAACAAACCCTATTGTACAGCGGTTGTCACTGTTTATACAATATCTGTGACAAAAGTCCATGTGTATGGTAGGGCCTGGTTAAAGTTCACCTGTGCCCACACAATTTGGGCTTGATCACAGAGATTATCTGTTATGTGATCAAACCCATACTGAATGAAACATTAGAGGTGGGCCTGCAATGTGCTTTGTCGATCTTTAATAAAGTTAGATGCGACCTGACATCACTGGTGTGCAACTTCCTTCTTTAACAGATACATTGTCATTCCTAGAAAAGGATCCATTTTGACAACAAATACTCATGTCTTTTAGACCGGGAAAGAGAACAATATACTTCAGACTTGTGGGTCCAGGAAGAATCACAATGACACAGTAATGTTAGACCCCCAGATGTGGTGGGGGGTGCTACAATCTGTCAGGTGTATATTGATGACTGTGCCTATTATGGAAGACTTCTCTCCACTTCCCCTTCTGACGCCCATCGTTGGGACAGAATAGAAGGAGAATTATTCACAATAGGTAAACCCCTATGCCCAAGCTACCCAATCAGGGAGCCACGCACACACACACACAATTCTGGTGTATTAGTATATACTTATGACAGTGTGAATAATGGCAGCCATGAAAAGAGCTGTAATGGAGCAGAATAACAGTTGTGAATACACAGAGTGACAAGGCTTGAGCAACTGTTAACAATAAATATATGTAAATGGTCTTGTACTGTGTGTGTTTACTTTTTTCAAATAAGTTATAGACCTTCCTGTATATTAACCACTTAAGGACCAGGCCCCTTTTTGCGATTCGGCACTGAGTCACTTTAACTGACAAGTGCTTGGCAGTGCATTGGAGGTCACAATACTCTGTAAGGAAAGCCCCACATTCCTAATCTGGATATCAGAGTGTTTTCTACAGGTGGGTGATGTTTCTATGTTCACCCTACTCACTAGGTACCTTTCCCTGCGCTATTTTCTTTTCCCTGTCAAGCAGGGTTTCTTTCCCTAACCTACAACTTGCTCCATGCACTCCTTAATGTTTTAGATACCTTTATTTATAAGGTCCTACACAGGGCCGCTGTTAGAAATCATGGGGCCCCGTACAGCCTACCCGACTGGGCCCCCTTTAACCCCGCCCTCGACCCCATCCTAGGCTCCTCACCTGACCCAACCTCTGCAGATTTGTCACCGTTTACATATGCACACGTGTTCATTATTGTGCATGAATACAGGGGGACAGAGGCAGTTTAATAATGTTTTCAATTTTATTTTATTACAAAAAAAATGTACACTGTATCTTTAATTTCCTTTTGTATCTCTTTTATGAACAACCTCCCTTCTGATAGCATAGGGCAGTGACAGGTCATCCTTCTGGAGAGGTCTCTCCTCTGGCCTCCAAAGCAGTTGATCAAACAAAGATCGATTTGATCAGATGTTTGTTTAAGCCAGTAATGGCTTGCTTATATGAGACCATGTAAGTAGGAAGCACATCATCAGCTCCTCTCACTGTGTCCCAGGAACTGGATGTTGCTGCCCACATCCTTAATGGGACCCCTGATTGAACGGGAGAGCAACGGTGGTGAAACCCCCTTCCACTGCCTGCAAAAGTAATCCAGGGGCTTCTTAGCCACTAAGATTACTTTTACTTTGTGTAGACTTTTTGGGGCTAAAAAATAATATCCTGATCATTGCTGCTGCAGCCATGACCAAGACATCACCCTTCCAATCCAGCAATGTACCAGTACATTGCTGGACAGAAAGTGGTTAAAGGGGGGTGATTGGGAGGCACATGTTTACTGCCCCCCAAGGAAAGTGTAAAGTAGCATCTCACAGCATTTTATGATTATCAGAATTATGGAAATTACAGAGGCAGCACAGTCAGCATGTGCTCTGTCATGGATCTGTCAGTGTCACATGGCTTTTGGGTGCTGACTTTGTTAACTGTGTGTTACAAACTTTAACCCTGCAATAGCATACAGCAATAACAAAGTAAGCACCAAACAGCAATATGACACACTGACAGATCCATGACAGAGCACATGCTGACTGTGCTGCCTGCATGAGTATCATAATGCTGATAATCATGACCTGCTATGCTGTGTGTCAGTGTGTAAGCCTACCTACACGAGACAGTGAGGATTCTATCTGCTGTTCTCCACTCACTCTGCAGTGCAGGTCCAGCCATGCTGTCCTCCAGGTTCTTGCTCCCTCTCATCCACTGAGCTGCCTGTCGCCTCATCTCAGTCTCGGCAGTCGGCATGGGAGGCGGAGCTAAGTGGAGCCTTGTATTATCACTCCGCCAGGGAAGGCAGTGGCAGCCGGATCTATTTAACTAGCAGAGCAATATGCGGTGAAGCTTTATGTACATGCGCCCGAAAAAGGAAAAATAGTCCAAGCGCTGTGCTCACCCTCTGGGCCCCTCTGTAGAACAGATGGGGCCCAGCAAAATGTAATTACAACCCCCCCTCTTTCTCTAAGCAAGTATTAGTGGGGGAGAACTTAGTTTAGAAAGCTCTAGTTTTTAATTTGCAGAAATTAACTGTAAAGCTGACCGGGCCCCCCTGTGGAGCTGATGGGGGCGGGCCCAGTACAACAGGGCTGGCTGTACTGCCCTATCAGCGGCCCTGGTCCTACACCAAGATGGCTGCCAAACCAGATGTTGCAACTGATATTCTGAGACACCAATGGAACCCCTAAGGGCACAATTCCCTCTAAAGCCTCTCTGCTCCATCTCTACAGCAGCACAGTGCCACCTACTAGATGGGTGAAAACCTGCACAACCCTACAAACCCACAGAATAATCCCTTCCGTCCAAATTTAAAAAAATAAACGTTTTTGCTGGAGATGGGGCTTATAATGACACTAAACCATATTCCTATTCTTCAAAAAAATCCGAACATCCACTACTTAAGGGCCCTTTAATCTATTTTTCATTAAATTGTTTTAATGTCTCTTTGTAACATCCTCCGTAAGCTCTTGTACCTCTTTGTTCCCCTCTTTATTCCATTTATTAGGACCGTGCAGTGCACGTTAGTTTCAGTCACATGCACTGCTCTATGCACACTACCAATCCCATACTCAATAGTCCATAGTCTATCTCAGGAGTAAACAAGAGAGGGTGGCAACATTCCTACATATAATGGGACTTTGGAGAAGGAACTTAGCCACCCATTAACAGAAAGGCAGAACATAGCAGAAATATTGAGATTTTGAGGAGACTCAGAGCAATAGAAAGTACTTTCTGAGATATTAATACATGCTTGAATAATTTTTTTTTTTTTTAAAACAGAATTTAGTGTTGCTTTAAATGACTTCTACTGCAGTCACTTGGTTCAGAATGTGATTTCCTTGCGTTTGAGCTTTCTGCGATTAGCAGAATTTCCTATTCATCATCAGAATCTGCTGATTTCCACGGCCCAGCTAATGACAAAACCTAATCTTTTCTAAGTCTATGAAGAACATGCCGGCTTATGTCTGGTGTATCTGCTCATTTTTACAGCGGATGTTCGCACCTGAATAACACTTCTGTAAGCAATTATAGATCATTATAGAATTCCAAACTTTATACAGCCAAGTCCTCCAGCTCAGGTTGCACATTTTATTTTACTGAAGACCTTTGGATGGTTTCCTGGAATTTATTTTCCATTTATTTCGTTTTTTTATTTTTTATTATTAAAATATGAAGAACAAAGGATCATGTGCAGCCCCAGACACACAGATACTTGCCGTGCGGTTTTCGGTACTAGAATGTTTTTATTACACGTAGAAGTGCGGCGTGTAAGTGAAATATTTCCGTCAGTGAATCACCTCTGTGCGAGATGAGAGGAGCTCCTCCTCTATTCATTCTCTATTGCCATCTGCTCCCGTGACAGATCATCTTAAAAACACACATTGAGTGCTCCCAATGGTCAAACAACTCTTCTTCTTCCAGGCAAGACAGAGACGAGTGCAGAAGGAGCATGGCACAGTGTCTGAACTTGTATTTCTTTCTACGGGAGCAGGTGGAAGCGTCTGCTGTTACAGATGAGAAGACACAAAGAAATATATATCACTGTAAGGTGAACAAAGGTGAACGAACAATGGCACTGACTTGTGTCTTGGTCCAGATGGCAACACACATCTCCTAAAGCAATACAAACTACACTTAATCTAATGTTCTCATCAAATCAGGGGTATCAGATAGCCATGAAACACATGATGTGAGAAGCGGACAATTCTACACTAGGGGCCATTCTCTTCATAATCTCATTACCATCATGCACGAATGATTAGCAGAAAGCTCATGTGCCAGTTTCAGATCATCACTCTTCTACAGCCTAACAGATGTAACCTTGTATGTTTTCATACGCTAACATTTTGCATCTACCATAACCCCGTGCCTATATGATAATGCATTGCTGATATATCATTTGCTATGAATCACAGAGAATGTCACATTGTTACAAAACTTCCAAATCATTAACATTAGTGACACTAAAATCTGCTTGAAAAATCAAGTATGTATTCTTAAAGCAGTAATAAACCCCAAAACAGAAGTGTAATATATTGCAGCTTATCAGTGTTTAAAGGCGGTGATAGTGTTGCCACCTCATCCCTTTAAACCCGAAAACATATGATCTGCACAGGTTCTGAGGCTAATTAAATGCAGATAAGGCAACAAGTGAGTTTAATTACCACCTTAATCAGCCACAGAACCTGTGTAATTAATGGGTGTTCAGGTTTAAAGGGATGAGGTGGCAACCCTAGGTGGTGTCTGCATTCGTTTTCTTTTTCTTGGGCCTTTACTGCTATATTTTCAACTGATGATCCTGTGAATAACACATTACCTGTCTCCACTGTGGATGGAGGAGCAATGGAGACACTTTTAGACAGCAGCATTTCCATTCTAGGGGGAGGGTATTGTTAGATGCACTAGCATTTAGACAGAGTCTAATAAATTGAAGTCAAACTTTTTAAAGTGGGAGTAAACTCCCTATGCTTTTTACCTATAGGTAAGCCTATAATAAGGCTTACCTATAGGTATAGTAAATATTTCCTAAATTTGCACCATTTAGGATATAGTTAGTTACTTTAGATGTAGCCGATTACGTCACTGGCACATCCACTCTGAAGGAACGGAATACCCGTACCAATCGTTCAGAGCCACGCCGTAAACAGCAACTCCAGTGCGCATGTATGGGAGTGATGCCATGGTTGGTTCAGGCAAATCCAATAGTTGAAGTCCGCGGACCCGGAAAGAAGACTAGGTGAATATGGAAGCACCTTCAGTGGTGAAAGCGCACCACTGGAGGGCTTAGTTTTCAGGTAAGTCTGTCATAATGTGCTAGTATACGATGCATACTAGCACAATATGACTTAACCACTTGCCGACCAGCGCACGACGATGTACGTCGACAGAATGGCACGGGCAGGCAAATGGGCGTACATGTACGTCCCTTTAAATTTGCCGCCCTGCCATCGGGAGCGCACCGGTCGGGACCCCCGTGAGTCCGGTCGCGGGAACCGCGGACTCGATCGCCGCGGGCATCCCCGCGATCGTCTCACGGAGCGGCCAAATGAAGAAATGCCGTTGTAAACAGCATTTCTTCATTCTGCCTAGCAACTAGTGACGCTGATCTCTGCTCCATGTGATTGGAGCAGAGATCAGTGTTCACTAAATGAAAGCCCAACCCCCCCACAGTTAGTAACACACCCCTAGGAACACTTAACCCCTACACTGCCACCCACTGGTTAACCCCTTTACTGCCAGTGTCATTTACACAGGAATCACTGCATTTGTATAGCAGTGATTACTGTATAAATGACAATGGTCCCAAAAATGTGTCAAAAATGTCCGATGGGTCCCCCACAATGTCGCAGTCACAATAAAAATCGCTGATCGCCGCCATTACTAGTAAAAAAAAATAATAAAAAATAATTAATAAAAATGCTATAAAACTATCCCTATTTTGTAAACGCTATAACTTTTGCGCAAACCAATCAATAATCGCTTATTGCGATTTTTTTACCAAAAATATGTAGAAGAATACGTATCGGCCTAAACTGAGGGAAAAAAATTTTTTTGATATATTTTTGGGGGATATTTAATTTAACAAAAAGTAAAAAATAATGCGTTTTTTTCAAAATTGTCGCTCTATTTTTGTTTATAGCGCAAAAAATAAAAACCGCAGGAGTGATCAAATACCACCAAAAGAAAGCTCTATTTGTGGGAAAAAAAGGACGTCAATTTTGTTTGGGAGCCATGTCGCACGACCGCGCAATTGTCAGTTAAAGCGACGCAGTGCCGAATCGCAAAAAGTGGTCTGGTCTTTGACCAGCAAATTGGTCCGGTCTGAAAGTGGTTAAAGACAAACTGCAGCCGCCTCACATAATTTGTAATAAAAACATCTTTGCCATGCTGAAGCTCCCCTCCAAGCACTTTGCATATTATTTTATATATACTGCAATTCTGTAGTTACAAAATATGCTGCAGAAATCTCCCTCCACTAAGTCTGTCTGCATCCATTTTAACTGTGGGCAGCTGAAGCTGCTGCCTGTTCACTTCCTGGATTTACACAGAGGCAGACCTCCAGCTCTGATGGTCCTCTTATGACTCCTCCCCCTCCCTTTCTGGCAAACTCTCACAAGAGTGAGAAAGAGAGCTGTGCATGATGTGATAAGCCTAGGTTTTTACCAAGAAACAGGAAGTGTGCTGTATAAGATATTTACTGGCAGAAAAAAAAAAATGTTTAACTATCCAAAGTTAAAACAACAAGGGTAAAAGATTTAATAGATGGAAAGTTGAAAAAATGTTCGAAGGTCCGCTTTAAACTGCCCTGGGCCTGATTTTTACATTTTTTTGGGATGCGGCTTACTACTGCTTTAAAGCGATGTTCCAGCCGTAAAAAAATTTTTTAAAGTCAGCAGCTACAAACACTGTAGCCGCTGACTTTTAATAAGTACACTTACCTGTCCAGGGTGCCCTTGATGATCGGCCGATCCGTCCCTTGTATCATATGCCGGTACCGCCATCCTCACTAAGGAAAACAGCCAGCGGAGCCTTGCAGCTTCACTGCCTGTTTCCTACTGCGCATGCACGAGTCCCCCGGCGATTTCTGAATGGGCGGCTGTCTTCTGTGACACACACAGGTTCTAGAAGACACTGCGCCCAAATTTCCCAGAAATCAACTTGAGGAGGAGAAGACTGAAGATCACCGTGGAATAGGAAGTGGCAGATTAGGACGATCTGCCTAGCAACATGCATTTTTCTTTTCAAGTTTTTTGTTGCATTTGTATGTAATTTTTTTTTTTAGGGTGGACCTCCACTTTAAGTAGTTACAGCAAGTATTTTTTTTCTTCTTTAGGCTATGTTCATTCTGATCCAACGTGAAAGTCGTACAACTTCTGATCCGCCTTTTCACTGCAACTTTAGTCTGACTTTGATCCCACTCAATGTGACTTTTTACACTCTATGGCATTGAAGTTGTATCGAAGTTGGACCAAAGTAGTGCAGGAACCTTTTCTAAAGTCGGAACGACTTGTGTCAGATCAGTTAAGACGGCTCTCATAGGGAAACATTGAATTTCACATGTCATCAGACTTGTGGTCTCACAAGATGGATCCCATGTCCCACCAGTGTGAATTGGGCCTTTAGGATAAAGGTTTTACATAAATGAATAAAAACTGCAGGATCAACAGGTGGAAATAAAGGAAAGAATCCTAAAGAAAAATAACCAAATTCAGCCACCACATCTAATAATTAGTATTGCAAATATTACATTTTTACTTTAGGATTTAATACAGTTGTAACTCAGAAAAGTACAGTCTGTTTTCTCAGCCTCCTTTAAATTTCCATATGTTTTTATTTTTTTTTCTGCTGTGATTTGACTCCATGTTAGAGGGTGGCTACATTCGTTCTTCGCGATTCCACTATATATAGGAATATAGTCACCCTCTCTTGCTGGCTCTCAGGATGGACTATGGGATTTGTAGTGTGCATAGAGCAGTGCATATGGCAGTGACTAACCAACACTGCGTGTTCCAAATGCAGAAAGCAAGAGGAAAAGGTTGAGGTTCAGGGGCTAACAAGTAGAGAGAAAACACAAAAAGAAACAATTTCATGAAAAATAGATTACAGGGCCATTAAGTAGTGCTTGTGCATGGATTTTTTTGGAGAATATAGATATTTAAGGGTTGATTTACTATGACCGGGGAGTGCAAAATCGAGGGCAGCTGTGCATGGTAGCCAATCAGCTTCCAACTTCAGCTTGTTCAATTAAGCTTTGACAAAAAAACTGGAAGCTGATTGATTTCTATACAGAGCTGCACCAGATTTTGCACTCTCTAGTTGTAGTAAATTAACAACTCAGTGTCCCTTTAAATTTTTAAATAATACAGACAATAAATATAATACTACTTTGTTTTAAAAGAAACCTACAAACTAGGAAATGATGTATATAACCTATGTAAGATTACTTCTAGCCAACCTTTTGGCATGAAGTAAAAAATCTGAAAGGTCCTTCCATTTACTGTTAGCTTACCACTCATGGGGTGACTAAGTGATGGAGAAAGTGGGAAACCATGTCCCATTTATTATTTTTTCCCCATGAAATAAGTGACACCAGCAGTGCTGCTCTTGTCCTCTCCACATTCACGTTAAATGGGAAGATCCCTGCAAATTTTTGGAGAGCTTTACAGTGCTTATTGGATTTCCTGCCCTAAGGGGGTACTCATTTTGTGCCTGCATAACCAACCACCCCTTAATGTCCAAAGGCCACCTTTACCTAGGATTTATAAGCATTTATTTCTTCACCTTTGCCTACAACAGGTCAACGTTTATTCCTTCAGTGAATTATCATGGTACAATAAGGCATTATATTTTACTCCTAATAAAACCACTAATAAAAAATAGGTTGCTGAATAAGAAAAAGGAAAGCTCAATAAGATGTGTAAAGAGAACTAATCCACTGCAGTCCCTCAACAACCTTCTGTTTGCTGAGCTGACTGTGGTCATTTTAAATCAAATTAGTTTCTAGCTTACTGCACTTAAAAAATGGAACTTCTGCTTTAAGTGAAGGTGACTCCCTGACAAGCCACATTTGTAATGTCAATTTTTTTTTGGGGGGGGGGGGCGGAAACCCTCTTTTTAGAGGGATCCAGCTCCCACTTCCTCCCGGGGCACCGGGTCCCAGATGATTGCCCGGCCAGTCACAGTGCACAGCACGGCTCACGCATGCCACAGCTGGGCCCCCACAGTGACAATTCTGGCACCACAGAGACGAGGGGGAGAGGAGCGGGGTTAGTTCACCTGCATTGCTGGACTGTGGGAGAGGTGAGTGTCCAATTAATAAAAGTCAGCAGCTACACTTTTTTTGTAGCTGCTGACTCTTATATGGATGGAACTCCGCTTTAATCATTGTATTATGCATTTCAGAATCCCAATGGAGTTCATGACAATATATAATACAAGCGTTATTTTCTTTGCAAGTCTTGAATTTACACAAGTGCAAAGTGCATAGAGTCAACTTAACTGCCTCTATTTAAATAAATGGGGAGAAAATACAACCTCTGTTCACTAATAGCTATTATAGGAAAGTTAGTCTCTCCTTATATATATATATATATATATAAATATATATACATACACCCACACATTATATTACCAAAAGCATTGGGGCACCTGCCTTTACATGTACATGACCTTTAATGGCATCACAGTCTTAGTCCATACTGTTAAGAAACACATTAACCTTTCAATTTATCACCATTCAGCCAAACTTTTCCAAACTTTTCCTTTGATTTTTTGGCTCAAAAATGTCACCACCACATTTTCGATTTGCGCCCATTAACTGGGCAATAAATGAACGAACTGTTCAAATTACAGATTTTCTAACTATTTTTCGTCTAGTATATGGCCACCAGACTGGGATGCCATTAAAGTTCACGTGCGTGTATAGGTAGGTGTCCCAATACTTTTGGTATTATAGTGTGTGTGTGTGTGTATATATATAATATATATATATATATATATATATATATATATATATATATATATATATATATATATATATATATATATTTATATATTTATACATATATATATATTAAGATTGGGGTGATCAGACTCAAGAGGTAGGTGCGTCTTCAGTGAGTACGCCAGTCCAAAAATGTATTTTTAAGGGCCTGGTAGCCCACTTTTATTTATAAGCATGGAAAAGTTCAAAAGACATCAGTAGCCCACACAGGGGGGTTCCACCATCACTGTGTCTTGCACACTCAATACTATAGCCTCCTGACTTACATTCTTGCCATATGGCTCATTCAGGCATTTAGCCTAGGCCTTAGCTCTTCTCCTAAGAACAAAGGAGTTTCCTAGAGTTAAGCTTTCTCCTAGCTTACTCCTGATCAGCGCCTTGCTGCTCTGTCACCAAGTACATCTGCCTCCTATAGACATGCATGCTCTGGCTGCCCCATGTAGCCTCTGACTCCTACAGAGGAATGGGAGTCCACCTGACTCCCATACACAGACCCCACTGTCTGTTGGGTGGGGCCCTGAGACATAGTCAGGTCACAACAAAATAGCCCAGCACACAGCTGTGCAATCAGCATGCCTTTCTCTCCAAAATCTGGCGTAAACCAGGCAGCACAGGGTCCCACTGCCACAATCTCTCTCTCTAGATAGATAGATAGATAGATAGATAGATAGATAGATAGATAGATAGATATCTATATATATATATATATATATATATATATATATATATATATATATATACCCATATTTATCGTTGTATAACACACACAAGCGTATAACACTCACAGGCGTATAACACGCACATTCATTTTAAGAGGGAAGTTTCAGGAAAAAAAACGTACATTGTAAATAAGGAACTTTGACGCAAAATAAAGGTCAGTGCCCATCTGCAGCCTCACAACCGCCATCAATGCAGCCTCACCATTGCCATCAATACAGTCTGATCGATGTCCATCTGCAGATTCTCCTTGTATGCAATTTGTCACTGTGCCTTCTGCCGCCATCTCTGTCCTCTCTAGGCTGCAGATGGACATCGATCAGACTGTATTGATGGCAATGGTGAGGCTGCATTGATGGCGGTTGTGAGGCTGCAGATGGGCACTGACCTTTATTTTGCGTCAAAGTTCCTTATTTACAATGTGTGTATATATATATATATATATATATATATATATATATATATATATATATATATATATATAGATAGATAGATAGATAGATAGATATAGATATAGATATATCTATATACATAGATATATCCCTATCTATATATATAAAATTATATATATCAATTATTGTACAGTCAGTTAAGCAATAGTGTTGCACTTGCTGGATTAAGGAAGAAATTACTTGGATCCACGCAGTATTTTTTATACACATATTTCGGATTATAATTTTTATTTTAGGATATATAATTAGCAGAAGTAAGAATAGGGAATGTAGAATATCACGAACCCATACACACAAAAAAAATCCCCCTTTGTTAGTTTTGATGCATCTATAGCGGGAATGTATCTTACCCTTTCATACAGTAGTCAGGTTATATAAGTTTAGAATTTACATTTTCTGTTACCCTGGTCGAGTGTTTGAAGTGAACACGGTCTATTCCCCCCATCGATCCTGTAAGAAAAATGCTCTACACAGGGGGTTTGGAGGCGAGGGCAAGGTATAAAAACCAATTTCTCACTATACTTGCATCAGAACATTGCCACACATGAAATAGAACTGAAACAAGACTATAAATTGCCTTTTTTAATAATTCAGGAATGTTTTTTTGTCATAGATGTATCTCAGCAATATGTCACAGGTGTAAAATCTATTAACAGCACTTAAGATCATCATTCGGTAAGGAGGGGCCACTATGTAAATCTGGTATTTATTAGTCATAGTTTTTCACCTAGATGATAGGATATAATCAGTTTAAATCTTGTGCTTGTCAATTAATCAACGGGGGACTGAGCATGCAAGAGATAAGGACAATTAGCTTGCTTTAATCTACAAACACTGCATATTTAAAAGGATTTTATGAAATAATTTGAAGAATAGTTATAATTAGTCGCCCTTAGTCCATATCTCTAAGGATTACATGGTAAAGACAGAAGATTATCTAGCAAAAGAATAATCATAGGCCTGTAGGTCACACAGTTTGTTTATTTCTGTGTTAGGCTGCTCAGTGAATAAATTAAGTCTCAAGCCAATCTTGGTGATCAATATGGGATTGATTGAAATTGTACACAGCATGAACGCACAGGGCATTAAAGAGCAAGGCTTTGATATTGAACTTTTATAAAGCGAACTCAAATTTGTCATTGTCTAATGAATGCATTGCCACAAATCTATTTTAACATTCTATTTTTAAAGTGCATGACACTATGAATTAACCTTTAGTGATGGACGAACTTCCGACGGGACGTTTCGCGAACGCGAAACGCGAACGGACACAAACGTTCGCGAAAACGACCGTTCGCCGCGGGCTCCATTGACTTCAATGGGAGGCGAATTTCGCAAACCTTTAGGTCGAATTTGCGGCCACGGGGTAATTATTAGGGGGTAGCACGTAGTCCCACCACCTGGACAATAGCATAATACATGTATGAGGTGAATTTGGGATCGATAACTACAAGCATTTTTTTTTTATTTGGGAAATTGTTCTGACAATTCAGGACTATGGAGCTAATGAAGGCAATGGAGGAGAGGGAAGGTCAGGGACCAGGGTAGGCAAACAAGAGGGTGCAGGAGATACAGAGCACTGACAGCAGCACCGTAATACAGAGCACTGACATCAGCACCGTGACATACAGCGCTGACAGCAGCTCCGTGACATACAGCGCTGACAGCAGCTCCGTGACATACAGCGCTGACAGCAGCTCCGTGACATACAGCGCTGACAGCAGCTCCGTGACATACAGCGCTGACAGCAGCTCCGTGACATACAGCGCTGACAGCAGCACCGTGACATACAGCGCTGACAGCAGCTCCGTGACATACAGCGCTGACAGCAGCTCCGTGACATACAGCGCTGACAGCAGCTCCGTGACATACAGCACTGACAGCAGCTCCGTGACATACAGCGCTGACAGCAGCTCCGTGACATACAGCGCTGACAGCAGCACCGTGACATACAGCGCTGACAGCAGCTCCGTGACATACAGCGCTGACAGCAGCTCCGTGACATACAGCGCTGACAGCAGCTCCGTGACATACAGCGCTGACAGCAGCTCCGTGACATACAGCGCTGACAGCAGCTCCGTGACATACAGCGCTGACAGCAGCACCGTGACATACAGCGCTGACAGCAGCTCCGTGACATACAGCGCTGACAGCAGCTCCGTGACATACAGCGCTGACAGCAGCTCCGTGACATACAGCACTGACAGCAGCTCCGTGACATACAGCGCTGACAGCAGCTCCGTGACATACAGCGCTGACAGCAGCACCGTGACATACAGCGCTGACAGCAGCTCCGTGACATACAGCGCTGACAGCAGCTCCGTGACATACAGCGCTGACAGCAGCTCCGTGACATACAGCGCTGACAGCAGCTCCGTGACATACAGCGCTGACAGCAGCTCCGTGACATACAGCGCTGACAGCAGCTCCGTGACATACAGCGCTGACAGCAGCTCCGTGACATACAGCGCTGACAGCAGCTCCGTGACATACAGCGCTGACAGCAGCTCCGTGACATACAGCGCTGACAGCAGCTCCGTGACATACAGCGCTGACAGCAGCTCCGTGACATACAGCGCTGACAGCAGCACCGTAAGCAGCCCCAGGAGGAAGTCAGCACAGCACAGGGATGGTGTGATCCCCTCATAATAAGAACCCCCAGGAGGAAGTCAGCACAGCACAGGGATGGTGGGAGCCCCTCATAATAAGAACACCCAGGAGGAAGTCAGCACAGCACAGGGATGGTGGGAACCCCTCATAATAAGCAGCCCCAGTAGAAATATGACACCGCTCAACCTCTTCAAAGAGGAGGGTAGGGGCATATAGTACGGTGTGCTTTTTTGGGTCAGGGAAGTGAGCCAAATGAATTAAGAAGGTCTGTGTGCTTGATTCCAAAAATTGTTTATAGACATATACATGGTCTACTGATCACATGTGTTGAATTCCTCCGAGATCCATGCCTCATTCATTTTTAGAAATGTGAGGTAGTTAACACTGTGGTGAGCTAGGCGAGTACGCTTATCGGTCACAATCCCCCCTGCTGCGCTGAACGTCCTTTCGGACAGGACACTGGATGAGGGGCAAGCCAACAGTTCGATTGCAAATTGGGCAAGCTCTGGCCAGAGGTCAAGCCTGCCCACCCAGTAGTCTAGGGGTTCATCACTCCTCAGAGCGTCCACATCGGCCGTTAACCCAATGTAGTCGGACACCTGACGGTCTAGGCGTTCCCTGATGCTGGATCCGGATGACACCTGTCGATGGGTCGGCTGAAAGAATGACCTCATATCCGAAGTCACCAACACATCTTCAAACCGGCCTCTTCTTGCAGGCGCTGTTGGATTGGTACCCGCAAATCCTTCTCTGGGAGTGGGAATTGCTCCTCTGCCAGCGCACGCAAAAGCAGAATGCAGCATTTCTCGAAGCAAGGCCTGGAAGTGCTGCATTCTGACAGCCCTCTGCGACGGCGGTAACATTTCCGCCATTTTGTGTTTGTACCGGGGGTCTAAGTACGTTGCCACCCAGTACTGGTCCTTGACCCTCATGCTTTTTATACGGGGGTCCCTATTAAAACACTGGAGCATGAAGGCCCCCATTTGCACTAAAGTGGAAGCGGTGTGGTGGCCTGGCTCCTGCTCATCATCCAGGATAATGTCGTCCTCTTCATTCTCCTCTCCCCATCCTCGCACAACAGGGATCCCAGAAAGGTTTAAAGCATGCTCTTCTTGCTCCTGCTCATCCGCCCCGGCACCATCCTCCTCTGACTCCTCATCAGACTCCTGTTGTTGACTTGTCTCAGATAGAGTAGCCCCCCCTGGGAATTCATCCAGCATTGCGACTTCCTCATCTTCCCGCTCCTGCTCCTCCACAGCCTGATCAATGACACGACGCAATGCACGCTCCAGAAAGAAGGCATAAGGTACCATGTCACTGATGGCGCCATGGCTGCGACTGACCAGTTTGGTGATCTCCTCAAATGGCCGCAGAAGTCTGCATGTGTCGCGCATGAGCAGCCACTGGCGCGGTGAAAAAAAACCCAGCTCCCCAGAACCGTTTCTTTCGCAGAGTTCATACAGGTAGACGTTAACTGCACGTTTCTGCTGGAGCAGCCTATCAAGCATATAGAAGGTTGAGTTCCATCGCGTCGGGCAATCGCAAATAAGACGTCTGACCGGCAGATGGTGTCGCCGCTGAATGTCAGCAAGGCGAGCCATGGCCGTGTAAGATCTTCTGAAATGGGCCGAGATTTTCCTTGCCTGCCGCAAGATGTCCTGGACCCCAGGGTATTTGACAAGGAATCGCTGCACGACCAAGTTTAAGACGTGTGCCATGCACGGCACGTGCGTGATTTTGCCCTGTTTCAATGCGCTAAGCAGATTGGCACCGTTGTCACACACCACTTTACCAACTGTCAAATTGAGCGGTGTTAGCCACTCATCTGCCTGTGAACGCAAAGCTGAAAGGAGTGCCGGGCCAGTGTGGCTCTTTGCTTCCAGGCACAACAGACGCAGCACGGCATGGCAACGTCTCACCTGGCATGTGGAATAGGTTCTGGGGAGCTTGGGCGGTGCAGTGGAAGAGACGCTAGCAGCGGAAAAGGAGGAGGCAGCTGAGGAGGAGAGGGAGGAGGATGGAGTAGGAGGAGGAGAAGAAGAGTCAGGCCTGCATGCAATCCGTGGCGGTAAAACCAAATCTACACGGGTGCCACGGGTTACATGCTTGACGGCCGTCAGAAGGTTCACCCAGTGGGCAGTAAAACTGATATACCTTCCCTGCCCGTGTTTGCTAGACCACGTGTCTGTGGTCAGATGTATCTTGGCACCGACACTGTGTGCCAGAGATACATTCACTTGCCGCTGAACATGGCCATATAGCTCTGGGATGCCCTTCTCTGAGAAATACTTCCTTCCTGGGACCTTCCATTGTGGTGTTCCAATGGCCACAAATTTGCGAAAGGCCTCCGAGTCCACCAGTTTATATGGCAGTAGTTGGCGGGCTATGAGTTCTGACAAGCCAGCCGCCAACCGTTGGGCAAGAGGGTTATCCGGCGTCATCATTTTTTTACGCTCAAACATTAGGCCCACGGAAGCCTGCCTTTTTGCAGAAAAATGTGAGCTTGGCGTGATGGAAGGTGGAGTGGAGGACAATTGTGAGGAGAGAGGAGAAGGAGAAGTAGAAGACGAGGCTGGACGGTGAGAGCCTGCAGTGTGGCTTTGTGTGTTCCGTTGCTCCCACTGGGCTCGGTGATGGCTGCTCATGTGCCTTCTTAAGGCGGTCGTCCCTAGGTGAGTATTGGGCTTACCGCGACTAACGCGTTGACTGCAAAGATTGCAGATGGCAACGCTATTGTCAGCAGCGGACACGTTAAAAAAAGCCCACACTGCGGAGCCATGTGCCGGTGTCCTGGGAGCGCCAGATGTGACCGTACATGGTCGATGACTCGCTCCTGATACATTTGCAGTCTGCTTTGTCCCTGCTGTGCAATGTAAGTCATTGCTGCTTCTCCTCCCTATCTGCTGGTCCATATCTCCCTCTGAACTCCCCTCCTCTTCCTCTCTTGTGGGCACCCACGTGACATCACTAGACACGTCATCATCAACGTCACCTTCCCCACCGCTATAAGTAGAGTAGGCAGCAACACCGGGGACCAACCTCCTCCTTGGGCTGATCTGGGTACTGGCGTCAGACTGCTGAGTAGCGCTTGTTGCTACCTCCTCTTCCTGATCCAATACCAAGAGTGGCTGCGCATCAGAAATGTCCTCTTGATATGGATCGGAAAATAATTCCAGTGACTCAAGCGGAAGGTATGTGGTGGTGGTGGTGGTGGTCGTGTTGTTGGTGGTAGTGTCTTTGGGGGTGCACATAGCAGAGAGTGAAGAAGAGGGTGCAGATCGAGAGGATGAGGAGGGTGCAGAAGAGTAAGGCTGAGCGAGCCACTCAACCAAGTCTGGTGCATCCTTTAAAGTAATTGAACGCACCTTCTGCAACTTCCCACTTTGGCTCAAGCCTGTTGCTCCTGCCCTACCCCTACCACCCCTGCGGAAGGGCCTGCCTCTTCCTCTGCATGTCATTTTTTAAATGACCCTGTGACAAAACTCTTAGTCCCTATACCGCTGAAGGACTGCTGCAGTATAGGTGAGCGGTCAGCAGTGGTGCACGTCAACCCTATCTATTGTGGACCTATAGCGGTCCTTACAGAACAGCAGACTGTACCGCACTCAAGCCTATGTACCGTAGCACCCTATACCAAGTTACCAGTCCTTATAAGAACTTTTGTGGACCAAGCAGGTTGTGTATTAGTGTTTAGCAGACTGTACGTCAGTCCCTATACCGCTGAAGGACTGCTGCAGTATAGGGCAGCGGTCAGCAGTGGTGCACGTCAACCCTATCTATTGTGGACCGATAGCGGTCCTTACAGAACAGCAGACTGTACCGCACTCAAGCCTATGTACCGTAGCACCCTATACCAAGTTACCAGTCCTTATAAGAACTTTTGTGGACCAAGCAGGTTGTGTATTAGTGTTTAGCAGACTGTACGTCAGTCCCTATACCGCTGAAGGACTGCTGCAGTATAGGGCAGCGGTCAGCAGTGGTGCACGTCAACCCTATCTATTGTGGACCGATAGCGGTCCTTACAGAACAGCAGACTGTACCGCACTCAAGCCTATGTACCGTAGCACCCTATACCAAGTTACCAGTCCTTATAAGAACTTTTGTGGAACAAGCAGGTTGTGTGTTAGTGATTAGCAGACTGTACGTCAGTCCCTATACCAATGAAGGACTGCTGCAGTATAGGGCAGCGGTCAGCAGTAGTGCACGGCAACCCTATGTATTGTGGACCGATAGCGGTCCTTACAGAACAGCAGACTGTACCGCACTCAAGCCTATGTACCGTAGCACCCTATACCAAGTTACCAGTCCTTATAAGAACTTTTGTGGACCAAGCAGGTTGTGTATTAGTGTTTAGCAGACTGTACGTCAGTCCCTATACCGCTGAAGGACTGCTGCAGTATAGGGCAGCGGTCAGCAGTGGTGCACGTCAACCCTATGTATTGTGGACCGATAGCGGTCCTTACAGAACAGCAGACTGTAACGCACTCAGGCCTATGTACCGTAGCACCCTATACCAAGTTACCAGTCCTTATAAGAACTTTTGTGGACCAAGCAGGTTGTGTGTTAGTGATTAGCAGACTGTACGTCAGTCCCTATACCAATGAAGGACTGCTGCAGTATAGGGCAGCGGTCAGCAGTAGTGCACGGCAACCCTATGTATTGTGGACCGATAGCGGTCCTTACAGAACAGCAGACTGTAACGCACTCAGGCCTATGTACCGTAGCACCCTATACCAAGTTACCAGTCCTTATAAAAACTTTTGTGGACCAAGCAGGTTGTGTGTTAGTGTTTAGCAGACTGTGCGTCAGTCCCTATACCGCTGAAGGACTGCTGCAGTATAGGGCAGCGGTCAGCAGTGGTGCACGTCAACCCTATCTATTGTGGACCGATAGCGGTCCTTAC
Organism: Lithobates pipiens; assembly: GCF_037356315.1. NCBI lineage: Eukaryota > Metazoa > Chordata > Amphibia > Anura > Ranidae > Lithobates > Lithobates pipiens. The sequence goes on from NW_027507903.1 coordinate 144,115,846, forward strand.
AGAACAGCAGACTGTACCGCACTCAAGCCTATGTACCGTAGCACCCTATACCAAGTTACCAGTCCTTATAAGAACTTTTGTGGACCAAGCAGGTTGTGTATTAGTGTTTAGCAGACTGTACGTCAGTCCCTATACCGCTGAAGGACTGCTGCAGTATAGGGCAGCGGTCAGCAGTGGTGCACGTCAACCCTATGTATTGTGGACCGATAGCGGTCCTTACAGAACAGCAGACTGTAACGCACTCAGGCCTATGTACCGTAGCACCCTATACCAAGTTACCAGTCCTTATAAGAACTTTTGTGGACCAAGCAGGTTGTGTGTTAGTGATTAGCAGACTGTACGTCAGTCCCTATACCAATGAAGGACTGCTGCAGTATAGGGCAGCGGTCAGCAGTAGTGCACGGCAACCCTATGTATTGTGGACCGATAGCGGTCCTTACAGAACAGCAGACTGTACTGCACTCAGGCCTATGTACCGTAGCACCCTATACCAAGTTACCAGTCCTTATAAAAACTTTTGTGGACCAAGCAGGTTGTGTGTTAGTGTTTAGCAGACTGTGCGTCAGTCCCTATACCGCTGAAGGACTGCTGCAGTATAGGGCAGCGGTCAGCAGTAGTGCACGGCAACCCTATGTATTGTGGACCGATAGCGGTCCTTACAGAACAGCAGACTGTAACGCACTCAGGCCTATGTACCGTAGCACCCTATACCAAGTTACCAGTCCTTATAAGAACTTTTGTGGACCAAGCAGGTTGTGTGTTAGTGATTAGCAGACTGTACGTCAGTCCCTATACCAATGAAGGACTGCTGCAGTATAGGGCAGCGGTCAGCAGTAGTGCACGGCAACCCTATGTATTGTGGACCGATAGCGGTCCTTACAGAACAGCAGACTGTACCGCACCCAAGCCTATGTACCGTAGCACCCTAGACAGACCAAGTTACCAGTCCTGATAAAGAGCTTTGTGGAACAAGTGAGTTGTGAATGATTAGCAGACTGCAGCAGAAGGGCAGCAGTCAAGTATAATATTCTTTCTATATTTGGAAGAAAGAATATTATACGTGTACAAGCCTATTACCGTACCACTGATACCAGTCCTGAAAAGAACCTTTGTGGAACTAATAGTAACAGCAAGTCTTTAAAATTATCCTCACTGCCTGACACACTGCTTCCTGCCTGTCCCTATACAAATTGGCAAAAAAGAGTAGGCTGGAACGATTAGCTGGAACAGCTCTTTTGTGGACCTGATAGTAACAGCTAATGATGATGATGATGATGATGATGAAGAAAGACTAATCTGGCTGAGCTGTCCCTAAAATAGCAGCATACAGCGCTCTGTCCCTTTATCTAAACTGACAAAAGAAACTCAGGCTGCTGACCTAACACCTATACCAGTCCTGAAAAGAACTTTTGTGTACCAAATAGCTAGCGTTTTCTCTGTCCCTACTCCACACAGGATCCTTTCCCTACAGTGACAGAAGAAAGAATGTAAAATGGCCACCGGATCGGGTGTATTTATAGGTTAGGGGGAATGTCCAAGTGTCCATGAGCTGTCATGTCTCAATTGGTTGTCCTGTAACACATGATAAACGTGTCACGAAAGGTTAAAGTTCTTGTATACATTAAACACGTAAGTCCGCCGGGGCGAACGACGGAAAAAGGCGTTCGAACCCGCGGACGGCGAAAGTCGGAAATTCGCCGCGAAACGACCGCCGGGCGAACCGTTCGGCCATCACTATTAACCTTCCCTGCATTAAAAAAAATATCCTCCATATTAATGTCAGTTATATTCAAAATTCTAAACTACAGGGAATTACTTTATAAATATACTATTGAAATCTTGTTATCCACCCCAGACATCCTAGCCAGGTCTCTGACCTCCAGTGATGGTAAGTACTACATTGAACCAGCTAATGTGACATTGAATGAGCTGCACAGCACTAATTAGGTCATCCCTGCACTCTCCCCTCCTGAAAGCATATTTACAGTGTTAGACTTACAGCACTTTGCAAAGTATAAATGCCTTAGTTGCCTCAGGGTGCTCACCCTTCCTTCCAGACTCCAGTGCTACTTACCAAGGTTCCACAGGCTTCTTTGGGACATGCCCTGGTGATAAATTAGCAGTGCATAGATTACATCAACTTTCCTGATGATATGTGCCAAACTAGTTATTGCTCAGGTGGGATGTAACAAGCAATTATTATTATTATTATTCAGGGCTACATCAGCATTTATGTGTGGATCCAATGTACACCAAACAATATGGGTATCTGGCACCACATGGACCAATTGCCCATCAGCCAAGGATATTGCAGATCAGAGTGCCCTCTGCTGAAAAAAATAGTTTTGAGTCTTAAAAGCAATCTACTGCACCATTCAGAAAAATGTAAGGTATCATGCACACGGGCACAATTAAAATGCTCATATCTACGCCAGATCTTGCTGCCAGAAGCTGGCAGACACATCCAATGTAAAAAGCACACGTAGCATGTATACTATGTGTATTTATGCACATCAAAATTATTATTAATATTATTATTATTATTATACAAGACTTATCTAGCTCCAACTGTTCACACAGTGCTTTACAATCTAAAGAAGACAGTACAGTTACAATACAATAAAAGTTACATAATTAGCCAGGTCAAAAGACCATCTAGTTCAACCAATGAAGAAATAGTAAAAATAAATCATACAATCCTATATACACAATCCTATACCCACAGTTGATCCAGAGGAAGGGGAAAGTGAAAATACAAGAGGGTTAAAGCGAGCCCTGCTCATAAGAGCTTACAATCTAATAGGGTGGGGCAAGTGGTACAAAAGGTTATAACTGTGGGGGATGAGTTGATGGAAAAAATAAACGTTCATTTAGTGGGGGCATAATAGGCTTCCCTGAAGATATGAGCTCTCGGGGATCACCTAAAGGGAACTAGAGTGGGAGATAGCCAGACAGATTGAGGTAGAGTGTTCCAGAAGATGGAAGAGGCTCTGGAGATGTTCTGGAGACGAGCGTAGATATGCATGTACTGTATGTCCATACAGCATTTGAAAGTGTGTAATTCTTCATCCACTCCTGCGGCTTCATGACAATACATTTATGCGCATGTGCATATACAACTTTTTATGCACGTATAGGGGTGTACAACCCCAAAATACTCATCTCAAATGAAGGACTTGGGCATTTTTTTTACTGCTAAACACTGCTCTAGATTACGGAGCTAAAAGCCGCTATGTGCATGCACACATTGACTATAATAGAGCTTTGTTCAGATCCCTAAAAAAAAAAAAAAAAGATGGTACCGATCCAAAAGCATGTGCACAAGTCCTAAAAGTTAACAAAACCACAGGAAAAAATGAAATATACTCTAAGTATGTTAGAATGTTCTAATGAACATTCATTGCTAAACACTGCTCTAGATTACGGAGCTAAAAGCCGCTATGTGCATGCACACATTGACTATAATAGAGCTGTGTTCAGATCCCTAAAATAAAAAACATGGTACAGATCCAAAAGCATGTGCATGAGTCCTAAAAGTTAACAAAACCACAGGAAAAAATGAAATATACTCTAAGTATGTTAGAATGTTCTAATGAACATGCAAAGTGAAACCATTAGCACTTCTGAAAGAAACCAATTCCATTCATCCAACTTGTACCAGATCTGACAACACGAACCGTGTAAGTCAACATGACATTGAGCCATTGTATTGAACATGTGATGTTGAACTGTCTTAAAAGGGTGTCTAGTTAAATTTCCTGCTTCGTATATACATCTCACTTATCAGAAGTGTTAATTGGGAAATGCACACAAGTAAGGAGTCCTTTCCTCTTTATTCTTTTCTGGAAATGCTCACTAACCATATGGACAAATTGTACTGTACACAAGGTCTCTGAATAGCTGCAATTATAAACATGAATGGAGCTTCCATATTGTCTTGGCATGACTTTTAACCGGTTATACGTTTGCTGCCAGATCAGAGGGTCTGACAAAAGGGGCAACAGAATGTACAGAGCTCATCTCAAAGTATTGTGACAGGGCACAGGTGGAGTAATAACCAAACAGACCTTGTTAGTATTGGTGCTGATGCCCTCCAGTCACCATCAATTCTGTTCATAGAACCGGTACAATAATTACTGTACTAGGGCACGCTCCTAGACTTTAATTAAAGTGTCCTACTCTTGGATATTATTTATTAGCAAAGAAGCAAATTAAAAATAGTTACAATGCTTTTGACTTGGTTAGTAAAATGACAAGGATCCGTAGGTGCTTTAACAACAATTTCAGCCAACTGAATATAGTATTTCTAAATAATTTCAGTCGTGGACCCATGTAGGCAAGGTCATAAGTGATTACATATGTTTTAATGGGGCAGCATCCCTTGAAAGCATGCTGGCTAAACACACATGTGCTTTCTTGACTCGGAATTTCTATAAAAATTTTTTAGTGAAAAACGTTATTACTATAATTAGCCCATTGACCTTGCCAGAAGGTCACCTAATTGCAAGTCCTGTAAATTCCTATTAAAAGTTCTAGTGGGAACTTTCAGGGTTTTTAAAGAGGACTTGTCAGAATAAAAACTTGGGATCTGCCATTAATGACTTGTTATTAAATCTGCATGCATTGGCTTAAAGTGATTGTAAATGATCACCTTGTAAAACAACCCTTTCAGTTTAAAATAGAAATGAAAGGCAAAAATTTTTGTATAGATATAAAAATACATTATAAATACTTTTTTTTCCCCTTTTTTATAAGTGATCCCATTCCTTCTGTTTTCAGTTGCATAAGAGCTGGAGGAGGAGAAGCAGAAGCACACCGAGCTTCCCAGTGAAAAGTTGTGTGTGTGTGTGTGTGTGTGTGGGGGGGGGGGGTGGTCAGGACAGGTTTGATCATTTAAGGAGAGCACACTGAGTTCCCGGTATAGCTAGCGAACTGACCAATGTGTGCTCTCCTGCTTACTGTGGTCAGTTTTTAATAGGAAAGCAGAGGGACTGGCAGGAACACCAGGGATTTCACATAAAGGAAGCAATACAAAGAGAACAGGAAACTTTCTCAATAAACTTTATTATTTAAAAAGATATTGTGTGAATATTGGCTTCAATTATCTAATTGTAAGAAAAGCATTATGGATCATGTTGAATACCCAACCATGTGCAGATAAAATAAGTAAAAAATAATTCTTTTTTTTACATTATTGGACACAATTCATTGAATGAAGATTCTAAACTCGCTTAATAAATCAGCTCAGCAGTGTCAGCCCCGTGCTGAACAAATGTCAGACAGACTGACCCCTTCCAGTAGATGCTGCTTGCAGCATTTTCTAAAGAGGATCTTTCATTGCAATATAAGTATGCCAAGGGCAAAGAGATTCCTATGTAACTTGATGCTAAGCTCACATTGTGTTTTAAGGTTTAGCATGGTGAATACATTCCATTGTTCTCTCTTCATCTTGTCTTTATTTCCATGATACCAAACAACTGTTAAAGGTTAAGCACCATAGAATCTCTCAGGCCTTGTGTACGTGGAAGTCTCTCTGCACATATGGCATATTCCTAACGGATTTTTTTTCAGCTCAGGCTGATTAGATCTTCCCGAAAATGTACAGATCTGTCATTAATTTTTCCCAGGTGAACAGAAAAGGACCCGAGTATATCGGCTTTAAATGCGGTCTTCTACGAGTTAAAGTGATTCTCCTTTAATGCACCATGTCCAAAGAATACCGCGTATAAAAGCAGATAAAGAATTTATTCACCATCCAAAAGCCAAGATTGCTGCCATGCATTATTTACTTTCAGTTTGTGTTCTATGCCAAGGACAAACTAGCTGCTTGGTTATTCAATAGCTGTAACAATATAATTGTCACATTGATTAGACGTTAACAAATAGTACAGCAAAGCTGTGCACTGTTCATTTAAGCTTTCTTTGCAACGTGGCAGAAAAACACAATTCATCTGTTAGTCATCCTTGTAGTTTACATATCAGCTCAAGGAGATTTATTATTATCTTCTGAAAGAATAATGTAACTTCACAGCTGCATTTATCATGTAAGCAATATAGGCGTATGCTTTAAGAGCAACTCCGGGCAACAAGTGAAACCAATTGGTGAACTGCTGGGCTTTTCCTTGAAACACCACTTCTGTGCCAAAGATAGACCCTCAATTGCCTTTACCTAAAAGGAAATCCATAACAAGAAAAATATGGAGGCTACTATTGCTAACCTCATTCTGAAAATGTTGGTACTTGGTTGTTATGCTGACCAATTGATATTATTACTTTCTGATTCACTGGCCTAGAACAAACATGCAGATCTGAAATATAGCAAAGTAAGAAGACCTTATTTGCAAACATCCAGCTCAGTTTCTCAAAGTTGTGAAGAAGGAGGATCAACAAGTAAGCCAGGTATCTGGAATTTTCATGAGAACTCTGCTATTTCAATTCCCATTGTCCTCATGTGACAGGTTTTCTTTAATCTGAACTCTATATAATCCTACTTCAGCCAGAATCATCTGGTCCCAGACAACATTGGAATGTTCTATGTTTAAAGTATATGTGAACCCTCATCTTGTAAAACAAACTAATTTGTGGGTGGTGATCAGGTTAGGGTTGCTACCTGTTCGGGATTTACTCGGACAGTCCGGGTTTTAAATCATGTGTCCGGGTTTCAGTCCACCTGAAACCCAGACACATTATTCAGACTGGAATGTGGCTCGGAACAAGGCATAACAAGAGAGTAAAGGAGCACTATGTGTGCCACATTACTATTCTCTTTGGAGTGCCCAAAGGTGTCCCAGGCCTGTTACAATCCTATAGTGCAGTGATGGCGAACCTTGGCACCCCAGATGTTTTGGAACTACTTTTCCCATGATGCTCATGCACTCTGCAGTGTAGTTGAGCATCATGGGAAATGTAGTTCTAAAACATCTGGGGTGCCAAGGTTTGCCATCACTGCTATAGTGTATAATTAAAAAAAACAATTGCTGTGTGCCACTAAAGTGTTTGGGTTTGGCTTAAAAAAAAGTGGCAATGCTAGGTCAGGTTTTAATAGAAAACCAGAGGGACAGCAGGCACACCAGATATTTAACGCAAAGGAAGCAATACAAAGACGATGAATTTTAATATAGGTATATTGTACAGCAAGCACATATCAGGAAAATGACATTTTTTGTTGACATATTCTTTAAAATACTCCAGTACTTGCCACTGTAGACAAGGTAAAGCTGGCCACAGAATGTGTATGAAAATTCTCAGAACATTTGAATATCATTCTAAACATTTAGTTTGCTTTCAACATTTGATTTAGAAAATGAATGGACAGAGCGCTGGTACCATGCGGGTCTCCTGTAAACTGCCAGTGTATCTGTGTGCCCATACATCTTGTATGGACAAGCAAATACAATCTGACAAGAGAGAATGAACTACCACAGTGCTCTACCGCGGGTGGTAGTTCATTGAAAATTACACGCTGCAAAGGCTGCTGGACCTTGTAGTTTTTTTATTCACAGGGCACTGTGAATGAGTGATACAGCTTTTTTATTTTTTTTATTTGTGACAGCTCAGTACTCAAGTTACCCGGCCGTCTCTCTCCTCTCTCGATCTAAAAGCTAGGCAGACGGGGCCGAGAATCCACTGACCTCAGCCAGAAGGAGGAGAAGAGAGAGGCGGCTGGTCACGTGAGCTATATAAAATAAGGTATTTAGCTGCATATTTTTTTAAAAAACACATACACTGGGGCAAATCATTTATTATAACAGAGGGGATTGTAGCACCAACACTAAGGTATGATAAAAAAATGGAGGAGAGCTGCGCCAATGTTAAAAACATTAATAAAAACAATAATGAAAACAAAAATAAAAACAATAATCCATGTAATCCAGTTTAACCATGGTGACTTCACACACAGAGAAAAGTGCCTGACCACTGTACAAAAGGCCTGCTTACCAAATAGCACGCAAAAAGGGCATTTGGTTGTACCCAACCACGACCTTTCGCTTGTGGTGATGACCGCTGGACCCACACAGGACCCGGAACATGTAGCTGACAGCCCCCTAAGCATCTCACAGATTCATAGCCGTAATTGAGGTAAATTCAGAATGGGCTCAGAGATAAAGGAAAACTGACCATAGAATGATACAGCTTCATTATTTAATAGTAAAAAGTTTGGTAATGCACTTACATAAAAAACTGTAGAAATCGCTTAAAACAAATGCCGGCCGGCAAACACAGGAGCCTGTCCTCCTGTCGAACAGCGTGGTGACGTCAGTGCATGCCCTCTCAGCCCTTGTACACACGGTTGGACATTCCGACAACCAAATCCGTCGGATTTTGTCCGTCGGATTTTGTCGGATGGATTTTGTCCGAAACTGTTGCATACACACAGTCGGACAAAGTTGTCGGAAACAGAACGTGATGATCCCACATTTGAGCTGCTGCCCCTTTTTTCGTTTATAAGTCTAGCGCGGTTTTTCTTCTTTTATGTACTAAGGTATGATACCAGCAGAAGGGGATAATGGGGAAGCGATCAGAGATGATAGGCAGGGAGGGAGGAGAGAGGAGGACAGAGAATAGAGCAGAAGACAGAGGCACGTAAACTGACCAGGGCTCAGCAGCCATGATAAACCGTGGTCAGTTTACAGGGGGGGGGCAGAACCAGGCTGGATCAGTCAGGTATTTCAGGTGATAAAATGAGCCAAATCACACAGCACAAGCATTGTGCTGTATAACATGCTTTAAAGGAACAGGATCATTTTTTTTTTTTTAGGGTTACAAAGCTTTAATGCTTGTGTCAGACTGCAACATATATGTCATTTTTGGGTTTGCCTTTAGTACTATTTTAAGTCATCGTCTAGTCTTGACGGATATAATGTTACAGAATTTACTTCCCATTTGTGTAGTACAAGCAGCATTTTAACTCATTATTGTCATTAAAACTGATAGCATGAGAATTGGAGAAGTGCTGTCGACATCTTTCTTTCTGGAAATCCCTTTTAATAGAATACTGCTCAAAGTAATGTATAGCAAACTAAAAACAACCAATCACAGGTCATATTCTGTGCTCTGATGTCAGCTTCTGATAAGACTGGGCTTACTAGATTTGTTCTGCATTCACTCCACATATAAACCCATCATTTGTGTGTCTTAGAACTCCCAAGCCTTGAATCATGGAAACTGTGACATAACAATGCTGCTACTTTGTATGCTATTTTGTAACGCTTGGCTATTACTGTATAACAATTACACACGGAACTGTTGTTCTGTATATTTCTAATTACTACCCTTGAAATCCTAATAACAAAGGGCAGATAGCTTCCCAGCACTTTGATCAGAGGAAAACATGCATATTTATAATATAAGCAATCCACGACAGTAGATAATATGACTAGGCAGTAGGGAGTCAAGATGAATAGCATAGCAGAGGGGCATGATTTTCTACTATGTACGGTAATGACTACTCACATACTGCACATAAAATCAGCAGTGAACACCAAATCCATACATAACATCCTCTGGCCATGTCATGTCATAAAACTAGACTGACAGCTCAACATGGTAGCTATAACAGAGCAACATCAATGTTGATATGCAAAATTACACACTGCTGCTCTCTGGAGTAATCAGTCCAGCTTAATTTCAGTAAAGATGGCTTGGCAAGCAGAAATGATAGAGCCAGAAGAGACTGGTGAGTCGCAATAATCCTTTCCATGTGCACGCTGCAGCGGTGTTCAGGAAAATAAGCACAGCATCGTAGAAGATGTACCATAGTTTAACTTTGGCTGAACATACAACTTTAAGCTCCTGTATAGAATTCTAACCATGTCCAGTTATTATGTGATGAACAAGCCTTAGATCTATTGCACGTGGCCGAAATTTACAGTGTTTGGGTGTACAGAGTAAAATACAGCCATAATTGTGGCACTCGGGAGCCACAGCTACAGCAAATCTTTTGCCCATAGCAATGTTTTACAGAAAACGCTGTGCGTGCCTATACATGCTAACTGCTGGCACCGGTGATTACTCAAGAATGTACATGGGTGTATTTTTCAAAATGTAAATTTTATGTTTTGAAATGTACAACCAATGCGTGTGTGGAAGAAAACGATGGTGCTAGCACTTCTGTGCAAGATGGCATGCACAGCAATTTATGTAATGCATTCCTATGACTATGCTGAAAGTTATGCTTGCATGCACTAGCTCTTATAAATTAAAAGGATAGTTCACCTTTACAAAAAAAAAACTGCCTATGCACGTAAGGGATGTTAGTAGATTAAAGCGGGAGTAAACCCAGTTTAAAAAAACACTTATATTCCCGGCATGCCGGAAATGCTAACTTTCACATTGGCTGTGCTCTCAACCAAACTTTCAAACCATCCAATGGCTGGTTTCATAACTGGTCACATGTGCAGCATTATCGCAGTTGAAGAATCATTAGAGGCCAAGATGGCAGCTTCCTTGACTGAAAACAATAGAAGCGTTTACTTCCACTTTAAAACAAACTGTGCAGCTTTGAGTAAAGATGAATTATACTCTTGCTATAGGTGTAGGCCATTTACATACCTTATGAAGCTTGACTGGAATACTCCCAGGACGTTGCTAAGTACTCCCAGGATGTTGCTAAGTGAGGCCTAGTCATTACTGCTCACCTTCACCATCACAGGAGTGAGCTCTTTTTCTGATTCAAATCCCCTCACATACTCTTTCTCTCCTCTGATGCAGAAGCTCTGAGCTCAGCATTTCAGAGCTTTCTCCTGTGATGGTGGAGGTGGGCAGTAAGGACTAGGCCTCACTTAGCAACGTTCTGGGAGTATTCCAGTCAGGCTTCATAAGGTATGTAAATAGCCTGCACCAAATCCTCCTCTATTTTGTCTTATTTGTTCCACCCTTCTCAGACATTGCAGCTCACAGTGGGAGAGTTTTGGTTCGCAGAGGCTGTGCTATCCATCCAAAAAATGGTGGACAGGACTCAGTCTGGCCAGGTACTAATTGGTAAACGTATTAATTAGCAGTGACAATGTTATTAGAGTGGTTCTAAAGAACGTGATTGTAATGTCTCTTTTTTTTTTCTATTAACCACTTCAATACAGGGGACTTTTACCACCTTCCTGCCCAAGCCAATGTTTAGCTTTCAGAGCTGTAACATTTTGAATGACAATTGCACGGTCATGCAACCCTGTACCCAAATAGAATTTTATGTTATCTTTCAGTGCAATTTCAAGTGCACTTTGCACTTGTAGTGCAAAGTGTATTTGCCTTTCGTAAATAACCCCCAATGTTTTTTACTTTTTGCTATAAAAGTATCCCAATTTTTAAAAAAACAAACCAGATTTTTTCCTCAGTTTAGGCCGATATGTATTCTTCTACATATTTTTGGTAAACAAAAATCGCGATAAGCATATATTGATTGGTTTTCGCAAACGTTATAGCATCTACAAAATAGGAGATTTGTGGAATTTTTATTATTATTTTTTTTACTAGCAATGGCAGCAATCTGCGATTTTTATCATGACTGGGACATTGCGGCGGACAAATTGGACGCTTTTGACACTATTTTGGGACCAAAGACATTTATACAGCGATCAGTGCTCTAAATATGCACTTATTACTGTATAAATGACACTGGCAGGGTGGGCGTTACCATTAGGGGGCGATCAAGGGGTTAACTGTATTACCTAGGGAGTGATTCTAACTGTGGGGGGATGGGATTGACTTGGGGAGAAGACCGATCGGTGTTCTTATATACTAGGAACACACGATCTGTCTCTCCTCTCCCCTGACAGGACGTGCATCTGTGTGTTTACACACACAGATCCACATTCCTGCTCTGCGATGAGCAATCACAGGTGCACAGCGGACATCGCAGCCGCTGGGCATGTGCATCGTCTCCCAGGTGACAGCCGGGAAGCCAAGGACATCATATGACGCCCACCCAGGATGTCATATGATTATACGTGGGTAATGAAGTGGTTAACAAACGTTATACTTACCTACTCTGTACAGTGGTTTTGCACAGGGCAGCCCAGATCCTCCTCTTCTTGGGTCCTTGGCTGGAGCTCATGGCCTCTCCCTCCTTTTGAGTGCCCCTATGGCAATCAGCTTGCTCTTGGGGCACCTGAGCCAAGCTGCAGCTCTGTGTATCCATTCAGACACGTAGCCATGGCCCAGCCCTGCCCCTCTCTCTCCTAATTAGATAACTGCGTTTTTTTTTACAACAGCGGGAGCCAATGGTGTCGCTACTGTGTCTCAGCCAATCAGGAGGGAGAGACCGGACTGACAAAAAAACCTTCAGCCTTTACAACCACTTTAAGGTTTTTCACCTTAATGCATTCTATGCATTAAGGTGAAAAACCTTCTCTGCTGCAGCAACCACCCGACACCCCCTTTTCTTTACCTGAGCCCAATCCAATTCAGGGATGTGTATGAGCTCAACGGTTCCCGCCAATATCTGTCTCGTCATTGGACAGATTGGCTTGCACTACTGTCGACTAAATCTGATGACATGGAAGCAGGGGGCAGGGCCGAGTTCCTCTGTCTGAGTCAATGGACGCAGCAGCAGAACTTGGGAGTGAGCACACACGGGTGCCCCAGGGATAGTAGCTTTCTTTGGGGGCAACTGATGAAGAGGAGCGCCAACGGGGAACCCCAGAAGAAGAAGACAGAGCTTCTCTGTGCAAAAACCATTGCACAAAGCAGGTAAGTATAAAAATTTTTACAATGACTTTAAACGAAGTACTGCATTTTTATATGGGAGGCTATAGTTCTAATTTAAACTATTCATTTCCAGAAGGTATTTCAGTAGATTTCAATATTATGTAACCCAATTAAATTCTCTATCTAAATCAAGAAATTGCTGAAATAAAGCAATTATAAAACAAATAATGTGATGCTGGCTGGAGGTTTTGCACAAATATTAAAAGCCAAATCACTTACCCGAGACTACTTTTGCATTATTATTGCTAAAGGTAGTTCCCACTTCAACATGAGCAGCACTTTTACTTTACTGTCAGCAGTGTAAGTTCTTTAGAAGCCCTACTTTTTATGTCTGTAATTTAAAATTCATATGACGGTGAACAACAAAATGAAAAATAAATAAAATATAAGTTATAAAAATAATGCATGCAGACTGCTTGGCAGACTCCAGACGCATATTATCATAATATAGTTGGCTGAAAGAAATTTAAATATGGGATACTCTAATCCTAAATTTAGAAAATAGGACAAACACTCAAGAGAACCAGTGGCAATGCATGTCAAGCTTTTTCATGTCTATGGGGCACAAGGGCAATAAAGGGATATTCTGGTTAAACATATATTTAGGTAAAAAAAAATTATATATATATATATATATATATATATATATATATATATACACATTTCCTAAATTAAACATTTTAGGAAGTGGATTTGTAAAGCTGGATTTACTGTAAAGATTTTTAAAACTTCTGGTAGATCTGATTATAAAAGTAAAATTGGGCTGAGAAGTTATTATCACTATAAAATATAACTATGTATCAGGACTCGACAAACCCCAGGCGCCACCTGAATGCTCCACACACCCAACGCATGCCCCCTGCTATGCATTCTGAGCTTCGCTTGCCCATCTGCGGGGCTGGGACCAGCATAGTGGGTGCAACCGAATAGAGGGCAGGGAGGAGAGCAGATACATCTGCTTCCCTCTTCTTCTTGTTGGCCCAGAAATGATGTGTGACGTCACTTTCAGGTCCCCGTTGACATTTTCCCCAGCCTTCAAGTCCGGGATAGAATGTAATACAGTGCAATGTGCCTTACAATACATTCAGTGGAGCACAGGGAAGATATGCAGGGTCTTTTAGATCCTGATGTCTCATTAAAGGGAACTTGTCACCCAAAAAAATCATCACATAGGGGGACTTTTTGTTCCCTATGTGCTGGGAAAAAAAGGTTAAGTAAAAAAAAAAAATGTTTAATTGTAAAAAATTAAAGTAACACCCAATCATATAAAATCCCACCCCCCCACAAAACAAAATTAAAGCACACCCACCCCCACCCCCACACACATATACGCACATTCAAATGTAAATGCACACGGCAGGCCACCTCCATTAGTGGTTCTCTCTATTCTTGTTTCCCTACCAACAAATCCAAAACGTAAGTTGAGATGTTGCATTTGAAGCAAAAAGTTGAGAGATTTATTTGTTTAAAATCAAATCAATAAAGGACAATGTAACTTTTAATTATTACTACCCTGATGAAGTCCTGGTAATAGTTGAATATTCAACAAATATTTAACATTCAACACACAAGAATACGTTTGCTTTTTATATTGTGCAGTCGAGCTACAGTTGTACCATTTCGTTTTCGTTCAGGGCTCATTTAGTATGATGAGCAATGAACAAAGATTTGTGGTCAATTCTGCAGCTCATTGTCCATGAATTTAGGGCACTCAGTAATAAAATCTGATTTCTGATTGGCTGCTACAGGCTAGAGAAGTTCACTAGGACAGTGTTACTTAACCTTTTGTTGGCTGCTACAGGCTAGAGAAGTTCACTAGGACAGTGTTTGTTAACTTTTTCTCAGTCAATGCACCAATTGTCAATTATTGTCAAATATCAATTGTCAAAGCAATATTCTGCACAGCCACACTAAAACACCCAACATTAGTGGTGATGGTTGAGTAAGTAAGCTTTGTTAGTTAAAAAAAAAAAAACTTTTTTAGCTGGCTTCTAGATTCAAGACATTTTGTTCAAGCCCTGCTATATATAATATATTGTTAATTTGATGGTATAATATTACCATATATAATAGATAGTTAATATCACTATATGAATTTACCTAAGTAGGACAAGGGTTATTCAAGGTGTGATTGCGCAAAGAGTAGGTAATAAGTGGTCCAAGCTCTCCTATTATTGCAAAACCCAACATCCTGCATTCATCCATTAAACCCAATTATGCAATCTGTACTTTGTAAAGTCAGCATCAGTGGTCTTCCTTTTCTGTACCCCCATGAACATTTTCGAGCAGTTAGACACTTTGAGTAGCATAGGGTTTCTATGGCACATTTACAGAATTTTAAAATCAGTCATAAGAGATGTAGTCGGTCTCTATATCTGCTGTGCCTGCACCCCCCCCCCCCCCCCCAGCTTTTTTTCAAAGTTGCAATCTTGCGCTGCATAATTAGAAACTAATGTACAATTAGTGATTGGCTGTATAGAGAAATGTAAACAAGTGCAGGCTGACTCAGTCTTCTGCCAAAAGATAAACTGTAGAACAGCACAAAAACCGTCAACTTTGTTTCAGGCACTGCAATACAAAAGAAGGTGTCTGACCCTGTTATCTGCAGAGATTTTAAACCAGCCGAAGGGGGGCCATGCGAGAGCACCAAAGTAGCCTAAGATTAGTGACAGCTGTGAATTTTCCAAATGTAAAGGACCCCCTTTTCATGTTATACCATCAGAAATTTTCAGGGTCAGTGCCTCCCAATGATAACCAATCTGTAGTGGCCATAGCTTTAGGCAGATCATTTATGAGCTAGCTCTAAACTGGCTACTATCTCTGCCAGACAGAGATCCCCATTCAGTTACTGTCCTTTCAAATGCTATGTGGCTTATTAAAAAAAGATTTCTGTGTTAGATTAATGTAGCTAATTTTTAAACACATTAGTATAAAAAAATTACACGATACAGAAAAAACACTATCTGAGTATATTTGCATAATGGTGACCAAAGGAACCAGCAAAAAGGAACTAGCCCAAGTAGGAGTCAAAGTAAGTAAAGAAGGAGCTAAGACCATGCAGCTTTTTTCAACCAGGATGTATAAACACCCTGGTTGAAATACATATAAGTGGTCCATATAGTGAACTTTGTGTGGAGTTATTCACTTTAAAGTCATCAAGGGGGCACGCTTTACGTCTGGAGGAAAAGAGATTTAAATGTGAAATAGACTCCTGTTTCTAGCTAACTATAACTGGATACCAACATTTATAGGTAAAATTGATCCAGAGAATATCCAATTGCCTCTTGTGATATCAGGAAATATTTTTTTCCCCTGCTGGAGCGAATTAGATAATGCCTTGCTGGTGTTTTTTGCCTTTCCCTGTATCAACTGTGGGTATGGGATTGTGTATATGGGATTGTATGATTATTTTTATTTTTTTTCCCTTTTATTGGTTGAATTAGATGGGTTTCGTTAGGAGCGCCTTGGCAAAATGCCTAAAAATTGCCCAAAAAGTGTATACAAGCCAGTGGATGGATCAAGCCGGCCATTTAGTTAAACAGAGCCACAGGTTTTCATTGTGCACCATTATTACCTCCTAGCTGCCCATGTCGTAACATGCAATTACATCATTGGTTGATAAGGAGGACATCAGGCACTTGCAAAACATCCTTGTTTGTCCCTTTCCATATTCACTGGCATCACATTAGCAAAGTGAGGGAGAAAAACTGAGGAGGTGAAGTGAAACATTAAAATACTAGTCAGTACCAGTGTGCAAATCTGTGTTTGCTTTGGAATATATCACCTTTAATGTTGGGTGTCCTACATGTGTGCATGTTGCTGTGTTATGTAAAATTATTCGTTTAGTATTTTATATTTTTGGATGGGGTGCCTTGACTATTGTGCAGAATATTAAAGGGTGCCTTGACCGGAAAAAAAGGGGGGAAACACTGTCCTAGTGAACTGCTCTAGCCTGTAGAAGTCAATCAAAAATCAGCTTTGTATTACTGACTGCCCTGGATTCATGGACAATGAGCTGCAGACTTGACCACAAATCTTTGTTCAGTGCTCATCATACTAAATGAGCCCTGAAGTTATTATTTTATTAGCCATCTCCCATTTGGATTGTATGTACTTCTGATATTTAAGTGGTACAAATGTAGCTTGACTGCACTGTATGAGACGCTAATTTATTCTTGTAAGTTATAGTTGTTGTATATTCAATTATTACCAAAACTTCATTAGGGTAGTAATCATTTAGAGTTAAATTGTGCTTTATTGCTTAGCTTTTTTTTTTAAAATCTCTAAATTTGTTGCTTCAAATGCAACATATCGGCTTTGGTTGTGGATTTGTTGATAGGGAAGCAAAAATAGAGAGAGCAGCTAGCGGACTTCCAGTAATTCTTTTGCCTCTTCATCACTGACTACTACCTCCATTATAGTTCTGTACTAGTGGACTGAATCAGACTATTGGAACGCTGGGCAGATAGGGACATGCTCTACTTCTCTCACTGTAGAAGTGTGGCTTGGAAACAGTAAACATCCCAGAGTAGATCTATAATATGAAGCTACCAAGGCAAAATATATGTTGCCAGCTGCCGTTGCAGCTCGTTACAAAAAAGATCATGTAAAAAATCTTGGATGGTGGCACTCTTGAGTGCCACCATCCAAGATTTTTTACATAGATATATAACATGGTGTCATGAGATGAAACAGTTTTGGGCGTCAGATAACAGGACCACACAAGGGTTAACAAAAGCATAAAAGCTAATACTTCTGAGTCTTATCAGGACTTTATAACACACAAAAAAATGTTCCTTTATATGGTGGTGAGTTGAAAAAATATGCATATCTATTACACTTTGCTGATCTTGATAAGGTATTTGCTTGTGTTTGACCACCTAAAGTTTGTTTAAAGTGTCATTAATCCAGACTATGAAAAACTCTCATTACATGCTATATAACTGAGTGTTCATACTCACAAAGCCACTAAAGCATTTGTTTTGTGTACAGTGAAAAATACCTGGTTGATCCTGCCTTCATCTGTTCATCTTTTTTGTGTCCTTACTGCAGGCTAAGTTTGTGTAGAAAATAACAAATAGTGTAGCGCTAAGGTCAGCACTAAGGTTAGCGCTACACTATTTGTTATTTTGTATTCACTGAACTTTGTTTGTTTGAGTGTTAGCTGCTGTCCCATATTTATCTGTAGCTTTTTCTTTATCACAGCGCAGTGTTTTTCTTTTAAAATTAAGTTTGTGTAGACCAACTGGTGTCCTGTATTGGGCATGCTCAGGTCTAAGCTTTTCATGTTTTTATTTTTCTTATCTGTGCAGCCCATGTGACTATAGAGTCACACATGTGGGCAACTACACAGTGGTTAATAACAGTTGTAAATAACACTCCCCACCCTCCCTTCCTCCTCTATGCCCTCCTATTGCTAAACTCTATGGACTGGGATATAGTATGCTGATTGATTACATTCACTCAGGAACTAACAAAAAAGCTTAGTTTTAATATAAATCAGCATTAAATCATCATTGATGACGAAGTGCGTAGAGTGGAGCCGTGGCATGTGACAATAATCACAATTCAAGATATGGCACACCTTTTTGTTGGTTGGAAACATTTTAGTTTTTCTACAGACATGCATTTTTTTTATCTACATTGATATGAGTTAATTACTTTTTATTCAATAAATATGTTTAACATTACTACACTATGAGATGCATCCCTTGCTTTCCCCTGCATAACTGGGAGTTTTCATCAGAGGATTGGGAGTGTGTTATTTAAAGAGGAGTTTGGCGGCTAATCTTCCCTAAGGACCTGTATGACCAGGGTAAATTCTAAACTGCCTTTTTGATCTTCCTTCTGTGGGGGTCAATATATGATGGTAAGAGGCTGTGTGACCAGTTGAGGGTGACGGTTTCTTCTTTGATCCACTCCACTCTCTTCAATGCATTTCCAACTTTAGAGTACATTTGGGACATTTTAAATAACTTTTTTGGTGGAGTTTTTCAGTCTTGGAACTGTCTGTTAAATTTGAAAAGAGTTTTTTTCTTTAGCACTGCACCTTTGGCTGTATGTAGTAATAGAAGCCCCTTCAAAGGATCTTTCCTTACAGAAGCCAAAAAACGTGGAAATATCATGTGACTAAACATCACTGCAGAAATAAGGTCCTTAGAGGCTTTGAAAAAAACAAAAAAAAGTGGCATGATATACTGCATAAGGTTTATGTGAATGAATTAAGGCAATTAACACTTATCTGTTTAGTATCACTTTAACTGCTGCAGCAGAAGACCGAATAAGGAAACATCACGTAGACTTAGGCCGCGTACACACGGGCGGACTGTCTGACGGACTTGGTCCGCTGAAACGTGTTTCAGCGGACAATCCGCTCGTGTGTGGGCTTCAGCGGACTTTTTCAGCGGACAGTCTGGCGGACTAAGTCTTTCGGAATTTCCGTAATATTGTCCGTCCAAACTTGGTTTCAGCGGACAGTCCGCTCGTGAGTAGGCAAGTTGGACGGACTAAGTATGGCGCATGCTCAGAAAGGATTTACACGGCCGAAGGTTGCATTGCAGTGTATTGGACGTCGTATTTCTAGTCCCGTCGTACGTGCTGTAGACGTCATCGCGCAAGCTTTCAGCGGACTGTCTGTTCGTCGTGTGTGGTCAAGTCCGTTCATTCAAAAGTAGGACGGACTGTCTGTCGGATTGTCTGACGGACTTAGTTGGACGGATAGTCCGCCCGTGTGTACGCGGCCTTAGACCTAAAATTTAAAGATAATGCTGCATAATGTATTATCCAGGTAAAAACCTAAAACGAAATGTATGATTCTTATAAATGTACCTTTGTGTAAATATTTCTGTATTTTAGGGATCTGCTAGCTTGGAAATATCCAATTACTTTGTGAATTTAAATTCAGCTCTGTGGATAGAGTCAATGCAAGACATGCATATGAGAAGCCTGGGTAGAATTCATTACAACATTACTTCACATGTACTGTCATGCACTCCAGTGAGATGGAGTTGGAAATCACAGGATCCTACTGAGCTCTAAAAGGTCACAGATAAATAATATAAACACTGCTTTCTAGCTCTCGGAGCTATGAACAGAAAGATTTCGTTTTATAGGAAGCCTGAGGAACTTGGTGCAGTGGAGGTGAAACATATTAATCTACTGTAAGCCTCTGCTGCTTCAGGCACCCATCACAAAACATTTGGCCTGCAGTATGTGTGGCCTCAGGATTAGCTGGCTTTTCCGTTTGAATGTAAGCCACTGGAAGGCAAAAAAAAAAGAAAAAAAAAAGAAGGGTTATATAGAAATATCACCAGCGGAAATAATGAAGTGGTGATACCCCTTTACGGATCACTGGTGGGGCATCATTTCGAATATCACTGCCATTTCTGGAGGCCATATCTCTAAAAAGATTAGATAGAGTAGATGTAGTTTATAAAATGACAGGTAAAGTGAGCAGTATAAATCAGGTACAAGTTTTGAGAAAGAAATGCTGATATGACAGATAACTTGCCATATTTAAACCTGCCGTAGCATTGGGTTTTTACGATGTTAACAGCAAGTTTAAAGAAACACTTTGAAGCCTTCAGTTTTTTTAAGCGGAAATTCATGGCACATTTTACTACATGTAAATTGTGGATGAGCTCATTTCAGCTAATTGTACACAGGCTGCAAAGAGCCCAAGTGATAAAAAAACATCACTGCGCTGCTTCTCCTTTCACTGTCCATTCAGGGATCAGAAAAAGTGGGTTGAAGGATGCTGGCCCTCAGACTAAGCATGTTTAGGGGCCAAAAAAAAGGCTATTGGAGGGTGTTGACTTCTTGTTTACTGTTTATATTGTCAGAGCCGTTTTGCACTCTTTTGTATTACATTACAATGTTTTACTGTAATTCTGAAAATTGAATAAAAAGATTGAAACAGAAAAGGTACTGGAGGGGAAATTAATTAAATATAATCTTGTTATTTTTGGCTTGAGTTCTGCTTTAATGATATTCTTAATACCACTAGAAGTTAAAGAGGAGCTCCAGTCTCCCCCAAAAAATTTCAAGTCAGCAGCTACAAATATTGTAGCTGCTGACTTTTAATATAAGGACACTTACCTGTCTCGGGATTCAGTGCTTTCCTCACCCGAGTCCATTCTTCAATCGGCTTTGGGACCAGGTGCTGGCATTCTAAGGGAAATCAGCTTCACAGCCGGCTTCCCACTCCAGATGCCCGAGCTGCACTGCGGTTTCTGAATGGTCCTGCAGTCTTCTGGGAACAATGAGGTGTTCCAGAAGGCTGCAAGGGAAGGAAGGGGGAGCCGAACTTCCGCTCGGATTGCCGACATGATTCTATCGAAAGTGGGAGCAGTTACCTGTTAAAACCAGGTACCCCCTACAATAAAGTGGCAATTATTAAAGAGGAGGATGAGGAGGATGCAAACAAGTGGTACTTCCCCTTTTGGGTGCAGTAACATTTTAAAGGGGTTGTAAACCCTCAAGGTTTTTCACCTTAATGCATTCTATGCATTAAGGTGAAAAACCTTCTGTCATTCAGCAGCCCTCCCCCCCAGCCCCCTTTATACTTATCTGGGCCCTTCATTTCCCACAACAGGAATGAGCACACCAGCTCCAACTGGTGTCTCATGTCCTGATTGGATAGATTGATAGCAGTGCAGCCATTGGCTCCCGCTGCTGTCAATCAAATCCAATGACACGGGCATCGGGAGGCAGTGCCGAATCCTGCTGTCTGTGTCTATGAACACAGCAGGACACGGGAGCATGCCTGCACGTGTGTCCCAAAGGAGAGTGCTTCTCCGACAGGACACTCGAAAAGAGGAGGAGCCAAGAGCGCTGTGGAGGTAACCCAGAAGAGGAGGATCAGGGCCACTCTGTGCAAAACCCTTTCACAGAAGAGGTAAGTATGACATGTTTATTTTTTTGTTTTTTTAAAAGCCTGAACCTTTACAACCCCTTTAAGGTAAGGTACTCACATTCCTGGAATTGGGAAAAAATACATGGGAAATACCCAAATTTTAAGTATACAGGCATCCAAATTGAGCAACTCCGCACCGGTTTTGTGAAAATGACTGGACTTTAAGAAGCTTGTAGATTTGAAAATCCATTTTTTCTGCCAGCACACACAAGGCAGCAAGCCATGCTTTCAGCAGCAGTTATTAAGGCAATAAATAAACCCAAATAAAAGGAAAGGGAATATCAAGTAGAAAATCAAATGCAGATTACATGAGCCAATGCCAGGATTATGATTTAGATGCTTAACCATATCACCCCTGTATTTGCTAGTTCTGTGTACAGTAGCAGCAGCTAATCTCCCATGTGGGCTTAATTGTTAGAACAGCAGTAATTCTTCCTTTTCCTCCTATTACACGTTTCCACACATGCTCTGCTGCCATTGGTGAGTGTCCATATATTTCATTCCTAATACTCCAGTCCACAAGCCGTAGCCTGAAACTGAGTGACAAAGTTGCATTAATGCCAGATTTATAAAGCCACGGTTATGATGCTATTACAGGTTGATTTAAAAGGATACAGGCATGATCATATTTTGCCTTTTAAATACATGGGTGGAATGTTGCCACCTTTATGATACTCCTTCCCTTGTGCATTGGGTTAATAAAATGTTTCTGAAGAGATACTTCATTCTAATGGTTTACTATGAAAACTGACAAATCAAATAGATTAGGGCTGAAAACAAAATAGTCTGCGATCATTTTAAGGGTCTATATCTAAGTAGCTACCCTACAGATAGTATTGCATAGACACTGGTAGGATGTTTAAAGCCTTACTCCAGGAATAAAAAAATAATCTACCCTTAAGGTCCCCCCCCTCTTCTACTCTGTAAGGGTTAAATGCTCATTATGTTTATGGGGTACAGGAACAACCACTATTACTTACCGTATCCCCTTCTTTGGCTGGCTCTGGTGCTGTCCTCTTCTCCCCATGAATATGTGGGTGGTCTCTCTGTGTCATCATCTGTAATTCAGGGCTACTAACCCATGGGCAAGCAGAGCCTTAGAAGGGAGGCAGCAGGGGATCAGTTGTACTACTGGAGGGACC
This sequence comes from Lithobates pipiens, assembly GCF_037356315.1. Taxonomy (NCBI): domain Eukaryota; kingdom Metazoa; phylum Chordata; class Amphibia; order Anura; family Ranidae; genus Lithobates; species Lithobates pipiens. The sequence continues at coordinate 144,138,604 of NW_027507903.1, forward strand.
CTACTGGAGATTGAAATAAGATATTTTTCTTTGGGCTTTATATTAACGGTAAGTTTCATTTACAAAATGGACAGTTTGCTTTTACTTTATACATTCTACGAATTTCCAGAAAAGTGCCCTTATGATAGCACACATGCTGGCAGTGGCAAATGGTGACCCTTCCTACTTTGAACTACTTGTTGAATAAACAAACATGTGAGTTTATTAAAGCATTGCAACATTGTGGACACCATTGTAAACCTGCAGTGAGCAAGAATGATGACTGCTTTGCTGACCTTCCCTTCTGAGAATACTGCTGGCCTTGCTGTCATGCATACATAGTACCTTCAGAAGTCACTAATTCAGAAATTTCTTTTGACTTGGCATGCCTGATCTGGATGCCTGTTCCATATCTGAAAGGTGAGAAAGCCAGGCAACAAGTATTTTCACATGAAGTCTACAATGGCAGCCTTATCTTAGTGTATGTTAATCATCAGATGCTGTTGCTTTGACAAATGAGGGCAGCTGAAAGCCCACCATCCTAGCATAGTGTACTAACCTTTCTGCTCTCCTACACAGCTTTCATGCTCCAGTCTTTACTCCTGAACTGGGCTTTGGGATAAAGGGGAGTAATGTGTGACTATGGGTGGAGTCCTGCAGCCAGGAGGTGGTGAAGGAGCTTAGATAGGTGAGTGTACCTTGCTGGAGGGGAGAAGCTACCAGCTGTCACCTTTGCCATGAATGGCCAAATCATTGGTGTTTCTTTAAGACAATTACCAAGGATATTGCTGGATGGTATGGTCTCAGAAATTCCATACTACAGTCTAGCAATATTATGATAGTATTTCCTGTAGCTGTGTACAAAAAGAATTATGTACTCAAAGAGAACTACAGTCAAAACACACCAAACTGTGAAAGGGCTCTCACACTGAGGCAATTTTCAGGCATTATAGAGCTAGAAATAGTGTCTGTAAAGCGCCTGAAAACTGCCTCCCAATCATTGCAATGGGTGCTTTCACATCTGGGCAGTGTGCTTGCGGAACGTTAGAAAAAGTCCTGTATACATTGCTCCCAAAACGCCCCTGCCCATTACAATGAATGGGCAGCACTTCCAACGAGCCTGAAAAGCGTTTCGGAAGTGTTTCAACACAGGAGTTTTTAACCCCTTTTTTGGGGTTAAAAGCACCCTGCTAGCAACTGAAAAAGTGCCGCTTAAACAGCAGTAAAAAGCTGCTCAAACAAGCGGCCCTTTACCGTGAATGTACGGGTGGCCCCAGTGTGAAAGGGGTCTGATAAATACCTAACCATAACCTACCACTGATGTAACCTCAAACACCCTAAGACCCCTTTCACACCGAGGGCGTTTTGCAGGAGCTATAGCGTTAGAAATAGCGTCTTCAATCCGCCCTCAAACTGCTGCTCCATTCATTCCAGTTTGAAAGCCCAAGGGCTTTCACACTGGAGCGTTGCGCTGGCAGGATGTCAGGAAAAGTCCTGCCAGCAGCTTCTTTGGAGCGGTGAAGGAGAGGTGTGTTCACCGCTCCTCCACCACTGCTCCCCATTGAAATCAATGGGGCAGCGCTGTAATACCACCGGCAAAACGCCGCTATTGCGGAGTATTGTGGGTGGTTTTAACCCTTTCTCGGCCTTTAGAGGGGGGTAAAAGTGCCCCGCTAGCGGCCAAAATGCGCTGCAAATCCGACGGTAAAACGCTAATAAAAATAGCAGCGTTTTTCCGCCGACGCTATGGGCGTAGCAGTGTGAAAGGGATCTAAGGATGAGGACGGCCATAGACGGATTGAAGTTCAGCAGGTTCAGAAAGAAATGGCTGGATTTCAATGCATCTATGGGCAGGATATCGATTGACTTCAGTACAACTGGCCTGTCAGCTCTCGTGTGATCACTGCTGGGAGCTATAGTCACCGGCAGTGATTGCACGAGAAAGACCAGACAGGCTGATGGCAGGGAAACCTCCAGCTGTCAGAATAAAATAGCACAGCGGTTGATCAGTGTTGATGGGGGAATCAGGGAATTTTCTTTCCTTTAATGGCTGAAGGAAAGAATATTTCATAATCTATGGCTTCCTTAAGTTCACAAGGGCAGAGGAGCTTTTGCATCATGGTAGCAATACCCACATTAGTTGTTTACCTTACTGTCAAGTAGGTCAGTTTAGACTAGCGCATTCTCATCATGGCATGCAAGTTTTAATTCAGCAGGTTGTGTTTGGCAGGCATTACACCTACCAAACCCACTCCTCAATGTCAACGGGACAGGACGGGACTGTTCTGAAAGTCAATGTAAGATCAACCTTGGGATCGAAAAACAGAAGTTCAGGATGAAGCAGTATTCCTTCCTGTCCACCCGAACCCCAGGCGATCTGAAGAGCGATCCACCACAGATAGCTTTTGAGAGCCTGCCGCCTGGGTGAAATAAGCCTTTAATTGGCTTTATCTGTGCCCAATATGTCCTGCACTAAATCATTATAATTCTTTCATTGAAATCTTACAATGTCAATATTTCATCTGTAAAAATAGTTCACACAGTGACATTGTGTAAATAAAGATGAATGGAACAAAAGGATACAGATTTTATTTCAAACACAAATTGAATTAATGAGTATCAAAGCTCAGAAAGCCCACACAGAAAATGAATATACTATATTTGACATGCAGAAGAAAGGTTTCATATGGCAGTTTATTAGTGCTGAATAACTAACTGTGCTGATGTGGAACGACCCAGTCATCACATTCATTCTGTGTCTAAGATATTACAAAAAAACTGGACTTGTGATCTTCCATATCCTGTAGGGAACCCTCTACAGCTGGAAGCACTTATCACTCTTACATCAATTCCCAACATCACTTGGATTGTAAGCTCAAGAGACAAGAGTCGTTCTATCACCCTCTCTGAGGAAACACAATTATTGCGTTGCCAGAGTGCGCACAATTCCACTCCCAATTGTAGCCTACTGTGAATAAGTTATTTCTAAAATATCATTGATTTGTTCCCATGTTATTTGAAACTTCTTCAGTCGCAGTTGTGTTTCAATTTACTTTTTCTTTCAAAATGGCTGAATGTCGTATTTAAAAATTCATCAGAAATAAACATTTTGGATACATTTTGGATGTTATAACTAAAGGCAAAACTCTATAGAGGGGATTTAGAATGTTTCACGATTCACCTTTCCTATTTGTCATGTTTACCATTGTCACTAAGTGTAATCGGTGTTCCTCTGTACAAGGAACACACCATCGGTCTCCTCTCCTCTGACAGGACGTGAATCTGTGTAATTACACACACAGATCCAGGTCATGCTGTGTTACCGGGCAATCACGGGTGCCCGGTGGACATCGCGGCCACCGGGCACGCACATCAATTCCCCAGTGACACGACGGGCGTGCACCCCCTGGTAGGCCGAGAAGGAGTGGGCGTCATATGATGCCCTCCCAGAACGAGAGCTGTGCCGTCTGGCTGTCATATGACTTTATTCTATCATCAGCTTGTCCCAGTAAGCTTTGACAAAAAAAACTAGAAGCTGATTGGTTTCTATGCAGAGCTGCACCAGATTTTGTACACTCTAGTTTTAATAAACCCCCCATTGACTTCATAGTAATTTTCAAATGTCTGTACTATGACCATATACCACATATATTTGCAAACTACACATGGATTTTTTTTTACCACGGTTATTTTCAGAGTCTGTTCCTGAGGAAGTGATGGCTCGCGAAACGCGTAGAACATGTTGTGCTGCAATCCTCTTGGCTTTTAATATTTAACATCATGTACATAAATGTTTTTGTTCTGATTTTCTTATGCATATTTTCTGTATGATTGATGTAGAAACTGATTCAATGTAACGCTTTGATCCTGTTTCAACATGGTTATAATTGTTGATAGATGTTTTAATAGTTTGTCTTTAATGGGCATCTACCTTAGTTTTATGGGTCAATGAATTCATACATAGGTTATGTTCACTGCATCGATCTTTGGGTACACACCTCATTTAAAGTCCCAAAACTTTCCCTTTTTGCAATTTGCAGAGAGACCTTTCCCACCATACTGGGCATAAGAACTTATCAAAACTAATAAAAATACACATGCGTTGATGTGTATTTAAGTGTAACTAAAACTTTTTTTTATGTTTCTTTGTTTGTCCTGTTTATCATTGTCATTGAAAGTGAAAATAAAAGAAAATCCCACATTTTGGGTTGTTGTCAGAAAAGTAACGGGGAAATGTTCTAATGGGGTCCCCCAAGAAATTCCCTTAATTTGCAGGGATTTCCTCTCACTTCCTGTTTGGTTATGGGGATGGCAGTGAAGGGAAATCTCTACAATGGGGAAAAAAAATGCAGATGGCAAAAAAAATCTGACAGGGATTATAACCCTCCCTTAATCTATCCAAAATGGAAAAAAAAAAGGTTTTCCTATAGTTCTACTTTAAATATTCATTTTCTTGTGCATTGCATTGTGTTTTGTTGCATTTTTATGTGCGTTGGTATGCAATTTTATGTAATCTGTTATGTCATATGTCAGCTAAAGAGTCAGGTCCTTAGAGGGGTCCAAATATTAATATCATTATTTTTTTGTATTGTGTTTATGTGTTCATTTGTGTTGCGTTAAAATGCAGTCAGGTTGCATTTTAATGCAATACATATGTACACAACACTCACACCAACACTGTGGCGTGAAAGAGGGACCCAGAAAACCATTGTTTTCTATATGCCCTTGCAGTGGCCTGCGTTGTTCTGGTGTACAAAAAATGCAAGGCACTGCATACGGTGTGAATAAGCCTGACAGCACTAAGGTTATCGGTTCAAATCCCAATAATGACACTATCTGCCTGGAGTTTGCATGTTCTCCCTGTGCCTGCATGGGTTTCCTCCTGGTACTCCGGTTTCCTCCTACAATCCAAAGACATGCCGGTAGGTTTATTGGCTCCTGTTTAAATTGGCCCTAGTATGCAGGGCCAGGACAAGGGGTGGGCAGGAGGGACACTGTGGTTTCATGTGAGATGGGGTGCTGTGGGGAGATTAAGGGGGAGGGGATTTGTGTTGGGAGGGGCAATTTCAAGGGGTGTCAGAATTGCTAGGAGTGGGGATTTAGGGGGAATTGTGTTGGGGTGGGGGGAAAGGATTTATGCTAAAGGGGGGGGTTTGTGCTAGATGAGGTGATATGGTGAGGGGGGAGGAGAACTGTGCAGGAGGGGACCTTTTTGTTTGGGAGGGGAATTTATAATAGAAGGTGAAATTTAGGGGGTGGATTTGTGCTAGGAGGGAGGGGGAGAGAATATGTGCACTCGGAGGAGAAATTATAGGGGGTAGATTATTTATGCTAGGAGGGGTGATTTTTTTTGGGGGAGAGGCATTTGTGTTGGGGAGATGGGGGGGAAGATTTGTGCTGGGAAGGGGATTTCAGCGGGGGGGAGGGGTGATTTGTACTGGGGGAACTTATGTTTAGCAGTAAGCAAGCAGTTTAGTGCTCAATTGAGGGGGATTTTTGCTGGCACATAATGCTCATATATTTTGGGGGCAGGTTGCAGGTGGACATGTTCGCCCTAGGCTCTTGATGACCTTGTCCCGGTACTGCTAGTATGTGTATGTATGAATGTGAGTTAGGGACCTTAGATTGTAAGCTCCTTATGGCTAGGGACTGAAGTGAATGCACAATATACGTGTAAAGCAGGGGTGTCCAAACTTTTTTCAGAGGGCCAAAGAACAGGAGAATCTCCTGTTTAGACAGCGGCCTCTTTAAGAGAAAGTCCCGCCTCCTTTGATGGACAGAACAGTTGTTCAATGGCGGAGACGGGACTTCCTATTACAGAGGCTGCCGTGTAAACAGGAAATACTCCTGTGTGTACATCGTACATCTCTGAGGCAGCCAGACTGAGACTATATATCTTTTGTGGCCCCGGCGCTGGGAGATCGTCAGGGCCACAAAAGATATATATGTTTAGATAACCAGGCAGGCCATTCAAAAGCGGACCGCGGGCCGTGATTGGCCCGCAGGCCGGACTTTGGACATGCCTGGTGTAAATTGTCACGCAAATTGACGGCGCTCTATAAGAACCTGTAATAAATAAATAAAAATAAAATAACCACTAAGAAAACCTGTAATGAGGAAGCATGCAGGGTCTCAAACTGGCGACCCCCCAGCTGTTACAAAACTACAAGTCCCATGAGGCACTGCAAGGCTGACTGTTACAAGTATGACTCCTACAGGCAGAGGCATGATGGGACTTGTAGTTTCGCAACAGCTGGAGGGCCGCCAGCTTGAGACCCCTGTTACTGTGTGATAATCAGATAAAGTTTGGCAAGGAAAGCTGTGCATTACCGATTAAGGTGCCTATCATTAGCAGATTTGGTGTACAAATGCCCTTTTTGTTCATAATTATCCTTTGTATATAAGCCATGCATTAATACATACCTCCCAACAATTTGAGATGAGAACGAGGGACACCTACTAGAAAACGTATGTAGGCATAGGACACGCCCCCTGCCATGTCCCTTAAAGGGGAAATTACACCCCAAAAAGATTAATTAAATCCGCTAAAGTGCTTTTTTTACCTTTATATTGGCTTTTAAAATTGAGAATTGCAGCAATTTAGAATTTTGATGCACTGGGAAACACTTTTTAAAAGATAAAAAGTGCATTTTATATACATCTATATAGAGGGACAAATGAAGAGGAGAGAGGGACAGAGGGACATTGCTCCAAATCAGGGACAGTCCTTCCAAATCAGGGACAGTTGGGAGATGTTAATATGGATGTTCTATAGCAGGGGTAGGCAACCTGGGGACCTCCAGCTGTTGTGGAACTATATTTCCCATGAGGCATTGCAAGGCTGCCAGTTACAATTACTCCCAGAGGTATGATGGGACTTGTAGTTCTTCAACAGCTGGAGGGCCGCAGGTTGATTTATAGTCTTGTTTTAGCTATCCCGATAACGGCAATATATATTCTATCGAATACCTTTTCCCATTTTGAAATCTTGGCAAGCTTTTGTTGTTCACCTTAAATTCACCTGGGCGCCTGTTGGATCGTCGCGCGAATTCTGCATACTATTTGTTTAGACGTGTACAGTACATAAATGGGTTATCGTATACACATCCACACCAATCGCTTTGTGCTCCAAGTATGCTGCGGCTCTAGTAAACAGTTTAATATAAGCAACTGTGGGTTAGAAAAAGATTAGCGGGCGAGCCCAGATGGTGTGAGAGGCCCGGGCTTCTCTGCTTCTCTCTCACTCAATATAGTAAATCTCACAGTCATAGAGCAGTGAAAGGATTATTTAATTATTTAGTGTCTTCTATTCTTCTCCCTAAGGGGGGAGGCCACGTTTCCTCTAAAAGCCTCGTTTACTCAGAGGTCTCCCGGGACACAAAGGGCAAAAGTAGTATGGTTGTTTCGGGAGGAATCCCAGACAAGTATGTGTTAGCAAAAAATGAGGCTGTTCGACATTAACCCATTCGCTGGCAGGATGGCACATGATTACGAATCCAGCTGCTCTATTATTGCATTACTGCAGAGGGGCATCTCCAAAGTCCTTCGCTTTGGTAATTGGAATGTCTGACCTCTTCAGTAAATCACCCATGAGGACTTTCATCTGGGATGATCAGTAATAAGTACAATATCGAGTGCAGCTGAGCAGGGCATAGAGGGGAACTTTAATGGTCTTTGTTAAGCTTTATTTTTGGTCTACATATTTATAAACTGATCTTTTACATAAATTGTTCACTGTATGTTTTACATATAAAACCTTCTTTACAATCACACCACATGCACCTATCAGGGATGCTGTTATAAATTGCGGGGGCCCCATATAGCCCACCTGACAGGTCCCCCCCTCCCTCCTCCCTGGCCGAGGACATTGATTTATCAGTCACTTTTTCTGCAGACTCAGCTGCACAGATGAATGAATAGGAAGCGCCTTGAGGCTTCCTGCTCATTCACAAACGGAAGCATAGCAAATACAGTTTACTAGGCTTCAGTGATGAATGGACACAAGAGTGATTGGTACCAATCATTCACTGTGTTCATTTAGGAAATGAAGGGGCCAGTAACTGTGTCATTTACTTTCACTTTGCATCCTGAAACATCTCCCTGTGTGCCCACAACAGCTGCCCACAGGAGAGGATGGGGCTCCTTGCTCATTCACAAATGTCAGTGATGAATGGACACAGGAGTGATTGGTACCAATCGTTCACTGTGTTCATTCAGGAAATGAAGGGGCCAGTAAATGACACAATTACTGCCCCTTCACTCGCTTTCCATCCTGAAACATCCCACTGTGTGCCAACAACGGCTGCTCACTGGAGAGGAGGGGGGCTTCCTGCTCATTCACAAACTGAAGCATAGCAAATACAGTTTACTATGCTTTGGTGATGAATGGACACAGGAGTGATTGGTACCAATCGTTCACTGTGTTCTTTCAGTAAATGAAGGGGCCAGTGAATGACATAATTACTGGCCCCTTCACTCGCTTTCCATCCTGAAACATCCCACTGTGTGCCCGCAACAGCTGCTCACAGGAGAGGAGGGAGGTTTCCTGCTCAGTCACAAACCAAAGCATAGTAAATACAGCTTATTATGCTTCAGTGATGAATGGACACAGGAGCGATGGGTACCAATCGTTCATTGTGTTCAATCAGGAAATCACTGAACCCATAAATGACACAATTACTGGTCCCTTTACTCGCTTTCCCTCCTGGAACATCACCCTCTGTGTCCACAACAGCTGCTGGTGGGAGAGGAGGGAGACTTCCTGCTCATTCACAAACCGAAGCATAGTAAATACAGCTTACTATGCTTCAGTGATGAAAGGACACAGGAGTGATTGGTACCAATCATTCACTGTGTTCATTCAGGAAATTAAGGGGATACTAAATTACACGTTTACTGGCCCCTCCACTCACGTTCCATCCTGATCCCCCGTGTGCCTGTAACAGCTGCCGGCAGGAGTGGAGGGAAGCCAGCAGCATTGAAGGGGTAAAGGGCACATGGGGGGCCTGGATAGCAGATGGAAGGGGCGCATTTGCTAGAACTAATCCCCTTGCAGTGCAGCCGGAGGGAGGGAGAGGAGGTGAAGCACTGTAGGGGGAGGCAGAAGGGCATCAGTGTCTGTAATAGGTGCAGCCAGCCCTACTGCTCAGTAGGTGCCTGGACCCCCCTTTTGAACGGAAGGGGCTCAGGCCCAGTACAGGAGGGCTGTCTGTACTGCCTTATCAGCGGCCCTGGCTTCCATTACTATTTGTTTTCAGAGCACACTGGGGTTTCTACTGAGAAAGCCCATCACTCCCTGCTCACTTTTTGACTGTCTCCATGTGAAATCAATGTGGAATTCTATCAGCTAGAGACAGAGAGGTAGGTGTACAACTCATTCAACTGTATGTACTCTGAATATGGATCAGTGCCAGATCAGATTTTTTTAAGCTATTCACAGCGTAGCAGTAAATGTGTCTGAGTATTGAAAAATGTCCACTACAACACCTGGTGGCTGCAAAATATTCATATGCTAATTTTTCTATTTACTTAACATAAGGTAGAACAAATAGAGTAATACCGTGGATTGCGAGTAACGTGGTTAACGAGCGTGTTGCAATACGAGATATTATTTTTTTTAAATCCTGACTCAGTTTGCAAGCATTGTCTCGCAAAACCAGCAGGATCCAAGCCTCTGGGGTGTGCAGTAATGCATTTGGAGGTGCGGGTGCGGCGGTGACACTCGGAGCTGCTCAGAAACACTCGAAAACACTCAGTTTCCAAGCCTCTCTGAGTGCATCCGAGTGGCTCCGTGTGTTTCCGAATGTCTCCAGTGTCCTCCCCTCCACCTCTGGTTACATGCGGTACTGCATACAGTAGCAGTGCCACTGGAACGGATTATCTGAGTTTCCTTTATTTTCTATGGGGAAACTCACTTTGATATACCAGTGCTTTGGATTACAAGCATTCTTCTGGAACGAATTATGCTCATAATCCAAGGTACCACTGTACATAAATAAAATATATATTTAGCCCTGAACATAATAAAAAGAAAAAGAAAATATAAAAGAAAAGTATACAGTCCATTTAACCACTTCCTGGCCCTTAGGCCATTTATAAAAATGATGTTAGAAAAAAAATTTCGCCCCATAAGGCGCATTCCCCCCCCCCACAAAAAAATGGAGGGAAATGTCTGTATATCTTATGGAGCGAATACTGACCAGCCCCCCATCCCCATCGCCGCTGCCATCTCACAATACCAGGCAGCCGACACCCACACCCGAACATTCTCCCGCCTGAGTCTGTCACTCACAGAAGACAGAGCAGCCAGAATGGCCGAATGGAGTACAGCCGCGGCGGATGCTCTGTCTTCTATCTGAGTGGCAGGATGTGATGACGTCCTCGCCAGTCACCAGGCACAGGTAAGGCTGCATTTCATGGGCACAGATCAGGCTGCATTTTATGGGACTGGTAAGGCTGAATTTCATTGGTACAGGTCAGGCTGCATTTTATGGGCACTGGTATGGCGCCATTTCATGAACTGGTAAGGCTGCATTTCATAAGACTGGTAAGGCTGCACTTCATTAGTACAGGTCAGGCTGCATTTCATGGGCACTTGTAAGGCTGAATTTCATGGGCACAGGTCAGGCTGCATTTCATGGGACTGGTAAGGATGAATTTCATTGGTGAATGTCAGGCTGCATTTCATGAGCACTGGTAAGGCTCCATTTCATGGGCACTGGTAAGGCTGCATTTCATGGGCACTGGTAAGGCTGCATTTCATGGGCACAGGTCAGGCTGCATTTCATGGGACTGGTAAGGCTGCATTTCATGGGCACTGGTAAGGCTGCATTTCATGGGCACTGGTAAGGCTGCATTTAATTGCCACTGATCGGGCTGCATTTCATGGACACTGGTAAGGCTGCATTTAGTTGGCACTGGTAAGGCTGCATTTAGTTGGCACTGGTAAGGCTGCATATAATTGGCACTGGTAAGGCTGCATTTAATTGGCACTGGTCAGGCTGCATTTAATTGGCACTGGTCAAGCTGCATTTCATCAACACCATTTGGTTCAGAATATTATTTTTTTCTTGTCTTCCTCCTCTACAAAGGTGTGTCTTATGGTCAGGTGCGTCTTATGGAGTGAAAAATATGGTATGTTTTTTACATGTAGGAGAGAAATGTCAGAACTGGCTTGGACTGGAAGTAGTTAAAGAAAATGGGCCATACATATTTATGGTCAACATCCAATAGGATCATCTTAATCAATGCTCATTGAAATTCATATGAGAACCAGGCTGATGTTGTTCCTTTTTCTTCAATAGCTCCTATGATATATATTTATTTATGCAGTGCTAACTAATTCTGCAGATATTTAGGCCCCTTTCACACAGGCAATCCATCAGTCTCTTTGATCTGTGATTACACAAGTCAAAAACGGACAGCAATGTATCCCTATGGGTAGCGGGATCTAAGTGGATGAATGTCCACCTATATCTGTACATTTCTGAGTCTATTCAGGTTCGTTAGACCAAAAAGAAAAAGTTGTCTTTAGTTATGATAATGGAAGTTAGGTGATATAGCTAATGTTTTATTTATTTGTGTAATTCCACAGGTGCTGCTATAGGGCAATGCCTCTTTTTCCTCTTTTTTGGCACAGACGTTCCCCATAAAACATGTTGATGTGTCTAGGGAGGGGATCATTTGGAACCAAGTCTACTCTGAAAGGGTGAGATGGTGTCTATGAGATAATCTCAATGTGTTGGTTATTGTATAATATAAATGTAATTTTAGGTACCATTACTGGGTTCCTGTATTTATGTATTATTAATTATTAAAAATGTCAAACTGATTTTATATTTTTTGTTTTAGTGGCAAATATTAATTAATAAGGTTCTACAAAAGCTCCAGAAGAAGCCACGTTTGTGGTGAAACATGTAGAGGCAATCACACGTTTGTACCCTGACCAATGGGTCGTTATGGCCTAAAATTTAAAATTTGTTTTACAATATTTATGTAATAAAATTTTAAATTTTTTTGTAAATTTTGCCCTTGATTGATCTTTCTGCACCTTAAAACTCCAATTCTGTGCTCTTTGGGTATATAATGTTTGGTCATGTTTAAATGAGGTGGTGCATTTATTAGAGTCTCCTACCTCCAATATCAATTTGATAAAACAATGACTTCGATAGCTCTTGATCAGACCTGCACAAAGTTCAGTAGGAATTTTTGGCCATTCTTTACAAAACTGCTCAAGCTCAGAGACATTTGAAAGATGTCTGGTGTGAACAGCCCTCTTAGACCTTGTACACACGGTCGGACATTCCGATGGAAAATGTCAGATCGGAACGTGTTGTCGGATAATCCGACCGTATCTGGGCTCCATCGGACTGTTTCCGATGAATATCCGACCCGACAAAGTTGGAGAGCTGGGCTATAAAATTTTCCGACAACATGATCCGATCGGACTTTGTCCGATCATTTGTAGAGAATTCCGATCGGACAAAGTGCCACGCATGCTCAGATCAAATTATGAGACCAAAGCTATTGGCTACTAGCCTGAGCGTAGTCCCATCGTAACGAAAAAACGGCATCACTTTATGAACGATCGGATTTTCCGACAAATTTGTCCGACCGTATGTATGCAACACCAGTTTCGGACAAAATCCGACGGATTTTGTTGTCGGAATGTCCGACCGTGTGTACAAGGGCTTAGAGCCATTCCACATCATCTCTATGGGGTTAAGATCTAGGTTATGACTGAGTCACTCCAAAAGGCACATTTTCTTTTTCTGAAGCAAGTCTGTGGTGGATTTGCTTCAATGCTTAGGGTCATTGTCCTGTTACGTCACCCAATTTATACTAAGCTTCAGGTGGCAGACAGTCACCCTGACATTATCCTGTAGGATATTTTGGTAAACTTGGAAATAAATTTTCCCCCTGATGATGGCAAGTGGTTCAGGCCCTGAGGCAGCAAAGTAAGCCCAAATCATGATGTTCATTACACCATACTTCCCCATTGGGATGATGCTTTGATGTTGGTTAGCAATGCCCTTTTTGTGTCATACATAGTACTGTGTGTTCTTCTCAAACAATTCAACTTTGGTTGAAGTTGTCTGTAAAGGTTCTTATTTATCCCGGTCATGGTATAGCTAGCAGTAGTTCATAAAATTCTGGTCCAGTCTAAGGAATTCCAGTTTTCAGCTGCATACTACAATGGGGGATTCAGTATGTTGAGAGATGGCATTGGGATGGATTTGAGCACAACATCCACAGCATCCTTAGTCTACATAGTTGCATGGTTCATGTCTTCCTTACTGATTGTTATACCAGGATGCCATAGACTCTTATGCCGGGTCCGGTCGAAAAATCCGGTCGTCTGTGTGCTAGTCCGACGGACTAAAACCGATGCAGCTATTGGCTACTGGCTATGAACTTCCTTATTCTACGTCATCACGTTCGAATACATCGGACTTTTGGAGTGATCATGTGTGGCCAAGTCCATTCGTTTGAAAGTCCGGTGGACCTCAGCTGCAAAGTCCATCAGATTGTCCGCCGGACCAAATCCGTCGAAAAGTGCGGTCGTGTGTACATGGCATTAGAGAACTAATATCACAACATGATGTGTTGCAATGTAAACGCTGATCTATATATAAATATATAGATCTATATATAAAGATCTATATATAGATCTATATATACGCTCACACAAATAGGATTTGCATATTTGTTACCTACGTTGTGTGATGGACAATAAGGCAATACACACGCACACACATCAGTTTTTCATTGTCAAACATGTATTCTTTTATATCCTCCAGAGGAAGGCAATCCAAACAGAATCCAACTGAAACTGTTTTTCCTGCTGCCTCTAAGGGGGAAATTCTTTCTGGCTCCCAAGCAATGATCTCTCTCTGGATTAGAATTATATGAATGGTTAAATGACTTCAAATAAGCATGGATTTTCAGAGCGTGTGCTTTCGTCAAGTATGGCGTTGGCATACTTTTGTTTCTTAATCTTGTTTTCTTGATTCTGCATCTCTTTTCATAAGTGATTAGAGGGAATTATTGCACCTTATGCCGTCTGCGCAGGAGAAATACTTTTAGGTTAATTTTTTCTCCTATATTTAAATCATAAATCATGCAAAAAAGCATACACCAATATAACACTTTGCTATTCCTGAGAACAAGAAAGAAAATGTATGAACATATACCAAAATTAAAGAATATGTACACCCAGAATTCCATATTCCTGATATGTTCCTGCTGTACTATTTACTTATATAAAAAAAAGATCATGTTCTCTTTGCATTGCTTCCTTTGTGTGAATTACCTTGTGTTCCTGAAGGTCCCTCTGCTTTCCTACTAAAAACTGACCACACTACAGTAGGCATGAGAGAACTCAGCCTGCTCTCCTCCAATGATCAGACCTGTCCTGATACATGCCCCCTGTGCAGCCTTTCACTGTGGATACCAGTGTGCTGCTGTTTCTCCTCCCCCGGCTCTCTGAGCTCCTTATGCAGCTGAGAACAAAGGGTATTTGATCACTTATGCCACATACACGTGATCAGATTTTCAGACAGGAAATGTTGGATGACAGGCTGTTGGCGGAAAATCCGACCGTGTGTATGCTCCACTGGACAATTTTTATTGGACTTTCTGCCAAAAAATGTTGGCTAGCATGTTCTCAAATTTTCCGCTAACAAATGTGTGTTGTCTGACTTTTCGATCATGTGTACACAAGTCCATTAGACAAAAGTCCAAAGTACAAACACGCATGCTTGGAATCAAGGATGAGCCAGAAGCGCTCGGTCTTGTAAAACTAGGGTTCGTACTGGAGATATCACATCGGCTCACCATACGTCTTGTATGTCACTACGTTTTTAATTGTTGGCGAGCATTTGTGTGACTGTGTGTATGCAAGACAAGTTGGAGCCAACACCCTTCAAACAAAATTCCACGGTTGGTTTTGTTGTTGGAAAGTCTGATCGCGTGTACGTGGCTTTACAGTATATGATAGGGAAAAAAAGGTATTTATTATGTTTTGGCTTTCATTTCCCTTTTAAACTGAATGAGTTGTTTTACAAGTTGAGGGTTTACATGTACGTTAAATGTTTTAATAAGCTCGTACACCAGATGCAGCCAATGTGATTGTCAGCAGATATGGCCATGTATGTATAAGTAATAGCAGTACAATGTATGTGGAATCTTTTACTACCATTTTGTCTAAGCCCTTGTACACACGGTCGGACATTCCGACAACAAAATCCGTCGGATTTTGTCTGACGGATTTTGTCCGAAACTGGTGTTGCATACACACGGTCGGACAGAGTTGTCGGAATTTCCAGTCGTTCGTAATGTGATGACGTTATTTAGTTACGACAGGACTACGTTCAGGCTATTAGTTCAGGCTATTTGATCTGAGAATGCGTAGAACTTTGTCCGATTGGAATTCTCTATCCAGCTCTCAAACTTTGTTGGTCGGACATTCCAACGGAAAAAGTCTGATGAAGCCCACACACGGTCGGATTATCCGACAACACGGTCCGATCGGAAATTTTCCGTCGGAATGTCCGACCGTGTGTACAAGGGCTTAGACCATATTCATTGTCTCTAAAGGTAAAGCAGAGCTCAGGGTGTTATTTTTTCAGGCCTAGGCAGAGTAGGTAAGGGGGAAGAACTTCTTTAAAGTTGTAAATACTGTCTATGTCCCTGGTAAGCCCCATACACACTATCAGATTGTCTGCTGATTTTTTCCATCAGATTTACCAAAACCATATAATATGAGGTCAAACCTTAGGGGTTTCAATGTGTATGCAATCAGGCAGGCCCTTGCACTACATGGTTTTGGTAAACCTGAAGGAAAAAATCAGCAGACAATCTGACAGTGTGTATGGGGCTTTAAGGATGTTTATATTTATCAGATTTTAAATTCTGTGTCCCCATAAAAGAAATATTTCTTTGTTTCTTTTTCTGTGTGCGACACATAACCTGAACAAGAAATGAAGAGAATCTATCAACACAGAATCCTCACCTTTCTCATTTTTTTAAAATGGGCATTGGGAAAATTTCACTCCACTTCCTGTCAAATAGACAGGAACTGGAGACATTTTCCCTCCCTTTCTCTTTAGAACACAAACAGCAGTAAATTGTTAACAAAGGTCGCTATATCCAAATAAAAAAAAAGTCATGGTTGTAGTTGGGCTTTAAAAAAGGGAGTGGAGAAATGGGGCACTGTTGGGTGGTGCCTAGGAGAAGGGACAGAAGAGTATTGCCACTTCTTTGAGATAATAAATATCCACCTCTCCCTGTAACAGATTGCCTGTATCATATCTAAGCATGACTTTATGAACGTGTTTATTATAATTTTATAAATTTGTTCATTAATGATTAATATGGTGTGTGTCAAACAAAACCTGCACTGGAAAAAGTATGGAGGCTGCCATTGCTGAGAATACTAGATTCTTGGTTGTCCCTGGCCTAGATATTGTTGACTAAGCCCCAATAAAGACAATAAGCCCCAATATAGCCCCAGTAAAGACAAAGCTCCCGATGTGCATACCCTTTCTGAGTTAATAATTGAAGCCTTTGGATCAGCATAACAGCTAGCCAGCATCATTTTCATATGAAGAGCTCCGCAAAGCAAGCCCAGGTTTTCTTTTCTCAGCACCGGTGAGTTGCACTGAAATTCTAATCATGTGTGACTTAGTGGGTAAACAAGCAAAGGGTTTCTGCTCTTTGTATTCTGGAATGATGAAAGTGGACCGGCAGCAATAAATGGCGATTTCCTAATAACAGAGTGGATCAATCATCACCAGTGTCACAATTTGCTTTGAGAGGAGCTACTTAACGGAAGCCGGGGCTATGAGAATGCCAGGACTTGAGTTATGTTCCCTTCAGCCCTGCCAGATATTTTTAATTTACAGTAAACTGCTCCTGCTCTCATTACATCAGCTGGGACTTGATTCATTGCTAATTCATTGCCCTGCATCCCCTCATTCTGAATGCCACAAACAGCTTAATGCCGATAAAATCACCAATGTAATCATTTATGATGCTCCTTCTGCGAACCCTCACGTAACAAGTTGTGCGGAGAGCACTTGCATAACAGCGCTAAGCACCGTCTCCTTAGGAAACATTACATTTGTAAGTCTAAAGCTGCTAAAAAAAATACCACCAAATGTTTGATCTCCTTAATATTGTATGAGTGTTTGTAATGAGATATATTACATTACAATGACCTCTTATTAAAGGAAGCCTCTGCTCAGAGAAATATGGAATCTTTGGTTGACGTTTTTTGCAGTGCTATTATACTAATCCACTGGCTTGAATATTTCCATAGTCACTACATGAAAGCTGGTTTTAGGTATGGCAGCTGCAGTGGTTTCCACCTTCCATGGGCATCCTACAGGTATGGCACATACATATTTACATATATAACTATGTCACAACTGCCATACCTAAACTTAAAGTTGAACTTTAGCTACAAATGTCAAAGGAGATTTAAGTTTTTTCTTAAAGCGGAGGTCCACCCTAAAGTGGACCTTCCGCTCATTGGATTCCTCCCTCCTCCGGCGCAACAATTGGCACCTTTCAGGGGGGAGGGGGGGCAGGTACCTGTACAGTACAGGTATCTGCACCCATTTCCGGGGTAGCTCTCTGCGGAAAGGGGCGTAGATTACGCCCCTTTCCGAAAGTCCCCCGCTGCCTGCTGGGAAACACACAGATCCCAGAGGCAGCGGGTCCATCCTTATTGCGCAGCGCGACTCGCGCAGTAGGGAACCGGGAAATGAAGCCGAAAGGCTCCACTTCCTGATTCCCATACCCAAGATGGCGGCGGCAGCACCCGAGAGACGATCGAGAGATCGGCTTCAGGTGCCGACATCGCGGGCGCGCTGGACAGGTAAGTGTCACTATTTTAAAAGTCAGCAGCTGCAGTATTTGTAGCTGCTGGCTTTAAAAAAAAAAAAAAAACGCGGACTCCCGCTTTAAATAAAGGATTCTTACCTGTCTGTATACAATCCTCTTTACAAAGTACACTATGCCGGGTGGGATTAGTGAAAGGGATATTAAAGCCTTGTTTTTTTGTTTAAAAAATAACAAACATGTTTTACTTACCTGCTCTGTGCAGTGGTTTTGCACAGAGCATCCTGGGTCATTCTCTTCTCAGGTCCCTCGCTGGCGCTCCTGGCCCCTCCCTTATGTCGTGTAACCCCCCCACAGCAAGGGGGCACCCGACCCAAGCCGCTGCTGTGTGTGTGCCCATTCAGACATGGAGCCATCTCCTCACTGGCTCACTGACTTTGATTCAAAGCAGCATAAACCAATGGCAACCGCTGCTGTGTCTTAACCAATCAGGAGGGAGAGTCCCGGACAGCCGAGGCTTTCATGCAACATTGCTGGATGGAGATGAGGCTCAGGTATGTGTTCGGAGGGCTGAGGGAGGCTGCTGCACACTGAAGGTTTTTTTTTTTATCCTAATGCATAGAACGCATTAAAGCGGAGTTCCACCCAAAAAGGGAACTTTCGGTTTTTGGGAATCCTCCCCCCCTCCGGTGTCAAATTTGGCACCTCTCAGGGTGGGGGGGGGGGGGGGGGGCAGATACGTGCCTTATCCAGGTATTTTCTCCTACTTCCGGGCATAGATAGCTGCAGTATCCGCCATGCCCGGTGCCTCCTCCGTCCCCTCCACTGTCTTCTGGGAGACACACAGTTCCCAGAAGACTGTAGGAACCAGTGGGTTACGCAGTAGGGAACCAGGCTGTGAAGCTGCAAGGCTTCACTTCCTGGTTCCCTTACTGAAGATGGCAGCGCCTCCACCTGATAGCCGAGGGACAGATCGGCTTTGGGTGCCGACATCGTGGGCGCCCTGGACAGGTAAGTGTCCATATTTTAAAAGTCAGCAGTTGCAGGATTTGTAGCTGCTGAATTTTAAAAACAAAAATTGGTGGATCTCTGCTTTAAGATAAAAAAAAAACCTTCTGCCTTTAGAACCACTTGAACTCCTACTCATGCATGGGAGTTATGTCATTCAAACGTGGCCAATCAAGATAGCTAAAGGTCTTATATCCAAAACAAGCTCAGGGGAATATGTTAATGGCTAATGATGGAGCTCATGGAAATTGCATCGCTGGAAGAAAAGTGAGTATAGTTCTGTTTTAGGAAATATTGTAATGGTGAACTGTCCTATGCCGTATATAAGCAGGTTGTCAGTATATTACTGTAGGTTCTCAATATCCATGCTACAGTTAGAAAGTGCACATGGGGACTATGTTGCCCTAAAGTAAGTTCCCATATTTCAAAAATGCATTAAGAATGCACCTCCTGTTGATAACTATAGGAAAACGCACCAAAAATGCATAACAACTTACTCTTTGTGTGTTTTTGATGCTTTGTTTGAGTGCCATGTCAAAGTTTCACAGGTGAATGCTGGGAGATAGAAATCCAGAAAACACAGGAAAAAAAGACACATTAAAAAGCTTTCAAAATGCAATATGCATTTGTGCAAAAGGCATACAGTGTTTTTAAGTGCACCAGTGTGAAAGGACCCTGGGGCCTGATTCACACCTATGCAGGTTACAGTTTGGATATTGCAGGTGCATTTTGTATTTTTCGATACACATTTTGATCCCTTGAGGTGTATGGAACTAGGAAAAATCCCTGACCCTTTCCATAAAATGCACAGATGTGAACTACATCTGAAAACCCACTAAAAAATGCATAGGTGTGAACCAGGCCTAAGGCAAGAAAAACTGGATTTAATGAGCAAACTAGCTGCCTTTGGGATACTGCATCTAACATTTATCTTACATGGGGGCTTGTATCTGACACTACTGCACAGAGAAAGTACATGTGAAGCAGTGCAGTATTGTCACGTTAATTGTTCCTGCACTTATGTGAGAATATTACAGAATCCCGCATACATGTGAACCAGTCCCAACACTGTGCTTTGCCTTTTACCAACTAAACCACCGCAATGCCATTTTTTTTTTTTTTTAGAGGGGTGGATCATATGATGCCCTGAGTACATTTTATTGAAGAAGTAGCTGAAATATAACACAGATTCGATTATTTTCATTACTTTTAGAGCTCTCCCTATTAAATGTAAATGGCTGATCTGTGCCCATGTTATGCAAATAGCAATTTTATCAACGCATTTTATAATTCACATATGCAAACTTTGCGAAAGAGAAACAGCTGCCACTAAATTTATATTCCTAAGCTGCAGATTTTAGATTTAAAGCTTTGTATAATGGAATAAAAGGGTATTTAAAATGACCAATGTGCGCTCACAGCTCCTGTCTCCTTTGATGTTAACCAACAGGCTTAGCCAGCTGGTGGGACATCGTTAGTCCCTACTACAATAAAATATCTCGTTGCTCGCCTATTAGATTATTTTAGCTGTGGGAAGGATGATAAATTAGTTTGTGAAATTTATATATGGAAATAATCTGCTCTTAGTGAGTTCAACCAAGGAAGTCGTGCAAAAATCTGTGACATGGTAGCACAGCAGTGTCAAGGAGCTTAGAGCAATGGCCGAGAGAGGGCAACAGTGGTAGCTGTGTGTCAATAGAGGACAAGGGTAAAAGTAAATACATACTATTACTACTGACAAAGTTGTATAAATATACATAATATGATGAGATGGGTTATACAATTCCAGGGATCTTCAAAGCAGAACATCAGCCAAACTAACAGGATATATGTGAATAGTCCAAAAAAAGTGTAAATATTCAGCCCAGAGATATCTCATTGCATTTCTGTTCTTCTGCAGCATGATGATTTCAATCTAATCATAAGCATAACTCAGCCCACTTCCTCTGAGCCCAGGTCATCCAAGCCTGTGACTGGACAGTAAAAGGAGAAGCAGCACAGAGATGAGCTCATCTATCAGTCTCTCTGCTTTTTCTTCCTATCAGCACGCTTTTTCTCATCACATGAGCGGATTGGCACCATACGCTGCCTCTTCCTCACATAGGTTAACAGGGACTGCAAGAGGCTGATACCAGATCAAATTCATGAACTTACACTGCTTGTATTTAAAAATGACTATTAATGATTTGTGTCTTTTTTATATGATTAGAGTTCAAGAGTGGAGTGATCTCATATTCCTCTTCTCATCTTTTAGGTCCTTTCAATGAAAGCAGTCACAGCACACTGCCATGCCAAGCACTCTGCAAATGCCCTCATCTCCCCTGGAGTCTGTACAACAGCAGCCCACACACACATCAGGGGTGCATTGTGTACTGCAGCACTCTACAAAATATGTCCCCGTGCACTGCAGGACTCAGGAGGTGTCCATTTAGTAAAGCCTCATGATGTCTGAGTGCCCACTGCCTCCTACGACACGCAACTGTGTGACCACTGCATTGCCACATCATTCTGCCCAGTGCCCGCAAAGCCAGGTGGCAGGTACCCTTCAAGGCGGTAATTCAAGGCAAGGTAGCAATTTACCTTATTATTACATTTTATTGGGCCAATTATTTACAGTTACAACATATACAATTACAAGAAATATATTAATTACAAAAAATGTATATATTAATTACAAATAGTTTGCTAATATGAAGAGTACAACTTATGGAAATGGGCTGCCAAGATGTATAATATTTTAAAAATGGCTTCTAAGGCAGGGGTTTCAAACTGGCGGTCCTCCAGCTGTTGCGAAACTACAAGTCAAATCATGCCTCTGCCTGTGGGAGTCATGCTTGTACCTGTCAGTCTTGTAATGCCTCACGGGACTTGTAGTTTGAGACCCCTGTTTGCTGCCAGTTTGAGACCCCTGTTCTAAGGCGTATGTAAGCAAATACAAGTTGGAAATCCCTGCTCTAAGTCAAGAAAAGTTTATGTTGAACGCAATGAAGTGCACCTCAATAATTAAAGAGCTTCCAAGCCTAAACATTATTTTACCTTAATGCATTTTTTTCTGCATTAAGGTAAAAAATGGTTAGGAAATATCACCCCCCCATACTTACCTGAGCCCTCACTCCATCCAGTGCTATGCCCATGAAAAGCATCTCTCTCCCTTCTCCCCACTCTCACACGCCTTAGGGAGAACAGTGGGAGCCATTGGCTCCTTCTGCTGTCAGTCAAATTCGGTGAGGGAGAGGGGGGCAGGTCTGAGTCACGCTATCTGTGTCTATAGATACAGACAGTGTGGCTCAGGATCGAGCCTGCAGGTGTGCCACAATTGGAAGTGGCTTACTGTGGTGGCACACCAAGAAGAGGAGGAGCCAGGAGTGTCGGCAGGAGACTCCAGAAGAGGAGCATCTAATTTTATTGCACAGAGCAGGAAAGTATAATATGTTTGTTATAAAAAAAAAATATACAATCGCTTTAAATCCCTTCCTCAAAGACTGAGAACATCTGTAGCTCATAAAGACACAAGGATTTCTTCTTATTAGCAAGTGGAAAGGAGAAATGATGAGCAATAACAAACAGCAACCAATCATAACTAAACTCTTATTAGGCTGATTACTAACTAATGAAAGTAAAACAGTAGGAACCTGCTTTTCAAAGTAAAATTCGGATTGGTTGCTGACAGATAATTTCTTCGCCCATTATATGATTGATTAAAACTTGTACTTCTGACAGTCCTAGCTCTAGCACATCTTCATTACCTTATATAAGATATAAGAAAGTACTTGAAGTAATTGTAAAGTTGCCCGTAGACTTGTAAGAACAGTCGTTCATGCATGCACTATTCAACCTTCCAAAGGCAGGCTGTCCGCAGACATCCCTGCCAACCTTACTAGTTTGAAGAGGGAAGGGTTGGAGAGCCGCAAGCAGGAACCTAGTGCCAGGTTATCAGAGAAGGAACAGTAGCAACCGGGACAGGTTTGGTTTCGAACTTGTCCAATTAACTGTACTCTGACAGGTCATGGCCCTCCTAGAGACCTGAAATCGGCACATCATCAGTCTGCAACTGTAATCTAATTTCTATCAGTACCTTCAACCAAACTTATGGTTTTTATTAAAATAACAGTCAGTTAATATCAAACTCATTTCTGAAATGGATTACTGTACATCTTGGAGACATGCTGATAACACTCAGAGTTATCACTTCCATATTTTTTGAGACATAGTTTAACATGAAAAAATTATTCACGTTCATAATAGTAAATTATAACAACTGTGTCAACACAAGCATTTTTTTCCGCTTGTGTTCCTCATTAATTTGTCTTTAGGTAACAGCGGCAAGTCAGAGCACTTGAGGTCAGCCATGATATTCTAATTTGGGAGCTGCGTAAAAGATGCAGTTTTTAAAAGATGTTTGACACAGTTCCAGGCAATACTTGAAGGAAACAATGCCTAATGATAAATTTAAGAATGTCCCAGCAACAAGCATTTAAATAAAGCCACCTAATAAAAAGTTTTCCATCTTCCAATCCTGAATAAATTGGCTGAAAAGGGCTGTTGGAAATAATACAGTGCTGAATACACTTCCTTCCATTGTTTTGTAATGAGCCCATTAAACAGAGCTCTCTGACTCCAGGCTGCACATTACACCGAGCTGCTCATTTTGACATGTGAATTATGACAATGTTAGCAATGGGATAAACTATGGTAGGGCATATATCTGCCTTGCCAGTCTGTGGTCTGTCTCTACAGTTATCCTCTTTCATATCAAAGTACCTTTTTGTAAAGTCGGTAGAACAGGAATGACAATTCTGGCATTTGGCAGAAGGCTACTGCAACTAAAAATATTAGTGTACTTGTTTTAATTGACTGGCTCTGACAGAATCAGCCTTGTTTTATTAAAAAAAGCAAAATTCTAAATTAGACGGTTGGCTCACAATACTTGAGACCACTGTGGGGCAAATATTGACGTTTTTACATATAGTTCAGATAAGCTGAAATTGGCGTAATTTCTCACAAATCTTGGCTGGCATAACTTACAAATATGTAAAGAGAGCATTTCTAGCCTACATTCAGCGTCAACACATGGCCAAGACCCTTAAACAGGATAACACCCCAATTTGGACACACAATATGGTGACCAGGCTAGAACCAACTCAGATGCTTAGCTCTTGACCTGTGATTGACTCGTGGTTTATTGAAGTCACGTATTCTTATGTTATAAGTCAGCCATTTTAACATAGAGAAACCCTTAAAACAACTCTCGAGTCTCAGGGAACTTCCACTTACAATTACAATATCTACAGCTCACAGAACATTAGCTCAATAGCCAGTGGCAAGACTGATTCTTACATCGGCGGTCAGTGAAAAATAAATGCTCCCCTTACAGATAGCTAAAATGCTTGTTGTTGCCTGTGGTTAGATATCTAAGATGCAGAAACTGCTCATTGCTCAAGGAACCCCTAACAACTTCTGGAGGAACCCTAGGGTTCTACGGAGACCTGGTTCAGAAAGTCTGGTATAAGTTACAGTGAAACAGAGTATTTCTTTTTTCTCGCCTGAAAATTTGTATCAGTTTGAAGAAAAGTTATGTAGTTGGTGTTGAATAATTAAACAGAGTAAAATGTGTTATTGACTTCTTGCTGTAACATGTGGCCATTTAGACTTCCCTACTGCTGTTACAACTAAAAAAGGAAAATTTGCAAGCCCTCTTTAAACATCCCATGTAATTCCCCTATTTTCTCTATCAGGTCACTTACAGTGTCAGTTTATTTAAAATGTAATGACTCTATACATAGTTTCCCATGAGACTGATGTGGCCTTACTATGCTTTTCACCATACATTACTGAAAATGATTGCAACCTCTAATGCATATCATCAGCCACTCAAAAAAGCTAGCCCAAGAGCATGCATTTATAATTTATGTTGTATATGGCCTTTCTAATATATTAGTTTGAGAGCTGTAGATTAACAATATACAATCTGTGATATACAGTATACTATGTCCAGAAGGAAGTAAAGAAGTTTCTTAGTCTCAAGTAAATTGCATTCAGTGAAGCTACATCACAGGTTTCTTATTTCCCCATAGTACCAATTGTAAGACCTGGTACTGTTACATGGCTGTCTAGATATGATAATGTTCTTTAAACAATATTCTATGTGAAAGATCAGGTAATACACTCAGAGAGGTATTGAAGTTGCCATTGTTGACCTCCTTCTGAATATGCTAATTGCTTAGCTTCAATACCTTGGGACACTGACTGGATCAAGCATGCAATCAACTCAGAACCCTTCATACAAATCCATTTATTATCCAACTATCAACTTCAGAAGGATATTGGAAATGGCAACCTCCATATTTCTCTCAGAACAGTTTTCCTTTACATGCTTTAGTACAAAAATGTTTTTTTTTTATGGAGCTCAGGCTCTCCTTTCCAAACCCAATGAAAATAGTCAGTGGATTCAGTTCTTTCTGATCTCTGACAACTGTCCAATTTAGGTGGTTGTAATTACAGAGGTGGAGAGTCTGAAAGAAAACAGCTACTTTTTTCTTTGGTATGAGACTATGGGATATCAGTGTCATGGAGGTACCCAATAATAAATGTTGTTTAAAACAAAAACATATATATAAACAATAAAAATGTCTAAAAACAGTTAAAAATGTACAAACTTAAAAAGTGTATATGCAGTAAAGCATGCTTGTTATACTCACTGTGGGTTAATCCTCCGCATTGTGTAAAAAGGCTGTATGATCCTGTCTTCTCTGATTCTACCCTACTTCCACATTCCCCAATCTATCTGCTTATAGGACAGTGCCTTTGGAGTCATTCTGCACATGCTCAGTTTGGTGTGTATTACTAAAGAGTTTTTTTGTTATTCAGACGGTGCATGTGATCAGCACAGGGCCAGTCAGCGCTGTCCAAACAGAGGGTCAGGGGTTCTACAACCTCATAAGACAGTCAGCGTAGACTGAAAACTCCTCCTACAAGCTTTAGCCAGACACCAGAAGTTACAAGACTGTTATATACTACTGATGAGAGGTATTTAGCAGTTTATATTTACTAAAATATTTGCATTTCCATGTTTTATGTACTGTGGAAGACCAAGTATATTGAATGCCGGGTCCTGGGTTTAGTAACACTTCAAAGCGGTAGTAAACCCGCTAATCTTTTTTTTTTTTTTACCACCTGCAAAGTAAAAGGCATAATGAGCTAGTATGCACCGCATACTAGCTCATTATGAAATACTTACCTTAGAACGAGGCACCGACATCTGGCCCGATCCGTTTCTTCCGGGTATCGCGGCTCCGGCACTGTGAGTGGCCGGAGCCGCAATATCGTCACTCCCGCATGCGCGCGGGAGATTTCATCCCGGCCGGGCCGGCCACTGCCGGACTTTTAGCCGAGAATGCTCTTGTGCGCATGTGCCGCTGCAGTCAGCGGCGCATAACGAGGGGAATATCTCCTAAACCGTACAGGTTTAGGAGATATTTTTTTTACCTACAGGTAAGCCTTATTATAGGCTTTCCTGTAGGTAAAAGTTAAAAAAATGAGTATACAACCACTTTAAGAATGTTAAGCAGACAAAGACATCAGTAAAAATAGGGGCCATCCTGTGTAACTACACAGACTATCAAAATCACAAGTCAAATTTACTTTTGCGTGGAAAATTAATTTATGAATGTTATTTTACATGCAAAAATGGTAGATGGAATTTTTTTTAATAAAATTCTTATGCACATCAGAACTCAGTATAAATGATTACACTCACACCCTCTTGCAGTGCCCAGAAGAACAGAAACCTTGCCCTACAGGCCACACTTGTTATCAAAAGAGTATATATGTATATCTTTAAGTATTTACTGCTATGAAACTCAATGCACCACACCACCCCTTCCCTTGTTCTGTTTCATTTTAAGGCTTCATGTTCAAAATGGGAATTCCTTACATTATTGGGTGTACTAAAGAAGGAGAATGCCTTTCATCTATTCATAAGGAACAAAGTATGGCTTTTTTGAAGAATGCACCTCCAAAAACACAGTAATGCAGATTCTAACCTTTAGGGCCTCCTTACTGACCAGCAGCACCACCATTTACGACCCCTCAAACCTTGCATTTCCAATATACATCTATTTGTGGCAACTATAATACATGTTTTATGCTTCTTCTAATGAGGACTGAACCGTAATTAGTATCTATGGGTGAAGAAGTACCATCACTCTTAGCATCTTGTCATTAAAAATAATCTGCAATGAGAAAAATACAGGGAAGCCATTGCTGACCTCCGTCTGAGTCACTGACCTAGAACAAGTATGTGAATTAGAAAGTCAGAATGCTCTGCATATTTGTTCCAGGTCAGCACCTCTTAAAGTATTGAAGCCATTAGATCAGCATGACAGGCAGGTAACTAGCATTTTTATAAAGATAGGTCAACAATGGTAGTCTCCATATTCTCTCATTACTGGTTCCCATTTAATGCAAGCGTAATATTAAAGGCAAACCTCAGTCAACCATTACAGTAGTAAGAGGGCTTCAGTCTAGGTCACCTGGTGATAAATATTGTAAATAATGACGCTAGCTACAAATCTGTAAGCAAAGCTATGCTTATGGCTCTGATTGATCTGGCACGTTGTTTAGCAGCTACCTCCATGTCCTCCATCTCAATAAACTGTCACCTGAAAACCAAAAGGTATGCGTATTACAACAAGGACTGGCTGCTAAGATGCAGTGCTAATGTAAAACACTACATTAGAATGCAATAAACATTTACAAGGCAGACTTTCCATTATCCTGTTAAATGACCCCATGACCTATTGCGCACACACACAGATGAAGCCAATTTTATTGCATAAAGTAATGAAATGAACATGAAACGTGATGTGTTAGCACTAGAATATTGTTTATTGCTGTTCTTTTTACACGTGCCAACATACGTGTGTATGTTCTATCTTTAGCAGTTAGGTGTGTGTGTGTGTTGAGCAGCACCTTGTTCACACTCCATCTACCCAATATAGCAATTAGGATTACAGTGCCTTCTATGAAGATATGTAAAGCATATATTGGAAAAACTATTGCATACCACCAGTGCTGCAATGATCATTAAATGCAGCACCAGCATGCAAATTATAGTAGTCAACATTTTGGTAAATCCCCAAAAATACCTGTTTTTAAGAATGTATTCTGCTATTGAGCAATGGTATTTTATGAAAAGAAACTGATTGATATTGAGTAGCCCACATGAGCTTACACTGGCCCACAAATGCTTATACAAAGTCTTTCAGGAATTTAGCCAAATTTAGCAGACAGCCAGTCTGCACGGCTTCAAATATTTTGCTGACTAGTTGCAGTACATGATTTACCTTCTTAGAAGTTTCATCCTCTCATAAACCCCAATAATTGTAGTTATAAGAAAGGAAAAGCACCCCCCCCCCCATCCCCTGGGACCACTATGGCAACGTCCACCTCACAATCATATACAGTACATCTCTTAGATCAAAATATTTCCATACTATTCTTTAAAACCAGTTCACACTAGCTTGAGAATGCTTGTCTGAAGAGCTGTGCATAATGCGGACATCTACAAACCACATCAAAAACGTTAAGCAGCTTTCTTGAAGCCCTTAAAGTACCCTTCAGATCCAGAAGTAACAAAAATTGATCTTATTAGATGTTCTGGCTGTAGCTTTAAGCAATTGTACAACTAAATGCTTGCCTAAGCCTGCTAAAACTTGTTTGAAGCTACAACCCCAATCCCATTGTAATCCATATTAAAGCTAAATGTGTGCTGAAGTCTGCTAAACCTTGTTTAAAGCTACAACCACAATACCATTGTAATCCATATTCAAATGAAATGCTTGCTGAAGCCTGTTAAACCTTGTTTAAAGCTACAAACACAACTGCATTGTAAACCATAGTCAAACTAAATGCTTGCTGAAGCCTGCTAAACCTTGTTTAAAGCTACAAACAACTGCATTGTAAACCACAGTCGAACTAAATGCTTGCTGAAGCCTTCTAAACCTTGTTTCAAGCTACAACCACAATCGCATTGTAACCCACAGTCAAACTAAATGCTTGCTGAACCTTGTTTAAAGCTACAACCACAATCACATTGTAATCCACAGTCAAACTAAATGCTTGCTGAAGCCTGCTAAACCTTGTTTAAAGCTACAAACACAATCCCACTGTAATCCACAGTCAAACTAAATGCTTGTGGAAGCCTGCTAAACCTTGTTTAAAGCTACAACCTCAATCCCATTGTAATCCATATTCAATATCCCAACCCTGAAGCTGCAGTGTACTTTAAAACTTGTGCTCAGCTAAAATCAATTAAATCAATGACTGACCACTTAGGCACCAAGTGCTGCATTATGGGAGGTAGGGGGAAGCATACTGGTATGCTTCATACCTGGACTCACCAACTCACCAGGTTTTACATAGGACTGCAGCAGCACATTGGGGGGGCAGATGCTTTGTTACCTGCTATACAGTAACTGTTTTAAAAATATGCCTAAAGCTTGTTAAATGCCTACTGTACCCATTGCTCATCAGACCCAGTGTACCTGGTGCATTACATCCCTATATTCTACAGTAGTAGGCAATTCCCAGACTAGTGATCCAGCACTTCTTGCAGATGTTAGAAGGACAGGGTGAGTTTGAGCTTCATTGGGCTGCAGAGGATCAATCAACCCTTAGATAACTATAGATAGTAGAGTAGCCCATACTGATCAATATTATTAAGCAGTCCACACAGCATTGTTTTGCAGTACCTTAAGTCTTTGTTTAAAATATCAAAGCATTTTACTGCAGTCCTAGTGGCCATAATACTACACAATATACGGGACAAGCATGCTCCACTAAACTGCAGCAGAGCAAACCAGATACCCATTGTGCTCTGCTCATCAAAAACCTGGAAATCTAGGACTCTACTTTTCTTTTTATTTCAATTCTGATGTAAATGGTTCATATGATAGCAATTATGTAGCTTATACTACAGTAGTAAAATAAACCAGGTTTCAACATTGAGCAATTTATCAACCTTTTTAAAAGCAGACTTTGAAAGTTACATCCTTAAAATATAAAAACATGAAGATGTCATGCTTGCATACATGACATTTTAAACATTTCTTATAGTCACGATTTGCTTTCTGAAATATTAATTTGCAACTATCGAATGTAGTAGGTTCACTTGCAGTGATGCAAGGAACAGGGATGAAAGGTTACCAATAGTAACCAGTTATTAAACGCTTCATCAATGGAGTAAGAACAGTAGATGACGTGTTTGACTACTATGGGTTAGTGCACTCTGCACATCCTTTTTAACCTTTTTAGCTTTTCCTTTATATAACAAATAACTGAAATGCTGAGCACATTATATTTATAAATAATACCTTTATAAATGTAACAACGTGGAAAAAAAAATATTTACAGTGTCTAAAAAGTATTAAATGAAGGATGTCAACCTGCAGCTTATTTTCTCTAATCAGGGTATTCTTAGAGATAAACTGCCCCCTCTAATAATTGCTGTGCTCCCTACCGCACAAAAGACATCTGGTGCAGTGATTTCATAGCATCCGCTTCTCAAATAAGGCTTCCTATCTCTTCCAGTAAAGTCCACCAACCATACATTCTATAAATTGTGAGGCTGAGGAGCTGCTGATGCATGTCTCAGGGTGCCAACGTAGGTTCTACACCACCGAAAAAAAGGCAAAGGCAATCTATTAGGCAAGCACTTACTGACAAACGGGCACATCTGTACCGCTTATACCTCTCCATTACGTTTCTGCAATAATTTATGCCAGGTTCAACTAGAATGCTGAGAGGTTATTGGCTTTGAGGGTTCCACTGCAGAAACACCCTGCTAACACCCTAGCACAGCCTTAAAGCCTTTAAACACAGCATTCTAAAGTGTAAATTGAACTAATCTTTAAAGAGGCTGTCTGCTCAACACAGCAACCATGCTTATCTATAAAACATCAGCTGAGTGGAACAGCCAGAGCTTCATTTAGAAAGGGAGCGCAGTAAAATGCCAAAATCTCAGCAAAACACATCTGGGTGCCATCGATACTTGCAAAGACCTTTCACTGTCATCATATTTCAAAAACCTCCTCTATAATTCAAATGTCATACATCTACTGACATGGAAGGAACATGCACCGAGTAGGAACCTATACTCACTGTAATGAGTTCTATTCTTATAGACTTCAGATTTATATTACCATGATCTGTCATCAGAAAAATCTGGACAGAAATCGGTGCAAAAGGGGGGGACGTAGTGCCACGCTTCAAATGGATAAGGATACACCACCTGTACAAGCTTAGTGGGTTTAGTGAAGAGAAGGGTTTAATGAAGCTGTAAGGGATCCAGTGCAACAGAAGGGTGGTTTACTGGGCACAGATCTGTGGGATGTTTGAAAAGCAGCAGCACATTGTCCATAGCCCATATTCAATGAGCACGCTGCAGTAAAACAGAGATCAGGAAATGTGCTCTTCCACATGCAGCAGTTTTTTACAATTTCACAATGCACAGATCCTCCTGAATCCCATAGCAGCAGAATGATGGATCCTGCAATGTATCCCAGCCTATGTACACAAGCCATAACCTGAGGCTCAAACACTGCATTCATTTAAAAGACTGTCTTGTAGCCAAATCTACCAATTCAGTAACCTAGGTCACTGAAACCACACACACACACATATATATATATATATATATATATATATATATATATATATATATATATATATATATATATATATATATATATATATATTATTTATTTTAAAAAAAACATCACTCTCATATATACTTTTTTATGTTTCTGTGCATATGTATTGGTATATACACCAATGGCAGAGCTGTACACCAATGTTTTTCCTGATGTAATCTTTTATGGAAAATGAATGGATCTTCTGTCAAAGTTGAAGGGCTAAAATGTTGCATTTTTTCTGTAAAATTCATTTCTGGGCCCATTTGGAACATGCAAGTCTTCCAATGCTGTAGAATTAGAATATGACACTTTGCTCCATACCCTAATAGCACGTATTATTACAACAGGCTGGCTCGGGGGGTCTAAGGCATAGGTCTGTCTATACTGACCATCCAAGTTCTATCTCTACCCTATGCAGATCTGAAATGTAAAGCGACTTTCTACCCTGAAATAGCCTAAAAAATTATGTTTCTATATAATCTGCTGTATATGTTGT
Organism: Lithobates pipiens; assembly: GCF_037356315.1. Taxonomy (NCBI): domain Eukaryota; kingdom Metazoa; phylum Chordata; class Amphibia; order Anura; family Ranidae; genus Lithobates; species Lithobates pipiens. Next base: position 144,170,623 of record NW_027507903.1, read on the forward strand.
AACATTATAAAAGAGAGCTCATCCTACATCCCTGCTCTGGATGGGAGTCATGTGTGAGCGGTCCCTGCTAGTCTCTGCACAGAGATGCTCAGCTTATTCTAGACACATTTATCTTGATAATGATTATTCAGGTCTGTGGACAATGTATAGAATTCTAGTGCCCTAGGTCCCATAAGCAGTATGTATAACTGGTGCCCCAGGTCCCATAAGCAGTATATATAATTGGTGCCCCAGGTCCCATGGGCAGTGTGTATAACTGGTGCCCCAGGTCCCATGAGCAGTGGGTATAACTGGTGTCCCAGGTTCCATAGGCAGTGTGTATAACTGATACCCCAGGTTCCATAGACATTTTTATAGCTCTGGTACCCCTGCTTCCATGAGAAGTGTATATAACTGGTGCCCTGGATTCTTTTGGCTGTGTCAATATCTCTGGTGCCCCAGTTCCCATTGGCAGTGTATATAACTCAAGTGCTCCAGGTTCAATGGGATATATCTATGGTGCCCCAGGTTCCCCAAGCGATGTATATAACTGGTGCACTAGGTTACATAGGGATTGTAAATACCTGGTGACCCAGGTTCCATTGGCAGAGTATATAACTGGTGCCCTAGGTTACATGGGCAGAGTATAAAATTGGTGCCCTAGGTTCCATGGGCAGTGTATCTAACTCTGGCTCCCTAGGCTCCATGAACAGTGTATATAAATGGTGTCCTAGGTTTCATGGGTATTATATATAACTGATGTCCCAGGTTCCATGGGCAGACTATATAACTGGTATCCCAGGTTCCACCAGCAGTGCACATAACTGGAGTTTCAGATTCAATGGGCAGTACTATCACTGGTTCCCCAGGTTCAATGGACAGTATTATCACTGGTTCCCCAGGTTCAATGGACAGTATTATCACTGGTGCTCCAGGTTCAATGGACAGTATTATCACTGGTTCCCCAGGTTCAATGGACAGTATTATCACTGGTTCCCCAGGTTCAATGGACAGTATTATCACTGGTGCCCCAGGTTCAATGGACAGTATTATCACTGGTGCCCCAGGTTCAATGGACACTATTATCACTGGGGTCCTAGGTTCAATGGACAGTATTATCACTGGTACCACAGGTTCAATGGGCAGTATTATCACTGGTGCCCCTGGTTCAATGGCCAGTATTATCACTGGTGTCTTAGGTTTAATGGCCAGTATTATCACTGGTGCCCCAGGTTCAATGGGCAGTATTATCACTGGTGCCACAGGTTCAATGGGCAGTATTATCATTGGTGCCCCGGGTTCAATGGGCAGTATTTTCACTGGTGTCCTAGGTTTAATGGGCAGTATTAGAACGGGTAACCCTGGTTCAATGGGCAGTATTATCACTGGGTTCCATAAAGCTCAGGCGCCACACAGGACCCGCAGGGTTTGTACCCCCTGCAGTGAGGAGCAGGTTGGGCTCTCCTCCAGGGAACACTGATCGGTCAGCCTACACTCATATTAGCTCCTCAGGTCGGTGTCATCCAGTATAATCCCACCGCAGTGATCTTGAACCACAGATGAAGCCATGATGGCTCTAATGCTCCGACTTGATGTGCCCTTGCCTGTGTCTTGTCATTGACCCCGGATCAGACCCGCATCTAGTGAAGGACATGTAGATGGCTGCTGGTATATGGAGTGGCCCTATAATATCCGATAATATTGAAATTCTGAAGATCCAAGGACCCTCTGCAGATCGCAGGCTTTGGTGGCCCCTGTCATACCGCAGTACTGTTCCCCTAACTCTAGTGAGCTGCTGAAGCCCTGAACCCCCATAATACAAGGCATGCCATGGCAGGGGGAAGGAGCGGAGAGGAGATCTCAGGTGCGCAGGCATGGCAGGTGGATCTGCCCCTCCACCCCTTGGCACAGAACATCAAGCTGAAAAGGTGCCAGCACCTGCCAGTTCCCCCCTCACCCCCCAGATGGTATGAATCAGGTAGTGGCACTCCTCTCCCCCCATCAGATCTTACCTGGGAGATGAGCTCCTTCTCCCCCTTCCTTCACAGCAGCAGCCGCATTGACGCTGCAGATGGAACCTTTCCCAACATCCCCTAATCCTCCCCAGACATCGGAGCTCAGGTGCTCGTCTCCTCTCTGCAGCCAGCGAGCACACCTTGCAAAAGGAGAGGAGGGATGGCGGTTGCGGCAATGAGCTCTCCCCCTCCCTGGCTCCCCTGGCTCCGATTACGAGCGGTATCCGGATGGCATGGACGGCGGCTCGTCTCCCAGCGCCTGCTCTCCTTTCCTCCTCTGCCGCCTTCTGCTGCTTCCAACGGAGGCGATAGATCCAGCCAATAGATGATGGGGGGACCGGACTGTGCCAGGTGGACGGATCCCTCCTCCTCCTCCTCCAGGCCAGGTGTTGTCAGCTCAGCTGTCACCTTCATACATCCCGGGCTCTTCCAGGCTCCATCCTTCCAGCCATCCAAAGTTTCCTGTAATGCTGTGTGTGTGCTGGATGGAGAGACACTAGCAAGCCTTCAACTTCCAGCTGCCTGGCTTGTGCTCCAGAGTCCTCCCCCTCTCCTTACTCACCAGTGACATCTACGATCTGCAGCCTGATTGGGCTAATTGTACATTTTTATTGCCAGCACAGAGGCAACATCTCAGGAAAACGACACGCATATGGTTTGCTTTTAGATTTTTTTTCCCGGACCTGTTCTCTAAAGGAACAGTTTAGGAAGACAGTGGATTGAAGACTGCTGTCCCCCAACACACTGTTTTCTGATGAATACAATTCAAAATACTAACATCATGGTATGTAAAGTCATTCATAACTCTGCTGCAAACTATACCACCAACCTCCTCCCAAAATATTACCCAAAGTATTCTCCTCGGTTTTCCAAAGACATCGCAAACCTCATCCTAAATTATCACCTACATCGTCCTCTTTGGTCCTACGGAGACATTGCCAATCTCATCCCAAAATATCACTCAAACCGTTCTCCTCGCTCCTCCCAAGACATCGCTACAGTTGTCCCAAAATATCATTGAAACCATCCTCTTTGCGCCTCCCAAGAGTCCCAAAATATTACTCAAACCATTCTCCTCACTCCTGCCAAGACACCGTTATAGTCCAAAAATATCACTAAAATCATCCTCCTTGCCTCTCCCATGATGTTGCCAACCTCACCCCAAAATATCACCCAAGGCATTTTCCTCATTCCTCCCAAGATATCACTGAAATCATTCTTCTCGGTCTTCCAAAGACATTGCCAACCTCATCCTAAAATATCACCTAATTTGCCCTCCTCTGTCCTGCTCCTCTCACCACATTGCCAAACTGATCCCAAAATATTACCCAAACCTTTCCCCTTGCTCCTCCCAAGGCATCTCCAATCTCATCCCAAAATATCACCCATACCATTCTCCTCACCCTTCCCAAGATATTGCCAACCTCATCCCAAAATATCACTCAAATCATTCTCCTCGGTCTTCCAAAGACATTACCAACCCCATCCTAAAATATCACCTAATTTGCCCTCCTCTGTCCTTCAAAGATATTGCCGATGTCATCCCAAAATATCAACAAATCCTCGCTCATTCCAAGACATCGCCACCGTCGTACCAAAATATCACTAAAATTATCCTGCTTGCTCCTCCCAAGACATTGCCAACCTCATTCCAAAATATTACCCAAACTATTCTCCTTGCTCCTCCCAAGGCATCACCACCATTGTCCCAAAATATCACTTCAATTGCCCTCTTCAGTCCTTCGAAAACTTTGCCAATCTCATTCCAAAATATCACCCAAACCATTTTCCTTTCTCCTCCCAAGACATCGCCACAGTCGCCCCAAAATATCATTAAAACCATCCTCCTTGCGCCTCCCAAGACATTGCCAACCTGGTCCTAAAATATTACCCAAACTATTCTCCTCGCTCCTCGCTCCTCCCAAAACACTGTTCTAGTCCAAAAAAATCACTAAAATTATCCTCCTTGCCGCTCCCATGATATTGCCAAACTCATTCCAAAATATCACCCAAACCATTCTCCTCACCTCTCCCAAGATATCGCCACTGTCATCCCAAACTATTACTGAAATCATCCTCCTTGCTCCTTTCACGACATTGCCAACCTGGTCCCAAAATGTTACCCAAACCATTCTCCTCACTCCTCCCAAGATATTGCCAATTTCATCCCAAAATATCACCCAAAACCATTCTCCTCAGTCTTCGAAAGACATTGCCAACCTCATCCTAAAATATCACCTAAATTGCCCGGCCCTCCTCGGTCCTTCGAAGACATTGCCAATCTAATCCCAAAATACCACCCAAACCATTCTCCATCGTCCCAAAATTTTACTAAAATCATCCTGCTTGCTCCTCCCAAGACATTGCCAACCTTGTTCCAAAATATTACCCAAACTATTCTCCTTGCTCCTCCCAAGGCATCTCCACCTTTGTCCCAAAATATCACCTAAATTGCCCTCTTCGGTCCTTCGAAGACATTGCCAGTCTCATCCCAAAATATCACCCAAACCAGTCCCTCGCTCACCCCAAGACATTGCTACCGTTTTCCCAAAATATCACTGAACTCATCCTGCTTGCTCCTCCCAAGACATTGCCAACCTCGTCCCAAAATATTATCCAAATCATTTTCCTTGCTCCTCCATAGGCATGACCACCTTTGTCCCAAAATATCACTGAAATTATCCTCGCTCCTCCCAAGACATTGCCAACCTTCCTCCTTTCTCTTCCCTAGGTATTCATCAATCTCTTTCCAAAATATCACCCAAACCATTCTCCTCGCTCTTCCCAAGATATTGCCAACTTCATCCTAAAATATCACCAAAACCTTTCTCCTTGCCCCTCCCAAGACACTGCCAATCTCAAAATATCCAAATCATCTTCCTTACTCCTTCCAAGATCTCCTACTCTCCAGCCTCCTCATTACATCCTCCTATGATCACCTCCAGGACTTATTCAGAGCCTCTCCCATCCTCTTGAACTTTCCAGCTGTCTCCTGACTTGTCTTTAAGCAATCCTTAAAAACACATCTCTCCAGGGAGGCCTATCCCACCTCTACCCAATAAACTGAACTTTTACCTTCTCTATCAACTTATTTCTCACAATTATTACCTTTTGTATTATTTGACCCTCCCTCTTAGATTGTACGCTCTCATGAGCCAGGGTCTTCTGAACCCTCTTGTGTTGAATTGTATAGTATACTGTCTCCCTTTACTTTGTAAGTAGCTGCACAAATTGATGGCATTATATAAATCCTGAATACTACTACTACTACTACTACTACTACTACTACTACTAATAATAATAATAATAATAATGATAAATCAGCCTACATCAAGCCATGCATACTGACCATTTTGGATTAGTTTAAATATTGCAAAAAAAAATGTAATGCCTAAGAATATTTAAAATAAAAACACAAACTTCAGCAAGGCACATGGCTTACTATTATGGTGTGTGTTCCTTGTGCTTATGGCTCCTTGTTTCTTTGAAATTTTCCTCCATCCCCCCTCCCTCCTTCCCCAGCAACCCCAAACCCTAATCTTTCCGTGCCACAGGGGCTAAGAGTACTGAGGTAGCTGTCATTTGAACTCATCAAGAGTGTCAGATTATGCTCGCCCTTTACACCACCTTCCTCCATTTATATAAGCCAGTATTAAAATTCAAATAAAACAGGATCTATGAATAGAGGACAGGCAGATGCTTGAAAAGTCTATCTCTTCCATTCATAGTTCAAGTTTCACTCCCAGGACCTGCCATGCTGGCATCTATTAATGGAGGAGTGGGTGGTTATAGTCAAGCACTCTTGATGAGTCCACATTAACCCCTGCTTCACACAAAGATTACGGCAGCAGAAGTGGGGGGTGGGGGGTGTCAATGGAGGAAAATTTCATGGAAACCAGCCAGCACAACAATGGACACAGCACATTAATAGTAAGTTGTCTCCCCTTGTGCTGATTTTTGGGGGGTTTATTTTGACTACACTTAGGATTTGACTACTTTATATCTATCACCCTATATTCCCATATAATAATCAATGCTATTAGTTACCAAGTAACAAAAGTGCCCCTAAAACCTCTTTGTGGATCCCTCATTTTGCAGTCACATGACTTTCTATGCTTGCTCTGAGGGACAGGGAAAGATCTGAAGGAGAAAGCAGACAAGAAACCTATGACACATCTAGTAATAATCATCTCAGGAAGTCTGAAGAGATTCCCATGCCTACACTGTGCTGACTGGCATTGTGGTGGTCATGTGGTGTCATCCCCGCCAAAGCCTACCTGCAAGATGATGAGGTAATCACATGGGTGGAGAGGAGGAGAGAAGGAGGACTTGACAATCAAAGTTTTGGAGCAACCTCTAAAGGTGACAAATAGAGTCACAAAAATAGGATGTGACTGTCTTCCCTGGTATACGCTTGCAGAGCATGCACAGTAAAGGTGGCAATGCAACAGGCAGAGGATTGGCTGCTGTTTTGTTGGCACAGAAAACAAGGAAGAGAAATGAAACAGCAGGATTAACCAGGTATTTACTAATTTATACAACTTGAATTATTTACAGCTTCAGCTAGAAGGTAAAAAATGTAAAGAAAAACACACTTGGGTTTGATGACACTTAAAGATTTGTAGGCAGGGACCCAAATACAAATCATTCTACGGTACTACATAGCAAGATTTTGATGGGCCCCTACCTGCTAAAGCCTTACCATATACATGAAGATTTCATATTTCATAATCATGTAAAGAAATTCTTATATTCACCCATCCATGCTAAACCTCTGGCAGCTTTTGTATTCCGACAGCTGAAACCCGCGGCTGTCAGAATACCCAAATATTGACTGAAGCTGTTTGGCCGTAGTCACTGTTCAGCTGACTTTTTCCATCCAGTTGCTTCTATTTCCACAACTATAATAATACCTTATATTATAACAAAATGAAAAAGCAATCGTTTTCTATGTGCCCTGTTCACAGCTTATGGGTGTGTTTGCATGCATAGCATAAAAATGCAGCATGTCTGTATCTTTGCGCAAAACACAACCCCACTTTACCATACACCACAGAGCGTCACAATGCATTGTTGTATATAGAGGTGGATGAAATGTCATTTTGGGACATTTTAATATAGTTAAACAGAAGGAAAAAAGTAACTACCACCCTGCACGCAGCACGCAGCATGCAGCATATGTATTATATGAACCAATGAGTACCTGCTGATGTAGTAGGCCTGAAATCTTCACTGTCAAGAAAACTAAGCAAGCACTTTTCACTGCACAGAGGGGGATATGAGTCTAGCAATGATCCTGAGGTCTCATTTCAGTACTGGAAACTTCACAGCATTGTTAGCACACTAGTAAGGGGATCTCCTCCTATCCCAGGCTATTGTTATATCACTGTCTGTAGGGTGGAGAGTAAGGATGAGCCGAATACCCCCCTGTTCGGTTTGCAGCAGACCGTTAAAGTCTATGCGACACGAATGTGAAAAATCAAAAGTGCTCATTTTAAAGGCTTGTATGCAAGTTATTGCCAGAAAAAGTATTTGGGGACCCGGGTCCTGACCCAGGAGACATGTATCAATGCAAACAAAAGTTTTAAAATGGCAGTTTTTTTTAGGAGCAGTTATTTTAATAATGCTTAAAGTGAAATAATAAAAATCAAATATTCCTTTAAATATCATGTCAGGGGGTGTCCTTAGTATGCCTGTAAAGTAGTGCATCTATGCCATGTTTATAACAGTGCCACAGCAAAATGGCATATCTAAGGGAAAACACGTAATTTAAAACTGCTTGTGGCTGTAATGTATAGTAGGATCCCAGCAAAATAGATAAAAATACCAAAAATACCAAAAGAAAAATGGCATGCATGCCCCCCCCCTGCCCCCCAAATCCATACCAGGCCCTTCAGGTCTGGTATGGATATTAAAGGGAACCCCGCACCAAATTTTTTTAAAAAATGGTGTGGGAGTCCCCCAGTCCCCCAGGCTATATATACTCTGAACAGCAGTATATATACTATACGGCCTGCTCTATATACTCTGCAGAATCACTGGGCCTTAGGTGTTGGTGGTACCAGAACACTGTAAGCCCCCACAATTACTCTTGTTGGTGGCAGGAACAAGCCCTGCTGTGAAATATTATATCAAAATTTGTAATTACATTTAACAGGGGCAGAAAACTTGGGCTTTTGATTTTGGTGGCACCCGAACACTGTAAGCCCTCACAGTTATGCCGCGCACACACGATCGGACATTCCGACAACAAAACCGTGGATTTATTTCCGATGGATGTTGGCTCAAACTTGCATACACATGGTAGCACAAATGTTGTTGGAAATTCTGATCGCTAAGAACGCGGTGGCGTACAACACATACGACGGCACTATAAAAAGGAAGTTCAATACCAAATGCGCCACCCTTTGGGCTCCTTCTGCTAATCTTGTGTTAGTAGAAGTTTAGTGAGAGATGATTCACGATTTTCAGCCTTGGGCTTTTCAGTTCGTTACTGCTCTTTAGATTGTGCTTGTGGGTTTGTATCTGTTTTTCAGTGCGTGTTGTCAGTTTGTATCTCTTTTTCAGTGCATTCTTGTCTGCTCGTTTCTGATTTTCTGCTCGCTCTTCTCAGGCCTTTCTGATTTTCAGTGCGTTCTGTTAGTTCGTTCTGGCCAGCCGACCATTTTCTAGCCATTTTCCGGGTATGTACTCAGTTTGTGCTGTGCAGGGGCTTGGTGTTGGGGTTCTTACTTTCAGTTCAGTCCATGAAAAGGGCGGGGAGGAGTTAATGGACGAATAATTGGTTACTCCAGCGTGACCAATTCTCTCACATGCCTTTGTTGTGGGAGATCCAGGAGAATAATCCTGATGATTTCAGGAATTATCTCCGGATGACGGACCCCGTTTTTCACCGCCTGACGGAAGAAGTCTGCAGGACATAAAGTTCTCGACAGGCATCTCCCCCCCAGGCTCTGGGAATCATTATTCCAGAGACCTGTTCTGCCATCATTCAGGTCCTACAGAAGGACTATATTAGAGTAAGTTTTATCCTTTAACATCACATTCTATGTATTTAATGTTTGCTAATGTATTGTATTTCTTTCTTCATTCCCTAATTACCATGATTCTAAATGAATGTCCCCTTTGTCCTCATGCATGCTGGAAGTTTTTACAGTTCACTTTTTGTCCTTCATGCATATTTGCCTTCACTAACCTCCCCAGCATCCTGGGCCATACACACCTAGCCTAGTCACTTAACAATGTATTTTGTCGGCTTTATTGTAGTTCTTACCCTAAACACCCCCTAAAACATGTACAAATGTTATTTTTGACATTAAATTCATGCAGAGTGCAAGAGGCTTTTTTTTTTGGGTCCCAAACTCATTTGTAACTCTCCCTCCCCCCAACCATTAAGTCAACCGATACCAATCCTCTATCTGCTGACTTTGCCAAACCCATACACACTATACCTACCTCTTTTGTGGTCATATTTATGGATGAATTCACCAAAGCATGTAGTGAAAGGGCCTGCCTAAATACTTTCTAATGGTACTGTTTAAACTTTTGTTCTACTATTATTTTGATAGGTAATTGCAGAATGTAAAAATGTGCTTCAATTTGGACAGTGTGTATTCATATTTTTGTATTATGACACTGCTTACCTGTCCAGTGGGCTGCCAATAGTGTAAGTAAGGAGGTGCTGGCCAAAATAACAAAAATTATTTATGCATTCAGCTCTCAATGAAGTGGAGATGGTTACCTGTCCAAAACATCTCACTCCCACTAAATTTTTACAATGGGCCATCAGAGGTGTGAGGAATCTGATAAGTGAACCTTATACTTTTGTCTTTAAATACCCCTTAAAATAAATGTTATACTGATGTTGTCCAATAATGTTTGTCTAATCTGCTTGAAATGTTATGTGCAAAAGTACTAATATTTTTTCTTGTTTGACTCCACACTTTTCTTCAATCCACCAGGAATGGCAGACTGTGGCCTTCCAGTTTGCCTAGCGGTGGGACTTTCCTAACTGCGGAGGGGCAATCATTAGGAAACACGTCCACATCATCCCATTCCCCAACTCGAGGTCATACTATTATAATTACAAGGGGTTTAATAGTATTGTGATGTTGGGGGTGGTGTCAGTGACATACAAGTTTTTGTATGTGGATGTTGGGAAGAATAGCCAAATGTCGGATGGTGGAGTCATCGCTCAGACGGAGTTTTACAGACAGCTCCAGAATGGCAGCTTGGGCTTGCCACCTGCGGAAGACAACATGGCTGGTCTTCCATTTGTTTTTGTTGCTGATGAAGCGTTTGGGCTAGAAGAACATCTGATGAGGCCATTTCCCATGAGGACCCTCACCCCGGACCAGAGGGTTTTTAACTATATAACAAATTTGTATCAGCACAAATAATAACCTAAATCACTAAATAGTGATATATGTGGTAGGTGATATACCAAAAAAACCTCACAACACAATAAAAAAAAAAAAAAAATACCCCCCCACTTGGCTGCTGCACACACAGAAAATGTGTTCACTTCAGATATAAAATATAGATAACAAAACAGTGTTGCGCTTCCTAAATAACTCTCAATAAATCATTAAATAAGAATATGTGATTAACTTGCAATATAGCAAGATACTGAGTGCACAATCAAATATTCATATTCCCTAACTGGGAATAGTGAAAAATACACAATAATGAAATATACGTGTTCCCTCAGTGGGAATAGTGAACAATAAACAGTAAAGATCCACACACTCAAAAAATAATAATAAATAGAATAAAATAAGAGTCTGAATGCACAAAAATAATCTTCAGAGTCTTCTGCACAAAAAACGCACGACCCACCACCAGTGCATTAACGTTGGAAATGCAAGTGTTCTCCTCCTCCCCAATATCCTAGCCGCTCACCTCACGTTCTGACCCTTGTTTCACCAAAAGGTCAGAAAAAGCAGGTTCCCTCTCTGGAATACAAACGGATCATGGAACTCCTATTCCTTCCGGCTGATTGGATGGATACCAGCCAGCACAAATTCCCTCAATGGTGTTCGGTGCACATGGGAACAGAAAAAGCAAAATCTAGTGCTCTCTATATATCAAAATGGTTTATTTCTCATTAAAACATTAAAATGTTACTCACAAACGCAGCACTTAAGCAGTGCGGGCTTAGGATGCATAGAAACAACAAAATGCTAGCGGGATGACGCTGCCACTGCGACTCCTTACCCCTATACGCATTACGTTGAATGCGCTGCTACACCACCATTACCTACCGGCCGTCCAGAGCCAGAAGAGTGGTGGAGAATGCTTTCTGCATAAAGGCTACCCGGTTCCGCCTATTTCTAAAACCAATCCACATGGAATATAAATGCAACCATGTTGTGCTTGCTTGCTGCATTATGCACACATATCTACACAAAAACGCTAAGAAATATGTGGCCTCAGTTGGGCCTGAGGCCGGATTTCCTGATCAATCAACCCTGAAGGCAAATCCACTTTGCACTACAAGTGCACTTGAAAGTGCACTGAAACTGGCCTGAAAGTGCACTTGTAGTGCAACGTGGATTTGTCTTTGGTAAATACCCCCATTGTCACTGTGAACACCAACTTACTCCAAAAAAACTGGTATTGAGCATTGAAAGAAGAAGCCACACATTGTTGAGTACAAAACATTTTACTCTGTGCACATGTACGTTAGAAGAGGGTTTTTGAACAAACCAACATCTTTGGTGTATAAAATTTTTATGTTTGACATTAGAAATATCTTTTTTTGGGTTAAACAGGCATGTTTCAAACCATAACATACAAAACTCAGGAACTTACAAAGTTCAACTTTGATAAAGTGAAGGCCATATCAGACATTAGTATGTCAAAACTGTGTTGATCTTGCCTTCATCAGATAGGGTGATGTCACCCCTGTAAAAGCCAAATTTTGAAGATGCACACAAATTGGGAGGAAAAAATGTAGATTTTCCTTCTGATCCCATGCCTAATATCAACATGTGCTAGCTCCCATCAATGGACATGTTTTGGGGATGCAACCCCTTCCTCTTACCTACTTGAGTTGCGAGGAAGGGGTTGCACCCACAAAATGCGTACATTGATATCCCGGGATGGCAGATAGCACATGTTGACACACTGTGTGCATCTTCAAAATTTGGCTTTTTATGACCATCTTTTCCTCAGTTACTCCTTGGATCGTCATACCCCAAAATTCTTCTGCAGACTTTTCACAACTTTAGTTATGATTTTGGCCTTTCTCACATTTGGGTTTCTGTACGGTTCATATTTCCCATTATAGTCGGCCCTCTTCAAGATGTCCACCATCTCCACCATCTCAACAAAGGACATATTTGAGGCCTTAAATCTCCTGGATTGTTGCTGCTACTCTCATGCACCTGCTCTGTCTCCGCCATGTGCTCTCCCGAAAGAGAAGGGATGAGGAATATACTAGAAATAAGGTCAGGGACAGGCAGAGTTTCACGCATGCGCAGTGTATATAAAGCGTAACACGTGTGTGTCGTACATACTATCTGTGAGTGGGGGAAGGAGTAGTGGAAGTGCCGATCGTGCTAAGGAAGGTACAATTTTAACTTGGGGCATCAGTAGCCTATACTGCTTAGAGATTGGGGCCTATATAGTTTTGGCATAGGGGACATCTGTTTTTACGGTGACAATGTTGCCTTATGCTGCCCATACGTTATGCATTTTTTTGTTCAACCAGTGGACGGGGATGGGGAATCCCCCGCACTGTAGTTATGTATTCTGACAGCAGGGAGCCTTTCCTGCGATTAGACTACAATGGTCAATGTTGCCGCTATAGTTCAACAAGCGTTTTGCACATAAGTCAATCGACGTGTGTACAACCAGCCTGCCCACACATTAATCAAAATGTGTCTGGTCCCTGCTGGGCCAGACAAATTTTGATCCATGTATGGCCAACTTTAGTGTCAGCCTATACAGGCTCAGGTTGTCACCCTAAGATTCACAGTAGTAGTTAACGTGCAAGTACAGCTTGACTTGACATGATTGTGTAGCACCCTCTAGTGTAGAGTGCTAGCTGTACATAGTTTGTTTTGTAGTGTAGGTTGAATCTGGGTCAGGGTGAGGGACTCAGGGAGGCTGGGTGACTCATCAGGCAGCACCTCTGGTACCTCCCCCTACTTCCACCTACTTCATTCATTGGTTCAGGTGCGATTCAAGTCCAAATTGTTAAAGTCTATCACATTGGAAATTGCATCTGAACTAGGCTGAAAATCGTATTGGACTCTTTTTGAAATTGCATTGTGGCTGGCATATTTGAACCGGCAGGCCAGTCGCAGTGCAATTTTAAAAAGAGACAGGTAAGATTTTTGGACTGGGTCAGCTGTGACTCCCAATGTCATACACTTAAAAAATTTGCACCTGAACCCCTGAACAAAATTGCATCGGACTCTTGAAGGTATCAGTTTTAGTATCTGAGCATTTGCATGAGTTACTAGTGCAAAAGCTTAGCATTGTCACTGATATTGGTATTGGTATTGGTGCAACGCTAGTGGCAGTTATAGAACCACAACCAACAGAGCTGTTTTGGGTGCACAGACCAGAAACCAAGAGCTTTACCTCCATGGACAGAGTGGTGAATTAAAACCACAAACTAAGCTAAGCGAATTGACTTTAAAGAGGGATTCCACCTACAAAAAAAATATTAAAAGCCAGCAGCTATAAATACTACAGCTGCTGACTTTTAATAAATGGACACTCACCTGTCCCGGGTTCCAGCGATGCCGGCAGCCGATGCCGATCGATCGCTCGGCTCTCGGCTGCTGCCGCCACCATTCTAGGTGAGGGAATCAGGAAGTTAAGCGAATCGGCTTCACTTCCTGGTTCCCTACTGCGCATGCGCGAGTCGCGCAGAGCAATAGGAATTGTCTGCACTGTCTCTGAGACCCGTGCGTGTCCCAGCAGACAGCGCGGCAGGACAGGAAATGGCGTAGACTCCCATGGGAGTCTATGCCCGGAAGTGGGTGTAAATACCTGTCTTTGACAGGTATCTCCACCCCCTCCCCCCTGAAAGGTGCCAATTGTGACACCGGAGGGGGGGAGGGTTCCGATCAGCGGAAGTTCCACTTTAGGGTGGAACCCCGCTTTAAAAGGCAGATAGATAGACTGTGTTTAATTATATTGTATTATAAATAAAATACAGCAGTCATGAGAATACAGAAGCCACCATTGCTGATCTTCTGACAGTGTCAGGTTTGTGGTGGTCCCAGACTTCAGAACTTTCAGAGTCACTGAGCTGGAACAAATATGCAGCAAATAAAATCAGAGCAAATAAAGTCCAAACTCTTCTCTCCATATTAGGCCCCAGTAGCATGAATCAGAAACTTTTGAAACCAAACGGTCAGCATAACAAGCTAGGACAGACTACATATTTCTCATATGACAGGTTTCCTTGAAGCCATAAGTGCTCTTTGACAGACTGTAATTGATTAGAGCTGGATTTGGAACCAGGGTCAGAAAGCATGTGCCTACAGGCGGCGACATGGGGGGAGGGGGGAGGCACATCTTTCGGAATCTTGCCTCTTTATTCAATCTAGGAAGTCAAGCATTTACATATTCATTATTGCTGCCTATCTACATTTATGAGGCATGGGCTCTAAATAGGTGACAGCAGAGATATCTACTGGGGTAAACCAGTAGTTCACAGCAACAATACAAGGTTTGGCATCTGATATTAACATTTCAATGTGTAACCCCACTGGAATTTTTGTACAGGCAGAGAGTGAAATAATAGATTACATACTACTTATCTCATTTAGTTATAATTGTACAGTCTTTTAGGCTTTATGCACAAGTAATTACGCCCAAGTGCACACTCTACAGTCCTCTTGCAGTAATGTCCACGAAGCATTAATGTATCTCCTATCTACTAAAGAGAGCTGAATGGGTCTCATTCACATAACCAGACCTGATAACTGAAATCCACTTACCTGCACTTGAAAAGTAATAACTAAAAATAATTAAATACAACTAAGGCAATAATCAAATGGTTCCGAATTCATTTCTATTGTAAGTGTAATTCATTGTGCCCTAAGCAAAAAGAGCAGTAAGGTGGCTGCAAAGACATAGCTATTTTTAATAATTTGTAGTTACCTATGACATGTTCCCATATATTGCTTGTATGTACTAAACATACTTTGTACATCCTCTAATTCGTAATAGCATAAGTGAAAAGATAATAATTAGTTTCAGAGGTAAAACTACAATTCATGAAGCCCCATAGCAAAATTTCCGCTCCTTCACAGCAACTTCTCTGTGTGGCACCTGCCAGTGTCAATGGGGACAATAGGGTAATTGATCTTAAAGGGTAAGGTCACTTTTTGAACATAAATAAAAAGGTCTAATGGCCCAATGTAAGTATGCATATGTGATACCTGCGGAGGAGAGTGGTTGTGACACTCATCTGTACTTCCTCCATTTACAGAATGTCTTGCATTCAGTAAAAATAATGCAAGGCTTTTTAAGAATGGAGGAGGAGCTGAGGAACCTCCTGTGTTTTTTGTACTACAGTTTAAAATTAAAAGACAGCGCCAGATGTTCAACGCCAACAGGGGAGTGTGGACTGATTAAAAACAAAAGTTATAATACAGTAAATACTGCAGAAGCCAGAAATGGGGATCGCTTCATTGGAGGTAACTTATTTTTGCTGTGCAAATACAACATATACAAAAATAGTTTTTGGCCATACTTCAGCTTTAACATGACATTGTTCAGCTGGACATGCTATTAATTGCCCATATCTAAATAATATGGAAGCCCTTAAAGCTATGCTGGACTATGGTGAGAAACCATTATGTTATTAGGATGGTTTATGGTAGCTATATTCATATATATTAATGTGCCGTTAGGGTGTCCATGTACATAGGACTTGTTTCTCTGTTTAGAAGGGGAAGAGTATAATAGTATAAAACATTTAGGAAGAACCACATCCCTTCATATTAATTTCAGATGGCTCATTCGATGAGTAGTTAGTTTTATTAGCCTGAGTTCATCTTAATAAAATTTATGTTATACTTTCCCCTCATCATTTGCATTTCAGGCCTTCTCATGCATAAAATGACCAAAAAAGACATTGCCTTTGGATAACCATAAACCCAACATTGCTTGTTTGGAGAAAATGTGCCTGGCTTGAATTTATAGATTTTAGGAATTTATCTCCTGCAGACAGATTGGGTCGTTATAAAAGCCGTCTGCGCATAGTGTAGTTGGTGATCCGAGGGTGATATTTCTGTATTACTGCATGAATCTCTCTACAATAAAGGTCAACTAATGTTTTTTTTTTTTTTCTAATATATATATATATATATATATATATATATATATATATATATATATTTATATATATATATAATCTACTGTACATATATAGTAAGGACTAATAATCTGGAGTAAATAATTGCTTTAGTAGATTTTTTAATAAATAAACAGCACTAAAATGTCCTATGAGCTCCGGGACATTTTTTTAAGTAAGCTTAGAAGTGCATGAGTGCTCTAAAAATTGATTATTTTATTAATTACTAAAACATTTACAGATTTGCAAATAGGAAGCTGGAGATTCCTCTGAGACACTAAAGACTATCTCTCGGTACAGGTTTAATTATTTTCAGGTCTTTGGATGTTTTGGTTAATTTCCAGTGCGTAAATATATGCCCATTCCACAGCTCCAAATAAAAAATGAAAAAAAAAAAGCAAAGCAGCAGTTACAAACTGTATCTATTTTTTTCCCTGCAATAACTCAGCTTTGTAATAAAATATTCTGTCCCAATGGAAATATGTTTAAAAAGATATATGGGGTTTAACAAATACTAATGTGTACCATTGCCCATTTCAAGGTTTACACTTTTTAATTAGCTGTAGAAAATGTCTGATCTACTTCAAAATGATAAAAATGTGAAGGCTTGGAGCAAAATCTCTTCTTTGCCCAAGTACAGCACCAGGCACTCATTAATTCTCTATTTACAGATCCCACATAGATTAGAATGGCAAGATAGTGTTAATTGTGGGATGACCAAATATTTGCTCAGAATGATGGAAGAACTTGGCTGGGTTGTAGGACTTAAAGCAGAATGCAGTATTTCAGCTATAGGGTACTGCTGCAATATGGAAGGACTGACAAAAATAACATCTTTAATTGTGAGATATTTCTGTAAAACTTGAAGAGAGGAGACACTGGAATCTGCTTACCTTAAAAATCACCCCTCAACAAATATAAATGCATGAAGCACTGCGCAAACTATTGGCGCTGTATAAATCCTGTATAGAAATAATACAATAATCATGTGTCGTCTGTCTTGTGCTGGCAACACATGGTCAAATTGTTGATGCATACTTTTAGATTTGCCTCTAAATGTTGATTTTATGAATACATTGATGGAAATTTTAATGACTACTTTTTTCAGCTGCAACAACTGCTTGTCATAGTCAATATCCTCATAATTTTCAGGCAGATTAATCCTATAGGGATCATGGGGGTAGCATGCTGAGAATGTCAATCTAGCATACCCTTTTGTCTGTGCTTCTTCAAGTATTCCAGGATACACTTACCTACTGGATCTTTATCTGGTACAGTTGAGAAGTGGGAGGCTAAGGTAGGCGACTTGGCAGGTGAAGAATGGGAAATAGCACTACAAGCTGTGCCAATGAGCTCCCTTTACCACCCACAATGCTTATCTCAATTATACATTCTATTACAAGCTCATTATACCACTGCAAAACATTTTAAAATAAGGGTTCTCCAGCAGCCCACATGCAGTAGATGCCTGTAGTAGATGCCAGAGGGAACATGGGGACCTCATATATCTTCTGTGGCATTGTCCCCAATTACATTTATACTGAACAGGAATAGTGAGTACTGTGAATGGGGTTTTTGCAGTTAATGAACCCGAAACACTGTAGTCTCAGAATCTTGGACCAATTAGAACTCCAAGAATTTACCAAAGAGGCTATCTCAAGAGCCCAGTTTCAGGTTCACAGACTTATTGTACTACATTGGAAGTCTGATAGTACACCTACTTGAAGTGAGTTGATTAAACAGATAGAGAGCACCTTAAGGACAGAGCATATCCTTTATCAACATAGAGGGTACCCAACAAAATGTGAAAAACTCTGCTCAGTCTGGCTGGATACTCCGGGCTCATTAGATTTAGTCATTGGTAGACTAGATATTCCCAGACTATAACAAACAGCAAACAATGTTTTCCACTATGTTTATTTAATCGTGTTGGCATACCAAATGGCCACCAGTTACAACCTATGTGTGAATATGAGGATACTTTGAAGTATGCTGATTTCCTTTTTTTTTTATTAACAGTGCCTTGAAAAAATATTCCTACCCCTTGAAATTTCCACATTTTGTTATGTTGCAACCAAAAACGTAAATGTATTTTATTTGGATTTTATTTAATAGATCAACATAAAGTGGCACATAATTGTGGCAGGAAAAAAAGTGGAAGGAAAATGATAAATGGTTTTCCAAATTTTTTCCAAATAAATATCTGAAAACTATGGCGTGCATTTGTATTCAACCCCCTTTACTCTGATGATAAAGAAGGGAGTGTGTGTGATTTGTGATAAAACAGCGCACCCTATTATAAAGCCAAAAGAATTCCCATTTGAAGTTTTCGAGAAGCCATGTGGGGGACACAGCAAGCATGTGGAAGAAGGTGCTCTGGTCAGATAAGACCAAAATTGAACTTTTTGGCCTAAAAGAAAAACGCTATGTGTAGCAGAAAACTAACACTGCACATCACCCTAAACACACCATCCCCACAATGAAACACAGTGGTGGCAGCATCATGTTGTGGGGATATTTTTCTTCAGGGAAGCTGGTCAGAGTTGATGGGAAGATAGATAGTGCCAAATACAAACCAATCTTGGAAGAAAACCTGTTAGCGTTTGCAAAAGACTTAAGGCTGGGGTGGAGGTTTACCTTCCAGCCAGACAATAACCCTAAACATAGCATGGGAAAGACACTTATAGGAGAGGCATTGGGGCTGCACAAACAATATGGGAAAGATTCCCAAGGGGTTTTAAAGCAGCAATACAGACGGATTCGAAAGAGATTGTATAAAAATACTTTATTTAAGAAAATATAGAGTCAACAACATGTTGCAGTTAAAATATGAGCGCTGGTTAGGGGATAACAAAAACATTCCTCGATACAGAAATGCAAACACAAAAATACAGCATCATATGTCTGTTGCGATGATACCCCGATGCGGTTTGACCCATGTGGTCTTCTTCAGGGCCTTGGTTTGTTCTAAATTATTTAAAAGAAAGTATTTCATCATATATTCAATTTTGTATATTTAAAATGAATAATAATTAAAATGTAAAATAAAATAGAAAATATGTGTAAGATAAATCGGCTGAGAATGTGATGCAACCCTAAACATAAAGCCAGAGCTACAATGGAATGGTTTAGATCAAAGCATATTCGTGTGTTAGAATGGCCCAGTCAAAGTCCAGACCTAATCCAATTGAGAATCTGGGGCAAGACTTGAAAATTGCTGTTCACAGTCGCTCTCCATCCAATCTGACAGATCTTGAGCTATTTTGCAAAGAAGAATGGACAAAAATGTCACTCTCTAGATGTGCAAAGCTGGTAGAGACATCCCCAAAAAGACTTGCAGCTGTAATTGCAGCAAAAGGAGGTTCTATAAAGTATTGACTCAGGGAGGCTGAATACAAATGCACGCCACACTGATCACATATTTACGTGTAAAAAAAAAATTGAAAACCATTTATCATTTTCCTCCCTCTTCATAATTAGGTGCCACTTTGTTTTGGTCTATCACATAAAATCCCAATAAAATACATTTACGTTTTTGGTTGTAAAATGACAAAATGCAGAAAATTTCAAGGGATATGAATACCTTTTCAAGGCACTCTATGTTCTGGACATCATTACAATTCCTGTATTGTATAGATTATAATCTGTGTCATATTGAATTTTTTTTATGGATGGCACATTTAAGTTTTAGTGTAATTTGTGTTCTACTTATTTTTTTCAATAAACTCTTGCTGAAGTATTCCAAGATATTTTCCGGTCAACTAGCAGATATAATCTCACCAATAGGGATGAGCTTCGTGTTCGAGTCGAACGCATGTTCGACTCGAACATCGGTCATTCGTGCGTTCGCCGAATTCCGAACGTTTGGGCCGTTCGCGGCAAAATTCGTGTGGCCCACAATGCACTGCGATGGCGCAATGCATTGCTGTCTCACGATTGGCCAAGCATGCACTGTGACCCCGCATGCTTGGCCAATCGCAGCGCCAGTAGCGGGAAGAGCAATGGTTGGCCACAGGCATCCTGCCTGTGGCCAATCATAGCTCAGACTGTGTAGTGTACGCCCCACACTATATAAAGCTGCCTTTCAGGCGGCCTCGTGTAGTGTTTGTTAGCATCTGAAGCAGTGGGTGTTCTGTGTACCTTCAACACAGTTACACACCAATCGTTTTTGGCTGATTTACTATTTTGCTCTTGTGTAGTGGTTACTGTCTGTGCCCTGACCGCAGTATACACCACTATATTCACCTCACCTATATAGCTAGTGATCTAGCTTTAATAATAGAGCTTGCAGTCAGTAGTGTTAGTGCGTGCTGTCTGCGTGCTCTGTACCCAGTACATACCACTATATACACCTACATAGCTGTTCTCTATTTGAGCCCGATTGTCATTTGCTGGAGTTATTGGAAGTTGTGTGTGCCTCCAGCACAGCACAGTATACATCTGTATATACCCCTTTAACTCTGCTGTTTTCTTGTTATTGTCTGCGTGCCCTGACCGCAGTATACACCGTGATATTCACCTCACCTATATAGCTAGTGGTCCATCTTTAACAATAGAGCTTGCAGTCAGCAGTGTCACTCAGGAGATAGTGCGTGCTGTGTGCCTGCTCTGTACCCAGTACATACCGCTATTATCCACCTACATAGCTGTTCTCTATTTGGGCCCGATTGGCATCTGCTGGAGTTATTGGAAGTTGTGTGTGCTTCCAGCACAGCACAGTATACATCTGTATATACCCCTTTAACTCTGCTGTTTTCTGGTTATTGTCTGCGTGCCCTGACCGCAGTATACACCGTGATATTCACCTCACCTATATAGCTAGTGGTCCATCTTTAACAATAGAGCTTGCAGTCAGCAGTGTCACTCAGGAGATAGTGCGTGCTGTGTGCCTGCTCTGTACCCAGTACATACCGCTATTATCCACCTACATAGCTGTTCTCTATTTGGGCCTGATTGACATCTGCTGGAGTTATTGGAAGTTGTGTGTGCTTCCAGCACAGCACAGTATACATCTGTATATACCCCTTTAACTCTGCTGTTTTCTGGTTATTGTCTGCGTGCCCTGACCACAGTATACACCGTGATATTCACCTCACCTATATAGCTAGTGGTCCATCTTTAACAATAGAGCTTGCAGTCAGCAGTGTCACTCAGGAGATAGTGCGTGCTGTGTGCCTGCTCTGTACCCAGTACATACCGCTATTATCCACCTACATAGCTGTTCTCTATTTGGGCCCGATTGACATCTGCTGGAGTTATTGGAAGTTGTGTGTGCTTCCAGCACAGCACAGTATACATCTGTATATACCCCTTTAACTCTGCTGTTCTATAAAAAAGGCATCTGCAGGAGTTAGTGGGTGTTGTGTGCCTCCAGCACAATATAAACTACCCAACTACTGTTTTACCCAACTCCCTTCAGGCCATTACCATGTCTGGAAGGCCAGCAAGGAGAGGCAGACAGGCGCGAGCCGATAAAAGAGGGCAAGCAGGCTCTGTGTCTAGAGACAACAGTGCTGGTCGGGGACGCGGTGCATTGTCATCAGCACGTGGCCAAGGGACATGCTTGTCCTTCTTTTCTGCAGCTGGACATGTTGAACCGCAACATGCCAACGACTTGGTAGAGTGGATGACCAAGCCCTCTTCATCCTCCTCATCCTCTCTCACCCAGTCTCAGGGTAGTAGAAAAGCAGCTGCTAACACATCGTCGTCCCTCCTCTCAATGTCATCATCAGTGACTCCTTCCCTAGACCCACCACGTCCTCCTGAGGAGTCTCCTGAACTCTTTGAGCACAGTGTTGGGTACATGCTCCAGGAGGATGCCCAGTGTTTGGTGGGCTCTGATGATGACACTCAGCTAGAGGAAGGCAGTAGCGTGAGCACAGAGAGAGGGGATGCTCAAGAAGGACAGCAATCTGGCAGTCATGTTCCACAAGCTGCAGCATACTGCCAGGTTTGCTACAGCGATGAAGAGGGAGGGGATGATGAGGGCACTGACTCCACGTGGGTGCCTGGAAGGAGGGAGG
Organism: Lithobates pipiens; assembly: GCF_037356315.1. Classification (NCBI taxonomy): domain Eukaryota; kingdom Metazoa; phylum Chordata; class Amphibia; order Anura; family Ranidae; genus Lithobates; species Lithobates pipiens. The sequence goes on from NW_027507903.1 coordinate 144,192,963, forward strand.
AGGAGGAGGAGGAGGCACATGTCCAACGAGGCAGGATGCCCTCCGGGGGCCAGCTTAGGGGCAGCACACCGACTGAATCACACCGCAGAGCTCCGCCTGCGCAGAGCGCTTCCTCTGCGCGTTATTCTAAAAGTTCTTTGGTGTGGGCCTTTTTTGAGACGAGTGCATCAGATCGCACCGCTGCTATTTGCAACATATGTCTCAAGCGTATCTCACGTGGCCAAAACATCAGCCGCTTGGGCACCACATGCTTGACCAGACATATGTTGACCTGCCATGCAGCTCGTTGGCAAGCATACCTCAAAGACCCACACCAAAGAACAAAGCGGACCTCTCCTTGCTCCTCATCAGCTGGCATCTCCAACCCCACTAGACCTTCAGTCCTCTCTGAAACCTGCTCTGAGAGGAATGAAGGTGTAGAATTAGGTGTGTCACAGCCAAGTGCTTCCGGGAACTCTGCTAGTGGTACATCCACGTCCGATTATAGCAGACAAATGTCCCTGCCCCAGCTGCTGGACCGGCGGAAGAAATTTACTCCCAGCCATCCACATGCCCAGCGGTTGAATGCTAGCTTGGCTAAATTGCTAGCACTTCAACTGCTGCCTTTTCAGTTGGTAGACTCGGCCCCCTTCCGTGAGTTTGTACAATGTGCGGTTCCTCAGTGGCAGGTCCCCAAACGCCACTTTTTCTCACGGAAGGCAATTCCGGCTCTCTACCGGCATGTGGAAGGCAATGTCCTTGCCTCGCTGGACAGGGCGGTCAGCGGTAAGGTGCATATTACCGCTGACTCATGGTCCAGCAGGCATGGACAGGGATGTTACCTGTCTTTCACGGCCCATTGGGTCACTCTTCTGGCTGCTGGGAAGGATGCAGGACAAGGTGCAGTAGTATTGGAGGTTGTTCCGCCACCACGCCTCCAAAATGCTACTATTGGTTGTGACACACCTCTCTCCTCCACCCCCTCCTCTTCTTCTTCCTCCATGGCCTCTTCCAGTGCTCTGTCCTCAGAACCAGCGGTGCTCTGTAGGCGTTGCAGGGGCTACGCAAGTACGCAGGCAAAACGATGCCATGCCGTGCTTGCGCTGGTTTGTTTGGGGGACAGGAGCCACACTGGGGCGGATGTTTTGTCAGCTCTGCAGGGGCAGGCCGAGAGGTGGTTGACGCCACGCCAGCTTAAGCCAGGAATGGTGGTTTGCGACAATGGCACCAACCTCCTCTCCGCCCTCCGACAGGGACAACTGACCCATGTGCCCTGTGTAGCTCACGTCCTTAACCTGGTGGTGCAGCGGTTCTTGGGCAGGTACCCCGGCTTACAGGATGTCCTGAAACAGGCCAGGAGAGTCTGTGTGCATTTCCGCCGATCATTTAATGCCTGTGCTCGGCTGGCTGAGCTCCAAAAGGAGTTGAACCTGCCCAAGAACCGCCTTATATGTGACATGCCCACCAGATGGAACTCAACATTGGCCATGCTGCAGCGGCTGCACACGCAGCAGAGGGCCATCAATGAGTACCTGTGCGACTACGGCACCAGGACAGGGTCAGGAGAGCTTGGTTTTTTCTCACCACGCCAGTGGGGCATGATCAGGGATGCATGCACTGTCCTGTCACCGTTTGAGGAGGCCACAAGGATGGTGAGCAGTGACAGTGCATGCATCAGTGACACTATACCTCTTGTCCACCTCTTGGAGCATACGCTGCATGGAATAATGGACAGGGCACTTGAGGCAGAACAGAGGCAGGAAGAGGAGGACTTCCTTGCCTCTCAAGGCCCCCTTTATCCAGACAGTGTTCCTGCTGTGCCACCCATCACACAGGAAGAGGGTGAGGAGGAGGAAGAGGAGGAGGAGGAGGATGATTGTGTCAGCATGGAGGTGGAGGCTAGCACTCAGCATCAGCAGCAGCAGTCTTATAGGGATGATTTACAGTCCCAAGAAACACGTGGACTTGTACGTGGCTGGGAGGAGGTAGCTGCGGATCATGTTGTCCTTAGTGACCCAGAGGACTCCGGACCGAATGCCTCAGCTAACCTACGCTGCATGGCCTCCCTGATCCTGCAAAGCCTGCGGAAGGATCCTCGTATTCTTCGGATCAAGGAGAGGGACCATTACTGGCTGGCCACTCTCCTTGATCCACGGTACAAGGGTAAGGTTGCCGACCTTATCTTGCCATCGCAGAGGGAGCAGAGGATGAGACATCTCCGGGAGGCCTTGCAGAAAGCTCTGTGCAACGCGTTCCCAGAGACTGGGAGGTCACAAACTCCTGGTCCTGGACAACGTGTTGCTGAGGCATCAGTCAGAAGGAGCGGTGGAGAAGGTGGCCGTCTGACTGATGCTTTCAGACAATTTTTTAGTCCGCAGCCCCAAGGTATGATTGGTTCCAGCACCCATCGCCAGCGTCTAATTTACATGGTGCAGGAATACCTAGGGGCAAGGTCAGACTTGGACACCTTTCCCACTGAAAATCCTCTGGCTTACTGGGTCTTGAGGATGGATCACTGGCCAGAGCTTGCACAGTATGCAATTGAGCTACTGGCCTGTCCTGCATCCAGCGTTCTTTCGGAACGCACCTTCAGTGCTGCTGGTGGCTTCGTTACCGATCACAGGGTGCGCCTGTCCACCGAATCAGTTGATCGACTGACCTTCATCAAGATGAATCAGTCTTGGATCACCCACAGCTACCAAGCACCTGAAGCTGATGTAACCGAATAATTTTTTTTGAAATACCACATCCCTTCAAGACTGCCTATGCTGATGCTGAGTGACTGTCCTGTTATGTTGATTGTCTATCCTCTTCCTCCTCCGCTGATATGTTGGAAGAACATTTTTGGTTCTGGGTGATGCCAGCAGCCCAATTTTTCTGCCCCTGTTTAACAGGGGCGTTTAAGTACAATTTTTGATGCAATGCTTTGCAGCAGGGCTAATTCCTGCAAAAAAACTAGAGTATATGGCAGAGGTTGCAGTGTGATGGCACCAGTGCCTAAGGCCCAATTTTTCTGCCCCTGTATAACAGGGGCGTTTAAGTAAAATTTTTGATGCAATGCTTTGCAGCAGGGCTAATTCCTGCAAAAAAACTAGAGTGTATGGCAGAGGTTGCAGTGTGATGGCACCAGTGCCTAAGGCCCAATTTTTCTGCCCCTGTTTAACAGGGGCGTTTACGTACAATTTTTGATGCAATGCTTTGCAGCAGGGCTAATTCCTGCAATAAAACTAGAGTGTATGGCAGAGGTTGCAGTGTGATGGCACCAGTGCCTAAGGCCCAATTTTTCTGCCCCTGTTTAACAGGGGCGTTTACGTACAATTTTTGATGCAATACTTTGCAGCAGGGCTAATTCCTGCAATAAAACTAGAGTGTATGGCAGAGGTTGCAGTGTGATGGCACCAATGCCTAATGCCCAATTTTTCTGCCCCTGTTTAACAGGGGCGTTTAAGTACAATTTTTGATGCAATGCTTTGCAGCAGGGCTAATTCCTGCAATAAAACTAGAGTGTATGGCAGAGGTTGCAGTGTGATGGCACCAGTGCCTAAGGCCCAATTTTTCTGCCCCTGTTTAACAGGGGCGTTTAAGTACAATTTTTGATGCAATGCTTTGCAGCAGGGCTAATTCCTGCAATAAAACTAGAGTGTATGGCAGAGGTTGCAGTGTGATGGCACCAGTGCCTAAGGCCCAATTTTTCTGCCCCTGTTTAACAGGGGCGTTTAAGTACAATTTTTGATGCAATGCTTTGCAGCAGGGCTAATTCCTGCAAAAAAACTAGAGTATATGGCAGAGGTTGCAGTGTGATGGCACCAGTGCCTAAGGCCCAATTTTTCTGCCCCTGTTTAACAGGGGCGTTTAAGTAAAATTTTTGATGCAATGCTTTGCAGCAGGGCTAATTCCTGCAAAAAAACTAGAGTGTATGGCAGAGGTTGCAGTGTGATGGCACCAGTGCCTAAGGCCCAATTTTTCTGCCCCTGTTTAACAGGGGCGTTTACGTACAATTTTTGATGCAATGCTTTGCAGCAGGGCTAATTCCTGCAATAAAACTAGAGTGTATGGCAGAGGTTGCAGTGTGATGGCACCAGTGCCTAAGGCCCAATTTTTCTGCCCCTGTTTAACAGGGGCGTTTACGTACAATTTTTGATGCAATACTTTGCAGCAGGGCTAATTCCTGCAATAAAACTAGAGTGTATGGCAGAGGTTGCAGTGTGATGGCACCAATGCCTAATGCCCAATTTTTCTGCCCCTGTTTAACAGGGGCGTTTAAGTACAATTTTTGATGCAATGCTTTGCAGCAGGGCTAATTCCTGCAATAAAACTAGAGTGTATGGCAGAGGTTGCAGTGTGATGGCACCAGTGCCTAAGGCCCAATTTTTCTGCCCCTGTTTAACAGGGGCGTTTAAGTACAATTTTTGATGCAATGCTTTGCAGCAGGGCTAATTCCTGCAATAAAACTAGAGTGTATGGCAGAGGTTGCAGTGTGATGGCACCAGTGCCTAAGGCCCAATTTTTCTGCCCCTGTTTAACAGGGGCGTTTAAGTACAATTTTTGATGCAATGCTTTGCAGCAGGGCTAATTCCTGCAAAAAAACTAGAGTATATGGCAGAGGTTGCAGTGTGATGGCACCAGTGCCTAAGGCCCAATTTTTCTGCCCCTGTTTAACAGGGGCGTTTAAGTAAAATTTTTGATGCAATGCTTTGCAGCAGGGCTAATTCCTGCAAAAAAACTAGAGTGTATGGCAGAGGTTGCAGTGTGATGGCACCAGTGCCTAAGGCCCAATTTTTCTGCCCCTGTTTAACAGGGGCGTTTACGTACAATTTTTGATGCAATGCTTTGCAGCAGGGCTAATTCCTGCAATAAAACTAGAGTGTATGGCAGAGGTTGCAGTGTGATGGCACCAGTGCCTAAGGCCCAATTTTTCTGCCCCTGTTTAACAGGGGCGTTTACGTACAATTTTTGATGCAATACTTTGCAGCAGGGCTAATTCCTGCAATAAAACTAGAGTGTATGGCAGAGGTTGCAGTGTGATGGCACCAATGCCTAATGCCCAATTTTTCTGCCCCTGTTTAACAGGGGCGTTTAAGTACAATTTTTGATGCAATGCTTTGCAGCAGGGCTAATTCCTGCAATAAAACTAGAGTGTATGGCAGAGGTTGCAGTGTGATGGCACCAGTGCCTAAGGCCCAATTTTTCTGCCCCTGTTTAACAGGGGCGTTTAAGTACAATTTTTGATGCAATGCTTTGCAGCAGGGCTAATTCCTGCAATAAAACTAGAGTGTATGGCAGAGGTTGCAGTGTGATGGCACCAGTGCCTAAGGCCCAATTTTTCTGCCCCTGTTTAACAGGGGCGTTTAAGTACAATTTTTGATGCAATGCTTTGCAGCAGGGCTAATTCCTGCAATAAAACTAGAGTGTATGGCAGAGGTTGCAGTGTGATGGCACCAGTGCCTAAGGCCCAATTTTTCTGCCCCTGTTTAACAGGGGCGTTTAAGTACAATCTTTGATGCAATGCTTTGCAGCAGGGCTAATTCCTGCAAAAAAACTAGAGTGTATGGCAGAGGTTGCAGTGTGATGGCACCAGTGCCTAAGGCCCAATTTTTCTGCCCCTGTTTAACAGGGGCGTTTAAGTACAATTTTTGATGCAATGCTTTGCAGCAGGGCTAATTCCTGCAATAAAACTAGAGTGTATGGCAGAGGTTGCAGTGTGATGGCACCAGTGCCTAAGGCCCAATTTTTCTGCCCCTGTTTAACAGGGGCGTTTAAGTAAAATTTTTGATGCAATGCTTTGCAGCAGGGCTAATTCCTGCAAAAAAACTAGAGTTTATGGCAGAGGTTGCAGTGTGATGGCACCAGTGCCTAAGGCCCAATTTTTCTGCCCCTGTTTAACAGGGGCTTTTAAGTAAAATTTTTGATGCAATGCTTTGCAGCAGGGCTAATTCCTGCAAAAAAACTAGAGTATATGGCAGAGGTTGCAGTGTGATGGCACCAGTGCCTAAGGCCCAATTTTTCTGCCCCTGTTTAACAGGGGCGTTTAAGTAAAATTTTTGATGCAATGCTTTGCAGCAGGGCTAATTCCTGCAAAAAAACTAGAGTGTATGGCAGAGGTTGCAGTGTGATGGCACCAGTGCCTAAGGCCCAATTTTTCTGCCCCTGTTTAACAGGGGCGTTTACGTACAATTTTTGATGCAATGCTTTGCAGCAGGGCTAATTCCTGCAATAAAACTAGAGTGTATGGCAGAGGTTGCAGTGTGATGGCACCAGTGCCTAAGGCCCAATTTTTCTGCCCCTGTTTAACAGGGGCGTTTACGTACAATTTTTGATGCAATACTTTGCAGCAGGGCTAATTCCTGCAATAAAACTAGAGTGTATGGCAGAGGTTGCAGTGTGATGGCACCAATGCCTAATGCCCAATTTTTCTGCCCCTGTTTAACAGGGGCGTTTAAGTACAATTTTTGATGCAATGCTTTGCAGCAGGGCTAATTCCTGCAATAAAACTAGAGTGTATGGCAGAGGTTGCAGTGTGATGGCACCAGTGCCTAAGGCCCAATTTTTCTGCCCCTGTTTAACAGGGGCGTTTAAGTACAATTTTTGATGCAATGCTTTGCAGCAGGGCTAATTCCTGCAATAAAACTAGAGTGTATGGCAGAGGTTGCAGTGTGATGGCACCAGTGCCTAAGGCCCAATTTTTCTGCCCCTGTTTAACAGGGGCGTTTAAGTACAATTTTTGATGCAATGCTTTGCAGCAGGGCTAATTCCTGCAATAAAACTAGAGTGTATGGCAGAGGTTGCAGTGTGATGGCACCAGTGCCTAAGGCCCAATTTTTCTGCCCCTGTTTAACAGGGGCGTTTAAGTAAAATTTTTGATGCAATGCTTTGCAGCAGGGCTAATTCCTGCAAAAAAACTAGAGTGTATGGCAGAGGTTGCAGTGTGATGGCACCAGTGCCTAAGGCCCAATTTTTCTGCCCCTGTTTAACAGGGGCGTTTAAGTACAATTTTTGATGCAATGCTTTGCAGCAGGGCTAATTCCTGCAATAAAACTAGAGTGTATGGCAGAGGTTGCAGTGTGATGGCACCAGTGCCTAAGGCCCAATTTTTCTGCCCCTGTTTAACAGGGGCGTTTAAGTACAATTTTTGATGCAATGCTTTGCAGCAGGGCTAATTCCTGCAATAAAACTAGAGTGTATGGCAGAGGTTGCAGTGTGATGGCACCAGTGCCTAAGGCCCAATTTTTCTGCCCCTGTTTAACAGGGGCGTTTAAGTAAAATTTTTGATGCAATGCTTTGCAGCAGGGCTAATTCCTGCAAAAAAACTAGAGTTTATGGCAGAGGTTGCAGTGTGATGGCACCAGTGCCTAAGGCCCAATTTTTCTGCCCCTGTTTAACAGGGGCGTTTAAGTAAAATTTTTGATGCAATGCTTTGCAGCAGGGCTAATTCCTGCAAAAAAAATAGAGTGTATGGCAGAGGTTGCAGTGTGATGGCACCAGTGCCTAAGGCCCAATTTTTCTGCCCCTGTTTAACAGGGACATGTAATTACAATTCTTGATATAATATTTCACAGGAGGGCCCCTTCCTGTGCCCACCCAGAGTAACTGTGAGGACTTATAGTGTTGTGGCACCAGCACCACAACCACCAAAGGTCAATTTTTCTACCACTGTTCAACAATGGCATGTAATTACAATTCTTGATATAATCGTTCACAGCAGGGCGCTCCAGCGGCCACCAAGAGTCACTTTGAGGGCTTACAATGTTGTTGCAAAACCAACACCTTGTTCCGCCATTTCTGCAGAGCATATAGGGCAGGCCCCTACTTTCAAACATCCAATTTACAAACATCTCCTACTTGCAAACGGAAGGAGACAACAGCAAGTGAGATGAAAAAAGATGGACGACAAAACAAATTATACAGGGGTGATAACCCTTCCCTATGTTTTCCAAAAAGCTTAAAGATAGTTTTTTTGACTGGAGCTACACTTTAAAAATGTACCGGTTGAAAATAACAAACAGATTCAACTTAACACAACAAACCTACACAGTCCCTGTCTTGTTTGCACCGCCTGTATACTGCTGTTCTGAGTATATAGGGCCTGGGGGCCACACGCATTTCCTTTTTTTTAATATGGGTACAGGGTTCCCCTTAATGTGCGTACAAGACCCAAATAGGCTGGTAATGGGCAGGGAGGGCTACCCATGCCATTTTTCTGAATGATTTTCAACCATATTGCAGGAACCAGATATAACATTAAAACCGCAAGCAGTTTTAAATGGTGTTATTTCCGTTTAATGTCATTTTGTGCAGGGACTGTTCTAAACACGGGAAACACGTGGCACTTCACAGGCATACTATATAGACACCCCCCAGGCACCATATTTAAAGGAATATTTCACTTTTTTTTTCACTTTAATCGTCATTAAAATCAGTGCTCCCGCCAAAACGGTAGTTTTTAAAACTTTTTTTTGCAGTGACCCATGTCCCCTGAGGCAGGAGGCAGATCGCCAAACCCTTTTTAGCATACTATCTTGCATATTAGCCGTTAAAATTAGCACTTTCCAATTCGAACGTTCGAGTCCCATAGACTTCAATGGGGTTCTAACGTTCGTGCCGAACGCGGGGGTCGTTCGCAAGTTCTGGTGCGAACCGAACCGGGGGGTGTTCGGCTCATCCCTACTCACCAACATTTTTGGCATATACCCCAGGTGTTTATCCAGTTGAGCTGCCTGAAACGGCATAATAACATTGAATTAAAATAAGACAAATCACAATTGTATACATTATATTATTTTTCTTTTATTTGCAATTTTTTTCCCCATGAAAGTCGAGTTACCCTTTAAGTTTTTTCAATGTTGCAGTGCTAGTTTTCCATTTTACCTATTATATTATTATCTTTGTCTTTCACCAGTGATGTCAGTTTATTGACATAGGGGGCATTCTGCATTTGCTTACATACAGTACATTAGGTAAAAAAGGTAGTGGTGCGCGGTACTATGGTGAAGAATCTAGTTAAAACAGGTTTAATATATTCAATAGGTACTCAAAAGATTAGAAGATAAATGTAATATCGTCTCCACTATAGGTAATAAATGGAACGTAGAACAAGAAAAGACAATATATGTATATAAAAAATATAAAAAATATATATATATGTATATATAGTGAGGGACCCTCACTCATATGCGTAGTAGTATTTTGAGTGGTAGACAAATGGATAAGAAAAACAATTAATGATAAATAAGACTGGTGGTCCCAATGCGATTTTTTAGGTAGCAGAGTTGCATAAAGTGGCAGTGCTGAATATAAAAAAGGTCCGTGAAAATAACTACTACTGTATTTGTTTCAGTGACTAAAGTACTATACATAAAATAGTGGACGAAATAAAAAATATATAAAGTGAATCACCATGCGATTTGTTAAAAATGACGAAAAATGCATACAAAGTGCTAGTGCTGAACAATAAATAGATCTGAAAAGAAAATCTGCTAAGTCAAAGTATATGTGTAACAGTGTACAAAAGTAATCATTAGCTAGATAAGGCAAAAGATGTAAGTAATGCTTGCCTTGTGACTAAAGAAATCGCATATGGTGTTAAAGCCAAGGGAGGGTTAAGCAAAGTGACTCTGTGCGGGTGTCTTTATACCATAGACTTAAATATCGGTGCAGTGCACTAAATTGAATCATACAATCAAAGAAAATAAATCAAATTGTTGAATCAAAACAAAAACGCATAAACGATCCAAGTGTTGGTGAGAGGGAAACAACCCTCTGGGAATAATCCAAAACAGAAGGAAAAAGGTGCACAGTGTTTGAAGCTATAAAAAATATAAAAAAACAACAATGGAACAGTAATCCTAGTTAAAATTGTCCATTCAGCTGGTGCAACAACAAGTGGCGATTAGCCCAAAATCGCATGTAACAAGACAGTCGCCTGCAATGCTGGTGCTTAAAATATATGTGCACTATAAGGTAGAGATTTAAACAGTGATAATGGTGATGGTGGATATCTCCCACGTGGTCCTGTGTAATCAGAATATGGGTGTCCCCTTACCTTACAGCTGTAAGGTAACAGCATATGGTATATGTATCCTCAGGGTTCCTGGTGGTCCTTATCCCTCGAGGTCCTATTCACGTGTCCCCGGGTCCTGGCGTCTCCTGCCTACTGTGCCGTATTGGGCTCTGTAAGTGGTCCCTCAGCGGTACTTCAGCATGGGGGGGGGAATTGGTGGTATACCTCGGCGGTTTTATGCAAGGGGTTAAACAGATAAGGAGGAAGGGAGCCCCATAGTATAGTATTTTTCAACAGTATTGAAATTTATTTATAAAAACAGCTTTGGTACTCACAAACAGACAGAGTTTTTGTATGGTGTATAAACGAGCCTCGAGCTCGATTGCGTCACTTCCGGTAGCGTCCCGACTAGTGTTCGTCACGGTCACGTGACTTCATCAGGGGAATACGGCACAGTAGGCAGGAGACGCCAGGACCCGGGGACACGTGAATAGGACCTCGAGGGATAAGGACCACCAGGAACCCTGAGGATACATATACCATATGCTGTTACCTTACAGCTGTAAGGTAAGGGGACACCCATATTCTGATTACACAGGACCACGTGGGAGATATCCACCATCACCATTATCACTGTTTAAATCTCTACCTTATAGTGCACATATATTTTAAGCACCAGCATTGCAGGCGACTGTCTTGTTACATGCGATTTTGGGCTAATCGCCACTTGTTGTTGCACCAGCTGAATGGACAATTTTAACTAGGATTACTGTTCCATTGTTGTTTTTTTATATTTTTTATAGCTTCAAACACTGTGCACCTTTTTCCTTCTGTTTTGGATTATTTCCAGAGGGTTGTTTCCCTCTCACCAACACTTGGATCGTTTATGCGTTTTTGTTTTGATTCAACAATTTGATTTATTTTCTTTGATTGTATGATTCAATTTAGTGCACTGCACCGATATTTAAGTCTATGGTATAAAGACACCCGCACAGAGTCACTTTGCTTAACCCTCCCTTGGCTTTAACACCATATGCGATTTCTTTAGTCACAAGGCAAGCATTACTTACATCTTTTGCCTTATCTAGCTAATGATTACTTTTGTACACTGTTACACATATACTTTGACTTAGCAGATTTTCTTTTCAGATCTATTTATTGTTCAGCACTAGCACTTTGTATGCATTTTTCGTCATTTTTAACAAATCGCATGGTGATTCACTTTATATATTTTTTATTTCGTCCACTATTTTATGTATAGTACTTTAGTCACTGAAACAAATACAGTAGTAGTTATTTTCACGGACCTTTTTTATATTCAGCACTGCCACTTTATGCAACTCTGCTACCTAAAAAATCGCATTGGGACCACCAGTCTTATTTATCATTAATTGTTTTTCTTATCCATTTGTCTACCACTCAAAATACTACTACGCATATGAGTGAGGGTCCCTCACTATATATACATATATATATATTTTTTATATTTTTTATATACATATATTGTCTTTTCTTGTTCTACGTTCCATTTATTACCTATAGTGGAGACGATATTACATTTATCTTCTAATCTTTTGAGTACCTATTGAATATATTAAACCTGTTTTAACTAGATTCTTCACCATAGTACCGCGCACCACTACCTTTTTTACCTTTTGTCTTCTCCAATTGGGGTTCAAGTACCCCATTTCAGTGTGTGCAGCGGTGCAACAATTAGATTACTCTTTGATTAGGCGCAGGAATATTCTCTTTTATACATACAGTACATTGTTTTTTTCATTTTTACACTCATATTTTGTTTTTTAGTAGCTAGTGTAGTTTTAGTGACCACCTAGTTTACTTATCTCTTGCTAAACCCATAACACCTGCAATACTACATTGGTACTTACTGTTATTATTGGAACTATAAACCCTTTTGTGTTCCTGGACTGACTGGGCAGTGAAAAATAGGGATTGGAAAAGTGTACTTTTCCAAGTTAAAAAGCACAATAAGCTCTGAACTGTTTTAGATGTGCAAACCATCAATGGGCACCTTTAATTACTTAGTGCCGCAAGCTTTACTGTTTTCTTTCTTCCAAATGCTTATTTTCACTTCATTGTAAACGTATGCATTTGCTAATCATTGCCTGGAGCATTCTATTTAAAAAATACATTTTGTATGTTTAAAATGAACAAATTTAACGTATTCACTATAAAAGGGCAAAGAACAGTTGTAATTTGCAAAGTACAACAATAGCTAAATATGTATGTATAGCCAAAACAGTTTTTTTTTTCTTGAACCAAACTGGTGGTGGGCCAGTTTGGTTCAAGCTTCAAGTAAGAATGTAATGCAAGAAGAAAAGACCTCAAAGAAACAACAGACATTTCTGATATGCTAACCATTAATGTTCATGACCACTCACCAGTGTCTACAAAAAGATCTATAATTGTGGGGACAAACACAGATCTGGTGAGATGACTTCTCCATACTGCCATCTCTAAATGCAACTCTTCATCTTCACTGTGCACGCAGTGTTAAGGTTGATGTACCAATGTCTGTTTCAAGAGAAGATGGCCCCAGTTGCAGCCAGAAGAGATGTCCTGCAAGCCTCAGCAAAAAAAGAAGACCCACAAATAAGAATGACATCCTCTGCACAGCCTCCCAAAGTCACAGTGGAACCTTCTGACAGAGAAACATAGAAACACACACAGAAAACCATTAAATGTCAGATTTGATTTACCATGGAATTAATGTGTGTTTCAAGAGGGAACTGTGGTAGCAGAGCCTGATAAGATGAGGAAGGCCTCTCTTACACCTCTTAGTCAGGGCTCATGATAGAGTAGACAGGTAGCGCAGGAGTGCAGAGTGGTACGAGTGCATAATGGTCTTGCTGGCTGCGGGGCTGGACAGGATCTACAAGTCAAGTAGCTGATGGTCATCAGTGAATCAAAGCAAAACAGAGATGCCAGGTAGCAGTCGATGAACAGTGGGCAGGAACAGGCTGGCACTGGAGACAACAAGTAGGTAAACCGCAGGCAGATAGCAGGCAGATAGCAGGAAGATGGAGAACAGGCACCAGTTTATAACAGGCAGATGCTTGCAGCTTGGACATTCAGTAATGACTGAAACATAGACAGGGTCAGATTAGCGGAAGCAAGAGTGAAGTCATGGTACAGGCCAGGTCAGTAACAGATCAACAGAGTAGCAGTAATGGGCACAGGCAAAAGCAAGGTCAGGGACAAGCTGTGGTCAATACAGGCAGAGTCCAGGAATAGTCAAGATAAGCTGGGTCAATAACTGGAGACAGATGCAGAGTAACAAGTTAGCACAGGAACGCTGTAGACAAGACAACACTGATCCTGAGTACTGACCCAGTTTTAATATTTCATTTGGCGGTAACATCTATCATGGGATATACATTCTCACGCCAATGCTCATATCTATAAGCATTCTTATGCACACTTGCGCACATACGTGTGCACGAGCACCTGCACATTTTCTATGTGCATGTGAAGAGCTGTGAACAGGAATCTGCCCAAGGGAACCATTTTGTCTACTGGCATGCCTTTCCTGACAGCGATTTACTAAAACTGGAGCATGCAAAATGTAGTGCGGTTCTGCATAGAAACCAATCAGCTTCCAGGTTTTATTGTCAAAGCTTAATTGAACAAGCTGACGTTAGAAGCTTATTGGCTCATGCACAGCTGCACCAGATTCTGAGTTCTCCTGTTTTAGTAAATCTCTTTCAATGCGTCTGGAAGGACAGTATCAGTGCGTCAGAGTGGTGAGAGATTTATTGGGCACTATGATGTGCTTATTTGGCTGTATCTATTATTGCTGTCTTCTGTGGAGATCAGAAGAAAGGACCACCATTTATTATGGGATTCCAAGATTACAAATACCCTCCCTAGGAAAGTGAGCGTTCCTACGAGTTATCCAAGGGCCCCAAAACCTAAAGAAATCAGTAGTTAACTTCCTACTGGGCAGTGACTTAGGTAAGGCCCCTTGTTCACAGATTGGTCATCCTTGTATCTGCTGTGTTTAATCCCTAGATTTCTTGTACTAGTATTGATTGAACTTCCCTTTTAGGAAAAAGTCTGATCTTGCTGCCTTCTCCCCCTTTTAAAATGTATCCCCCCTCCACAAACTTGTCTCCCTCCTTTTCTCTCTCATCATTCAGTCTCTCTCAATTCTCTATCATCTGGTATTATTGTTTCTTCTCTCTCCCTCTTCCACACTTCAGTCTTGCTACCTCCTACCCACCCTCTACCCTCAAATCCAGTCTCATTTTTTTTATCTCCACACAATCTTGTATACTGCCTTCTTTTCTCTCCTTCCACAGTTGATCTTGCTGCTTCTCTTGCCCTTTCTACAAACCAGCCTTGTGGCCTTCCCCAAAATGTGTTCTTACTAGCTCCTTTCTGTACCTCCTCCAAGACCAGGTCTTGCTTCCTCCTTTCCTCGCTCACCCAATTTTCTTCTGCCCCTTTTTCTTCCTTGTCCACTACCCAGTTGTGCTGATACCTTTCTTTGTTCACTTCACAATATTGCAATGCCATCCTGCTGCCCCTTTCTCTCTTACGAATGCCACAATACCATCCTGCTTTCTTTTCTGCTCTCTCCTTTATTATGTGATCTCACCACATATTTTTTTATTTTTCCCTCAATTATCTTACTGTCTTACTGCCTTTGCTCTTTCTGTGTGAAAATTGGAATACAAATATTAAGGGATTTATAAATATATAGGTTGCCAGAAAGAATTTGTGGCCACATTTTTTTTTTTTATTATTCAACTAGCAAAAGTGGGCCATTTCAGGAATTAGATGACCTTATTCACTTAACGATTTTTACCTAATTCTTTCCATGCAAGAAGATCGACACTTCTGCTAGAAAGACACAAATGTAATGTGAGCCTAAAAAACAGTACCTACCAAGGAGATATAGTCACAAAAATCCATTAACAGGAATATGACTGCAACAGCACCTACTGATTTGTTATAGACTGACTATGTACAGTTTTTAAAGACCAAATTATTGGTAGATTGGTGGATGCTAGCACCGTCAGAGTGCTGACTTGTGTGTGGGTGCAGTGTGGTGCTGCGTTAATAATTCACATACAGTCCAATTGCAATCAGTATAACTTGTATTGTAGCAAAGGCAGAACTTGTTTTGTAGTCAAGGCAAATAGTTCACAATAAACCCGGTGGGAGAGGACGCAACTGGAAGCACTCACAAATACTAACAGTATATTGTGGAGCAGGAATCAACCTAATTAACAGCATCTGTTTGGACAGACATGAAGATGTTCAAGGCAATTGTAAGCCCTATGCTTTTCCTTCTCATCTGGAACCTCTCCATGATGCTAATAATGTCCCTGACAGATGGGGAACCTATCCCTACACTACTCTCACAAGAATACACACCAAAACCTAGGAAGCAGGGTCTCAAAAAAGACTCTGCTGACTCAAGATAGCTGCCAAGGGTCAACTAGATGCAGCACAGCCAAACCAGAATGCTGAGTTGCCCCTGACTTCCTCTCCAAGCTGTGATGCCTCTCTGTTCGGGTGCCACCTACAGTGAAGGAAGCAGACTGCACCTACCTACACACTACATATAGTTTTAAGAACAAAATGTCTCTTAAGAAAAAGATAAATTCAACAGGTGTAAAGTACAGACATCTGGAGGTGCCTCCACCTACCTAAAACCTTGAATACCCTGCTTGTGTGGCAGAAACCATATCCATTCTTATAGCCATAGGTCAGGTGCCTGGGTACAGTAGGTAGTGTTGGATCTTGCTACTGCCACCAGTTTCATCACGCTGATAGTTTGCCTCAATGGGCAATAGGGATGTGCAGGAGGTGGGGTGGAGGAAACAAAGTTCAGTACTAGGAAGTGGTAAAGCTTTACCTGTCTGAATAACCATGAATTTGGTTTGGAAGCTGCGACAGAAACAGTCGCGTTAAACCCGCAGGAGTTTATTTTATATGACAAATTCTCTTTAAGGGAGTATAATTCTCTATAATTATTTTTACATTTGTTTTCATGAAACACATTGTGAATAACGTATTCATCCTTGATGTTAGCTTTGTTATGTTTCTTTTACATTTCTTTTACAAGTACAATTCATCCATCTTCAATTTGTTAAATCAGGAAGTAATTTAGGTGCTTTGTGCGCTGTGTTATGGTCAGTTGAGCTATTGATATTTAGCCATGAAAGTTAATATTTTTTATATAACATGCCAGAAAACCCATTAATGAAGCAAAATATCATAAGAAGTTTCCATAACAAGCAATCTCCATGCGTATTACCAAAGAGATTAGACATGGATTGTAAATATCGCTTCAGAGCATTTGGTTGCTATGGAAACATTCAAGATGTAAAATAATTCTTAAAAATAATCATACTGTGATATGTTTGAAAATGTTGTCAGTCATCTCTAAACTGAACATATTACTTTCCCTCAATCAGAGATACCTCTATAGGGAGCAGACCTTGGTGCCATATGTAGACTTGTCATACTATTATTTAGTTAGTGAAAGATTGTGGCCTGTGCTAATCCCATTACAAAGGCCCCTTACCAGCTTAGACCGGCTGTAATGGTAGATCTATTTTCCCACCAATAAGGATGATCCAGCAATTGTAATCAAGAATCACTGCAATTCCAAAGCTTTCCTAACTTCTATACCTGACATTTTACCCACACCATGCATACAGCCAGGGATGGCCATGTTCTCCACTGAGAAAGGTTGAAAGGTGAATTATCTGCTATTGTATTCAGAGAATTTCCATCAAATAAGCACCTACTATTGCTTATACTTATAGGAAATGATAGATAAACCAACTAAATATTAATATCTGGTGTGTATGTACGTTCATGGCCCATAGTGTCGTGTCAAGTCTTCGTGACACAAGTCCATAGCAATCAATGAGATTTTAGTTAACTGTGGTCAGATCTGTGCAGGTATTTTCTTGTGCTCAGGATTATTGCTTTGTTTAAGTATTACAAAAATGTTTGACTCAAGCATTCATTTTCCATTTTCAATGTATGGTGCAGGTTGATAACTATAATAATGTAATGGTATGGGAAATATTTTCTTAGCACACCTTGGGCCCCTTAGTACCTTAGTCTCAGAGTGAAAGTAATGAGAGGATGGAAGCTTTGCAGGGGTTAAAACTCCATGCATTATTACAAGGCAGTATATCTTGGCTACTGGTGAAACCCAAGACAAAGTCAACAGACAAACATCAAAATATTATAAAAACCCTATGATGGAGGCATGAGTCTTAGGGGTCCAGTTTTCAAAAAATAGCTTAAAGCATGTCTCAGCATTCAGGATCATGTCTCAGCATTCAGGCAAGAGTCAATAATAATCCCTATGATGATTGTGATATGTGTAAAGCATCAGTTTACGGTATACTGTATTTGTTGCCTTTTACAGGACGAACAAGACATTACCTAACATTTATTCCTATGAGAAAAAGCCTTCAAGAGAAGGTTGTGGAGTGGCTATCTAAGCCTTCTTCATTCTCCTCCCAGGTACAGAGCAGCATATTTTCCAAGCAGCTACAAATGCATCTTCTTTTTCCTTTTTATGCTGCGTACACACGATCAAACAATACGGTGGAAAAGTCCGGGAAACTCAAGTCCACCGGACAATCTGCCCGTGTGTAGCCTCCGGCGGACTTTTTTTACCCAAAAGTACGGCGGACTTAGATAGTATTTTTGCTCTCCAATCTTCCCGCTGGACTTGCACTTCAGCGGACAATCCGACCGTTGGTATGCCAGTCCGCCGTACTTTTGAAATGAGCGGACTTTCCTCCGCCTGTGTGGGCGAGTCCATTCATTTCAAAAGTACGGCGGATAGTCCGGCGGACTTAGTACGCCGTATTAGTCCGCTGAAAAAGTGCCATGTGTGGGCAAGTAGCCCATTCGGAAAGTCCGGCGGACAGTCCGGCGGGAAGTGCGCCGGACTAAGTCCGCCGGATAGTCGGCTACGTGTGTACGTGGCATTAGCTTATCTTGCTATTGCCCTGCAAAGTGGCATGGAGGAGTCAGCATAATTATTTGAGCAAACCGTGAGTAACTTGATGCAGGCGGATGATCAGGAATTTTATATCAGATGTTGAAAAAGAAAGTGCTAGGAGCATAGAGGGAGAGGACAATAGGCAGAGTAGAGCAATTGGCATTGATGTTCCTGCAGCTGTAGCTTACAGTCTGTAGAATCCTAAGAGGGCTCTAATAAGGAGAAGGATGGAACTGACGGGTGGTAGACTGTAACTGGGCATCAGAAATTGTAGAAGAGGAAAGTGAGGGAGAGGCATAGCAGCAGCAAGGCAATATTTTGTCCAGGGACAGAGGCAGCTTGAGGAGTGAACAGAGTAGCCACTGTATTCTACTAGAGGGCACTAAATACTTGTGTGATTATGTGCACTGCTTCACTGTGCAATAAAAAAAAAATACAAGCGCAAAAGACAAAGCAACAAAAGCTGCTGCAATCATTAAATGTGTTCTCACATCTAATGTGATTAAACAAATATATAAATCTGCTTGCACTGCTTCAATATCGCCACTCCTTCCCCCTTCAACATAGATTTCCTCAACAGCACCATAGACAATAACAAATCAAATAAAACATTGATTGTGAATTTATCCACACTCCTCTATACATAGGTGGGGTGTTTCTTTACTCCTCCTCTAGGTAAATCTACTTTGTTAATCAATACAAAAAAAAGTGAAATGTTCTTAACAAATTGGTACTAAGAAACTATTTCAATATATAAATAAATACTAAAGAATGATTATATTAAAATTAATATTTATTATAGTGCGGTTCCACCAGTGAAACTTGTAGCTTCTGTTGTTATTAAACAATTTTAAATATACTACACAATTGGGCGCTATTTCTTTTTTTCTTTGGTAAGCTTTTATCCAGCACCACTCTATAGGGGAGCTATAGCCAACTTATTTTATTTAATTATTTTTTGATCATTTCACTAGTGGAACTGACTATATTATGCTATTTATTCATATATTGAAATAATTTCTTAGTATACATTTTTTAAGCACATTGCACTTTTATTATTATTTTTTTTGTATTGATTAACAAAGTAGATTTACCTACTGGAGGAGTACAGAAACACCCCACCTATAGAGGAGTGTAGATACATTCATAATCAATGTTTTATGTGATTTGTTATTGTTTATCATGTTGTTGAGAAAATCTATGTTGAAGAGGGAAGGAGTGGAGATATTGAAGCAGCTTGAGCACATTTGTATATTTATTAGAGGGCACTGCCACATGAGTGCAGAACACTGCTATCCACATTGCTCTGTACCTTTTTAAAGTTTTTAGAGCCTAAACATGCTTACCTTAATGCATTCCCTGCATTAAAAAAATATTTAGGTAGTAATATCACCCCCTCACCACCCCCCTTATACTGATCGGAGTCCTTACCAAATCCAGCAGGTAAGTATAGCACGTTTGTTATTGAAAAAAAATTACTTTACATCACTTTAATAGATCTACTGCCAACAACACCACAGTGGTTTGCATCCTCTGTCTACAGGGTATCAAACATGATAAATGTACCAGCCAGTTGGGTACCATTCGCATGAGAAGGCACATGATTCTTCACCAGAAAGCAGCACACTAATGATACTGGTCAGCACCAAAAAAGGACACATTCCTCCTCCTTGCTCCTCCTTTTCAATGTCCCCATATGGTCACAAGATTCTCCATCTGCAATCATTCCAATCTCTGTGGTCTTCAGTACGGCGTCTATAAATGGCGCAGACAGGCGGAAAGGGCAGGCATAGCCAGGCTCTCTTTGACAAGTGCTTGTGACAGCCCCTTAGTTTTATTAACCCTTGCTGCACTTGAAGATTATGGCAATGGGGCTGGATATGGCGGAGGATGATTTCAACTAAAAGAAGAGGAATCAGCACAAGGGCCACATCCTACTGACTGTAAGGCCGCGTACACACGCGCGGACTGTTCGCCCAACCTTGTTCGTCAAACAGTTTGACAAACAGTCCGCTCAAAATTAGCATGAACGGACTTGACCACACACGATGAACGAACAGTCCGCTGAAACCGTGCGCGATGACGTGAACGGCACGTACGACGGGACTAGAAAACGACGTCCTATACACTGCAATGCAACCTTCGGCGTGTAAATCCTTTCTGAGTATGCGCGGAACTTAGTTTGACGAACAAGCCTACACACGAGCGGACTGTCCGCTCAAACCAAGTTTCAGCGGACAGTTTTACGGAAATTCCGAAAAACTTTGTTCGTCAGACTGTCCGCTGAAACTGTCCGCTGAAGCCCACACACGAGCGGACTGTCCGCCGAAACACTGTTCAGCGGACAAAGTTGGGCGAACAGTGTACGTGGCCTTAGTTATGTCCCTTGTGCTAATTTTTCTGGTTTAAATTTTAGCTAAACTTAGAAGGGGAGATGTCCGGACAGTGGTGATCTTATATGGAATTATCATCCATCTGCTTTTTTTTAATGATTTCAGTGTTCTGGGCAGTGAAGAGTTATTCAGCGGGGACAGTGTGGGTTGAAGTAGAGAGATAAAGATAGAAAGGAGATGATGAGGACTGGGTGAGAGGACAGTAATGAGAGTTATGAAATATATCTGTGTAGCAGCAATGAGGGCGGAATTATATTTTAAGAGAGCAAATTTATACAGAGTGAAGTCTTGAAGATATTTTGTTTTATGCCACAGATGCTCCACTATACAACTATGTCTTTAGAAACTTCCGATGTCGTCTGTTTACCAGGGCTGTAGTAATCGGGGGCTAAATCTGTGGGCAGTGAAGGAAAAGAAGTATGTCCAAGAATGATGACAGCGAGCTGTTGAAGATAGAAGTGGCCAGATCAGGGCAAGAAAACAGAAAGATTTTGTCATAGGGGGAACCTATAACACCATAGAGAAGAGAAAGGTTTAAAGTGGCAAGCTGTTTGCTGCTTGTAATATTGGGGTTGGAGACTAGGAAAGGCTGTAATCAAAGAGAGAAAATTAGGTGTTGGCAAGGTTGCAAGGTCGCAAGGGGTGCAGAGGCAGGAGAATACAAGGTCAAGGGTGTAGTTATCAAAATGAGTAGAAGTGTGTCAAAAGATGAGATTGGGTTGAGAAGCAGAGAGGTAGCTGGGGTGTCAACATAAACAAGGATGCTAAAGTCACCAAGAATGATCATGGGTATTTCAGAGAAAGAGAAAGATGGGTAACCAGGTAGAGGGCAGCTGCAGAGACAGCGTAAGATTCCTGATGGGGATTGCAGTTGCTATCAGAGGACAGAGGGCGCTGGGTCAGGAAATCAAAAGTTAGACAGCAAAGGGCCAGAATGAGGAGAAATATCCCCAGAAGTTAGGAGAATCAGAAGAATGAAGAAAGTAATATGGGTGCAATATTTACAACGTATATAAATGCACCTACGTCTGCACCTACTAGAGGATATGACAACATGTGGGTTCAGAATTAGCAGGTGGTAATGAGTGCAGTAATCAGTAACCATTAGGCGGAACAGGCAGCCGCCTAGGGCGGCAGGATAGGAGGGGCGGTAAACCCTTGCTGACAAAGTGACTGCGCACTGCTCCTTGCTATTACACACCCGCAGAACTGAGCAGATTGGCGCTCTATTGCGGTATGCGGGGTGACAAGCCACAGGATGAGCCGGACAGTTATAAGGATGAACAAGCAAGCAGAGCAGGGGGCGGAGTCTATGTGGGCAGCTGCGGGAGGAGCGTCTTCTCCCCCAGGCACCATGACTTGTAGTGTGGAGACGGGGAGCAGGTATATCTCTATCTCCGGCACTCCACAGCCTCTGGCATCCTGTCATTGTCACACAGTGAGAACGGGAAAGTCAGCTTACACAGGAGTCGGGCTGTGTTCTGTCTCCACTGTCCTCCTAACCCCGCCCTCACTCTGCTGCTTCTCCAATCCAATACACCGCCTCCCATTTGTGCCCGCCCAACCCTGCCCACGCTCCATCCACATGCATGCCATGCACTTGCTCTGTGCTGGGAGAGGAGTTCTGTGAACAGCTGAGCAGTACTTTGCAAACAAAAGTTTCCAAAGCCTTGAGGGACACCAGACTGGATGGGGGACATAATTGGTGAGTGTGATTCCCATCCCCATAACAACCACCACCCCCCCCCCCCCCACCTGTTCTCACCTTCTTCCCCCCTCCCCCTTTCTTTCTCTCTCTCTACCCCTCCCTCTTTTCCTTACACCTCCCTTCCTCCTCCTCACCCTCCTCTCTCCCCTCTCCCTCATTGGCCAGTCCATACACTACCCTGCACCCTGGCGAGTCCATACACCACCCTGCACCCTGGCCAGTCCATACACCACCCTGGCCTGTCCATACACCACCCTGGCCAGTAATTACACCACCCTGGCCAGTCCATACACCACCCTGGCCAGTCCTTACACCACCCTGGCCAGTCCATACACCACCCTGGCCTGTCCATACACCACCCTGGCCAGTCCTTACACCACCCTGGCCAGTCCATACACCACCCTGGCCAGTCCGTATACCACCCTGGCCAGTCCGTATACCACCCTTTGCCAGTCCATACACCACCCTGCACCCTGGCCAGTCCGTACACCACCCTGGCCAGTCCATACACCACCCTGGCCTGTCCATACACCACCCTTGCCAGTCCATACACCACCCTGGCCAGTCAATACACCACCTAGGCCAGTCCATACACCACCCTGGCTAGTCCATACACCACCCTGGCCTGTCCATACACCAGCCTGGCCAGTCCATACACCACCCTGGCCAGTCCGTATACCACCCTGGCCAGTCCGTATACCACCCTGGCCAGTCCATACACCACCCTGCACCCTGGACAGTCTGTATACCACCCTGGCCAGTCCATACACCACCCTGGCCTGTCCATACACCACCTTGGCTAGTCCATACACCACACTGCCCAGTCCGTATACCACCCTGGCCAGTCCATACACCACCCTGCACCCTGGCCAGTCCATACACCACCCTGGCCAGTCCATACACCACCCTGGCCAGTCCGTATACCACCCTGACCTGTCCATACACCACCCTGGCCTGTCCATACACCACCCTGGCCTGTCCATACACCACCCTGGCCAGTCTGTATACCACCCTGGCCAGTCCATACACCACCCTGGCCTGTCCATACACCACCCTGGCCAGTCCATATACCACCCTGGCCAGTCCATACACCACCCTGACCTGTCCGTACACCACCCTGGCCTGTCCGTACACCACCCTGGCCTGTCCGTACACCACCCTGGCCTGTCCGTACACCACCCTGGCCTGTCCGTACACCACCCTGGCCAGTCCGTACACCACCCTGGCCAGTCCGTACACCACCCTGGCCAGTCCGTTTACCACCCTGGCCAGTCTGTATACCACCCTGGCCAGTCTGTATACCACCCTGGCCAGTCCATATACCACCCTGGCTATATACCACCCTGGCCTGTCCATACACCATCTTGGCCTGTCCATACACCACCCTGGGCAGTCCATACATCACCCTGGCCTGTCCATACACCACCCTGGCCAGTCCGTACACCACCCTGGCCAGTCCGTATACCACCCTGACCAGTCCATATACCACCCTGGCCAGACCATACATCACCCTGGCCAGTCCGTATACCACCCTGGCTATATACCACCCTGGCCTGTCCATATACCACCCTGGCCTCTCCATACACCACCCTGGCCTGTCCGTACACCACCCTGGCCAGTCCGTACACCACCCTGGCTATATACCGCCCTGGCCTGTCCATATACCACCCTGGCCTGTCCCTATACCACCCAGGCTATATACCACCCTGTCTATATATCACCCTGGCTGGTCTATATACCACCCTGTCCATATACTACCCTAGCCTATCCATTTACTATCCTAGCCTGTCCATACACTATCCTAGCCTGACCATACACCTGTGGACCAAGGCTGATGTGAGAAAGCGAGCTGGTGTCACCACTATCTCCACCCGCCACCTCCACTGTATACATGGGCAGGGAAAAGGAGGTGGAGTCAGGGGCGGAGCCAAGGGAGGGGGCGGCAAAACAAGGTTTTGCCTAGGGTGTCAAAAATCCTTGCACCAGCCCTGGCAGTAATAGGGTGAGAGCAGGGTTGAACGTGATACATATAAGTTGTGGGGTAAAGTAGAAGGGTAAAGTAGCGAGAATTTAACCACTTGGGATCCGCGCTATTGCCAAATGACGGCATTAGCGCGGACCTACATTTCCGGGACTACGTCTATTGACGTCGTCCCGTGTACGAGCGGCCTGGCTCTGTGATCGGCGAGTCCATGAGACTCGCCTGATCACCGATCCGTGCAAGGGGTCGATCCCGACCCCTTATCACGTGATCAGCTGTCAGCCAATGACAGCTGATCATGTGATAGAACGGAGCCGGTAATCGGCTATTATTCCTCCTCGCGCTGACAGCGCGAGGAGAAAAAAAAAAAGCCGATCACCGGCGGCCGTGATCGGGACATCAGTCCCGATCACGGACATCAATACAAGGGACCACCTGCCACCTGCCAGTGCCCACCTGCCTCCCGCAGTGCCATCCTGAAGTAAAAGTAAAAGTAAAAGTAAGTGCCCCCCGTCAGTGCCCCCCGTCAGTGCCCATAGTGCCCACAGTGCCACCCACAGTGCCACCCACAGTGCCACCCCACAGTGCCACCCACAGTGCCACCCACAGTGCCCACAATCTGCCTCAAAGGTGCTGCACCCCAGTGCCGCCCATCAGTGCCCAGCAGTGCCGCCCATCAGTGCCCAGCAGTGCCGCCCATCAGTGCCCAGCAGTGCCACCTATCAGAGCCACCTATCAGTGCCACCTATCAGTGCCCATCAGTCCCATCTATCTGTGGTACCTATCAGTGCCCATCCGTGCCACCCATCCGTGCCACTTATCCGTGCCACCCATCCGTGCCATCTTATCTGTGCCCATCTTTGCCCATCAGTGCCGCCTTATCTGTGCCCATCGGTGCCGCCTTATCTGTGCCTATTAGTGCCACCTTAACTATGCCTATCAGTGCCCACCAGTGCAGCCTATCAGTGCCCACCAATGCAGCCTATCAGTGCCCACCAATGCAGCCCATCAGTGCCCACCAATGCAGCCTATCAGTGCCGCCTAATCAGCGCACTTCAATGAAGGAGAAAAATGACCCGTTTGCAAAATTTTATAACAAACTATTAAAACATGATTTTTTTTTTTTTTTTTTGCATCTTTATTTGTTTGTTTAGCAAAAAATAAAACTCCGAGCTGTAACTAAATAGCACCAAAAGAAAGCTCTATTTGTGGGAAAAAAATGATAAAAATTTCATTTGGGTACAGTGTTGTATGCCCGCGCAATTGTCATTCAAAGTGCATCAGCGCTGAAAATTGGTCTGGGACTGAGGGGGGTTTAAGTGCCCAGTAAGCAAGTGGTTAAAGAGAGAGGACACTACTGAAAAAGGGAGAAGTAGAAATAGCATATTACAGACATCAGCCACCAGATTTGGAAAGAACGCTGGATAGGGAAAACCCACATTAAGTTTCAGCCTGGCAGCAGTTAAGCAATATTGTTTGTCCTTCTTGTCTCTGAATTAATTGAATTACCATATTACCATTAGTAAACTTACAGTATGTGATGATCTTAATGTACTATATAGGAATATGGAGTTGGGGAGTTTTTTTGTAGATGAAACAATTAGAAACTGGTAATAAGACACATGAATGAACGCGGACACGTTCACATTTAACCACTTTCAGACCGGACCAATTTGCTGGTCAAAGACCAGACCACTTTTTGCGATTCGGCACTGCCTCGATTTAACTGACAATTGCGCGGTCGTGCGACGTGGCTCCCAAACAAAATTGACGTCCTTTTTTCCACACAAATAGAGCTTTCTTTTGGTGGTATTTGATCACCCCTGCCGTTTTTATTTTTTGCGCTATAAACAAAAATAGAGCGACAATTTTGAAAAAAACGCATTATTTTTTACTTTTTGTTATAATAAATATCCCCCAAAAATATATAAAAAAACATTTTTTTCCCTCAGTTTAGGCCGATACGTATTCTTCTACATATTTTTGGTAAAAAAAATCGCAATAAGCGATTATTGATTGGTTTGCGCAAAAGTTATAGCGTTTACAAAATAGGGATAGTTTTATAGCATTTTTATTAATAATTTTTTATTATTATTTTTTTTACTAGTAATGGAGGCGATCTGCGATTTTTATTGTGACTGCGACATTGTGGGGGACCCATCGGACATTTTTGACACATTTTTGGGACCATTGTCATTTATACAGTAATCACTGCTATATAAATGCAGTGATTCCTGTGTAAATGACACTGGCAGTGAAAGGGTTAACCAGTGGGTGGCAGTGTAGGGGTTAAGTGTTCCTAGGGGTGTGTTACTAACTGTGGGGGGGTTGGGCTTTCATTTAGTGTACACTGATCTCTGCTCCAATCACATGGAGCAGAGATCAGCGTCACTAATTGCTAGGCAGAATGGAAAAATTTTGTTTACACAGCATTTCCTCCATTCGGCCGCTCCGTGAGACGATCGCGGGGATGCCCGCGGCGATCGAGTCCGCGGGTCCCGCGACCGGACTCACGGGGGTCCCGACCAGCGCGGGAGCGCGCCGCCGGCGGCGCGCTCCCGATGGTAGGGCGGCATCGAATATTGGATGTACCTGTACGCCAATATGCCTGCCCGTGCCATTCTGTCGACGTACATCGTCGTACGCTGGTCGGGAAGTGGTTAAAGAGTGAGTTTTCTTGAGAAAAAAGTAATCCTTCTTGAGTGATCAAAGTACATAGCAATGATTTTACTAAACTTTGTTGAAGATTCCTACCTGTTTTTGCTGTTTGTTTGTTTGTTTTACTATGTCCTGTGCAGAATTTTTACTGAGAGGGAGGGACTGGTTCATTTTTATTATTATTATTATTATTATTATTATTATTATTATTATTATTATACAGGATTTATTTAGCACCAACAGTTTGCACATCGCTTTATAACACGAGGGCACACTGTACAATTTCAATACAATTCAATACAGGAGGAACCAGAGGGCCCTGCTCATTAGAGCTTACAATATAGAAGAGAGGGTAAAATCAGCTGATGCACTCTTATGCCGCATACACACGATCGGAATTCTCGTCTGAAAAAGCTCTGATGGTTTTCCCAACGGAATTCCGCTCAAGCTGTCTACACACGGTCACACCAAATTCCGATCGTTTAGAACGTAGTGACGTACAACACGTACGACGCGACTAGAAAAAGGAAGTTCAATAGCCAGTAGCCAATAGCTTCTGTCTTATAGTTGAATCTGAGCATGCGTGATTTTTGGAGTGTCGGAATTGCATACACACTATCGGAATTACCAATAGAAAGTTTTTCCGCTTGGAAAATTGAGAACATGCTATCAATTTTTGGCTGGCGGGAATTCGGACAGCTAAATCCCGATGGAGCATACACACGGTCAAATTTTCAGATGAAACGCTCTCATCAGTCTTTTTCTGGCTGGAATTCCGATCGTGTGTACGTGGCATTAGTGGTCTGATGAGAAAATTGCAGTGTCTGCATCTCTTAAAGTGGTTGTAAACATCAGACATGAAATATGAACAAAGCATAACCCTTTATAGTGCGTACTTGTTTCAATCCAGAGCACAAAGTGTAATTTCTGTTCCTCTGCTATCTGCATGAGTCCACATTCCTCTGCTATCTGCATGAAGGGCACCAGGGAACTTGTATCATTCAGAGAAAATTTTTTTTTTTCAGTTTGTAAAACCCAGTTTGGGACCTAAAGCTGGGGGGGGGGGGGGTTTCTTAGAGATCTCGGAGGGATGAAATCTCCCCACCCCAGCAGACAGGTCAGGAGGGCTCTACCTAGGAGAGGAATGGGAGCCAGAGCAGCAAGGGATGCTAACTGCATGGATAGAGTTTGTGTTCATGAGAAGACTGTCTGTAGGAGACAGACAAAGGCCTAAACTGCAAGGCCAGAAAAGCAATCCAAGTGTAAGCCTGTAGACTGCATGTGTATTTCTTGCTGATGGAGAAATGCTGAAAACCCCTGCAAGGGAAACCCTTTGATTTTGATTTATGGAACTTTCTTTTAAACACAATTTGGCAAGAACAGCCCTTAAAAAAAAAGAAAAGTGTTTGGCTATGTACTTAAAGTTCTACCATTTGAAGTCAATTCAAATCACCCTTCTGACATGTTTTCCTGACACCAAGAGAAAAAAGCGGACAGGGGAGCGAGCTCCAGCACACAGTCTGTAGTTGACAGCCTCAGTTCTGTTCCTGTGTGCTGTGTGAAGGGGGTATCCCTGCCTTCCAATCAGCTTTCAGAGCTCTCCTCACTGAGCTCTGCAGTGTGTAATTTCAGCTCTATATCTCTTGTTTTCTGACAGCTCAGACAAGCTTGATAAATTCTGGACTTTGAACGGATGTAGAGAAGGGAACGCTGAAAATAAACAGGTACAACTTATGTATGATAAGTTGTTAGTTAGACTTGTCAAGCATATTAATTTGTGGTTGTGCGCACTAGTACTCTTATTTTTAATTTAACTTATGTATGATGATTTGTTTCATCTCTGGCTCTCTCCCACTTCACTGGGTATATGTAAGTGTTTACAACTTTAAGACGTAACCCATAAAGTGTAACTCCACTTTTTTTGATACACTATATTATTTTTCCTTATTTGCAATTTTCTTCCTCTACAATAGTGGAGTTGCCCTTTAACAAAATCTTGTATCTTAGTGCCGACTGATAAAATCAGTGAGCCAATTACACAAGCAGGGACATTTTCGAAACATTCAGTACACCAATGGTGTACAGAACATCTCCAGGTTTCCATATTATAAACCATATACCATATATATATATATATATATATATATATATATATATATATATATATATATATATATATATACGATGCTGCAGATTGAAATGGAAAGGTGATTTTACTATAACATTAAATTTGAATATGGCTTTTGTAGCAACTTTATATGCTATGTACATTAACTTTATGATCAAGCGAGATAAGCAAAAAGGGTCCTTTTTTAAACATACAGGGGTTTATATACTAACACCGGAGAGTGCAAAATCTCATGCAACTCTGCATAGAAACTGGTCAGCTTCCAGTCAGCTGCTTTTTTTGTCAAAGCTTAACCATGCACAGCTGCACCAAATTTTGCATTCTCCAGTTTTTCGGAAACCAATCCCACAGTATTGCAAAGCAGGTCAAGGGTTAGATTGTTGCCATAGGCAGATGAATGAAAAAAAAATCAATTTTTAAGCATATAGCACAGCAGGGCAATGGTTAGATGGTTACCTGATAAGAAGTAGACAATCGATCATATGCCAGTATTGCACTAATGCAGAAATGTGGAAATGATGCTTTCGTGAAAATTATAATGGCAGAAGTCCCGGCCCTCTTGGCACATGAGATATTTGATTGCCTTTCTTTCTATGACATAATACACTCTAATGCCGTGTACCCACGATAGGACATTCCGACAACAAAAAATTGAAACTGGTTCTCAAATTTTCCAACAAGAAAATATGTTGTTGTAAATTCCGAGCATGTGTAGACAACTCCGACGCACACAAATTCTATGCATGCTCTGAATCAAGTACAAGACGGAATCGCTCAGTCTGGTAAAACTAGCGTTCATAATGGAGATAGCACATGCGTCACGCTGCCCATTTTTTAATGTTTTAATGCAGCGCATTCTCTTCTTCTTTCTAATGTTAGAATTATGAAGTTGTTTTGCTGATGATATTCACACAGAGTTCTGCCAAAATGATTTCTTTATTATTTCTTGTGATCTCATGAATATTATTATTTTTTTTTAATTTTTCATCAGCTCTCCATAATAATGTTTTTATTTTTTTAATTTTTTTTAAATAATAATAATCAAGATCTCCTGTTTTTTTTTATATATTTTTTTCTACTGATCTCCATAATATTTTTTGTTGTTTTGTGTGTCAAGTTACCACTTACTTAATAACACCATTATTAACTTGTATTTCTTAACCTCAAGGAGGTTGTTTGGTGTCCCTTGTTAATTTGACATTGTCTTTTTGAAATATATCTGCCTACTCACAAACAAACTGTCATTTTTGAAGTAAAACACATAGGCAAGTATTTGTGAATAAAAAATAGCCATTATTATGGATCATAACCAAATAAAAAGGAAGACAATGCTGGATAAACTGGGGAAATTGGCAAAGCCTTTGTACCACAGGGCACACATAAACAATTTTACAGCCAAAATTGGTAGCATGAGGAGTCCATATAATAGTGAGCACAGTCCGGTCCAGGACTCCAAGAGATCAGGAACAGCAGCATATGAAATATATGTCCCCAGGCTGTGGTCTTACAACAGCCTGCGTCTTTTGTCAGACCAGACTGAATCCAGGCCATCACTCTCTTATCTTCCTTACACACTTGCTTCCAGGCTGTGGTTCTGGTGTTGGAGTTGTGGCAGGGGGTGGAGGAGGAGGAGGAAGATGGTTGAACTCACAAACCTGGCTTTGGCTTGTGAGTTCGCCCCTCAAACCCTTATTTAGGACTTGTAAGATAACTTCCTCACAGAGGAGACATTGGCCCTCCTCCATTTCCTGCATTTTTCAGGCTGCCATGCAGTCTGCTTGAATATTGGGGGGGGGGGGGGGTTCTGAGGGTATAGTATAAAATGGCAACTTTCCGGTTCATGGGCACAGTAATTGTTCACAGTAATCATCGTTCGTTCGCCCACTAATACAATGTTTTTGGCAGATGCAGGTTAACTACATGTGGTCATGCCTATTTGTATTAAAAGAAGTTTAGTACATTGTTGTCTAGATGGGTTTGTAACTAGAATGCAAGGACACTCAGCAGCTGTTTTTACATATCTGGACGTAGGAGCACTAGTGTGGGACACCAGAACAAACTTTTTAGATGTCCCACACAGGTGCTCCAGTGGATACTAGGGGTGTCTCCATGTGTGATACGTTACCAAAAAAGGTAATTATTCCAGCTTTAGAAAGGGAAAAAATCATGTGTTCAGCTTTGAACTCTGCCAAAACAGACAATTACAGTATGGCACTTCGAAGCAATGTTTCATATTCCTATTTCTGCTCTCAAATATGTGTGCTAAGTATACCTTTATTTTAGTCACAAAGGGGAGAAAAGACTTGGGACATCTGAGGTCACCTCATAAAGAAGAGGAAATTCCAAAACAACAACCAGAGGATATAGAGGAAGGAGAAGTTTATGAAGTGGATGAAATGGTGACCACAACAGGTGAGTGTCTGAGACCACAGCTTCAGGTAATAAATGTATGCCTGCATGTTTTTTAATTTTAGGTAATGTAGATGTTGTGGAAGAAGAACACAAATTTCACAAGTGCAAGTGCACAGATCCTCGTTGGGGAGATTACGGTGTGCAATCAGGATTTACAGAAGATCAAGGAAGACAATCAATGATGTTAAAAAAAACCTCAAAAACATCATTGATGTTTTAGGCAGCATTGAAAACACACCATTTAGCAAATTGTTTCTATGTTTCTAATTTTTCTCCAAAATTGTGTCAACATGTGCTATTTGCCATCACGGGATATCAATGTATGCATTTTGTGGGTGCAACCCCTTAATCGCAACTAAAGTAGATGAGAGGAAGGGGTTGTACCCCCGAAACACGTCCATTGTTCCCCCATGATGGGAGCTAGCACATGTTGACATTAGGCATGGGATCAGGAGGGAATTCCACATTTTGACTCTCAATATGTATGCATCTTCAGAATTTGGCTTTCACAGGGGTGACATCACCCCATCTGGTGAAGGAAAGATCAACACAGTTTGGACATACTAATGTCTGATATTGCCTTCAATTTATCAAAGTTGAACTTTGTAAGTTCCTGAGTTGTGTATTGTTTTATAGTTTAAAAAACATGCCTGTTTACCACAAAAAAAGGAAAATTTATATCAAATACTTACCGTAATTTTCCTTTCCTGATGGGCTCCATGGCAGCATACGTGTGGGTTAGCCCCGCCTCCATAATTACCCAATAGGACCTCTACTCCCATAAATCTTTGCTCCAAGCTGCTATCCGTGTTCCGTAACTAGCCTACTCCAACATTTGGGAGGGAACTCCTGCTGCCATGGAGCCCATCAGGAAAGGAAAATTACGGTAAGTATTTGATATAAATTTTCCTTTTTCCTGACAGGCTCCATGGCAGCATACGTGTGGGAAATAACTCGCCAAACACACCCGGGTGGGCTAAAAATGTTGAGCAAAGAAACTAGAATTTTATTTTTCATTGTCCACTGACAATACTTGTAAACCAAAATTAACAGAAGAGAGCGCAGCTGGCTCTACACAATAATGGGAAACAAAGGTATTAATTGAAGACCAGGAAGCTGCTCTGCAGATCACTTCTGGTGCGACATGTCGAACTGCTGCCCAAGAGGTCGACATGCCCCGAGTTGAATGAGCCGTCACTGCCTCAGGAGGAACCATGCCCTTTGCCTTGTATGCCCTTTGAATCGTTTGGACCACCCAAGATGAGATTGATCTAACTGATGCTCGCATCCCTTTATTTTTTCCATGAAGAAGGACAAAAAGAAAGTCTGTTCGTCTGAACGAGGCTGTAGCGTCCAGATATTGTTTCAAGGTGCGACCAACATCCAGGGGATGAATCTCTTGGTTGTCTGACATTCTAAACGTAGGTAGCACGATCTCCTGATTTTCGTGAAATACTGATGTGACTTTTGGATTTGACCCAAGCATAGGGATCAGGACCACTCTGTCCGGAAAGAAAGTTAGAAATGGTTCAACTGACCCAAGATTCCTAATTTCCGACACTCTTTTGGCTGAAGTTATTGCCACCAAAAACACCGTCTTGATAGTGAGATCTCCTAAAGACAGGGGAACGTCCAAACTTTTCCCAAGATCAGAAAGAAAGTCCAGTACTAATGGAAGGTCCCATTTGGGAAACCTGGGCCTTCTTTGTGGCCTAAGCCTGATGGCTCCTTTAAAGAATTGTTGTATTAATGTATGATTCGCCCACGAAACTCCTGTAAAGGCTGAAATGGCTGAAACTTGTACTCTAAGAGAACTAACTGCCAGAGACAAGTCTAACCCTGACTGAAGGAAAGACAAGATATCTTGAACTGCCGGAGAATTATATGAATTTGACCTAGAAGACATGTGGCCCATAAATCTGGCCCATATACGCTCGTACACTTTATTGGTACTCTTCCGTCTGGCACTAAGAAGGGTTGGAATCGCTTCTTCTGGGCAACCTAGAGCTTCTAGCCTTCCCCTCTCAAGAACCATGCCCTGAGGTGTAGACAGGATGGGCACGGGTGTAACAGTGTGCCTTGAGACAGTAGATCTGGCCTGAGAGGCAGGGGAACTGGGTCCTGATAGCTGAGGAGCAACAGCAGAGGAAACCAAGGCCTGTTGGGCCAGAATGGTATTATCGCAATGATTTCCACCTTCTCCCCTCTGAGCCTGCGAAGGAACTGTAGGATTACAGGAACTGGAGGGAAGGCGTAGGCTCTCTGGAACTTCCAACAATCCGTGAGAGCATCTATCCCGAACGCCTGAGGATCCCTGAACCTCGAGTAGTATCTGTGCATCTTGCGATTGTACGGCGAAGCGAACAGATCGACCTCTGGAGATACTCCCAGAGTCAGAAGCCACTCGAAGACATCCCTGTGAAGGGACCACTCGTTGTTGTCTATTTTGACCCTTGACAGATAATCTGCTTGAACATTCTGGACCCCTGGGATGTATACAGCAGAAATGTTGACCACATTCTTCTGAGCCCAGTTCATTATCGGTTCTACTTCTCGTAGTAGAGACCCACTGCGAGTCCCTCCTTGTTTCTTTATATAGGCCACCGCAGTTGTGTTGTCCAGTCTTAACATTACTGATGACCCTGCCACCAGATGGCGAAATGCTATGAGTGCTTGAAAGGCTGCTCTCAACTCCAGGATGTTGGAGACTACATACAGCGACGGGAACGACCACCTTCCTTGAGCTACTTCCGTAAGGCAATGAGCGCCCCAACCTTTGTTGCTGGCATCTGAGGTTATTATTACCCAGGAAATGGGGACTATCGAATGATGGTTGCGTAGATTCTTCCCTTGAAGCCACCAGAGGAGAGACATCCTCATCGCTGGTGTAAGGAGTATGCGCTGTGTTTGATTGGACGAGTCCCACTGTTGCAGAAACCCTTTCTGGAAGGGACGAGTGTGCCACTGGGCCCACTTCACCATAGGGATGGTGGACGTCATTGTGCCGATCACTTTCAAGCATTGTAGAGCCGAAAGATGAGATGATTCCCAAGCCTTGTGAATCCTGTCCCGGATAACACAGATTTTTTCCTCTGGCAGAGAGATAGTGCCTTTTAATGTGTCGAACTGAGCCCCTAGAAACACGATCACTTGAGTTGGAACCAGATGGCTCTTCTCTAGGTTCAGGAGCCAACCAAACGTCTGTAGAGTGGAGATGACTAAACTCTTGTGTTCCAGAATTTGATCTCTGTCTTGAGATAATAGGAGCAAATCGTCCAGATAATGATGGAGACGAACTCCTTTGACTCGTAAAAGAGCTACTATCGCTAGGAGGACCTTGGAGAAGACCCGAGGAGATGTTGTCAACCCGAATGGGAGACAGGTAAACTGGAGGTGTTGATCGCCAACTGCGAAACGGAGAAATTGCTGGAAATCCCTTGCTACTGGCACGTGAAAGTATGCGTCCTTCAGATCGATTGAGATTAACCAATCCCCTAGCTGCACCGACTGTTGGATTGTAAGAAGAGACTCCATTTTGAACTTTTCCTTGCGAATGAAGGAATTGAGGAAGGTCAAATCTATCACTGGCCTCCATGCGCCATTTCTTTTCTGAACCATAAATAGAGGAGAATACATGCCTTCGCCACGTTCGTCTTCTGGCACTGGCACGGCTGCGCCTTGATCCAGCAAACAACTTACGTAGGTCAATAGGACCTGTTTCTTTTCCTCCGAGCCTGGAATCGTTGTGGGAATGAACCTTAATCTCGGAGTGTTGATGAAAGTCCACTTGTGACCCGAGGAAACCGTCTTGACGGTCCAATAATCTTGAATTGAGGCCGCCCAAACATGTCGGTAGTGAAGAAGGCGAGCCCCCACCTGACATGATTGAGCGGGCCCAATTTCAAAAAGATTTGGTAGAATCTTGATTACCTGCGGAAGCCCCCTTTGAGGTTTTCTTAAGGGAGGATTGTCTGGACCTCCAAGATCTAGAGAACTCCCTGCCGGGTCTATAACTGCGCGCTTCTCTAGCGCGATCCGAGGTCTGCCTTCTTGGAAAGATACGTTTTTGGTTTTGAAGACGTCTGTCTTGAGGGAGGAACCCAGACCTCCCACCTGTGGCCCGGGATATGGCGCTATCTAGTTTATTACCAAACAAGGAGGTTCCCTCAAATGGTATACGACACCATGCCTGCTTAGATGTTGGATCCGCCAACCAGGGACGGAGCCACAAAGCACGGCGTGCCGAGACTGCTGCCAACATAGCCCGAGACAGAAGGCGGGTAATGTCAATAGATGCCTCCCCCAAAAAGGCTGATGCCATTCTGATCTCCTGAATGGGAGAGTCTTTAGCCGTATTCACCGAGATACCTCTCAAGAACTCTTCAACATTGTCGGCCCATGTTTCAATAGCCTTTGAGACTGCGGCTAAAGCCAAAGTTGGTTTACAAGCCATCCCTGAAGTTAGATATATTCTTTTCAGATCTGAGTCAATTCTTCTCTCTAACGGATCTTTGAAAGATACCGTGTCCTCCAAAGGGAGAGTCACGTATTTTACTAAACGCATAAGTGCTGCGTCTACCAGAGGAGCTGATTCAAGGTGCTTCACATCATCCTCCTTAAAGGGGTACAATTTAGACACCTTTGATTGCATGGAGCTCTTCCTATCAATCTTGCTCCACTCTTCAGTAATGATTTCTCCCAATTCAGATAGGAAAGGAAAATGTTGCCGTTCCTTTTTGAGTTGTTTGAAAAACTTTCTTTGTTTGGGGAGGGGAGAAGTAGTGGGTTCTTCCCATTTTAAAGCTTCTTTCACTGCCTTGACAAGAGCAGGTACTAAAGCATAATCAAATCCTACTCCTGGATCCTCTGGATCCGATTCGCTGTCAGACAAGAGCACAGAGTGGTGGCTAGGTTGAGAAGATTCCCCAGTCTCTTGTAAGAGCCCTTCACCACCTGAAGGACATAATGGGTCTGAGGGGGATTCCATAGCGTGATGAGCTTCCCTCTGCTGCAGGGATTCCTTTACCACCCTTCTCACCATAGATTCTAAGCGTTGATCCGCACCATCTCTTTCATCTGCGACTTTAGAGAAGCAATGATCACAGAGCGATTTGTCTGATGGGATGGGCATCTTACAGCCCCAACATGAATTAACTGGTCCTCTGCTTGAGTGCGAGTGACCACTGCGTTGTTCAGATCTGGAAGACCTACGGTAACCAGACTTTGATGATGATTTGCGGTGGTGCGATTTTGACGATCCACTGCGACTATGCGCACTGTAATGCGGTTCAGACCTAGAAGGGCTATAAGGAAATATACAAGAAAAGAGAGAGATACAGACCAGGCTGGTATCAAATGCTAAGGAATACTCCACAAATACACAGCAATCCAGCCATGCACATACCTGTTACAAGCGGGCAGGTCACTGGTAGGCAGTGAGGCATCCATGACTAAAAACGCTGACTGTAACAACAATAAACCCTCATAAGCAGCCATACAAAACACAGGAGCAACAATACATCAGAGCAGATCATAACCTACCTTACACCAACCAGAGAATGGCCCCGGGAAGTTGCTGAATCTCCTGCAATCATTCCCAAATCCTGACATCTCTCACTGTGTTTTAAATATGGCGCCCATGACGTCATCAGCGGCGTCAGACGCGAGATGCCCGCGCGCATGCGCGGGAACCAAGCCTCGCTTTGGATATGGGTCTGCGCATGCGCAGAACGCAGCGCTGGACCCGGAAACAGGGGGAGAAAGGCTGCTGGAACGCGGAAGCGTCAGCGCCTATACACAAGAACCAGCTGGCATATGAAAAGACACAGGTAGAAAAGAAAACACATAAACACTGCTGCCATGAAAAACGGAATTTTTACAGCTCACCACTCCACCAACGATCGTCTGGCCGAACAGGTTCAAGCACACACCACCGATCCACCGGGCAGATAATGGCCACCTTACATAGCAGGTAATAAGCCGTGCGCACTTATCTTCGGATAAACAAAGTCTTCAGCGCTACTCTGCCATACACTCCATACCCATGCTTAACAGACAGGGCCTATCGGAGGAACAAAAAGCTTGATAGTCAGCCGACTTGATCGTAGTGAAGATCTCTTCAGATAGGAAACACCTGTCCTATGGAGGAGGACAAAAAAGGAACACGGATAGCAGCTTGGAGCAAAGATTTATGGGAGTAGAGGTCCTATTGGGTAATTATGGAGGCGGGGCTAACCCACACGTATGCTGCCATGGAGCCTGTCAGGAAAAGGATATTTCTGCTGTCTAAAAAAAAAATTGATTTAAAAAATGTAAATGATTAAACACGATTAAACAGTTTATATAATGTTTAATGAGACTGTACAATATTTCTGGCTGTTGTTTATTAAATAGTACACTCTAATTTTTATTTCATTTCAAAATCTGCTTTATCTCTCCCTCGTAAATTGCAACCCAATCAATCTGCTTAAATATTCTCCAGCCACTGTGCTATTTGTATGTCTCATCTCTGGAATTTTGGGTTGTGGTTTTAAAGTGTGTTTGTGGTGTCTGTTTCAACATTTTCTTAAATGTTTAATGCAACACAGTGTGGATCTGCATAAAAAAAAGAGCTACTGTATACAATGACATAATTTTTTTGCTCTATGAAACTGGCACACAGTTGAAATCTTTAGCTTTATTTTTTTCTAAGAGTCAACTTTCCTTTAGATTTTATCTCTGTTGTGGCTGCTATTTCCACCAATCAATTCAAGCCCTTTTACCGTTGGTTACAAAATCAGTTTTGCAGCCAAAACAACCTACAATAAGCCTTTTTGACAAGTTGAAATAAATCAGATTGGGGTGTTGCTGCTGTATTTAAGCAAAGCTAAATGTAAAACAAAGTATGTGATGTCAGAATGTGCTGACACCTCCATGAGAAATGTACTGTTCTGTAATATATAGCTTCAATTGTCAGTGACATTTTTTAAAGCACATGTTAAAATGTTAATTTTAGGCATGAGAATAGGCATATATGAGAAATAAAATGTTTGTAGTTGCAATTTTGTATGACACTAGCACAACAGTTTTTTTTTAACAATGCCTCTGCATAAAAACTGCATACAAACACAATAAAGATGACAAGCTAAAAAATTGCAGGCATCTGTGAAATGGCAACAAGCTATGGTACCCAAAATTGTCCATAGGCAATGCTTTAAAAGGCTTTACCATTAAATAATAAATATTGATCCTAAAATTATTGTGTGGATACATAATATGCATGATGCAATCATCATTTTCATACGTAGGTGCACCTCATGTGCATGTTTATGTTTGAATGTGCATGTACTTGAGAGCTGGGGACCATAAAAAAATGTTTTTATTATTTTATTAACTTTAACTTTTTAAACATTCTAAATGGTAGACTTCATGACTAGTTAGATAAATGGCCAACAAACTAAACATACACCAATTTGCTCATTCCTACTGCTGGGCAGATCTAAGACGTTAGCTTGGAGATATCAACCAATCATGGAGAAAAAGCACATGAACAGGTTTCCACCATCTCTTCCTGAAACTGGAAATCTTTTTTCAAGAAATATGACTGTGCTACAAAAATCACCACAAATAGTCTATTTCCAAGATCTCAGATAGCCCATCTTGGAGACCCATGATGGACAATCAGTGTAGGCCAAAATGATATACATATAACTGGCAGGAGATACAAACCAGATATCTACTGAGGGTCAGTAATAGAAGGACACATTTCATGTATACTTCAGCAAGAAAAAGATGTGATATATGTTTTAGACATGGGTCAATAACAGAAAAGCAAACGAATAGTGTGTGTTGAATCACAATATCTACTCTGAAAATAAAACACAGCAGAGGGTACCTTTAAAAAGAAAATATGCCCTGTGCAGGGAAGTGCTTTTCTCTTGCATTTGCCTTCTGACCAGAATCCAAGAAACAAGCTTTGAGTTGTAAATATAGACTGCAGAACAATGGTTCTTCTGCTGATGCACATAACCTTTAAAAGCATTAATTTCATGGTTCCTTCTCTCCCTAACCCAGAAGGCCTACATTTTACTGGCTGACTACAATCGACAGGTTGCCTAGCAAAGCTTTACATATTTTAGAATCGCTGCCTCTTATATAAAATGGGGACCAAAATGTTATGCTTGCTTTAAGGTCTGTAACTAAGCCTATATTTATACCCAACCTAGTTCAACAAATGACAATGTACAGAGCACAATGCTATAGAAAGTGCTATTACACATAGCCTGAAGATCAGTAGATTTGTTATATCGTGGGTTACTGCTCTGAGCAAATTTTTTGCCCAATTGCTCTTTGCTTTACTGAATAATACAAGGGAATGCATTTTATTTAAAAAAAAAATTACCATAATCAGTAGGAGAACTACAACAGACACATGGAGATTAACTTCATCACTGAGTCTTCTTATTCTTGGTCATCACAAGAAAGCATTTACAGTATCAAAGTTCATCAAGAGTCATTGAAATCCTCTCTATTTTGCAACTCTGTAATACTGCTTCCAGAGCATATACATAATAAGCTCTACTGCAGGGACGTACAGTCAGGGGAGGCAGAGCAAGAACATAAAAATAATAAAAAAATCAAGCTTTGAGGGTCTTAGCTCCGGACCTTCGGGGGATAGCTAGACTAAGTCCTACCCCACCACTGGTAAAAATGTGGCGCTCCTGCGACCTATGGTTCTGGAGATACGGGGCTCCTTGCGCAGAAGTCAGAAGCTACATACAAATCGGCCAGTTTAAAAACAAGCCTGCATACTCTGTTTGCAGCAGACTGAGAGGTTGAGCTCACAGTGCCTCTCCTCACTTCTTATCAGAGGCACTGAGCTCAATAGACAGCTTGGAGTCTTGGACCAATGGTAAAGTACCATTGGCGCCAGCTGTCCAATAAAAATTCTGCATGGGAGGCACGCCTCTCACTGTAGTGTCATAGAAGGGGCATGTGTCTAAAAGACAAATGCTCCCTTTCAGCCCAGCCCTCTTAAATACAAGGAAAAAACATAGGTTTATGGGATTTACCCACAATCTTATGTTTTTCTCACACAGTTAAGAGAGCTACAATATAATAATTTATTATTTATCTATTTACTGTGAAATTACTGGTTTAAAGTTATAACTTCAAACTTCAGTCATTTGTCTATTAAGCCACCTGCTTATGGTAATTAACCCCTTGCCACCCAGGCCAATTCTGACACTTCTCTCCTACATGTAATAATCATAATTTTTATGATAGAAAATTACTCAGAACCCCCAAAAATTATATATATATAGTCACTCTAGGGAATAAAATGGTGGTCGTTGCAACTTTTTATGTTACATGGTATTTGCGCAGCAATTTTTCAAATGCGTGTTTTTATTAGACATGTGCATTCGTTTTCGTCCGAATGCATTTTCGTCCGAATTTCAGCTATTTTCGTTTTCGTTTTGACAAACGATAACGAAAGCACAAAATCCGAAAAACAAAAGATCCGACATAAATAAATGCTTTATTTTCGTTTTCATTGTTACAACAGTTCGATATAGAATAGGAGATTCGACATGACTCTGACAACAATCTGTGTCTATAGAACCTGTGTTCGAATGTGCCTAACCTTACCTCTATTAGTCCAAGATTATATAGAGAAAATATTCGACAGAGAAAAAAGATTTGACAGAGAGAAAAGATTCTGCAAGATACTGTCCTAAAAAGTGTTTGGGGACCCGGGTCCTGCCCCAGGGGACATGGATCAATGCAAAAAAAAGTTTTAAAAACGGCCGTTTTTTCGGGAGCAGTGATTTTAATAATGATTAAAGTGAAACAATAGGGGCGCATGTTTCCCGTGCTTAGAACTGTCCCTGCACAAAGTGTCATTTATGCAGGAAAAAAAGTCCTTTAAAATCACTCGCAGCTATTATGAATTGTCGGCTCCCGTAATACAGAGAACACTCATTGAAAGTCATTGATAAAAAAAAAAAAAAAAAAAAAAGCGTGGGGGTCCCCCAAATTCAATTACCAGGCCCTTCAGGTCTGGTATGGATATTAAGGGGAACCCTGCCTCAAATTTAAGAAAAAATTTGACGTGGGGTTCCCCCTAAATATCCATAACCAGACCCTTCAGGTCTGGTATGGATATTAAGGGGAACCCCGCGTCAAATTTTAAAAAAAATTGACGTGGGGTTCCCCTTAAAAATCCATACCAGACCCTTTATCCAAGCACGCAACCTGGCAGGCCGCAGGAAAAGAGGGGGGGACGAGAGAGCGGCCCCCCCTCCCTCCTGAACCGTACCAGGCCACATGCCCTCAACATTGGGAGGATGCTTTGGGGGTCTGTGACCCCTCAAAGCACCTTGTCCCCATGTTGATGAGGACAAGGGCCTCATCCCCACAACCCTGGCCGGTGGTTGTGGAGGTCTGCGGGCGGGGGGCTTATCACAATCTGGAAGCCCCCTTTAACAAGGGGACCCCCAGATCCCGGCCCCCCCCCCCTGTTTGAAATGGTAAGGGGGTACAAAAGTACCCCTACCATTTCACAAAGAAAGTGTAAAAAATGGTTAAAATGAGCACTTTAGATTTTGAACGTTGGAGTCCCATAGACTTTAATAGGGTTCTAAAGTATGCTATATACTAGCTCCGTCGAATCTTCTTTATACATTCGACAGACACCATAAGCCTTCAAAGACAGATTCGACCGTGATTCGTGTGGATTTTCGGACGAATGCAATTTCTGAACGAAAAACGAAATAAATAAAAACGAATTTCGGGAGTAACTAAATAAACTAAGTTTTCAGACGAAAACGAAATTCCGAAACGAAATATTTTACTCTGCACATGTCTAGTTTTTATTGGTAAAAAAACTTTCATGAATATAAAAAAAAACAAGAAAAATAAAACAGTAAAGATAACCCAATTTTTTTATATAATGTGAAACATGATGTTACTCCAAGTAATTAGATACCTAATATGTCATGCTTTAAAATTGCGCACACTCGTGGAATGGCACCAAACGTCAGTACTTGAAAATCTCCATAGGCGATGCTTTAAATTTTTATATAGATTACATGTTTAGAGTTACAGAGGAGGTCTAGTTCTAGAATTATTGCTCTCGCTCTAACAATTGTGGTGTATGTACCCTGTGTGTATCTGACTCTGATACTTGCCAGTGCCTCACTAGCCACTCATTTGACCGCACGCATGTCCCTGCTCTACTGAAAGGTATAGACCCATAGGCCCATAGACCTAAAAATACATTTATATCCTGTCTGGCTCAACTTGATCATCTGATATTGTTGTCATGGTCTTACTTCTTATTATCTTAACTGGACCGTCTGTATCTGTTCTCCTTTGTTTTGTGTCAGACAGTATTTTTTAATTTTCCTTATATGTCTCCACTTCCTCCTCACCTTTATTTAGTTTAAGGAATCCCTGAGGGTAAGAAGCTCTTCCTCCTGCATTATTCCTGAGATTGCTGGTACATTGCTTGGCTTTCTGCTCAACCTTTTCTTTAACCTACAGTAACTCTTATATTTGTATATCCTTGAGTTATCATTAACTATTTCAGCTCTCACATCTGTACACCCACTATGGACCAGCTCAGTTTTCAAATTTCTGCTATGGACCTATTTATTTGGCAATAATGTTGTCATTATTTATACCCATTTCTGACATTTGTTCCTTACAAGTTGAAATCCA
The DNA here is from genome assembly GCF_037356315.1 of Lithobates pipiens. Taxonomy (NCBI): domain Eukaryota; kingdom Metazoa; phylum Chordata; class Amphibia; order Anura; family Ranidae; genus Lithobates; species Lithobates pipiens. The sequence goes on from NW_027507903.1 coordinate 144,235,924, forward strand.
TATTTTTTGCAAACATTATATATATATTTTTAGCAGAGACCCTAGAGAATAAAATAGCAATTGTTGCAATATTTTATGTCACACAGTATTTGCGCAGCGGTCTTTCAAATGCATTTTTGGGGGAAAAATACATTTTCATGAATTAAAAAAAAACGAAACAGTGAAGTTAGCACCATTTTTTTGTATAGCGTGAAAGATGATGTTACGCCAAGGATACCTAACATGTCATGCTTTGAAATTGTGCACGTGGATTGGAGACAAACGGTACGGTACCTAAAAATCTCCATAGACGATGCTTTAAAAAAATTTAACGGTTACCAGGTTAGAGTTACAGAGGAGGTCTTTAGCCAGAACTATTGCTCTCACTCTGACGGTCACGCTGATACCTCACATGTGTGATGTGAACACCGTTTACATTTGCGGGCGCGACTTACGTATGCATTTTCTTTGCTGAGCGAGCACACGGGGACGGGGACGCTCTGACCGGCGCATGGCGATGTATGTCGGCAGAATGGCATGGACAGGCAAATGGGCGAACAGGTACGTCCCTTTGAATTTGCCGCCATGCCATTGTGTGTGCGCTGCCGGAGCAGAGATCAGTGATCTGTAAAACACAGCCATGCCCCCCACAGTTAGAAACACACCCCTAGGACACACTTAACCCCTACACTGCCACCTCCTGGTTAACCCCTTCATTGCCAGTGTAATTTACACAGGAATCAGTGCATTTGTATAGCACTGATTGCTGTATAAATGACGATGGTCCCAAAAATTGTCAAAAATGTCCGATATGTCCACCATAATGTCACAGTCACAATAAAAATCACTGATCGCCGCCATTACTAGTAAGAAAATATTATTAATAAAAATGCCATAAAACTATCCCCTATTTTGTAAACGCTATAACTTTTGAGTCAACCAATCAATAATCACTTATTGTGATTTTTTTTACCAAAAATATGTAGAAGAATACGTACGTAGAATACATAGAAAACTGAGGCCAAAAATGTTTTTTTTATATATTGTTTGGTTATATTTATTATAGCAAAAAGTAAAAAATTTGTTTTTTTCAAAATTGTCCCTTTTTTTGTTTATAGCGCAAAAAATAAAAACCACAGAGGTGATCAAATACCACCAAAAGAAAGCTCTATTTGTGGGAAAAAAGGACATCAATTTTGTTTGGGAGCCACATCGCACGACCGCGCAATTATCAGTTAAAGAGAGGCAGTACTGAATTGCAAAAAGTGCTCTGGTCCTAAACCAGCAAAAATGGTCCAGTCTGAAAGTGGTTAAACAATTTTTTTGTTATTTCTTTTATTCTTTTTTCTTTTTTTTTACATTGTCCCTTTAAAAAAAAATCTGATCGCTTTTATTGTTGTAACAGTAATAGGTGGCGGGATCTAAAAGACCCCAAATCCCTCCTTTGCACTTTTTGCACAGATCGCCAAAGTCAGCAATTCTGAATACTGTAATTTTTTTTAAATCGGCGCTGAATACTGAATACTGTAATTTTTTTTAAATTATAGAATAACATTTATATTTTTATCTACCGTGACTTTTTTTTAAACTAACATCGGTCAAAAATTTGTTTTTTAAAGTTTTATTACTTTGTTGATTTACTACAACTGGAGAGTGCAAAATCTGGTGCAGTGTCTAACTTCAGCTTGTTAACCTCCCTGGCGGTATGATTATTTCGGATTTTAGGTGCTGAAAGCGGTACAATTATTTTGCATGAAAATTTGGCATTTTATATTGTAGTACTGTAATTCTTAGGAATAAATCACTTAAATCTGTCCAAACCAGAGTCTAGCAGACATCCTGGGTATGATAAAGTTTGAAAAATGAAATCATAAATTATAATATAATAAATAACTATAAATAATTATACCAAATAATAATATAACAATAATAAAAATTATTCAATAATGTAATCAAATCAAAATCACTGAAATTTGCTCAGTTGCAGAATTGTCACCGTCATTACTTTTCAATATTTGACTTTCAATAATTTTTTATTATTGTTTGAGAAAGATATGCATGTTACAGTCAAAACTTTTCAATATATGATGATGGATCTCCCCACAAATTGCTATCACTCAATTCTGCAAGTGATTCTAATTTATTATCACTGTTTTCCAGCTGGTCTAAAATAATTTTTGATGTAAAGGGACAGTTTTGGTTGCTATGGACAATCTCCAGTTTCCAGGCATAAAACGGAAAATTGATATCAAATACTTATCGTAATTTTCCTTTCCTGATGGACTCCATGGCAGCCTACGTATGGGTTAATCCCGCCTTTCATACCTCATAGGACCCCACTCCCATAAATCTTTGCTTCTGAACAGAGACTGTGTTCCGTAACTTAGCCTACTCCAGCAAATGGGAGGGAACTCCTGCTGCCATGGAGTCCATCAGGAAAGGAAAATTACGGTAAGTATTTAATATCAATTTTCCGTTTTCCTGACAGACTCCATGGCAGCCTACGTATGGGAAATAACTAGCCATACACACCCAGGTGGGAAATTGCTGGTTAACAGAAAGAAAGGTTTAATTGGCACCGTCAACAGATAAGACATGTAAACCAAAATTAACCGAAGATAAAGAAGCCGGCTCAACACAATAATGTGTCATAAAGGTATTAATTGATGACCATGAGGCCGCTTTACAGATCACTTCTGGAGAAACATGACGAGCAGCCGCCCATGATGTTGAAACGCTCCTGGTAGAATGAGCTGTCATCACCTCTGGAGGAGCCAAATCCTTAGCTTTATAAGCCCCTTGAATAGCCTGAACAATCCAAGCTGCAATGGTTCTTGAAGAAGTACGCAATCCCTTATTCTTTCCATGGAAGTAAACAAAGAGATGGTCAGAAGTCCGAAAGGAAGCTGTGGTTTCTAAGTACTGTTTTAGAACTTCTCCAACATCTAAAGGATGAATGTTGGAATCTCCGGAAGTCCGAAAAGTAGGAAGAACAATCTCCTGGTTCTCATGAAATACAGATGTGACCTTAGGATTTGACCTTAACATGGGAACCAAGACCACACGATCCGGAAAGAACATCAGAAAGGGTTCTTTGCAACCCAGAGAGCTGATCTCGGAGACCCTCTTGGCCGATGTTATGGCCACCAGGAAGGCAGCTTTGAGAGAAAGAGCCTTGATAGATGATTGAACCATATGCTCAGGCCTTTCCTCTGAAAAGAAATCCAGGACAAAAGGAAGATCCCAGAATCTTGGTTTTTTTCTGGGGTCTGAGTCTTATTGCTCCCTTGAAAAACTGTCTGATAAGACGGTGTTTGGCCCAGGAAACGCCAGTAAATGCCGAAATTGCCGAAATTTGAACTCGTAAGGAACTCACTGATAGTGACAGGTCTAGTCCTGTCTGTAGGAAACCCAAAATGTCTTGAATCTTCGGATAACTACAGGAACTGCCAACGGAAGAAATATAGTCAGCAAACTTCACCCAGATTCTTTGATAGACCTTATTAGTACCTGGCCTTCTAGCGTTCAGTAGAGTAGCGATAGCAGTACTTGGACATCCTAATGCTTCCAACCTTCCCCTTTCAAGAACCAGACCATCAGATGAAGATGGGCCGGGCATGGGTGAAGAGATGTTCCCTGTAGCAGGAGATCTGCCCTGGAAGGGAGAGGAACTAGATCCCGAAAACTCAGCTGCATTAGGAGCGGAAACCACGGCCTGTTGGGCCAAAATGGAGCAACTGTCACCACCTTGACTTTCTCCCACCTGAGTCTTGAAAGGAATTGCAGGATGACCGGAACTGGGGGAAAGGCATAAGCCGTGCGAAACCTCCATTGATCCATCAGTGCATCCATACCGAAGGCCTGGGGACAACGACACCTCGTATAATATTTCTCCAGCTTGAAATTGCACGGGGAGGCAAACAGGTCCACTTCTGGCAGGATCCCCAGAGACAGAATCCATGTGAATATCTCGGGACTGAGAGACCACGCGTTGTTGTCCAGGGAGAACCTTGAGAGGAAGTCCGTCTGGACATTCTGAATTCTGGGGAGATAAACCACCGTCAGATTTGACAAGTTCATCTGAGCCCAAGACATGATCGGGGTTACTTCCTTCAGCAGAGAGAGACTGCGGGTGCCTCCTTGTCTCTTGATATAAGATACTGCTGTTGTGTTGTCCATCCTTAGGAGAACCGAGGTCCCCGAAATCAGTAGAGAAAAGGCTTGAAGAGCACGGAGAGCAGCACGAAGCTCTAGAACATTGGAAACTACGTCTTGGGCTGGAAATTCCCATACGCCCTGGGCTATTTCTGACAGACACAGGGCGCCCCAGCCCCTGTTGTTGGCATCCGTCGTTACTGTGATCCAAGAGACGGGGGCTATGGAATGGCAATTGAGGAGGTTCTTTCGTTGGAGCCACCAGAAGAGACTCTCCCGCATGGAGGGGGTTATCCTGACCAGATGATCTCGAGACCCCTGATCCCATTGTAGAAGAAAACCCTTCTGAAAAGGATGCATCCTCCATTGTGCCCACTTTATTATGGGGGCTGTGGATACCATAGTGCCAATTATCTTGAGGCACTGCGAGGCTCTGAGAAGAGGAGAATGCAATGCAAGCTGAATCCTGTCTCGGATCACTGGAATTTTCTCCACCGGCAGGGAAATGGTACTTTCTACCATGTTGAACTGGGCTCCGAGAAAAATCAAAGCCTGAGTTGGGTCCAAATTACTTTTTTCCCGGTTCAACAGCCAACCGAATTCCGTGAGTGTCGAGATGACTTGAGTTCGATGTAACAGTAGCTGTTCTCTGTCTTGGGAAAGCAACAGTAGATCGTCTAGGTAATGGTGTAATCGTATACCTTTGATCCTGATTAGTGCTACCACAGCCAGTAAGAGCTTCGAAAACACTCGAGGTGATGTTGTAAGCCCGAACGGGAGACATATGAAGATGTAATTGACCCACTGCGAACCGAAGGTACCTCTGAAACTCTTTTGCGATTGGAACATGGAAATAAGCATCCTTCAAGTCTATGGAAATCAACCAGTCGCCTGGTTGTATTGACTGAGGTATTGTTAGTAATGTCACCATCTTGAATTTTTCCTTCTTGATGAAGGAGTTCAGATGCGTTAAGTCGATGACTGGTCTCCATAAGCCATTCTTTTTGAGGACCATAAAAAGGGGGGAGTAGACCCCTTGAAATCTCTCCTTGGTTGGGACCGGAATGGCAGCGCCTGGGGCCAACAGGGAATCTGTGTAAGACAGGAGTACCTTTCTTTTTTCTTCCACGAGTGGTAGGATTGTAGGAACAAACTGATAAATGGGCGGACTGTTGAAAACCCAGGAATGACCTGAGGAGACCGTCTTGACAGTCCAATAGTCTTGAATCGAGGCTGCCCAGACGTGCCGGAAATGGAGTAGCCGAGCCCCTACTTGCTCCGTCTGGACAGGCCCCACATCAAAAGGACTTAGAAGCCTCTCTACCCCCTGATGTAGTTGACTTAGAGGATTTTTGGCCTGAAGACTGAGTTCTTCTCCAGTTCTTCCTAAATTCCCGACCAGGCCTGTAACAGCGAGCATCTCTAGCACGCTCTTGTTTTTGTCTGGGCTGAACTTTCCTCTGACTCAAGAGGCAACGATCCTGGGGTAAGAACCCTGATTTACCTCCAGTAGCATGGGTAATGGCAGAATCAAGCTTATTCCCGAAGAGGGAGGGCCCCTCAAAGGGAATCTTACACCATGCCTGTTTAGAGGCAGGATCTGCAACCCACGGACGAAGCTACAAAGCGTGCTTCGCAGTAACTGAGGAGAGCATGACAAGTGCCACTAGGTGGATAATATCAAGGGATGCTTCTCCCAAAAAGACTGATGCTAACTTCAGTTCATGTACTGGTGAACTCCGGATAAGTTCTTCCGAAACGCTTCCCAAAGCCGCACCAACATCATCCGTCCAAGACTCCATGGATTTAGATAATGCTGCAAGAGCCAGAGCTGGCTTACAGGCCATGCCTGCAGTGATATAAATGCGCTTTAGGTCGGTGTCAATCTTCCTCTCTAAACCATCCTTGAACAAAAACGGTATCTTCAAGAGGGAGTGTAACATGCCTGACCAGACGCATTAGTGCCGCATCAATAAGAGGGGCTGAATACAGATATTTAACGTCTTCACTTTTAAACGGGTACATTTTGGCAATCTTGGAAATCAAGGAGTTCTTCCTCTCCACTTTTTCCCATTCGTCTGAAAATAATCTCACCAAGCTCACCCAAGAAGGGGAAATTCGGGCGATCCTTCTTAAGGTGTTTAAAGTACTTCCTCTGTTTAGAGGGTGCTTCAACTGGCTCTTCCCATTTTAGAGCATCCTTGACCGCTCTGACCAGGTGTGGAACAAGAGAAAAATCAAAACCTGCAGTTGATTCATCAATCTCACTGTCCGAAGACTCACTTGGAGAGACACTGTGTCTGGAGGGACCCGGAATTACAGGGTCTGCGTCTACATCGACTGGAGCTGTAACGGAAGGAGGATTAAACATCCGATCAGACTCTGCTTTGTTCAGAGATTCTTGAACCACCTTCCTGACCAATGCTTCCACTTGCTGGTCTCCGGCCCCTCTTTCCTTCATAGCTCTGGAATAACAAGACTCACAGAGAGATTTACCCTCTGGAACGTGAGATTCACAACCCCAGCAGGCTTTCTCTGAGCGGCTGGAACGGTGGGTTGAATGACGACCAGATCCAGATCTTGACCGATCTCTATGGTGTCTGGAGGGTGATCTAGAGCGTCTAGAACTTGACGTAGAATGACAATGTTGTAACCTAGACTGGTCAGTATCTTTGCGTGCCGACAAATGACGTTCAGACCTAGAAGGGCTAAATAGAGAAGAGAAAGACTACAGCAAGAAAAAACAAAAGTAATTACCCAAAATAAAACCAGCAGAAGGAAATAATATTCCTACCTGCAGCGTAAGGGTTGGCCACTGGGGGGCGATGATACATCCATAATGAAAAAGTCTGTATGCTGGCGAGATTCGAAAACACCATAAGCATCCAACAGGAATCAAATAGTAGAGCTTACTGGCGAACAGAACATACCTCCAAGCAAGACACACAGCACACCGGGAAGCCGCCGTTCTCCCGCAGAGCAATCCCAACCATAGCTGTATCTGACAGCTATTTAAATGTTGGCGCCGATGGTGACGTCACCACGCCCCCCGGCGTTGGTCAGCGGAGTTCGCCCGCATGCACGATCACCGCTGTCTTCCGAAAACTGCGCACGTTCGGACCAAGCCTCGATCCGAACGAGGCACGCGCCTGCGCAGAACAAACGGAAGAGGCGGCGGACTGGAACGCAGATGTGCTCCAGCCGCTATACGAACCAGGAAATGGAAAAAATGAGATGACAAACAACACACAAAAACAGGCTGCCATAATGATAAATGATTAAATCAATACGATACCGCCACGGCACGATCCATCCTGACTGGGGGTACTCCACCCACTGCACGAACGGGACATCAAAACAGAGGCCTCCTGCTAATAGCAAAGGATGTATGGCCAAATTGCCGCTTGCCTGCCAATGGCAGGTTAGTAAGCTCTTCATGGCATCGCATATATCGCCCGTCTCCACCCGGCTAATAGCTGGGACTGCTGGAATCCATAACCACCCTCAGGATCTTCGTGCAAACAGGACTGGACCGGAACTCTTCATGAGGTAAGCAAACACCTTGGTCCTAGGAGGAGGACAAAAAAGGAACACAGTCTCTGTTCAGAAGCAAAGATTTATGGGAGTGGGGTCCTATGAGGTATGAGAGGCGGGATTAACCCATACGTAGGCTGCCATGGAGTCTGTCAGGAAAGAACAGTTTCTATAATATAAAACTGCATGCAGGACACTGGGCAGACCACTAGGGACAAAGGGGATGTGAAATAATTACATACAGCAATGTAATCTTACAGATTATACTGTATGTATACTGTGTGTTTCACTTTTTTAATTTGGTGCCTATCTCCGTCCCCGTGCGTTGCAATGCTCGCAGGGAACGGAGCTCGGCTCCGTGATGAATCGAGCGGAGGACGAGCCGCTCGTACAGCGGGGGGACATCGCTGGATCCAAGGGAGAAGGTAAGTAAACCTCCTCCTGGATGCTGCGGTCCCGAGTCTGGCTCGGGGGTTACCGCTTTTGGTATAAAACTTCCACCCCGAGCCAGACTCGGGAATACCGCCAGGGGGGTTAAAGTAAATAACTCTACACCAGTTCACTATATGGACCACTTATGTATTTATACATGGTGATCATATCCCCCTTAATCTACTCTTCTCAAGAGAGAATAAATTCAGTTCCTCTAATCTTTCCTCATAGACTGGTTACCGTTATACAATTTTCTTGTACAACTTTCCTTTAAATTTACCAAAACCCTATAACATGAGGTCAAACCTGAACACTTTGAATTTGTATGCAATCAGACAGTCCCTTGTGCAACATAGTTGAATGAGAAAATTGTATAATGTATGGCCAGCTATAGCTGAGCTGTCGATGACTGCTGGCACGAGTGATCGCAGGCACGAGAGGCAGAACAGGGATGTGTGTGTGTAAACACACACACATCCCTGTTCTGTTCTGAGAGAAGATGCAGATTGTGAGTTCCTAATAGCTAGGAACTATGATCTACCATCTGCTACAGTTAGAACACGCAGTCAGGGAACACAATTAACCCCTTGATCGCCCCCTAGTTTTGCAGTTTTATAGCACCGATCGCTGTATAATTGTCAATCGTCCCAAAAATGTGTCAAAAGTGTCCGATGTGTCCGCCATAATGTCGCAGTCATGATAAAAATCGCAGATAGCTGCCATTACTAGTAAAAAAAATAATAATGATAAAAAATGCAATAAATCTATTTTGTAGACGCTATATGTATGCTTATTGCGATTATTACCAAAAATATGTAAAAGAATAATATCGGCCTAAACTGAGAAAAAAAATATTTCTTTATTTATTTTTTAAAAGGGGGTATTTATTATAGCAAAAAGTACAAAATATTGTGTTTTGTTTGTTTAAAGCGCAAAAAATAAAAACCACATAGCTGATCAAATACCACCAAAAGAAAACTCTATTTGGGAGAAAAAAAGGACATCAATTTTGTTTGGGTGCCATGACCGCGCAATTGTCAGTTAAAGTGGCGCAGTGCCGTATTGCAAAAAGTGCTCTGGTCTTCGAGCAGCCAAATCTTCCAGGGCTAAAGTGGTTAATACAAGAATAGATTTTGCTTGGTTTGCTCAGCTTGGCATTGCATGCCATTATTAAGTTTATGATCTACCAGAACACCCAGATCCTTCTCCACCATTTATCCCCCAGTTGTACTCACCTTAGTATGTACGATGCATTCATACGTTTAGCCCCTAAGTGCAAATCTTTACATTTATTAACATTAAACCTCATTTGCCTCTTAGTTGCCCAATTAAACAGTGCATTGAGGTAGGCTTGTAAGTTGAAGACATCCTGTAAGGAGGTTATTCCACTGCATACCTTGGTGTCATCTGCAAAGGCTGAAATTGTACTTTTAATCCCAGACTCCATATCAGTTATATATTTAAATAGAGTTGGGTAAACATTTCATGCTGAGCAAAAGTTTGACCTGAACATTGCCTGTTCGGTGAACACTCAAATTTGTGAATTTGTGAACATCCCGTCAAGCGCCCCATAATGCACTGCGCGCTGAACAGTGCATTGTAAGTGCATTCAAAGTGAATAGCTGGTTCTTAAGGAGCAGGTAGAGAAGCTGACTACGGTGTCCCTAACAACAGATGAGTCATCAGTTGTCAATGGGCTTCCCCGCTGACAGCTGAATGAAAAAAGAAAAACATTGCGGGCAATAGAAAAATGTTTAAAAAAAAGTTGTGAGGGTTATCCCCAGGCCCTTTAGGTCTAGTATGCATTTTAAGTGGAACCCCACAGCAAACTTGTTTTAAAAACGGCTTGAGGCCCCCAAAATCCATACTAGACCCTTATCCAAGCATGCAGCCTGGCAGGTCAGGAAAGGGGGGTGAGCGAGTGCCCCCCGTCCTGACCCATACTAGGCCACATGCCCTTAACATGGGGAGGTGCTTCGGAGCAGGGAGGCTCTACAACGTCACCTGGTGGCACCGCTGCTTGTGAGGTCACCGACCTAGTTGGACCTTGTTTGTGCTAGTTGGACCTTATTTTTGCATTGGTGCGCAGTCATGTTAGAACAGGAAGGGGCCATTTCCAACTGTTCCCACAAAGTTGGGAGCATAAAATTATCCAAAATGTCTTGGTATGCTGACGCCTTAAGCGTTCCCTTCACTGAATCTAAGGGGCCCAACAAGTCCACACCATAATCCACCCCTCCACCAAATGATTTGGACTAGTGCACAAAGCAAAGTCCATAAAGACATGGATGAGTGAGTTTGGGATGGAGGAACTTGACTGGCCTGCAGAGTCCTGACCTCAACACAATAGAACACATTTGGGATGAATTAGAGCAGAGACTTTGAGTCAGTCCTTCTCATCCAACATCAGTGCCTGACCTCACAAATGCGTTTCTGGAAGAATGGTCAAACATTCCCATAAACACACTCCTAAACCTTGTGGATAGCCTTTCCAGAAGAGTTGAAGCTGTTATAGCTGCAAAGGGTGGGCCAACTCAATATTGAATCCTATGGCTAAGACTGGGATGCCAATAAAGCTCATGTGCCTGTAAAAACAATACTTTTGACAGTATAGTGTCTCCATTGTCATCCTGCTGCTTAAGACACAGTGGGGTTACATTTTCTACAGGTGAGGTTGCAGCTCTGCTGATTTCCATTATCCAATCAAGTGCAAGCAAAAATGTTGTTGTTTTTTTCTTTGTTTTTTTCTTCACACATGATTTATTATTCTTTGCAAAGTGAATTTTCTCCACATTCACTAAACAAATTCCTTTGCAAAAATGCAACCTCCCTTGCAAAGTTAACAGCCTATTTGCCTTTAATAAATAAATCTCATGAAAATACATCTCAAAAGTTGTCTAATAGACTAAGGGGGTTATTTATGAAAGGCAAATCCACTTTGCACTGCAAGTGCACTTAGAATTGCAGTCGCTCTAAATCTAAGGGGTAGATCTGAAAGTGGAAGCTCTGCTAATTTTATCATCCAATCATGTGCAAGCTAAAATGCTGTTTTTTATTTTCCTTGCATGTCCCCCTCAGATCTACAGTGACTTTACTTCCAAGTGCACTTGCAGTGCAAAGTGAATTTGCCTTTAGTAAATAACCCCCTAACCAGGAGCAGACTGACAACTCATGGGGCCCTCGGGCAATATAAGATTATGGGGCCCCCAGGCAACCAGAGATTATGGGGCCACACAGTATAAACACACACAGTATACACAGACATGTTTCTATTGTCTGAGAAGGTACTAGAGCGGTGGGGCAGCAATAATCTCAGGATTTTTAGACCAAAGGGATATCAGTAAGGGATATTTCAGCGACAGATGTAAAAAAAAAAAAACACAGATTTTTACATACTGTCCCTGGTTTTACTAGTTGCCAGGGGCCCTCGGGCAGTGCTCGAGTGGCCGAATGATCAGTCTGCCCCTGCCCCTAACCGTTAAAACCTTCCAAACATGACCCCCTCATTTTAAAACCACTTTCTTTTGTCAGTTTAGTAAAGAGAAGCATTTTGTTGTACAGTATTTCACCCTTCATGTGTCAGTACCAGGCTTTTATACTGTACATGGCATTAAATGTGAATTCTCTTAATAGTTTTCCCAATGAGTCATGACTCTCAGACTCATGTAATAGATGGCATTCTATTCAGGTTAAAGCGCACTGTGCCCTGTATTTTTAGGGGCTTAATCTACCCACAAAGACATCTGATTTCATGCAAAAAAACACAATTTATCTTTCTCTCAGAGCTGTGTAGTTGTACTTTAACAAACATGTGTCTTTGTTTAATGATGGATTGGTATGTACCAACAGCCTCTTTCTCAGTCAGTGCATGAAATGCATTTATTAGATTTTATCGTTCTCTGATTTCACACAGTCATTTGTTTTCATTCGGGTGAAATAGATGAATATAATGTCTTTCTTCAGGTGTAGTACTATAGCTACATGAGAGATCTTTTGCTAGCAGCATTATGACTGTGCTGTTCTAATAAGGATAGTGACCCTCGTAGGCAGACAGTTGCCTTGGGTTAAGATGAAACCGAAGAATAAAAATGTATGTACATGTAGGTCAAGCTGTCATAGACCAATATCACGCAGGACAAAATGAGACAAACCATGAAAACCAGTATACCAAGTCAATTTATCAGGCATCTCTATACCAAGCATATCAACCTTGGATGAAACCTAGAACCAAATAAGGAGAATGTCATTGGGACATATTTTTCCTAATTGACACATGTATCTGACGCTACTACTCTGGTCTAGAATTTAAAATAAATTCAAGTGAATGATATTTTAATCACAGTTTTTTAATGTAATTTGGTGAAATCATTTAATGGCCTGCCACCAATCAACTAGGAAACGTACAATGGTTTAGCAAAGTGTTGTAGAACAGTTTCACAATTCATTTAGGCCATTCCATTCCAACAAAGACAAGTAAAACCGTACCCTTTCAGAGTTCATGGGATCTCATGTAGCAGAAAAGTTCAAGTTCAATTTATTCCTGGAGATCAATAACAAATCATCTAAGGGACACCTGAAGGAATACTTCCATGAAAAACTGAAATGAGCTATAAATTAATATAAAATCAATATGAGTATCCAACAGGATGCTAAGAAAGGGCCTCCACTTCATTTTCTACTCTGAGCTTGATGTTGCTGAAAACTGGTACTAAATTTGCATGGAGTGCTACGAGAGAGTCAGTAAAGACATGTAACAGAAGATAAGGATTAAATTAAATTACAAGTGCAGTGTGCATAGCCAGAAAAAGAGAATGAGGCTTTCCAGATACACCTTGTCATGGAAGGACCTGACATATTCTGGCACATGCAATTCCATGATAGCTGGACAGAATATGTAATAGGACTTGTGGTTCTTAACTGTATTGAGATCCGTTGTCAACCTTCTTCATCCACTGTCAGGGAACAATCAACACAAAGAAAAATAAAATAGGCGTTTTTTTTTGCATTAGTGATATCATAATTTACCCATCTCCAGCTCTATGTTATAATTTAAAGCCGAAGCCATTTTGTCTGAAGTTTTTTTCAATTAGTGTTACAGCTGTAATATAGTATAAGCTCTGTAAGTGGGCCTTGTGGTTGTTAAATGATTGAACACCCTTCTCTATGTTTTTAAAAGGGATACACTAATTCTCAGAGCAGAACGACATCTGCCCTAATACAAAGAGGATACTGAAAGAGAAGGTGACCAAGAGAATTTGAGGCTAGCTATTAAATGATATATACAGTACACAGGTTGCAGCTGTAAAGCAGTGGGCAGCTGCTGCAAAGCAGTGTGACTTTCATTACGTTTACAGGGAATACAGATATGGAAAAAAAAAAGGAAAAAAGTGGAGACGTTGGATCTATGCTGCACGACAATACTTACTATCCAAACAGAGAGCCTCAGTGGTAACTAACAGTTGTCCAATTGAAAAGAACATTATCAGGTACAGGGAAAAGCACAAAACTAATCTAGAGAGGGAAAGGGGAAGACCAACCACAGACCCTCTAAACTTGGTTTCCTTTTATTACTAAGGGATATAGAAATGATTCCACATTACTGTCCCAAAACACTAATTTGGCCTTTCCTTTTTAGAGTACAGCATGACAGAGGATACTTAGCTGTATAGTAGAACCATATTATTAGGAAAATGTCAGGATTAGAAATTAGGAAGTTGTCCATTGCTACCATTTGTCTATTGCTACTCTGAAACAGTAAGGACTTAATTCCAAAGGTTGCAATTTGGGATTACACCACCTTACTTTTCTTTTCCAATCATGTTTATTTAGGTTATAAATCTACAGATATAAAAACATACAATATGGAAAAATACCGGTACATAAAAACATTAGTGACATACATCAGTGGTTGCCAGGGCTTTTTTTCTCAGAGAATAGGTGCAGGAACTCAACCATGCCCACCACACACACATACCTGCCAAATGGCATCAAATAGTAGCTCTTCCCTCTGCATACAACCCCCTCCCTCCACTGTCCTCATCTTCTCCCTCCTCCTTAAAAACTCCACCATCTGTCATATATCTTACCTTTGTTGCAATATTAAGCTGAAACACCTATCCGGCTGTAGTACCTCCGAGCATACTATACTATACTACAGTCATATGCAAGGGAGATTATGCAGTAGGAGCATCAACAACTGGTCGCCAGGGAAAAAATGGAGACCACAGAGGGTGCAGCCTACCACGCACCCTCTTCTGCCCACTGAACCCTGGGCACCTGTTCTGTATCTCCCTTGTCCCTGTGTGGCACTCAGTGGGATCTGCACAGGAGATCTGACCTGTGGGAGCTACTGGGAGATAAGATATCACTTGTAAACACAGAAGCTGGACTTCAGTGTTACCAAGTGATAGTGGTGAGCAGGGAGCAGAAGACCTGAGCCAGAGGTGGTGGAACTGAGTTCCCCCTTGTTCCTGCAGAAAAAAAAAAGCCCTGGTGGTCTCTAAAGAACGGGTATAATGCCATTTTGGGCAACATCTATATTTATTAAGAGCAGGAGATACATCCTCCAAAAAGGGGCTGCAAGACCAGGGGACACTCTAATCAAAGATGAGGGGTCATTTCAGCCCTGAGGCAATCACGGCAGCACGATCTTTGTGTTTGCATACACAGTCCCCAAACTAGTAGTGGGACTGACTGCAACTGACCAGTGGTTTTACACTGCTCCCCAAACTACCAAAAAGTTTAATAAGTTGGAAGAAAAGAAACAGGGAAGAAAATAAAGAAGGGGTCGAAGAAAGGGGGAAATGATACAGAGGCACTAAGGCACTAAGAGGCTAGCCTCAGATCTAAAGAGGCTGTCACCATCTGACATTTCAAGTGCAATATGACAGTAATCCAAACAAAACAGGCAGGGATTAAAATTTGTATACAGTCCCTATAATGGAAAATGGACAAAAAATCCTCAGGTAGACTACTAGTTCAAATTTAGCTTATCTTTTTGCCATGCTGTCTAACCTCCGGATATTCTGGTATGCTTCACTTTCACTGTGTTTCAGCCTTTGAGTTGTTTCCAGCTACATTATTCAGCTTACTGCAGTGCCAATAATTAATTAGTGCACCAATCTTCAAGCCATACTTTGCTGTCCTTGTGGTATTTTCTGGCGCCACTCCTGTAACTACAAGTGCCAAAAAAAGCACCCAAAATGTAACTTTACAATGCTAGACTCCAACCCTTCATCTTTTCACCCAGCATCCCCAGCCAAGTCAGATTCACTAGGATATGTCTGGTTGTGACTAAGGGGTTGGTTTACTAATGGCAAATAGACTGTTTACTTTTCATGGCAAGTTGACTTTGCATGGGAATTTTCCCCAGAGATTAGTGAATGAGGTGAAGCTCTGCTGACTTCCATCATCCAATAATGTTCAAAGAAAAATGAAGCTTTTCTTTCCTTGCATATTATTGTTTGTTTCTTGCTAACTGAAATTGTACCACATTCACTAAGCTCTTGGTAAAATTCCCTTGCAAAGTGCAGCTTCCAACTAAATCTAACTTTAGTAAATTAATTCCTAAAACATGTCTGGTTGTGCGGGATTAATTTGCCTGAGTTTAGCTGAAATATAGCCATCAGCTCACAGCTTCAGCTCACACTTCTTTAAGAAGGCCTAGATCTCTGTAGGGGGGGGGGGGGGGGAGGTCTCTGGTCACCAGAGCTGTGCTCCTTACATTAACATACAGATTCTTTACAGCAGATGGCAATGATAGAGCAGTCTGTTTGTGGCATGGAGCTGTCAGGCGATGCACTGACCTAAAGTTTCTGGTGCAGTCCAGATCACTGAAGGCAGGAATGGATCCTCTTCTCCTCCCGCTCCCCCTCCTTGCAGATTGTTTTAAATTTGTGGAAAAGGCGCCTTTACTTGCACCAAGACAGTGGATCGCCCTGCTACCAGAGCTGATCCAAGCTGAGCCCTTCAGTGGACTGCACTGCCCCCTGAGCCAAGTTGAGATGTGGAACAAACCAGGGGAGAGGAGGGAGAGTGGGTGGATCAACACAGGAGGGTGAATGACAGTGGCAGGATCGAGACAGGAGCTAGCCTTTTTCCCGTTCATCAAAAACTACAGATTGGCTTGGTACAAGGGCAAGACGGCTGTCACTGAAACTGGCCCACTGAGCCCACTGAGCCGGTAGTCCCGATGGTCAGTATATGCCTTTATACAGATGTAATTAGCATTTAAAAAAAACACTGTTAGTTATTCATAGGTCTAGGTGTCCATATATAGTAAACCTATTGTTATTATAGGTGAAGGTTTCTCTGCAAATCCTAAATGACCAAATTCTCCAAAAAACCCTGTCTGACTACCCCTAGTCTAATAATTACACAGGTACATACTGTGCCAGCCTTTGTGTGCAAGAATTAAATTAGAATAGTTAATTTCATGAGAATGTGCATGAGAATGTAATAGCATACTCATCTGGCAATATGAGAGTGCATCTTTGCTTAACTGATTTACAGACAGGCATCAATTTATTTGGCTAACTCGAAGTTACAGGTTGTAAACATAAGTTATACTTAAAGTGTAGGGATCTGCTGCCCTGTCTGTTAAATGCTAATATCACAGTGTTATATAAAATTATGTATTAGCTCTTCTTGTCTTTGGGAGGTGGCTTAAACTTCCCAGGAGAAGGAAGTGGAGAGAGAAAGGAGATTATACCACATGTCCATATACAGGAGCTGCATTGCTGCAATACTGTATTTTATCCAGGCAAGAAGTAGAGACTATTAGGTAATTGTTCCTGTGTTCTGGCGGTTTAAGTGTAGCTGCCCATAACTTGATCTGATCTGAATCCTAGTTACAGACAAGTCTCTGTCCTATTGTTATTATCTCATATGAACAGTGCTAGATAGCAACGTCTGTGCTACTGTATGTATGTAGTGGCCACCTTCCAGTATATTAGTAGTTGAATCTGTTTATTGCAATTAAGTTAATATGCATATGCTCCTGTAATTTTAGTTAACCCTATCCAATCCAGTCTGAGATTCTATAGCTATTCTTGACTTAAGGCTTGATAACTAGCATAGGCTAAAGCCAGATTATGCATCTGTCAGCCTCTTCTGGTAGCTAGAAGTCTGGTTGCATGTCAGATTAGAAACTTCTAGGGACTAACTTAAGTACAGGGTAGATAGGCACTGAGTTCCAGTGCCACACCACAGTTTCTGCCGGAGAGAAGATGCACTCTAGGCTGGTTGGACAATGGTTGGAGGATCTCCCTATCACTGCTGATCTTGTCTTCAGGTCTCTGGCAAAAAGATGGATGCCACATCACAATCGTCCTCAGGGGCTCCTGCAAATGAACTTTGCTGAAATATTGATGTGGAGATATCTTTTCACCACAACTCCTACTCCTACTATTATTAATCTTTTGTTATATAAAGCTTGTATTATGTCCATACTGGTGTGCATCTGTATACTTTAATGTTTTATGCTGGTTGCAGTACTTCCACTGCTCCAAATTTAAAGAGGAAGTAAACTCTCCCACTCTGATGCTTCTTTTCATTTAGTTTATTATAATAAGTCATTATCAGACTATAGCCACTGTAATCCAGCCCAAATCGCATATTACTTACTGTTTAAAGAAACTTTAAAAAACTTGTTTCCAGGGGTTAGGCTGCGCCATCTTAAGTATTGTTTTCTGAGTCCACAGTGGAGTGTATTTCCACCCTTACATTGAGCACTTCCTGTTCTGTTAACCAAGCCTCCTTCTCAATCCAACGTTTCTATGGCAACCCTGCTTCCCTGTTCATAGCTTACTTGTTTATTTCATAGTATTTACTTGTGCCTAATGTCTAATGTTTGCCTTTGTCAGACTTATCAGCTTCAGCTGATAAGACTGCAGTAATGGCCAAGTTTAGACTGTATGTGAGGTCACATGGTGTGTAGGAGGAAGCTCTGAGTGATTAGCAGAGTTCAGTGTTGTGCCATAGGAAGTCCTGATAACAGATAGATAAGACATAGAGAGTGTGCCTTAAATCAGGGGAGATCTGGGCATGCTCAGTGACTTCATTCTACAGAACAACAAGGATTACAACAATACTAAGCAAGTAAGGAGATATCTACAAGCAGTGTTCATTAGGGTTTTTTATGCTGATTTACATGGGACAAAGTTGTGGGGGAGGGTTTACAACCACTTTAATTAAATTACTGGTTAGTTTCCCAGGAAGGGAATCTTGGTGTCCTTGGTAGAGGCACTGCCAACAAACCTGCTCTTCCACTTAGCAAAGGTTTGGTTCACTATCCTGATTCGGGAGGCATCCAAAAAAGAGGGCCAGAAGAAGAGGGCAAATACACAAATTTTGATTGGTAGACTTCTGAATAACCACAATGCCCATACATGGATTGAAATTCACCCAGTCCCTGATGATCCAGTCGGATTTCAGTTCCTGACAGTAACCCAGCCTCCACACCCTCTCACTCCAGCTCTTCCACCTGGGCTGACCACAGGTATTTAAGGAGGCCTATCCACTGCCAATCCAAGTTGGGGATTGGTTTAGGCTCCCCAAATACTTCAGACGGCTCCACCTCTTCTCCCCTCCTCTCCTTCCAGAACCTTGTAGAAGGAAGGGGGAGGGGATGGTGATGCCACCTGTCAGTCTCCCAACTCTCCCTAAGAAACTCCCAGCCCAGTATGAAAACACATAGGCCTAACCACCAGCTTGGCCTGCCCAAATTTGCCTACCCTGTCAAAAATTCTCACTTCTAGCACTCACTACTTATCTTTTCATGTGACAACACTGAAGAAATTACACTTTGCTACAATGCAAAGAATTGAGTGTACAGCTTGCATAACAGTGTACATTTGCTGTCCCCTCAAAATAACTCAACACACGGTCATTAATGTCTAAACCGCTGGCAACAAAAGTGAGTACACCCCTAAGTGAAAATGTCCAAATTGGGTCAAAAGTGTCAATATTTTGTGAGGCCACTATTATTATACAGCACTGCCTTAACCCCCTTGGGCATGGAGTTCACTTGAGCTTCACAGGTTGCCACTGGAGTCCTCTTCCACTCCTCCATGATGACATCACAGAGCTGGTGCATGTTAGAGACCTTGCGCTCCTCCACCTTCTGTTTGAGGATGTCCCACAGATGCTCAATAGGCTTTAGGTCTGGAGACATGCTTGGCCAGTCCATCACCTTTACCCTCAGCTTCTTTGGCAAGGCAGTGGTAGTCTTGGAGGTGTGTTTGGGGTCTTTATCATGTTGGAATACTGCCCTGCTGCCCAGTCTCTGAAGGGAGGGGATCATGCTCTGCTTCAGTATGTCACAGTACATGTTTGTATTCATGGATCCCTCAGTGAACTGTAGCTCCCCAGTGTCGGCAGTACTCATGCAGCCCCAGACCATGACACTTCCACCACCATGCTTGACTGTAGACACTTGTCTTTGTACTCCTCACCTGATACCGCCACACACGATTGACACCCTCTGAACCAAATACTTGTATCTTTGTCTCATCAGATCACAGGACATGTTCCAGTAATCCATGTCCTTAGTCTGCTTGTCTTTAGCAAACTGTTTGCAGGCTTTCTTGTGTATCATCTTTAGAAGAGGCTTCTTTCTGAGATGACAGCTATGCAGACCAATTTGATGCAGTGTGCGACGTATGGTCTGAGCACTGACAGGCTGACCCCCCACCCCTTCAACCTCTACAGCAATGCTGGCAGTACTCATATGTCTTTTTCCCAAAGACAGCCTCTGGATATGACACTGAGCATGTGCACTAAACTTCTTTGGTCGACTATGGCAAGGCCTGTTCTGAGTGGAATCTGACCTGTTAAACCGATGTGTGGTCTTGGCCATAGTGCTGTAGCTCAGTTTCAAGGTCTTTGCAATATTATTATAGCCTAGGCCATCTTTATATAGAGTAACAATTATTTTTTTTAAATCCTCAGAGAGTCTTTAGCCATGAGGTGCCATGTTGAACTTCCCGTGACCAGTATGAGAGCATGAGAGTGATAACACCAAATTTAACACACCTGCTTCCCATTCACACCTGAGACCTTGTAACACTAATGTGTCACATGACACCGGGGAGGGAAAATGGCTAATTGGGCCAAATTTGGACAGTTAGGGGTGTACTTCCTTTTGTTGCCAGCGGTTTAGACATTAATAGCTGCGTGTTGAGTTATTTTGAGGGGACAGCAAATTTACACTGTTATACAAGCTGTACACTCACTACTTTACATTGTAGCAAAGTGTAATTTCTTCAGTGTTGTCACATGAAAAGATATAATAAAATATTAAAAGAATGTGAGTGGTGTCCTCACTTTTGTGAGATACTGTATATGTTCATATAATGAGCCTGCAAAATAAAGAAAAACTTGCCAGTCAGTTGTCTTTCCACATTGCCAACATTTTTTATGTAATTTAATATGTTTTTAGACTGATATGCTATGTTTGATAAAATGGATATGAAAAATTTACCGGTCTGCTTTAGTGAACAAAAGACCTGTGTACAAATAAATTAAATCCAAGAAGCGCATGTTTAAATCAATGCAATAATTCTTACTAACACTGTTTATCAGACAGCATAATACTGTAAATTCAAACATCTGACTGTCTTTTGAAAGCAAAATATACAGTGCAATCAATTGTCAACTTTTATCTATCTACATAGAGATTCAAACAGGTATGTTATGGATAACAACCCATCACTTTGTGAAAAGTTAATACAGAACAAGGCAGAATACTGTATGAAGAATTAGACTGTTGAACAGCTCAGAGATAATCAGGATTTCAGTGGATACTGAAATGATCAGATTAAAAAGAGGTTATCAGCTTGGTTATTTCTAGAGCTGATTTCTTAGGAGATTATGTCATCAGTGCACTAGACACTGGGACTGTATATTTATGTTTAGATTAACTAGAAATGAAGTCGTTTTTTGCCGTTTCTTAGATAAGAATTAAGCTGCGCTATTGGATATTTGATGTATTATCAAAGGAATTTTCTTTAGTTTTAGTTTACTTTCATGAAATTGTAGCCAAAGTGAAATAAACACCAAACGATGTTGCTATTAGAGTTCACTGCACTGTGTTATTGTCTGAGCAAAAGATTCCTGCTGGTCCTTGTGCCCTAGTGTACATAAGCTGTAAATCCTGATTGCTACTGTTTTTATAATAAGGCCTGTCCTAACATTTATGATTATTTTCCTAAATGGTAGGTCACTGAGGCTGCTAAAATATGCTGGTAAAGACCTGCAAAATGCCTAGGTTGAGTATTGTTGAAGCTAAGAACAGGGCCATGCAGGCAAAGATTCATGGTAAAATATAGACCACTTTGCAAAATACAGCGTGAGCCTATACCAAGCTGTGGCTTCCCTTGATGACCCATTTCTTCCCCCAGGGTTTGATAAGCCATTGTTTGAACTGTGTACAAAAAAATCTCCACTGCTCTCACCTATAACTGGCCCTCACAGCAAGGAGCATTGGAAGGCAATGCATAACAAAAAAGGGCCAAGGAAAAAATTCAAGGAGAATTCCAAGTTCTACTTACCAATCAGCCTGAGACCAACCAGATTAACTGGTCTAACAGTATGCGCTTAAAACAGGGGTTTAGTTGCACAAATTTGCAAACGCATGTGTAAGCTACAAAGCCCCACCAAGGTGCCCTGGTATCTCTATCTTATAAGATGCTCCACAGTGGAAGCACATTCTGATGAGGTAGATGAAGGCAGATGGACTGGAGGGAGCCCAGCTCTACTTAAAGGTACAGGGGCACATTGAACACCCAGCAGGTAGCACAATGCCTGCAAAGGTATCAATAAGTTGCACGCTTGATTTTAGGTCAGAGCATACGCCAGCTTGGTAATTTTTTTAGAAACTTCAGGCACATCCTCCGGACTCCCACCATCCTACTACCATCTGCAATTGTTCTGTTTATGAACTCTATTCTAAAGTACTACTGAGCACTTTTTATTCACCAGTTGCTGTGTGCTCTTTTTTGGTGCATATTATATGTTCTACTTTCTAAACAAAAACGTATTAACCACTCCGCACCCTCACTATAGCAGAAAGATGATTACAGCGTGGCGCTTAATTTCCAGGAGGGCGCCCCTGAACGTCTTCCTATTTACTCGTTTCCCACGCACCGCCGCAGGCACGCATCGGGGAAATAGCCAATCACAGCGGTCATTTAGCACTTGATCGGCGTGTCCAATGAGAGATGATCTCAAGTGTAACACATGTGATTTTCTGTGCTGCAGATTGTGACAGTAAAAAAAAACAGTAAATACAGTGCCCACAGTGCGTACCAGTGCCATCTGTCAGTGCCATTTGTCAGTGCCATCTGTCAGTGCCATCTGTTAACAGTGCCACCTGAAGTGCCATCTGTCATCAGTGCAACCTGTCAATGTCACGTGCCATCTGTTATCAGTGTCACGTGCCATCAGTGCGTGCCACATATCAGTGCCATCTGTCATCAGTGTCACGTGTCATTAGTGCCATCTTTCATCAATGCCACATCAGTGTCACCTGTCATCAGTGCCACGTATCAGTGCCATCTGTCATCAATGCCACGTATCAGTGTCACGTATCAGTGCCATCTGTCATCAGTGCCACATCAGTGTCACATGTCATTGGTGCCACATATCAGTGCCATCTGTCATCAGTGCCACATCAGTGTCATCTGTCATCAGTGCCACATCAGTGTCATGTGCAATTGGTGCCATCTGTCATCAGTGTCACGTAATCAATGCCATTTGTCATCAGTGTCACGTCATCAGTGCCTTCTGTCATCAGTGTCACGTGTCATCAGTGTCACATGTCATCAGTGCCATAAGTGCCCACCAACAATGTCTAGAATATTATTTTCAGCCGAGGAGATGTACAATATTCTTGTGGCCAACATGAGCAATGGGGAGTTCTTCACTTCGGATTCCTCCTCAAATTCAGATTCTGAGTATGAGCCTGTCCTAAGCAGTGGAACACTGACAGCCTCAGAGGAGGATGAGCGTCTGCCCGCCAGATGAAGGTGTTCTGGTGAGGAAGCAATGCCATCCACCAGCACCGCAGTGCCATCCACCAGCCTCGCAGCCTGTACTGACCATGGACAGTATTCCTGCCTGTTGCCTGGACAATTGCATTTGCTTTTGCTGACCAAGTCCCTGCCTGCTGCCTGGACCAGTGCTATCCTCCTGTGGACAACTGCACTACTAAAACCACAGGTAAACTTTTGTTTACCCTTTGCTCAGCAGAATGTATTTTGGGGTGATATTCTTGGGCATGTGCATGCTATGTGTTCCTAGAACACCTGACGGTGTTCCTTGCATGTTGGGCCTCTGTATGTGGCCAGGCTGTGTAAAAGTCTCACACATGTGGCATCGTCATACTCAGGAGAAGTAGCAGAATATATTTTGGGAGTGTCATTTTTGCTATGTACATACTATGTGTTGGAAATATCTTATAAATCGACAATTTTGTGTAAAATAAATGCGTTTTCATTTTTTTCCCCACATTTCCAAAAAACTTCTGGGGTCATTTTATGGGCGTTTCCATTGTTCTAGTGCTCAAGGGCCTTCAAAAGTGTAATAGGTGGTTGAGAAATGAGATGTGTAATTTATGTTCCTAGAATGCCTGAAGGTGCTATTTCAATATTGGGCCTCTGTATGTGGCCAGGCTGTGTAAAAGTCTCACACATGTGGTATCGCTATACTCAGGAAGAGTAGCACAATGTTTTTTGGGGTGTCATTTTTGCTATGTACATGCTATGTGTTGGAAATAGCTTATAAATGGACAACTTTGTGTTAAAAATAATTGCGTTTTCCTTTTTTTCGCACATTTTCCAAAAACTTCTGGAGAAAAATGAACTGTTCAAAAGACTCATTATGCTTCATAGATTATACGTTGGGGTGTTAGCTTTCCAAAATGGGGTCACTTTGTGGATGCTTCCTTGAGCTCAAGGGCCTTCAAAAGTGTAATATGTAGTCAACAAGTTAGATGTGTAATTTATGCTCCTAGAACACCTGATGGTGCTCCCTGCATGTTGGGCCTCTTTATGTGGCTAGGCTGAAAAAATCCCACACATGTGGTATTGCCATACTTAGGAGGAGTAGCAGAATTAATTTTAGGGCGTCATTTGTAGTATACACATGCCATGTGAGAGAAATAACCTATTACAATGACAATTTTGTGGGAAAAAAAATCATAAGTTTGCAAAATTACAGCATCAAAAATCTCATCATGCATCTTACTAAATACCTTGGAATGCCTACTTTCAAAAAAGAAAAAAAGGGGAAAGATTTATGGCATTTTTATTATTATAATGGCAGTGATCAGCAATTTTTAGCAGAACTGGGACATTGTGGCAGACAGATCGGACACTTTTTAGGAACCAGTGACACTTATACAGCGATCAGTGCTATAAAAATGCACTGATTACTGCATAAATGACACTGGCAGAGAAGGGGTTAGAACAAGTGGGTGATCAAGGGGTTAAGTGTTCCCTAGGGAGGTGTTTCTAAGTGTGGGGGAGTGGACTGACTGGAAGAAGAGAGAGATTGCTGTTTCTGATCACTAGGCACAGATGATCTCTCTCTACTCCCCTGACAGAATGGGGATCTGCTTGTTTACATTCACAGATCCCCATTATGCCTCTCTGTAGAACGAACGTGGTTGGCCACCTGACATTACAGGGTAAAGTGTATGTAAACCTATAACAATGAACGTCTCTTGTTTGCTACCTTTTGGTCCGGTTTGGTCTGGTTTGGTAAATATACAGTTGAAAGTGTTTTATTGTATCTGTACCATAAGTACAAAAATACCTTTCATTTTGCAAGTGAGTTTATAACTCCAGTGCATAAGTAGAGTTTGTCCCAGAACCTGCCACGTCCTTAGGAACTAGTCATTTATGACCCAAGAGACTGGGCAGTAAGAGTAGTTTGCTTAACTCTTTTAATAGTGTAGTTGTATTGCCCTTAGAGTTTTTAGTCATCTCGCCAGCACTGAAATTAATCTCTGTATGCCTAATCCTATATGCCCCAACTACATACAGAGCCATCAGGGCTAGTCTGCGGGATTCTCTGTCCAAGCCCATACTCTGTACATGTGTATGGCTGTTGGTCCCAGACCTTCCTGTGACATCCCCACTGTCTATATTCCCCCCATGCACCCAGAACACTTCTTTTCTAGGCCTACAATTCTTGTGGTCCAGATAAGGGCTCCAGCAGTCCAACTGACCACCTAGGGCCCATGGTATATGTTGACCCGGGTCACCTGCTGCATGTTGCATGAGGGGATTACTCAATTTTTTTGGCACGTATACTGATCACAGAGAGGTTATTCAATTAACGGTGCAGCATTAACACTGTTTTTGTTGTATTTATATATTAGCCATTGATTAGCTAATCAGTGCCTTCTGCAGTTAACCATTATAGTGTATTTAAAGGGATAGCGTGGGAGTATCTACCTTTTATTATTTGCATGAGGGATTAGCTCTCACAGCCAGGATGGTGACTCCATTTCCCTAATCATTGTCCACTCCTGAGTCTACTAGGTGTGCACCAAAAACACAATTACTCTTCTACCCAGGCACTGGCTGTGCACATTAAATTACACTTCTGTTCTCTATTAGTACATCACACAGAGTCTGCTGGTTTCAAAAATATCTTCTTTACCATTTGAGCATAAAAGGAGCATTTTAAGTACTGGCTCAATATAATCCAAATAATGGGGGAAACAGTCCAAAATCAATAGTTCAAGTATTCTGCTAGATAGAGGAAAGGAGCATTATGGTACTCACCGTTAACAAATTCAAGCTCTAGGTTTCCCATTCCAGGTTCTATGCCCTCCGATTCCAGCTAGGCCTCTCCCTCAAAGATGAAAGAGCACAGCCAGCTCTTCTTCCTACATCCTTCTTTTAGCTGACCCCTCCTAATTGGCTCCTACCACAAATTAAGAACAAAAATTACATTATTACCTCTACTACTGGGAGAAGTAACAATTAAATGGGAAATAACCCCAACGTACACATTTAAATTATATTTGGAGCCTGAGTGACATTTTAGGTTTCATTATTGGCTCTCAATCCATGTTAGCTCCCAATTTATTTTCTGCTAAACTTTAACTGTTTCTTTACTGGCTCATGCTCCAGCACTGGCTGCTCGTAAAACCATTCACATGCTTGTGCATTCGTTCCCTTTAAGGCCCTGTTCACAGCTAATCAATTTTCTGCTTAAAGTCTGTAGCTCTAAAATGCTCAGCAAGCCAAATCCCATTCCTTTCAATTGCCCTGTTCACATATGAGTGTTCTGTTGCCTGAAGCAAAATGCCTGTCACTCAGAGAAGTACATGAGCTTCTTTTTGGCAAATTACAAGCATTTTTGTCCCCAACGACTTCAATAGAAACACCTGACTTGGGCGGTTTACAAGCATTTTGTCGCTTGTTTTCTGCACAAATAGCAAGTCTTCACCCCCAATTTCCTCTCCCTATACTCCCTTATTGGCTAAGCAAAAAGACCTGAAGCTGTAAAATACGTATAATATGCTTCTAAAACACTTTAAAAAAAAAAGCTTGTAAAAAGCTGCAAAAAGCTTCAAAACACATAAGAAATGTCAGTAAATTGCTACGCTCTGGTGTGAATGGAGCCTAAAGAGTCAAGCATGCTTATCAAACCTCCTTCCACCACTCCTATGTTTCTTCTTCAGGTCTTGAAAGATTTTGGGTTACCAGGTCAGCCTCAGCATCACTCTCCTCTACAGTACTGACTATATTGTGATGATGACCACACAAAGGCCCATGCTCACTTTAAGTATATGCTAGGGCTGGGCTGATTAACACAAGTTTTCAGTAAACAAAATTTGTAAAGGGTGACTACTGGGGGATAGTTTAGTATGGCAGAGTCACTATCACAAAGTTAGATCATTTTAAACCTATATTATTAATAGTCAGTACAAGTACCTACATTTTGTGACTTCAACTCCCAGTCGCTGGCTGCTGGTTTTACTTTGTGCAATAATGAAATAATGTCTAGTGAATACTGTTTCTGCCTCTGTATGTGGTTCTTGCACATTGGTGCCTTACATGGAGATGCCAAAGGACAGAATCATTCAATTTTGACAGCATACATTTTTGATTACATCTGAGTAAAATCTTTCTGTGTGATCTAAAAGTGCATGGTTAGCTTCCGTGTGACAATATTAGATATTTTATTCTATACATTTTACTTTATCGTCACTATTTCTCAGCCATATTTTTTTTTCTCATAAAAAATGCTCTCACAGAATTCTGTAATAGAACATGGTAAGCAAAATATAATAAAAAGTATAGACACAATATCTATGCCCTTAAACCAGTGAAAGATTTTCTGTGTTGACATTTACTCAAATAACAATAGCTAGCTCTTTTTCATTTTACATCTGCTGTTGGATCTGTAATAATTGGAATAAATGTTTGAAATGAACAGTAAAAATTGTTTCATTTTTCTCACATGTAACATTTCAGTAATGTACTTTTTTTAAGGAATAAGGGCAGCTTTTTGTAGGTATACAAAGCTCATGCATAGTTACTTTATGTTAGATTTCCTGCTGTGTGTGTTTTTGCAGTTAGAAAGACCCACTAACCATTTTCCTTCCAAGCTTAAAGATAGCTGTAAACCCTCTTATATGCCCAGTGAAATGAATAGCCTCAGATGATACAAAGAGATGAAACAAATCCCCTTACATACGTTTTACTTGTTTATCTGCAGCCTTCTCTTCTCTACAGCCATTCAGCAGTGCAGAATTGTGATAAAGTCCTTCTTCATCAGTATCACAGAGGAGGGGGTGGAGAGCTACAGTTACAGTGTGTGAGAGCTGATTGGAGGAAAGGGACACACCCCCTTTCAGATACAGCACAGGACTGAAGGAAAAATACAGAGATGTGTCCTGAATAGACATGTTGTGTGCTAAGCTCCCCCCCCAGTCACAAATTTATCTCATGTGTCATGAAAACTTCTCAGAAGTGACTCATGTTGATAACAGAGGAATGAAGCACCAGAGAGAAATTACACTTAAAGCTTTGGATAGAGACAAGTAAACACAACAGATACATGTGCTTAGTTCAGATTTCATGACAAACAGAAAAAGTCAGAGGGAAGCTTTTCATCGTATATTCCGACCTTGTTGGTGTATGCCCCATCAAACTTTTTAGGTCGAAAATTCTGGCAGACCTAGAAAGAGAACATGTTCTATATTTTTCCGATAGAACAAATTCCTATTGGGAAAACTGCTCGTCTGTATGCTGTTCAGACATACCAAAAATGATGCCTGCTCTGAAGCAAGTATGAGACAGAAGCTATTGGCTACTGGCTAGTGAACTTCCTTTTTCTAGTCCCGTCGTTCGTGTTGTACGTCACCGCGTTCTTGACGGTCGGAATTGGCGTGATCATGTGTACACAAGACAGCTTCAACAGAATTCTGTTGGAGTTTATTCCAACGGGAAAATCGGTCGTGTGTACAGGGCATTAGATTTACAACCACTTCAAGTTTGATCTCCAAGCTTAGATTAAAAACATAAAAATGGTCAAAATACTTACCTGAATCTATGTTAATGTGATCTCCTTTAGTCCGGAGTTTTCCTTCTTTTAAACTACAAAGGGGCCTTCTTTGGGTGCCTTTGTTGCCTGGTGATGATGACACTTATCATTAGCAGTCCATCAGTAGGGTTCTCACAGGTCTTGGAGACTAAAACAGTGGAATAATGACATCATAGCGAAGAGTGGTAACAGGACTGGTTGATGGTGGGACCTAACTGCTGCAGTAGATCACTGGTCTCCACTCCTGGAAGAGATACAGTGGAGGGTCACAATGCAGACTCAAATGAGACCATAATTATTAAATAATATTGTGAATAGCTGAAAAAGATTTAGGGGAGAACCAATTTACCCACAAACGGGCTTAACCAAAGCACAAAGCACGCTACTTTGTGCTTTGGAAACACAACTTAAAATAAAGTTTTGTAATTTTCTATTAAAACGGTGTTCCACCGCCGTTTTTTTTTTTGGGGGGGGGGAATGCCAGGGAGTACGTTTTATAATTGTTTAACTTACTTTTGCTTTTTTCTAAGTGTCCTGCTGCCGTTTTTCCGTATTGAAAAGACTTTATAAAAACGTCTCCTGACATTTTCCATCTTGCCTGTGGGCATGTGAAGCCCACAGGCATTCTCTTCTGGGACACTGTGCTGCTGATGTCCCAGCATGCAGCGCCTGTTCAATTGCCGATCTCGCGCATGCACAGGTGAAAAAAACGAGCGCTGACAACAACTCAGGGCACCGCACAGACTCCTGGGAAATAAAAAAAACTATCCCAGGAGCCTGTGCGGCCGACAGAAAAGAGCTGACCTGCCGCAGCAGCACCGCCCCTTTCCGGAATCTCCAGGAGCAGGAGATTTGAAATAAGAAAAAAAGAGAAGAAGACATCAGCAAGGTAAGGGGGATATCCAGCGATTAGGGAAGCAGATGATCATATAGGCATAGGACTAGGAATTCAGGTGGAGCTCCGCTTTAATTCTCATCGAAAAACATAAAGGCAATCTCTCTAATACATACAATATGGTGTCTATTTATAAAGCAGTAATTGTGACTTCTACCAAACTTTCCCTGTTATGCCGTGTACACACGATCAAATTGTCCAGCGTACTTAGTCTGCCGAAACGCATTTCACCGGACAATTCAATCGTGTGTGGGCTTCAGCGGACTTTCTCAGCGTAAAGTCCGGTGGACTTAGAAAGTATTTTTGCAGTCCAATCTTTCCGCCGGACTTGGGTTTCAGCGAGCAATACGTTCGTCAGTATGCTAGTCCGGCAGACTAAGAATTACGCATGCTCAGAAGCAAGTACGAAAAGGAAGAGCTATTGGCTACTGGCTATTGCACTTCCTTTTTCTAGTCCCGTCGTACATGCTGTACGTCATCGCGCTAGCAAACGCCGGACTTTCTGTGTGTCCGTGTGTGGCTAAGTCCGTTTGGTAGAAAGTCCGCCGGACTATCCGCCAGATTGTTTGCCGCACTAAGTATGCCGGAAAATTTGATTGTGTGTACGTGGCAGTAGAGTATCTGCTAGTATGATGTGTTTAACTGACAGTGTTTAATTCTCTACCAGAGAATGTTTGGGGGGGGGGGGGTAGTCACAATTATTGCTTTATTAAGAGACCTCATAGTATTCATGTATTAGCGAGCCCTATAAGTGATGCAGCAGTCCACTAAAATGTTTCTTGTGAACCTATCAATGTTCAGATTATTGTATCTCACTAGGGGAAAGCATGCTTAATTGTATAAAAGCTAATATTCTGCCCCCCTATCACCTGCATGTATGATGTATGCAAGGCAAATAGAGCTCCATTAGCAAGACCCCAAGACAAGTCTCTTCTTCCTCAACTTACCGTCACTTTAAAAGGTGGAAATATGAAGGTTTGGTTTGCACACTTGCTGGAACCTTATTAGTAAAACATCACCCATGCCCATACAACCCAAAGCTCTGAGCAAGAGGAAGAGTAGCACGAAGCTCAGCTCTATTCAAATCATAAATGCAAGTAGGTCCTTACTATAATCATGTTGGCCTTTTTGGAAGGATATAATACTGTATACTGATAACTGGTGATACTGTATTGGTGCTGCTACTGGTGGTGTTATACAGTACCACTATTGCTCATGGGAATTACACCAATCCTTCTAGAGAGAGTATATCAGCACTGATGTATTATAATTGCATTGAGAAGCTATATACTGCTGCTGGTGCTGATGGGGATAATTCTTAAAGCTGCAGTCCACAGAGTATATGACCAAAGATGAGTGCATAGTTACTTGAAGTGACCACTTACAGTAGATGGTGCTGTTCAAAATCCAGTAATAATGACAAGGTCACCAGCACTCCAAAATGTTACTATTTTATTGTGCAAACATAGGGGTTTCTTTACTAAAACTGGAACGTGCAAAAATCTGGTACAGCTGTGCATGGTAGACAATCAATTTCTAACTTCACCTTGTTCAATTAAGCTTTGACAAAAAAAAAAATGGAAGCTGATTGGTTTCTATGCAAAGCTGCACCAGATTTTGCACACTACAATTTTAGTTTTAGTAAATCAACCCCAAAGTGTTCACAAATGTATTATGTTTCAGAACTGTGCAGGGTTTACTTACGCAAGACAGCATATGCTCCAGCCATAACCAAAAATCTCTGATTTATTAACCTCCCTAGCGGTATCCCCGAGCGTGACTCGGGTTTGGTCACGCTCGGGGTAACATTGCAGAGCGGCCAGCGGAGATCTTATCTTCTCCTAGCGCTCCAGCGATGTTCTCCGCTGTCCTCCCCTGTGATTGCCGACGTGATCGCCGGCGAGATCACGGCATCTCACTTCCTGGTTCCGTTCCCTGCGAGCAGCAGTGGCGCACGGGAGCGGAACTGGACGGGAATTTCAAAAAGTGAAACACAAACACATAAATAGAGGTGATACACTGTAATCTGAGAGGATTACACTGTATCATCTCTATCTGACTGATAACTGTACAGTGCCCCTTGCCTCCAATAAAATAAAATCTAACATGGCATCAAAAAAGCGCCACTTCGCTACAAAATCGCCTTTGGACCAGCTGAGTGACAGCGGCAGCGACATGGAGTTGCTCGCAGAAATTAGCGATAGTGAGTCGTGGGGAGAATTGTCGTCTGACACTGACACGGATCTGACAAGTGACAGCGGTGATGATCCTGCACCTGACCTCAGAGATGTGCGCAATTGGTGCCCTATCGACTGCGATACAGACCAGGTAGCGCCGCCAAGATTCCCCTTCACTGGATCACCTGGGATGAAGGTAGATGTTGAGCGTGACAACCCTCTGGCATACCTGCAATTATTCCTCACTGAGGATGTAATTGAAAAAATTGTCACAGAGACAAACCGCTACCAAGAACAGCAATCCGCTACGCTGCATGCCAGGTTTTCCCGAAGCAGAAAGTGGGAACCGGTGACCAAAGAGGACATCTGGCAGTTCCTGGGACTCATTATTCTTCAGGGGGTGGTGGGGAAACCGCTCCAGAAATGGTACTGGAGCACCAATAAATTACTGGCCACTCCGTTTTATGGCACCGTGATGTCCGAATACCGTTTTCCCCTCATCATGAAATATTTCCACTTCACAAACAATGAAGAGTTTGATGAGGCCACGCATCCTGCACCCAAACTAAAAAAAATCTGGGAGGTATGGCAAATTATCGTGACCAATTTCTAGCGGACCTACGTGCCAGAAAGGGACATCTGCGTGGATGAAAGCTTGATGGCCTACAAGGGATGCCTGAGCTGGATACAATTTATTGCATCCAAAAGAGCACGGTTTGGCATAAAATCCTACATGCTCTGCGAGTCATCCACCGGGTACATATGGAATTCGGTCATTTACACCGGTAAAAGCACGAAGTTCAACCCCAGGTACAGCGGCTATGGGATGGCCACATCATCAGTCCTTACACTGCTGGAGCCATTGCTGAACCAGAGATATTGTGTGACCATGGACAACTTCTATACATCTCCGGAACTTTTTGAGGTTTTGCTACAAAACAAGACCGATGCGTATGGTACTGTTAGGCCTAATCGACGTGACATGCCATCTCTGTTCTCCAGGAAAAAGCTAAAAAACTGAGAAATGGTTGCCTGGCAGAAGGGTAAGATGATGGCAATGCGATGGCGAGACAAGAAGGACGTGTGTCTCATGAGCACGGTGCACAATACCTCCACTGCCATGGTCCACAACAAACGTGGGAAAGATGTGCTGAAGCCGCAAGTCGTGATAGACTATAATTGCACTATGGAAGGTGTCGACAGAGCCGATCAGGCAATGACATTTGATCTGGCTATGCACAAACAGCAAAAAAAATATTATAAAAAGATTTTCCAGCATCTTCTGGAACAATGCCTTTGGAATGCATATGTTCTATACAGAGCACAGAGTCACAAGCCTCTTATTCATGCCAATTTTACCTGGAAGGTGGCTGAGCAGATTTTCATCAAACACCAGACACCATCAGGAGCTGCGATCAGACCTGGACAACATGCTGTTGAAGTTGTCAACCCAGAACGCCTAACAGGTCGTCACTTTGTGGACTACATACCACCAACCGCAAAAAAGGCAGCACCTACCAGGATGTGTGTGGTTTGCTGTTCAAAGAGAGATAGCAGTGGAAAAAAAGTCAGAAAAGAAAGCCGGTTCTATTGTCCGGATTGTGATGTTGGACTGTGTGCTGTACCTTGTTTCAAAATTCATCACACTCAGGATGTTTATTGAATTTTCTTTGTTTGACAAATTTCATATTACATTATTTAATAAAATTATATTATTTATTAGATTATAATTCATGATTTTGTGTTTCAAACTTTATCACATCTGGGATGTCTACAAGAGTCTTGTTTGGTCAGGTTTTAGTAACTAATTACTAAGAATTGCAGGCCTTTATTACATAACACCAAATTTCCATGCAAAAGAATTGTACCGCTTTTGGTATAAAATTCCTGACAGAATCATACCGCCAGGGAGGTTAAGTGCTGACAAGGACATAGCCTACCTACCCAGCACTTAATTTTCATTCAGCTGTAGCTGTGGTACACCAGGCCATTATGCTGCTTAAGTCCTCCCTATTGCAGTTAATCTATTGTACAGGGAACACCAGTAAAGGGTCTAGTGTATAGGGAACTTGTGCCCTCGGGCCAAGTACTTTTTTGTCTCCCAGGCATTGTACATAAAGGCCTGGCACTACCGCTAGGTCAACTAGGCAGTCAATTATGGAAAACTGCTACCTAGGGGGCGCATCAATGGCCAATGACTTGCCTACTAGCCTGGCCGGGGAACACGAGGGGCTGAAGATTGCCATCCTACACAGGGATGAGGCACTGACTGACTCTCTGCTGGCCAATCTAGAGAAAGCAACAGCCATGGAGGACATCCGTCATGGATGCTATGGAAGAGGTCAGCAGCAGCTCAGCCTGTGAGGAGAGTGACACCGAGCCTGCTCCTAGGATTCGGAGGACAGCTGAGGAGACAGGCACCATGTCTCAGGATGGAGGAGAAGCTGCCCTGGGTGAGTGATTGGCCTATGTGTGTTTCATCTGTCCCCCTAGAGCTGGGCTGTGCTCTGTTATCTCTGGGCTGTACAAGAGTTGTTTATTTGTGTGATCACTCTTCCGCATTGAGTCCACACTGTAGGCAAGAATACTACCAGTAGTGGTGGTAGCCTTGCCTAGGGGGCGCAATAGTCAAGCACCGGCCCTGGGTACAGAATCATCAGACAAGGCAGCAGTTATGTTTAGAATCACATGAATTGCATGTTCAAGATGGCATCTTACTAATACTTTCTTGGGGCATGATCACATCTCTCTAGTTCTCTGTATGTTTTAAAGCTATACTTTATGTATTCGAAAATGATCTTTCTAGCTTTAGAAGCTGCCATTGCATTGTTATTAGTATTTTGATATACTGAAACACCCAGATCCTTCTCTATGATTTAATCCTACAGTCCTGTAATGGTTGTATGATGCATTCATCATACATGCAATAATCCCCCCCCCCCCCCCCCCCGCAAAACGTTTCACTTGTTTCACAAATGTTTTGTGCATTTAAGTAACAATTGGACATCTTACATGGAGCGTATTCCACTACAAAGCATTAAGGTTGATTTACTAAAGGCTCACCAAAGGTTTATTTTCCCTGGATATTTTCCCTGGATAGCGAAAGTGGTAAAATTCTGTTGATTTCCATCATTCAATCATGTGCACGCAAAAATGCTGTTTTTCCTATTTTCTTTGCACCTGATTGGGTATTCTTTACAAAGTGAAGCTTCACCTCTTTTACTAAGTTCTTGGGAAAAATAAGTGCATCTGCACTTGCAAAATGCACATTCTATTTGCCTTTGGTAAAACAACCCCATTTGTGTCTTCTACGAGCACATAACTTTTACTTTTAATCCCGCAGGTGAATATTTAATATTTACATTTTTAATCCAGCAAATAAAGCTCTTGACTTTTTTTCATGTGTTTACCAGGCTAATTACACCTGTTTTGTTACAACAATCCAGCTGTTTACAGTGTGTAATAGCTCAAGCTCAAATGTACATATAACTAAATGTATAAGAGCAGTCTGAAAACAAACAACATCTACTGTACTTTGTTTTTAGAAAACATATAATACTCTGTGACACCAGTGTCATGAGGCAAACTGTTTTGATTATTTGTAATTTAAATGTTTTATATATGGTTAGGGCCGGTTCACACAGAGGGCGACACGAGGCGACACGACTTGCCGTGCCGCGACCTGACAAGTCACCCCCGTTCTGTACAATGGAACCGTTCTAAGAGGAGCGACTCGAGTCGCTCCGACTCAGAAAAAAGGTTCCTGTACTACTTTTGGGCGACCTCGGGGCGACTTGCATTGACTTCTATACAGAAGTCATTTGCAAGTCGCCGCTGAGGTCGCGGCAGGTCGCGGCGAGGCAAGTCGTGTCGCCTCGCATCGCCCCCTGTGTGAACCGAGCCTTAGTGAAAAAAATATTACAAATAAGTTAAATATTTTCAAAATAAATTGGACATAACCAATATGGCTGAATTTCACTAAAAACATATGAGTACAAATCTCCTTTCATGTGTTAAATAAACTAGATAAAGTATTAATAAACTTTATTACTCTCAGTTTTTCAGGTCAGTGACAGTAATTAATAAATATGTCCCCATGTATTGCTGCAGTGCATGCTGTAATAAGATCTGTATTCCTGGACTGTGGTTTCCATGATCTACACTCACATTATCTGATCTTTAAGATGCTAAAGAAACACACAGTTTAGTTTCCTAACAAATGCCATAAATTGAGCAGTTCAAAACAGCCATGCCTATTCTGGCTTCCATTTCATTTGATTACCCGGTAACAATCCGCTGAAGATGAAGGTTTGTTTTCTCTCTATGCGTTGTTATCCAGATACCGGGAGGGCAGTGCAGTACACATCATTCATTATACAATTCTACCTTAGGTTACAGCTCATAAAATTACATTTTCATAGCTTGTATCTCTATTATCTCTAATTGCTGGGTGTAGGAGTCAATTGAATAAGCAACAACAAGTTTAGCTTTTCTGAGTTAACAGGGCTAGAAACAGAACTGCTATTTAGACTGGTAGCCGACACATTTGCTTGTTAAAAGTCAGATCACTTTTGGTTGTGCAGATGAAATGACTAGTGCATTCGTTGCGGTCGTACTTGGCAGTCTAGAATTCAAAGCTGCTTGAAAGCCTACATCTTAGTGCCACCTGCAGGATTATTCGATTTTCTCAAGTTTAGAAAGTGCTGGGAAAACAGCAAAAGGAAAAAGTAAGCCAAACAAATTCTATTAAACATTGAAAAGCAACATGTCCAACGGAAGACATGATAGATATATATTTTTTTCAATTTATATATTATTCATGAAAATATTTTTTTCAAAAAGCAAATACAACACCAATAAATAAATAAAAAGACATTAGAAGCAACATTTAAAAAAAAAAAAAAAAGCTCCAACTCCAAATTCCAATGCTTCTGGGCCAGAATAAAAACAATTATACAAAAAATATTACTTCTATATTCCCAAGAATCTAACATGAATACTTCTCTCGCCAAACAATAAAAAAATGATCCACATTAATATATACAGTACCACATCTATATTCCATACTTTTCTAAGCAAACCCTTATCAAATAAATACATTGTTTAGTACCAAACCAGCTGTCTGAAGCCATTTTGACCAAACATTTTAAATGTATTTGGAGCATTCCAATGTGGAAATGTTAACTTCTAATTCCAATTAACCAGCAATATCCTTTCCCTTACTGTTGCTGGGTGTGGCATAATCTACTTTTGTGCAATAGTTAATAATATATAGTGTTCTGCAAAGCACCAGTCTTAAATCTTTTCAAAATATCAAGGTGCCCCAAAATATACATGTATTTTGTGGAAAGAAAGGGAGGGGCTACAGTCCTTGTCCTCCTTTTTCTGGCCAGGGGACCTCACACTATTTTTAACAAATAAATAAATAATGGTGTGCTAGCCTTTTAAGAGAAAATCAAATGGTGTGGGGTCCCCCTTATGCCAGCATGCAGTCTGACTGGAGGTGAACAGTGATTGTAGAAGAATATCTGATCATGGCTGCATGAAGTTAAACAGTTATTGCAAAACATAAAATGAACAAAGGGCACCCTTTCCAGGCACCAAACTTTTAATTTAATCTATAGAGTTGAACTTTTTTTTAATTTAAATTTAAATCCCATACAAGGATGTTGGAGGAGAATTTTAATAAAATTCATAAAAAGTGAAAATTTTCCATCACTGCCCACTGACAACATTATTCTGTACTATCAAATGCCTAATACCGCATACACATGATCACACATTCCGACAACCAAATCCGTGGGATTTTTTCTGAGAGATGTTGGCTCAAACTTGTCTTGCATACACACAGTCACGCAATGTTGTTGGAAATTCCGAACGTCAAGAATGCAGTGACGTACAACGATCCGAGAAAATTGAAGTTCACTAGCCATTGCGGCTCTTCAGCTTCATTCCGAGCATGCGTGGAACTTTGTGCGTCGGAATTGTGTACACACGATCAGAATTTCCGACAAAAATGTTGGAAAATTCGAGATCCAGATATCAAATTTTGTGTGTCAGAAATTCCGATGGAAAATGTCTGATGGAGCCTACACACGGTTGGAATTTCTGACAAAAAGCTCCCATTAAACATTTTCCACCGGAAAATCTGACCGCGTGTACACGGCATAATTTGCATCCAGGCAAAATAAATCTCTGGCTCCTATGTTGTCCAAAGGTATAGGTATATTTTCAAAAAATATGATGAGAATTGAGGGCTATAGTCTTATTTTCAAAAAGCCTGTTTGATCAGGATTTATGAGTTTATGTATTAGTGAGCCAAAATATTTGCTATTAATCCTTCTAACCCTGTAAACAGAATCATCAAAGAAGTCTGGATGCAGCTCCTGGTTTAAATGCAGCCACAAGAATCACCTCATACATAGAGACTGCATAAAAAGTATCAAATAAGTATGACAGAGTTCTTTTATACTGTAGTTCTTATCTCTGCAGAAAGACCATATCCCCCAGGGACCTTATTTAAAGTGTCTCCAAAGCATTTTCCAGCTCTTCCAAAGTGATAGATGAATCTAAATCCTTCATGTCCCCCCAATTTCAAAGAAGGTAAAGTTATGGTATTTGTTGTAAGCACTGGCAGTTATGTAACTGTTTACTTGTATATGACAGATTTAAAGTATACAGATTGGAATAGAATTGACAAAACACGTTGACAATTTCTGAATAGAAAAACGCCAGAAGACCACCCCCAATGGTCACCCAAAATGAGAAAAATTTACTTTCTTGGTACTTTTTAAAATCATATAAGATAGATTAAAGCGTATAATATATTTTATTGATACAAATACTAAAAATTGGTATATTCAGATATAGGCAACATATATCACATGATAACAGTGCATATTCATAAATTCAGGGGTACAGCAAGACATCATTTTAATTTTCTATCACCCCTTTATACTCTGAAGGCTGTTGAGCTCAGGCTATATTTTCTGAAAAGTGGCCAACTTTATGTCTTCAAAATGTTTTTTACCCTGTTCTGTCTACCCTGTGACACTTTCCAATCATTTAAAGAGATAGTAGGATTACTAACATATTCTTCTTCCACTCTGTTCACTTGCGCCATTGGATTCTTCTACCATACATTCATATTAGCTTTAATCCCCCTAGCGGTAATCCCGAGTCTGGCTCTGGTTAGGAATTTACTGATAGGAGCGGTAACCCCGAGCCAGACTCAGGATCGCTTCGCTGGATGCAGGGGAGGACACAGTGAGACTTACTTACCTTGTCCCCTGGATCCAGCGATGTCCTCCGCGCTGTGTGATCGAGCTGTCCTCCGCTCGATTCACAGTGCCGAATGCCGCCGAGCTCCGTTCCCTGCGGCGTTACGGCGCACGGGAGCGGAGAACGGCGGAAAATTCAAAAAAGTAAAAGTACACAAAACACACACAGCACTGTAATCTTACAGATTACAGTGCTGTATTACAAAATTACGCACCCCCTTTGTCCCTAGTGGTCTGTGCAATGCCCTGCATGCACTTTTATATTATAAATACTGTTTTTTTTCTGCCTGGAAATTGGAGATTGTCCATAGCAACCAAAAACTGTCCCTTTTTCAGTGTTTTAGGATTTGATTACATTATTGAATATTTTTTATTATTCTTTATTATATTATAAACTTTATCATACCCGGGATGTCTGTTAGACTCTGGTTTGAACATATTTAAGAGAGTTATTCCTAAGAATTACAGGACTACAATATAAGACGCCAAATTTCCATGCAAAATAATTGTTCCACTTTCAGCACCTAAATCCAGACTGAATCATACCGCCAGGGAGGTTAATAGCTGAAATTTGTTTCACATGAAGTCATCCATTATACACCTTTAAATCAACCCAAATTACCAAAGGAGAGGCCATGAAGTTATTCCAACTACAAAAATCATTAAGATCAGATTGAGTTAAGGCAGACACTGAACACATTCTTTCCCAATAGGAATTAAATCTCTAAAAGGTTGAGATATCCCTACAGTTACTTTTTAATTGTATTGGCAATAGAGAAGAAACAGATATTTCCCTAACCATATAAACAGTGTTATTAAAATAGCCTACTGCTACAAGAAACTCATATTGCTTGCCCAGTACAAATTCAGTTAGACGTTTCATTATTTCACTGGAATATGGTGGAGGAAATATAAACCCACACCCCAACAATTCCTTCTAGAACATTATGGGGGGAAATTAACCCTCAGTTATTAACCCAACCATCCTAAGGAGCAACCTGTCCCCAGTCTCTTACACTGGAAGAGTTAAAAAGTGCAGTAATGGAAATGCCTAACCATAAATCCCCAGGCCCGGACGGGTTACCAATAAAGATCTATAAGCGATACGGGGACGTACTCCTACCGGAACTTTTGGAAACACTTAAATGGGCATTGGATGAGGGCAAGCTTCCTACTTCAATGTCGGAAGCCAATATCACTTTAATTCTTAATTCTTCTCCCTATTGTGTTGCGACGTTAAAATCCTAGCTAAAGCCCTGGCGACCCGTTTAAATAAATATATATGTAAACTAATACACCCAGATCAGTCTGGGTTTATTCCAGGTAGAACAACCAGTACCAATATTAGAAGAGTCTTTCTAAATATTCAAATACCAATGGATAATGAGGGTCCCAGCGCGATAACAGCCCTGGACGCTATTAAAGCTTTAGACAGCTTGGAATGGGATTATCTATGGGGAGTGTTGGAGCGATTTGGATTTGGCCCACTATTTACTAGGTGGGTCAAATTGCTCTATAGCGAACCTAGGGCAAAAGTTAAAATGGGTACCGCACTCTCTAGGACATTCCAGCTGGAAAGAGGGACGAGACAGGGATGTCCCCTGTCTCCCCTCTTGTTTGTACTGGCCATGTAACCCCTGGCTGTTTTGACAAGATTGCGCCTGGACATTCAGGGTTTCCGACGTAGATCGGGGGAAGAAAAAATTGCTTTGTTTGCGGATGACGTCCTTTTTTTCATTGGGGACATAAATCCTACCTTAAACAAGGTGATACAGATGATGGGCGAGTTTGAACAACAGTCGGGCTTGGGAATCAATTGGAGTAAATCAGCGTTGTTGCCACTCACTAGAACAGGGGACCAGCCGATACCAATGACTCCTTGTTTGAATGTGGTAACTAAGTTAAAATATTTAGGCGTTTGGGTTTCTGGAGATGTAAATTATTATGTTGGTGAGAGCTTGGTGACATTATTGGCTAAGTTAAAACAAAAAGTGAGTATATGATGTTGCCTCCCCCTCTCGGTAGCGGGACGCTGCAATTTAATTAAAATGATTTGGCTTCCGCAAATATTATATATCCTACATAATTCTCTGATCTGGATTAACCAGAAGTGGTTCAAGAAACTAGAATCGCTATTCCGAGAATTGATCTGGAAAAAGGGTCAAGCTCGGATTAGCTTGCAAACATTGCAGCTTCCGGCTGGGAGGGGAGGGGTGGCAATCCCACATCCAAGGTTATATTTTTTGTCAGCCCAGCTCCAGCATTTAGCTGGGGCTGGTGTTCATGGCAGAGAATATTTAAGCAATAAAATTATGATCGAGAGAACACCCCATAAGCTATTGGTTGAGGTTCTGGAGGCCAATTCGTTTGCCCATAACTGCCCTACTACTATCTTATTGAGGAAAGTGTGGCAGGCAACTAAGTCAATTATGGGATACACGGAGGTGACCGATTATACCCCTCTGTGGTATAACGAGAACCTACCAGAGTTAAGTAGCATAGACAGACCTCCAGAGTGGGAAAGGCACGGAATTAATAGATTAACACAATTATATGAAGGGAATCTCATGAAATCTTTTGAAGATCTTAAGCGAGATTTCTGTATTTCGAATAGGGAATTCTATAAATATCTGCAAATTAGGCATGGGATTGGGGCCCACTTTGGGTCATTGACTATAGAGAGGGTTGAAACCCCCTTGCTTTGGGGACTGGTTGAGTGTACGCAAAAGAAAGGGGCAATCTCCAAATCATATACTAAACTTAGGGACAAGCTTTTGAAGGGAGAGGGACCAGATAGAAGTAGGAGGGGATGGGCTAGAGATATAGGGCCGATAACCCAGGAACAATGGGATAGGATATTAGAACGCGGGCGCTTGGCATCAATATCTCCTTCGCAGAGAGTGTCCCATCTGTTCTTCACCTATAGAGTGTATTATACCCCCCACAAAATGTGGAAGATAGGAAGGTCAGCTAGTGATGAATGCCTTAGATGCGAGGCATCCGGGGACTTTCTCCACACGGTGTGGAAATGTCCAAAGTTGTACAGGTACTGGATAGAAATAGTTCGTAGAATCAATAGGACCTTTAAGATTACTTTGGAACCAGAAGCTAGGACCTGTCTTCTAGGGATTCTGGAGGAGGGTGGAGTTTCCCCCTTGGTAAGAACGGCAGTATTAAGGTGCTTGTACCAGGCTAGGCGGCTGATAGCAATGAATTGGCAGGCCAGGAACCCCCCCGCATTTGAATCATGGGTCAATGCTATTGACTCTACAATCTGGTGTGAAAGAGTGGTGTATATAAAGCAGGGCAATCTAAGGAAATTTGGGGAGCTATGGAGCCCTTGGCTGAGTGAGAGGGGATGCCCGGTGAGTGTGGGTGGGGGTGCGGGGGGGGTGCAGATTGTTTGGCTTCCCCCCGTGTTAACCCCTTGCCTCCCCCCCCTTCTTGCCTCGGTTGTCTCCCTTCCTCTCCTAACCAGTCAAATATTTTTTAGCTGGTGTGTTCGGCGCGAGCAGTGTGCACGGGGGGGCGGGATGGGTTGGGATTAATCGGTTGATTTAAGGGTGTAATAACTTGAATGATGTATATGGCTTCTTTGTCCGTTTTCCTTCTTGTTTTTTCTTTTTCGCTGCTATTAATTCTGATTGAGACAATGGTTTCAGTGTGCTATGTACATCTTTCTTGCTGTTATTTCAGTGGTTGAAAATATTAATAAAAATAAAGAAGTTTAAAAAAAAAAATGTTCTGTACTTACAAGGCCTCTTGCACACCTCTATAAAGAATAGCATATGGATTTACAGTGTAAAATACATCTATTGCTGTGGCACCTGAGAGCCACAGCTGCAGCATATTTCACCCATAAGAATGTCTTTACAGAAAATGCTCCAAGCGTATCACTGCCAGCAAACACGATTACTCATGCACATGTATAAGCACACTTTTCAAAATGTAAAATTTTACAATTTGAAAAATATACTCATACATGTTTGCAAGCATATGCTGGTGGTTACACATGTACAGTGCATTCAGTAATGCATTTCTATGGGCAAAAATATAATGCAGCAGTGTCTCCTGGGCACTACTAAAACATACACAGTTTACACCGAATGCTCATAAGCCATTCGTTAAGAGTTTCTCTAAAAATCTTTATGAGTATGGAATATATATGTTGTTCTTTACAGCTTTGTGCAAGAGGCCTAAGTCATGAAGGGAAGACAAAAAAAGGAGTGGGGTTGATTTACTAAAACTAGAGTGCAAAATCTGGTGCAGCTCTGCATAGAAACTAATCAGCTTCCTGGTTTTATTGTGAAAGCAAAACTAAACAAGCTAAAGTTAGAAACTGATTGGCTACCATGCACAGCTGCACCAGATTTAGTATTCTCAAGTCTTAGCAAATCATCCCCACTGTCTTCTAGAAGCACTAGATGCAATATTACCCTGGCAAGAGCCATCATAAATATTTTACATAATGCCATCATCAATGTTTTTATAATACATCAGCAGCTGTATTTAAGAAATTGGTTTCTCCCCTAGCAAAAACTCTTAGCCATAGTTACATTGTAGGTGAGGTTGAAAAAAGACACAAGTCCATCAAGGCCAACCTATGTGTGTGATTATATGTCAGTATTACATTGTATATCCCTGTATGTTGTGGTTGTTCAGGTGCTTATCTAATAGTTTTTTGAAACTATTTATGCTCCCAACTGAGACCACCGCCTGTGAAAGGGA
Organism: Lithobates pipiens; assembly: GCF_037356315.1. Classification (NCBI taxonomy): domain Eukaryota; kingdom Metazoa; phylum Chordata; class Amphibia; order Anura; family Ranidae; genus Lithobates; species Lithobates pipiens. The sequence continues at coordinate 144,279,669 of NW_027507903.1, forward strand.
ATTCCAAATCCTTGTTGCTCTTACAGTAAAGAACCCTCTACGCAGTTTAAGGTTAAACCTCTTTTCTTCTAATTTTAATGAATGGCCACCTGTCTTGTTAAACTCTCTTCCGCGAAAAAGTTTTATATTGTGGGGTCACACCAGTAAGGTATTTGTAAATTGAAATCATATCCCCTCTCAAGCGTCTCTTCTCCAGAGAGAATAAGTTCAGTGCTTGCAACATTTCCTCATAACTAATATCCTCCAGAGCCTTTATTTGCTTTGTTGCCCTTTTTTGTACTCGCTCCATTTCCAGTACATCCATCATGAGGACTGGTGCCCAGAACTGGACAGCATACTCTAGGTGCGGCCGGACCAGAGTCTTGTAGAGCGGGAGAATTATCGTTTTATCTCTGAAGTCAATCCCCTTTTTAATGAATGCCAATATTCTGTTTGCTTTGTTAGCAGCAGCTTGGCATTGCATACCATTGCTGAGCCTATCATCTACTAGGAACCCTAGGTTCTTTTCCATCCTAGATTCCCCCAGAGGTCCCCCCCCACCCCCGTGTATAAATTGCATTCATATTTTTGCCACCCAATGCATTATTTTAAATTTTTCTACATTAAATCTCATTTGCCATGCAGTTGCCCACCTCATTCATTTGCTCAGATCTTCTTGCAAGGTTTCCACTTCTTGTGGAGAAGTTATTGCCCTGGTTAGCTTAGTATCGTCCGCAAATACAGATATTGAACTGTTTACCCCATCCTCAAGGTCGTTTATGAACAAATTAAATAGGGTTGGTCCCAGCATGGAACCCTGGGGGACCCCACTACCCACCCCTGACCATTCCGACAACTCCCCATTTATCACCACCCTCTGAACTCACCCTTGTAGCCAGTTTTCAATCCATGTACTCACCCTATCGTCCATGCCAACGGACCTTATTTTGTAAAGTAAATGTTTATGGGGAACTGTGTCAAATGCTTTTGCAAAATCCAGATACACCACATCTACGGGCCTTCCTTTATCTAGATGGCAACTCACCTCCTCATAGAAGGTTAATAGATTGGTTTGGCAAGAACAATTCTTCATGAATCCATGCTGATTACTGTTAATGATACCGTTCTAATTACTAAAATCTTGTATATAGTCCCTTATCCTCCCCTCCAAGATCTTGCATACTATTGATGTTAGGCTAACTGGTCTGTAAATCCTAGGGATGTATTTTGGGCCCTTTTTAAATACTGGTGCTACATTGGCTTTTCTCCAATCGCCTGTTACCGTTCCAGTCAGTAGACTGTCAGTAAAAACTAGGAACGATGGTCTGGCAATTGCTTGACTGAGTTCTCTAAGTGCCCTTGGATTCAAGCCATCTGGTCCAGGTGATTTATTAATGTTAAGTAGGGATGAGCTGAACACCCCCCGGTTACGTTCGCAGCAGAGCATGAAATTTGTTGGAACACCGTTAAAGTCTATGGGACACAAACGTGAAAAATCAAAAGTACTAATTTTAAGGGTTAATATGCAAGTTATTGTCATAAAAAGTGTTTGGGGACCTGGGTCCTGCCCCAGGGGACATGTATCAATGCAAAAAAAGTACCTGGTACCATTTCAAACGGGGGGCCGGGATCTGGGAGTCTCCTTGTTAAAGGGGGCTTCCAGATTCCGATAAGCCCCCCGACCGGAGACCCCCACAACCACCGGGCAAGGGTTGTGGGGATGAGGCCCTTGTCCCCATCAACATGGGGACAAGATGCTTTGGGGGGCTACCCCAAAGCACCTTCCCCATGTTGAGAGCATGTGGCCTGGTACGGTTCAGGAGGGGGGCACCCCCTCTTTTCCTGTGGCCTGCCAGGTTGTGTGCTTGGATAAGGGTCTGGTATGGATTATTGGGGGATCCCCACGCCATTTTTTTTTACATTTTGCCACGGGGTTACCCTTAAAATCCATACCAGACCTGGAGGGCCTGGTATGGAGTTTGGGTGGGCCCCCGTGCAATTTTTTTTTACATTTTGGGTCGATGTTCTCCTTAATATTCATACCAGACACAAAGGGTCTGGTAATGGACTGAGGGGGATCCAGTGCTGTTTTTTTCAATGACTTTTATCAGTCTTGCCGGGACCGGACAATTCATTACAGCCGCTAGTAGTTTATTTTTTTATTATTTTTTTTGTTTACAAAGCCGCTAGTAGTTTAAATGACTTTTTTTTTGTTTAGAAATGTCATTTTGTGCAGGGACTGTTCTAAATACGGGAAAAATGTGCCACTTTACAGGCATACTATAGACATCCCTCAGGTATAAAATTTAAAGGAATATTTCACTTTTATAGTTTCACTTTAAGCATTATTAATGTAGCACCCTCTACCTAAAGGTAGGTACTAGAGTAGTATTTTCTTGCTCAGGGCCCAAGTGTAGGTAAATTTAGCCAGGTCTGTGTTTCATTTCCGCGTGTCACCGTTAACCAAGCCTCGCTTTGGAAACACATCCTCTGCGTCCACCAAGCCGGCATTTCTTAACAACAAACTCGTGGTAACGCCAGGAGAGGACAACATGACACCCGCGGACCGGATCCCATGTGACGGACGAATCAGATGAAAAAACCGCCCCCCTTGTATTCTACATGCCTTTTTATGCCTTGGAAAATGTGAGTGCATCATCTGTTTGTTTTACCTGTTGTCAGGAAGATCCTCCTCACGGACGTCCGAGCGGCGAAAGTCGCAGAAGATCTCTTGCCCAGTTTCAGGAGCGTTACCGCGATCGGCGGTGCGCGCGTGCACGTGCGCGTGCGGCCGTTTGACGCAAATTGGCGCCAATAGCGCTATTTAAACTGGATCCATGCCTCACTGCCTTGCTGCCTGATCAACAGCGTTCCTGTGCGTCCTGGTGATCCGTATTTGAATCTGAACCTGAACCTGTACCTGTATCTGTACCTGTACCCTGATCCGTATCGAACCCGGCTTGTTCCCGACTCTGCTGTTTGCTGCCTGCCCCCCGACTTTGGCTTGTACCCGACTACTCTTCTGGATTCCGTTTCTGTACCTGATCTGCCCGCCTGTGCCTGACCTGGACTGTTACACCATCCGTCAACTGTAAGTTGCTTGCTGTTGTACTACAGGACACCTCCCAGTCCTCCGCAATATCTGGCTGTACTCCTTCTGCGTTTGTAGCCTTCTACCTCTGGCCGCAGACTACTGGACTCTTCCGCTTCCGCTTATCCATTACACCTGCATCCGTTGTTGGACTACAATACCCCTCCGTTGTTTGTCACCTCCTGTAATCACTTGTATGCCGTTGCTGGACTACCGGAACCCTTCTGCTGTCTGCTGGAACTTATCTCACCTTTGCCTGCATTCAGACACTGGACTACAATACACCTCCTCCTTCAACAGTCTTCTGCCACTACCACCTGCTATCCAGTCAGGCACTTGTGCCCTTCTGTGCTCCTGAGCCCCTGTCACCACTACCAGGGTCTCTCGAGTCAGAGGTCTACGAGAGGCCACTCCCTGCACTCCGGGCTCTGCTTAAAGGTACGTGACAGTATCAGGCAGCCATGTCTGAGCCCACGCAGGGAGATTCGGCCATGGATGATTTATGCCGTCATCTTGCTGGACTTACCCAGGCTGTTAAATCTCTACAAGAAGGCTATTCTCGATTGGAAGAGCGTGTCCAGGTCCTATCTACCACAGGCCCTACCGTGTCGGGAACTTCTTCTGCGCCATCAGTGGTTATGTTACCCCCTGAACCCAAGGTCCCAACTCCGGAGAGGTTTTCGGGAAATCGCAGCAAGTATAGAGCTTTTCGCAATGCCTGTGAATTGTTTTTTGCACTTCAACCCAGAACTTTCTCTCTAGAATCCACTAAGGTGGGTTTTGTTATCTCCCTTCTACTGGGTGAGCCCCAGGCTTGGGCCCACCGCCTTTTGGAGCAAAAGGAAGCCTGCCTTAATAATCTGAATACATTTTTTCAAGCCATGGGTTTTCTCTATGAGGATCCTCAACAGGCGGCCACAGCGGAAGCAGCTTTATATTCTCTTCAGCAAGGCCGCAGAGTGGCAGAGGACTATGCGTCTGAATTTCGGCGCTGGAGTTCCGATACTACCTGGAACGATGCCGCTCTGCGATACCAGTTTCGCATGGGACTCTCTGAACCTCTAAAGGATGAATTGGCCCGGGTGGGTGTTCCAGCAACTCTTGAAGCCCTTATCAACCTCTCCATCCAGATAGACAGACGCTTGAGAGAACGGAGAACAGAACGCACTGCCGGGCCGTCCCGACCAGTCTGGATGTTACCCCGTGTACCTAATCCCCCTGCACATCCTGCTGCTGACACGCCTGAACCCATGCAACTGGGCTTACTTAGACCAACGCTCACCACCGAGGAACGACAACGCCGGCAGCTCAACAATCTGTGTCTTTACTGTGGAGAACCCGGACATTACGTGAGATCCTGTCCTGCCAAATTCCGTAAGCAGTCTTCTGTATCTTCTCCTGTTTTACCTGCTGTGCCTAGTAATGCTACTCACCTGGCTGTTCCCGTCTCTCTTCAGCTACCCGGAGGGAACATTCAAGTCCCCGCAATAGTTGATTCTGGAGCATGCAGTGGATTTATGGACTTATCGTTTGCCCAAAAGTTCCAAGTGCCCTTACGGCCCAGGGCGAAAGGGTTGTCTGTACACCTTGCTGATGGGTCAGCTATCAAATCAGGACCAGTGACACAAGAGACATGTCCTTTGACTGCTACTATTTCCGGTAACCATCAGGAACAACTCTGCCTGGACATTATTGAATCTCCCCTTTTCCCTATCATACTGGGTATGCCCTGGCTTCGGGCACACAACCCGCAAATAGACTGGTCCACCGGAAACATTTTCTTTTTCTCCCCCTATTGTCGTCAACACTGCTTTCAAGAATCAACTAAGGTTTCACCCCATTTAATGTGTATGGAGACCGATGTTGAGACTCGCCAGCACGTTCCTGAGACCTACCATGACTTCCTGGACGTGTTCAGCAAGAAAGGGGCAGAAACACTTCCCCCTCATAGACCCTACGATTGCCCAATTGAGATCCTTCCCGGAGCCGAAATCCCTTTCGGGAGAATATTTCCCTTAACAGAAGTGGAATTGGAGACTCTCAGGACTTACATTGATGACAATCTGAAAAAGGGGTTCATACGTCCTTCTACGTCCCCAGCTGGGGCAGGAATCTTTTTTGTAGAAAAGAAGGACCATTCTCTCCGCCCTTGTGTTGACTACCGGGACTTAAATAAAGTTACAATCAAGAACCGGTACCCACTGCCTTTGGTACCCGAATTATTCCAGCGCCTTGGATCAGCTAGTATCTTCACAAAATTGGATCTTCGCGGAGCCTATAATTTGGTCCGTATCCGAAGCGGGGACGAATGGAAGACTGCCTTCCGCACCCGCTTCGGACATTTTGAATATCTCGTAATGCCCTTTGGGCTATGTAACGCTCCTGCGACTTTCCAGCATTTTGTGAATGATATCTTTAGAGATTTTCTCGACCTGTTTGTTTTAGTATATCTGGACGACATCTTAATTTTCTCCCCCTCTCTACCAGCTCACAGGGAGCACGTTAAGAAGGTTCTCACTTGGCTTCGCCAACACGGCTTGTACGCAAAACCTGAGAAGTGCGAGTTTGAACGTCGCAGCATTCAGTTTTTGGGGCTGATTATTTCGGTGGATGGAATCAAGATGGATCCGCAAAAAGTTTCGGCCATCCTGGACTGGCCAGCCCCTACTGATAAAAGAGGAATTCAACGCTTTGTGGGGTTTGCGAATTTTTATCGAAAATTCATCAAGGGATTTTCTACAATCATCGCTCCAATCACCAGATTAACGAGACAAGGTATCAAGTTCCAGTGGACTCCGGAGGCACAGGCCGCATTTTCTTCCCTTAAAGAACAGTTTGTGTCAGCATCTGTCCTGAAGCATCCTAATTCTGTGCTACCCTACATCCTTGAGGTGGATGCATCCGAAGTTGCAGTGGGAGCAGTCCTTTCTCAGAGACAGGGCCCAAAGGCTTTATTGCACCCAGTGGCGTTTTTCTCACGTAAATTGTCTGAAGCGGAAAAGAATTATGATGTCGGGGACAGGGAGTTACTCGCTATCAAAGCCGCACTTGAGGAATGGCGCTATCTCCTGGAGGGAGCAGCCCATCCCATTCTGGTATACACTGACCACAAGAACTTAGAGTATTTAAAGACTGCTAAGAGGCTAAAGCCGCGTCAGGCCAGATGGGCACTGTTCTTTACAAGATTTTCCTTCCACATAACCTATAGGCCCGGATCAAAGAACACCAAACCCGACGCGCTATCCCGGATGTTCAGCGAACCCGAAGTTCCTCAACCCACAGACACCATCCTTGCGCCCGGAAATTTCCTTATGCTCCAGGAAGATCTTCTATCCCAACTTAAGCAGGCTTCATCTTCAGCTCCACATCCCTCAAACACCACTTTACTCTCTAGCAATAACTTGTTATGGCATGAAAACAAGATCTACGTGCCCCAACAACTACGGGTTGCTGTTCTCAAGTCTTGCCACGACCACAAATTGGCCGGTCATTTTGGGGTACACAAGACCGCCGAACTTCTCCAACGCACCTTCTGGTGGCCTCAGCTGCTAAGAGACTGTAAACTTTATGTTGAATCTTGCATTACCTGTACCCAGAACAAGAGTAGCAAGACCAAAGCCTGGGGATTGCTGAAACCACTCCCCATCCCGGAAAGGCCTTGGAAAATGATTTCCATAGACTTTATTGTAGAATTACCACCGTCAGAAGGCTTCACCACTATCCTTGTGGTGGTCGACAGATTGTCCAAAATGGCTCACTTTCTGCCCATGAAGGGTACACCCTCTGCCCCTGAGACCGCAAGGATCTTCATTAAGGAGATTGTAAGACTCCACGGTATACCTGCGAACATTGTTTCCGACCGAGGGGTACAATTTACATCAAAATTTTGGAGAGCTTTATGTAAGTCCTTGAAAATTGGTCTTTCATTCTCGTCTGCCTATCATCCCCAGACCAACGGCCAGACCGAACGAACGAACCAGACCCTTGAGCAATATTTGCGGTGTTATTCTTCTTTTTCTCAAAACGATTGGGTATCCCTTTTACCACTTGCCGAGTTTTCCTACAATAACTCTGTTCATTCTGCAACTAATCAATCTCCCTTCTTTGCGAACTATGGTTTTCACCCTCAGTTCCTATCAGCCAATATCCCAGAATGCACGGTTCCAGCAGTTCAAGAAACTTTGGACTTTTTCTGCACCAATAACAAATTGCTTCAAGAAACGATGGCAAGAACTCAAGAACGCAACAAAGCAGTTTTTGACAGAAAGAGGAGAGGGGAGCTCGACCTAAAACCCGGAGATTTGGTTTGGTTATCTACTCTGAATCTAAAATTAACATGCCCATCTAGAAAACTGGGCCCAAAATTTGTGGGTCCTTTCCCAATTTCCAGGAAAATTAACAATGTGGCTTATGAGCTGAAATTACCAGAATCGATGCGTATTCACCCGGTGTTTCATGTGTCCCTCTTAAGACCTTCAATCCAGGATCCCTTCACCGATCGGAACGTGGGCCCTCCTGAACCTGTGCTTATTAATGGTGAAGAGGAGTTTGAAGTAGAAGCAATTTTGGATTGCAGAAAGAGACGCAACCAGGTACAGTATCTGGTGAAGTGGAAGGGGTATGGTCCAGAAGAGAACTCCTGGGAACCAGAGACTGGCATCCACGCCAAGAGGTTGGTTCTGGCATTTAAAAGATCTCACCCAGGTAAGATGTCCCAGTTGGGCATCCGGAGGCTGCCCATTGGGGGGGGGGCAATGTCAGGAAGATCCTCCTCACGGACGTCCGAGCGGCGAAAGTCGCAGAAGATCTCTTGCCCAGTTCCAGGAGCGTTACCACGATCGGCGGTGCGCGCGTGCACGTGCACGTGCGCGTGCACGCGGGAGCGCGCACGCGGGTGCGCGCGTGGCCGTTTGACGCAAATTGGCGCCAATAGCGCTATTTAAACTGGATCCATGCCTCACTGCCTTGCTGCCTGATCAACAGCGTTCCTGTGCGTCCTGGTGATCCGTATTTGAATCTGAACCTGAACCTGTACCTGTATCTGTACCTGTACCCTGATCCGTATCGAACCCGGCTTGTTCCCGACTCTGCTGTTTGCTGCCTGCCCCCCGACTTTGGCTTGTACCCGACTACTCTTCTGGATTCCGTTTCTGTACCTGATCTGCCCGCCTGTGCCTGACCTGGACTGTTACACCATCCGTCAACTGTAAGTTGCTTGCTGTTGTACTACAGGACACCTCCCAGTCCTCCGCAATATCTGGCTGTACTCCTTCTGCGTTTGTAGCCTTCTACCTCTGGCCGCAGACTACTGGACTCTTCCGCTTCCGCTTATCCATTACACCTGCATCCGTTGTTGGACTACAATACCCCTCCGTTGTTTGTCACCTCCTGTAATCACTTGTATGCCGTTGCTGGACTACCGGAACCCTTCTGCTGTCTGCTGGAACTTATCTCACCTTTGCCTGCATTCAGACACTGGACTACAATACACCTCCTCCTTCAACAGTCTTCTGCCACTACCACCTGCTATCCAGTCAGGCACTTGTGCCCCTCTGTGCTCCTGAGCCCCTGTCACCACTACCAGGGTCTCTCGAGTCAGAGGTCTACGAGAGGCCACTCCCTGCACTCCGGGCTCTGCTTAAAGGTACGTGACACCTGTGAATAAATTGCCTTTTAAAAATCTACACCCAGAGGCGCCCCCTTCTTCTTCTCTTTTCCTGCAACAGTCTAGGAGCCTGGTTTCAGCTCCCTGTGGTGGCAGCCCTGCATTCCAAAGTCCCACTCAAAGAACGAAAGACACTTTCACGGGACTTGAGAACTAAAAGTTCTCATTCATATTATTGTCCAATATAACTTTATACAGACAGCCCTTTGGAGTATATTTTTTTCTGATCTTTTGCGCCTCTACTTGTCGTGTCTTTCATTTCCGGCCTGGTTGTTGTGATTTGGGGCTGAGAGTGTAGGGGGGCTGTGGCCACCTGTACTTTGGCTCAGAGATGCCTTCTCTGCTTTCAGATGGATTGTTCTGGAAGAGAAGTGGGACTTGAGATCTGAGTGGCGGGCAGCTCATGTGGGAGCCCTGACCAATTGTCTTTCTGTATTGACAGGGGGAAGGCCTCTCATATAAGCTGGGGTCACATGCTTCCAAGGGAAGTTTGGTGGAACAGAAAGACAGCATGGAGTAGTGAGGTGCTGTGCTGTGCATCCCCACGTGGGGGAATGCAGAGGAAGCAGAGGAGGGATGGAGGAACCGCTGGGAAGGAGCTTAAGTTAAGGATCTTCATCTCTACGGAGTACATCAAGCTGCTGTGACTGGGGAACACAGGACTCGGATGTAAAGAGGGTCAAGTAACGGAAATAGCAGTCAAGTGGAGGAGTTAGAGCAGCTTTCTGTGACATGGAACTGTTCTGGAGGAGAAGGTCAATGTAACGTAAGAAGAGAAACTCTTCAGAGCAGTGTAGAATGCTGTGTGGCCAGGGAACACAGCATTGTTAAGTAAGGACTGACTGAAAGTAGAAGCCCATTTATTGCCATGTGTCGGGTCAATGGGGAGGGATGCCGTGCTTGGTTAGCACATTGGTAATAACTTCCAAAGACTGGGTGACATTGTCCGATTCATAGAAGCTGGAGAAGGAGGCTGTGTGCATCTCTGGTTTTTTGACTCACCCCCACATCAAATCATTCTCTGCAGCAATCATTATCTACCTTTTGTACCACCACCCCCTCCCTTTAGAATGTAAGCTCTACGAGCAGGGCCCTCCTGTACCTTTTGTATTGAACTGTACTGTAATTGTGTTGTCTCTCCCATACATTGTAAAGCTCTGCGTAAACTGTTTGCGCTATATAAATCGTGTATAATAATAATTATAAGACAACATCATTCCGGTTTACCAATGGGAATTATTCAGAGTGGTTCCTCTTGTTCTTTTGGAAGTTAGTAATTATGCAGTAAAGGATTTGCACAAAGGAAAGAAGCAACAGTCAGTAAAGAAGTTAATGCACAGAAATACAAAGATATAAAGGCCAAGGCTACAAGTAATTTCAAGAATGTGCAGTATCATGGGCATCTCATATTTCCCTCTTCTCCTATCCAAGTTATACCCCACAATAAAAGCAACAAAACGGAGCAGAATGTCTGTTTATTGTCTTTATCATGGTGAATGGGAGGTTGGCAGCAGGGTGATTGGCAGATTGCTATAACCAACTCAGCAGCCCTTACGAGGGTACTGCTACATTAAAATCACTGCTCCCGAAAAAAGACTGAGGAGAAGAATAAATTCTATACCTTCGGTATCTCCCTATCCATTGTAACCAGATGTCCTTCCTCATTCTTTATGGGACCAATACGGTCTGTCCTCCCTTTTATACTGTTTACATACTTAAAGAATTTCTTGGGATTTTGATTGCTCTCCTCCGCTATTTGTCTTTCGTGCTCTATCTTAGACGCCCTAATTGCACCCTTACATTTCTTTTGCCATTCTTTATAAAGTCTGAAGGCTGATGAAGATCCCTCAACCTTGTATTTTTTGAAGGCCTTCTACTTTGCTTTTATATTTATTTATTTTTTATTTATTTTTATATTTTCTTTTATATTTATCATTTTTACATTGGAGTTAAGCCATCCAGGACTTTTGTTCGCTCTTTTAAATGTATTGTCCAATGGAATGAGCTGGCTAATGCCCTTATTTAATATGCTCTTAAAGCAAACCCATCTCTCCTCTGTGTTCTTTGTTCTTAAGATTGAATCCCAATTCATGCTTTCTAGCAAGGTTCATAGTATAGGGAAGTTGGCTCTTTTGAAATTCAGTGCCTTTGTATTCCTCTTATGTTTCCTATTTGTGTGATTTATACTGAAGCCAATTGACCTCTAATCAGCGTTTCCTAAATTGCACCATATTTCCACATCCGTAATTGGGTCTGTATTGTTGGTAATCAGTAGATCCAATAACGATTTATTTCTAGTTGGTGCATCTACTATCTGAACCATGAAATTGTCCTGAAAGACATTTAGGAACTGGCGAGCTTTAGACAAATGCGTGGTTAACTCCGCCCAATCTATATCTGGATAATTAAAACCCCCCATTATAATAACACTCCCCATCCTTGCTGCTAATTCAAATTGTGATAGAAGATCCGTCTCCCCCTCTTCCCTCAGGTTAGGGAGCCTATAGCATACTGCTAGTATTATTTTCCCCTTAGATTCATCCCGTTGGAGCTCTACCCATAAGGATTCCACCTCCTCCCTAGCTCCCTTAATGATGTCATCTCTCACATTCACTTGTACATTATTCTTGATATATAGGCATACCCCTCCCCCTTTTTTACCCTCTCTATCCCTGCGATAAAGGGTACACCCTTGATTGGTTGCCAGCCAATCATGAGAGCTGTTCAACCAGGTTTCTGAATTTCCCACAAAATTGAAATCCATTATCTCTAGTTCATCCATCTTGTCCGCCAGGCTCATGCATTGGTGAACATGCCACCCAGTTTAGACCGGTCGCATACTATCCTCTTATTGGGTGTTCTGAGATTGCAACCAGGACTTGGTACTATACTTACCTTGAGTTTATGTGCTCTACCACAAATGCCCCCAATACTACCCTCTGGAATATGTTCCACACTGACTTTCTCTACCTCTGGGCCCTCCCTCCCATAGCCTAGGTTAAAAACCCCTCTAACTTTTTGGCCATCTTCACTCCCAGTTGATCTGCACCCTACTCATTTAGGTGCAGTCCATCTATAGTACTGATGACCGACTGAGAAGGAACCCAAACCCCTCCTTACTACACCAGCTGCTCAGCCAGTTGTTTGCTTCCCTAATCTCCCTCTGACTTTCTGGTGTGGCTCGAGGTACCATTGGTATTCCTGAGAATACTACCTTGGAGGCCATTTTCCTCAATTTAGTCCCTAAAATCATTCTTTAGGAGACTCCCTCTGCCTCTGACTTTGTCATTGGGGCTAACGTTCATCATGACAGCCAGGTCTTCCGCAGCCCCTCCCAGTAATCTGTCCACCAGATCCATGATGTGCTGAACCCAAGTGCCCGGTAGACAACATACAGTTTGGCGCTTCAGGTCTTTGTTACAAATTGCCCTCTCTGTCCTTCTAAGAATTGAGTTCCCTACCATCAGAATCTGTCTTTCCTTTCCCTTTGCCCCCCCCCCCCCCCCCACTCTCACTGGAGGAGTTCTTCCCCTAACAGATAGGAGAGTCCCTCAGGTCCATCAATGCTGGACCCTGACTGGTTTCACCAATGTCACTCAATGGAGCGTACTTATTGGGTTGCTCCAGCCCTGGATCGGCCTCCCTGGCACTTTCCCCTCTACCCTTCCTGACTGTCACCCATATACACCTATATTTCCTAATGACTGCACCACTTTGTCTCCATCTGCCTCTGTGCTGGTCCCTGCCTGCACCTGCCGTGTATGTTCATGGCTCTCCTTTAGTATGGAGGGTGCTTCCCCTGTTTTCCCCTTCCCAGTTGCTTCCCCAGATTCAGAACCTGGGCTTCCAGGGAAAGCATGTGCTTACAATTTTCACAGCAGTATTCGCGCTCGATCGGATGATCAAGGAATGCATACATGCCGCAAGATGTACACCGAGTCACATCTCCACACCCGCCGGGCATCATACTTACTAATTTAATGAGGATTGGGGATTATACCCTGTACAAATTACCTAACAATTCGCTTCCTGACACTAATACTCAAGAAGACAATACACGGGTACTCAACAAGACAAAACGTGCACTGGCAGACCCACATGCACTTGCAGACCCACATGCACTCGCAGACCATCGTGTACACACAGACCCACATTCACGCACAGACCCACATGCACTCGCAGACCAACATGCACTCACAGACCCATGTGTACCCGCAGACCCACGTGCACTCGCAGACCAACGCGCACTCGCAGACCAACGCGCACTCGCAGACCAACATGCACTCGCAGACCAACATGCACTCGCAGACCAACGTGCACTCGCAGACCCATGTTCACTCACAGACCAACATGCACTTGCTGACCCACATGCAAATACCTAATACACAAGTACTAACGATCCACACACACTGCTCAGACAACAGTCAAGTACTCACAATACACAGGTATTACCTGACACTAATACTCAATACAGCCCACATGCACTCATGTACTTACAATACACAGGTACACACTCAAACTACACTGGTACTTGACCCCTGTTATAACCTCTTGTTTTAAACTCTGGTTTTTACCTCACCACTTAGTCCAGTTCTACTAACTCCAGTTTTTAACTCACCACTTGGTCCACTTCCACTAACTCTGGTTTTTAACTCACCACTTAGTGCAGTTCCATTAGGTCTAAGTTCCAGCAAGCTCAAAGATGAGCAGGATCACAATAAGTTCTACAGAAGGTTATATAGGCCTCAAGCACCTATGACCAATTGACCACTCCTCTGAATTATTAGGCTAAAAGAAAGCAAAGAAAAAAATGGCTGTTTAAAAAGTGACAGAAAAGGGTGTTAAAAAGCTGCACCCAAGTAGAATGCAAAGAAGCAAACAGACCATTCTGGGAAGGATGTACTTCCTTACCCTGGCGTAGACAGTTTGAAATTGTATTTTACAGAAATGAAGCAATGCGAAGAGAACAGGATACTTTTTAATGCAAATAAATGGTACAAGAAACACATATCAGGAATGTGAAATGTTGGAGTAAGATAAACATTAAGTAATTCTTACACCTGTTATGTTATCACAATATATCATAATCACGTTATACTGTACATAATTTGTTTGAAAAGCATTTAATGCATTTGCAAACAGTTTGGCCCTTTCTTAGGCCACGTACACACGGGCGGACTGTTCGCCCAACTTAGTCCGCTGAACAGTGTTTCAGCGGACAGTCCTCTCGTGTGTGGGCTTCAGCGGACTATTTCAGCGGACAGTCTGATGAACAAAGTCTTACGGAATTTCCGTAAGACAGTCCGTTCAAACTTGGTTTTGTCTGTCCAAACTTGGTTTCAGCGGACAGTCCGCTCATGTGTAGGCAAGTTGGACGGACTAAGTATCGCGCATGCTCAGAAAGGGTTTACACGGCCGAAGGTTGCATTGCAGTGTATAGGACGTCGTTTTTCTAGTCCCGTCGTACGTGCTGTACACGTCATCACGCACGTTTTCAGCGGACTGTTCGTTCATCGTGTGTGGTCAAGTCCGTTCATGCTAATTTTGAACGGACTGTTTGTCGGATTGTTTGACGAACTTAGTTGGGGCGAACAGTCCGCCCGTGTGTACGCGGCCTTAGTGTTTACAATATGTCCCATTTTTGGCATATCAGGTGCAGTGAGAATTGAACTCTCATTCATAATGACAGGTTTACAAGCCTGAATCCCCACTAAATAGCTGCCATTACAATTACATTTCAAGTCAATAATTAACCCTTAGGGTATTCTGAGCATCATTCTCAGCTAAAGAATGTTCCACCCCGTTTGGAGCTCAGCAGTGGGAGTTGTATTCATTCTTACAACCCACTGAACAGTTGTCAGATTAGGAAACATCAGCTTATTGATCAGTCTTTTATTCTACCAATGCAAATTTGCACCTGGATTTTCTGGGAAATCATCTTTTTAGCATGCTCCATGTATTCACTTTGGATATAACATAAAGGATTGTCATATTATCCTAAAGGACATAGGATGTACGGTGTTAGGGCCCTTTCACACAGGCGGCATCTGCTTCGGTGAGCTGGGGATCTCCTACTAAATCAGAGAAACATGTTTTTTTTTTCTTCAGCCTGAAACTGGACCCATGTTAGGTCTATGGGAGTACATACATCCTTCTACATCAATTTACCCCTGATCAGTCATGTTTATAGTATGTCCAAAAACCTGTAAAAGATTGCAAACCTTTTTTTTTGGACCTAGACAGATTTGGAGGTAATCATTTGTAAACAAATGTTCTTCACTTCAGATCCAACTGAAAACTTGACAAGTGGACCCGATCGGACTGCCCATGCTCAGAAAGGGTTTACACGGCCGAAGGTTGCATTGCAGTGTATAGGACGTCGTTTTTCTAGTCCCGCCGTACGTGCTGTACACGTCATCACGCACGTTTTCAGCGGACTGTTCGTTCATCGTGTGTGGTCAAGTCCGTTCATGCTAATTTTGAACGGACTGTTTGTCGGATTGAAAGAACTCTGAAAGTGCAACTGCATTTTTTATTTTATTTTTAGTTGGACATTAATAGCACAGTTTATTTGTAATGCTTCTTGGAGGCTCCTGTTTTTTTTTTTGGCTGTCATCATCTCCCTGGTCTGATGCCTGTGCACTGCTCTGACGGACATAGCTTTCTTTTCATTTTTGAGTTAGGATTTTTTACATTTGGGGTCGGTATGCTCAGTTGTGTTTTTATTGCTTTAGCTTTAAAATGTATATGTTTCTATGTATATTGTGCATCCATACATACCTCTGATGATATGTATTCTGTTATCATAGATATAAGCTACAGATTTGAAACGCACAAGCCCTTTGTCCCTGAAGATCTCATTTTGTTTTTTTCTAAATGTGTTGGTCGCTCTGTCTGTCCGGCAAGTTCTGGGCTTTCTCCGCAGCTGTTTCCATTTCTGTTCGCAATATATGTGTTTGTTGCTTTTATTTCCATTTCTATGTTGTGATTGGCATCAACGTGTAATACATGTATATAATTTTTCTACAAAACTGTTTGTGACCCATTTAAAGTCCCAACCTGAGGAACCCATATTTTACTCTATGTATCAGGGATGTGTCCACAATCAGTTCAGTAAAGTAGTTGTGGCAACGGGCTTCTTATATTACTGACTGACACCAGAACTCTCTGAGGATCTGAAAAAAAGAATTGTTGCTCTATGTAAAGATGGCCTAGGCTATAAGAAGATTGCCAAGACCCTGAAACTGAGCTACAGCATTTTAACAGGACAGGTTCCACTCAGAAAAGGCTTTGCCATGGTCAACCAAAGAAGTTGGGTGCACGTACTTAGCGTCATATCCAGAGGTTGTCTTTGGGAAATAGATGTAAGAGTGCTGCCAGCATTGCTGTAGGAGGTTGAAGGGGTGGGTGTCAGCTTGTCAATGCTCAGACCATATGCCGCACACTGCATTAAATTGGTCTGCATGGCTGTCATCCCAGAAGGAAGCCTCTTCTAAAGATGATGCACAAGAAAGCCCACAAACAGTTTGCTGAAGACAAGCAGACTAAGGACATGGATTACTGGAACCATGTCCTGTGGTCTGATGAGACCAAGATAAACTTATTTGGTTAAGATGGTGTCAAGCATGTGGTGGCAACCAGGTAAGGAGTACAAAGACAAGTGTGTCTTGCCTACAGTTAAGCATGGTGGTGGAAGTGTCATGGTCTGGGGCTGCATGAGTGCTGCCAACACTGGGGAGCTACAGTTCATTGAGGGAACCATGAATGCCAACATGTACTGTGACATTCGTAGACTGGGTCAGAGGGCAGTATTCTAAAATGATAATGACCGCAAACACACCTCCAAGACGACCACTGTCTTGCTAAAGAAGCTGAGAGTAAAGGTGATGGACTGGCCAAGCATGTCTCCAGACCTAATCCCTGTTGAGCATCTGTGGGTCATCCTGAAACAGAAGGTGGAGGAACGCAAGGTCTCTAACATCCACCAGCTCCGTGATGTCATCATGGAGGAGTGGAAGAGGACTCCAGTGGCAACCTGTGAAGCTCTGGTGATCTCCATGCCCAAGACGTTTAAGACAGTACTGGGAAATAATGGTGGCCATACAAAGTTTTGACACTTTGGGCCCAATTTGGACATTTTCACTTAGGGGTGTACCCACTTTTGTTGCCACAGCAATTTAGATAAGAATGGCTGTGTTGAGATATTTTGAGGGGACAGCAAATTTACACTGTTATACAAGCTGTACACTCCACTCACTACTTTACATTGTAGCAGTGCCATTTCTTCAGTGTAGTCACATGAAAAAATATACTAAAATATTTACAAGTGTGAGAGTGTACTCGCTTTTGTGAGATACTGTATTTGAAAATTGATCAATTCTGAGGTACTGACAACCTCATTTCTTGAGGCCCTAAAATGCCAGGACAGTGGAAATTCCCCCCAAATTATCCTATTTTGAAAAGTAGACAGTGGCATTGCCAGTTTTTTTAAGTTGTAATTTTTTGAAAAATTAAAAAATTCAATAAAATGTGTGTTTTCACAATTTTGTTTTACATACTGTCACCAGTGCAGTACAGCATCTTCATATGACAGGTGTGGCGGTGATCATGTTTTGTTCACTTTTTTACATTGTTTTTTACATTTGTGCTATTCTTTTTACATACTATCATAAGAGTAGTCACCATAGTAAAAATATACTGCTCTTGGGGAGTGAAGGGATTTTTTTTTTTAAACTCTTATTGCTTATAACAGTGATGATTTTTGGTATGAGCCATAGTGTTAACTGTCATGAATGGCTTTCATTCATGACAGCTTGCGTATTATTGTGATGCTATGATTGGCTACAGCGAATCACATGTGCAGGCAGATTTATGTAGGATATTCTATATACTGTATATACGTGTGTGTGTGTGTGTGTGTGTGTGTGTGTGTGTGTGTGTGTGTGTGTGTGTGTATGTATGTATGTATGTATGTATGTATGTATGTATGTATGTATGTATGTATGTATGTATGTATGTATGTATGTATGTATGTATGTATGTATGTATGTATGTATGTATGTATATATATATATATATATATATATATATATATATATATATATATATATATATATACACATATACACATACACACAATCTTTTTATTGTGTACATAGGTATGTGAAGCTAGCAAAGGGTCAAAGGACGTTATCTACAGGAGAATGTAAAATTCAGATTTGTTTGATCAGACTTGAAGGCATGTGTTTTTTAATACAATTTGGTAAGAATGCAATTTGGCCAGTATATAATGATGACATGAAAAGGGGCCTTAGGTATTTATTGAGTATTTGTTTATGTTAAATAGCATTTTTCAGGGGAACTTGCTTATCCAATTAAGGGTAATTAAGAATGTGATTTTTCCATATATCTACATATACATATATCTACACATCCTGTAGATATATATAACATGGTACAGGGTGCCAGGTACCATTTGAACGCTGTGGGCCAATCACAGCATCACAAAAGTAAGCAAGCTGTCATGAATGGCAGTTTTGCCTGCATATAATTATGTGATTGCTATGATTAGTCATCAGGTACCAAGCACCGTGATAAGCTGTCACGCCTCCGAAGGGGGTGCATCAGTGCGTATGTGCTGAGCAACGTACCAGTATGTCACCTAGCGTCACCTAGCCTGGAGTTGCTGCCCGTCCTCAGTAAATGTACTGTAGGCGGATAACAAGTGATTAAAAGCCAGGTCAATATGAAAAATGGTATTATCTGGTTGGGCTGTGTCATTCTAAGGGCTGAATGGAGAGACATGTGCATTAATGAGCTAAAATATATCTTATGTATATACAGTATGTCCTCTGTGTATTTGTCTGGACTTCAGTGTTAAGCATGTACAGTGGATAAAATAAATTTTTTTGTACTTATGCCCACTTCTACCCACAGAAAAGGCTCTATCATTGTTATCATAGGTGCATTTTAAATAATAGAGACAGAATATCAACCAAAAATCCAGAAAAAAACACATGATACAAATGTTATAAATTGAGTTGCAGTTCAGTGAGTAAAATAAGTATTTGATCCTCTACCAACCAACAATAATAATTTAAGGTGCTCCTAATGGCAACTCATTATGTGTATAAAATACACCTGTCCACAGAATGTCTTTCTTCCGTTCAAACCTCACCATCACGGGCAAGACCAAAGAGCTGTCAAAGGATGTCAGGGACAAGATTGTAGACCTGCACAAGGCTAGAATGGGCTACAAGACCATCAGCAAGAAGCTTGGTGAGAAGGAGACATCTGTTGGAGCAATTTTTCGCACATGGAAGAAATACAAAATAGCCATCAGTCACCCTCGTTCTGGAGCTCCATTCAACATTTTGCCTCATGGGGTAAGAATGATCATGAGGAAAAGTGAAGGATCAGCCCAGAACTACATGGGAGGAGCTTGTGAATGATCTAATCTAAGTTGGGACCACAGTCAAACAAACTACTGAAAACACATAGTTACATAGTTACATTAGGGTTACATAGGTTGAAAAAAGACTCAAAAAGACTCAAGTCCATCCAGTTTAACCTTAAAACAATAAATAAATAAAATAAAAAATATCGTACAATCCAATATACCCAATTTTATACCCACAGTTGATCCAGAGGAAGACAAAAAAAAAACAGCAGAGCATGCTCCAATTTGCTACAGCGGGGGAAAAAAGTACTTCCTGATCCCCCAAGAGGCAATCGGATTTTCCCTGGATCAACTTTACCTATAAATGTTAGTACCCAGTTATATTATGTACATTCAGGAAAGTATCCAGGCCTTTGTTAATGCAATCTACTGAGCAAGCCATAACCACCTCTGGCAGGAGTCTATTCCACATTTTCACAGATCTTACTGTGAAGAAACCTTTCCATATTTGAACACAATACACCGCCATGGATGGAAATCCTGCAGTACCTGCAAGGTCCCCCTTCTCAAGAGGGCACATGTATAGGCCTGTCTGAAGTCTGCTAATTAATATATAAATGAGTCAGAGAAGGATTGGGAGAAAATGCTGTGGTCTGATGAGACCAAAATTTAGCTCTTTGGCATTAACTTGACTCTGCGTTTGGAGGAAGAAAAATGCTGACTAGGACCCTTAGAACACCATCCCTACAGTCAAGCACAGAGGTGAAAACATTATGCTTTGGGGTAGTTTCTCTGCTAACGGTACAGGCCGTATTTGCCGCAGTGATGGGTCAATAGACAGGGCCATTTATTGTAAAATCGTAGCTGAGAACCTTCTTCCCTCAGCCAGAACATTGAAGATGGGTCTTGGATGGGTCTTCCAGCATGACAATGACCCAAAACATACCACCAAGTCAACAAAGAAGTGGCTCAAGAAGAAGCACATTAAGGTCATGGAGTGACCTAGCCAATCTCCAGAACTTAATCCTACAGAAAATGTTTGGAGGGAGCTGAAACTTTGAGTTGCCAAGTGACATCTAAGAAACCTTGAGGATTTAGAAAAGATCTGTAAAGAAGAGGGGACAAAAATCCCTCCTGAGATGTGTGCAAACATGGTAACCAACTAGAAGAAACGTCTTACCTCTGTGCTTGCCAACAAGGGTTTCTTCACCAAGTACCAAGTCATGTTGTGCTTGGGGATCAAATACTTATTTTACTCACTGAACTACAACTCAATTTATAACATTTGTATCATGAGTTTTTTTCTGGATTTTTGTTTGATATTCTGTCTCCATCATTTAAAATACACCTATGATAAAAAAAATTATAGACCCGTCATTTCTTTGTAAGTGGGCAAACTTACAAAATCTGCAGGGGATCAAATAATGTTTTTTCCCACTGTATGTAAAACGCATTATTTGTATTTCCAGTTGCGAGTGGCAGAACTCTCTTGCTTGAGCTTTAAAGACTAGCTAATCTTTAGTAGTACCAGCAGAACACATTGAAGTGGTTATTCTTGGAGCAAATTGTCCTCTAGCTGCTGACAATGTTTTGTGCTTATCTCAAGACTTATATTGTACATTAATTTATACCCTTTGTTATATAGGCAGGAGTGCAGAGAAAGCTAGAACAAGCATGCAATAAATAAAGGAATACAAGCTGCCATTTCTGCAAGCTCATCCTTTACTTATTCTGCATGCACTTTTCCATTTTAATTCTTTGCACGTCAAGCTAATAGTGCTGTCAGCACATACATTAGACTACTCACAAACTTTATATTCTCAGAAATGGAAACTCTGGACACAGGCATATTGCAGTAAAAGGAATAACATCTATGCTTGAGCGGATTTTCAGTTTGTTGCTTTGAAAGTGGCTGTTTGCAGCTTGCTTGTCTTATAAAAAAAACATAAAAAGTTTACTGTCTAGTTAGAACTTAGAACCCAAATCCATATCTTCCTAAAATGTATGACTAGATTTACTTTGTCAATTACAATGGCACTATATTTTAATTTTTTTTTTTTCATTTAATCAAAATAACATATTGTACAGAATTTATTGAAGCATTCACATCAGCTTTTATCCAAAGAAACTTATTGCTAGACATGTGCATTCGTTTTCGTCCGAATGCATTTTCGTCCGAATTTCAGCTATTTTCGTTTTCGTTTTGACAAACGATAACGAAAGCACAAAATCCGAAAAACGAAAGATCCGACATAAATAAATGCTTTATTTTCGTTTTCATTGTTACAGCAGTTCGATATAGAATAGGAGATTCGACATGACTCTGACAATAACAATCTGTGTCTATAGAACCTGTGGTCGAATGTGCCTAACCTTACCTCTATTAGTCCAAGATTATATAGAGAAAATATTCGACAGAGAAAAAAGATTTGACAGAGAGAAAAGATTCTGCAAGTTACTGTCCTAAAAAGTGTTTGGGGACCCGGGTCCTGCCCCAGGGGACATGTATCAATGCAAAAAAAAGTTTTAAAAACGGCCGTTTTTTCGGGAGCAGTGATTTTAATAATGATTAAAGTGAAACAATAAAAGTGTAATATTCCTTTAAATTTCGTAGGGGGGGTTGTCTATAGTATGCCTGTGAAGGGGCTCATGTTTCCCGTGCTTAGAACTGTCCCTGCACAAAGTGTCATTTATGCAGGAAAAAAAGTCCTTTAAAATCACTCGCAGCTATTATGAATTGTCGGCTCCCGTAATACAGAGAACACTCATTGAAAGTCATTGATAAAAAAAAAAAAAAAAAAAAAAAGCGTGGGGGTCCCCCAAATTCAATTACCAGGCCCTTCAGGTCTGGTATGGATATTAAGGGGAACCCTGCCTCAAATTTAAGAAAAAAATTGACGTGGGGTTCCCCCTAAATATCCATAACCAGACCCTTCAGGTCTGGTATGGATATTAAGGGGAACCCCGCGTCAAATTTAAAAAAAAATTGACGTGGGGTTCCCCCTAAAAATCCATACCAGACCCTTTATCCGAGCACGCAACCTGGCAGGCCGCAGGAAAAGAGGGGGGGACGAGAGAGCGGCCCCCCCTCCCTCCTGAACCGTACCAGGCCACATGCCCTCAACATTGGGAGGATGCTTTGGGGGTCTGTGACCCCTCAAAGCACCTTGTCCCCATGTTGATGAGGACAAGGGCCTCATCCCCACAACCCTGGCCGGTGGTTGTGGAGGTCTGCGGGCGGGGGGCTTATCAGAATCTGGAAGCCCCCTTTAACAAGGGGACCCCCAGATCCCGCCCCCCCCCCCCTGTTTGAAATGGTAAGGGGGTACAAAAGTACCCCTACCATTTCACAAAGAAAGTGTAAAAAATGGTTAAATAAAACAAACACACTTTTAAAAATAAAAAAATTAAAAAAAGATTCCAGCAGCGGTAATCCACTCTTGCTATCCAGCGACGGACGGTCATCTCTCCAGCGATGGCTCATCTCATCCAGCGCAGCGAATCCTCCATCCTTCTTCTGTCTCCGTGTAGGAGACACTGCAGGCATTCCGGCGGCTGACGTTTCTTATATACGGAGGGCGGGGCCACCCGTCACCTGACCCCGCCCCCCTCTGACGCAAGGGGAAACCCGGGGTTCCCTGTGACGTATGGGTGATCCTGCACCCCTCTGATGTAACACAGGCAGGTTTCCGTTACATCAGAGGGGGGCGGGGTCACCCATACGTCACGGGGAACCCCGGGTTTCCCCTTGCGTCAGAGGGGGGCGGGGTCAGGTGACGGGTGGTCCCGCCCTCCGTATATAAGAAACGTCAGCCGCCGGAATCTTTGCAGTGTCTCCTCCACGGAGACAGAAGAAGGATGGATCGCTGCGCTGGATGAGATGAGCCATCGCTGGAGAGATGACTGTCCGTCGCTGGATAGCAAGAGTGGATTACCACCGCTGGAATCTTTTTTTTATTTTTTTATTTTTAATAAAGGAATTTTTCAAAAGTGCGTTTGTTTTATTTAACCATTTTTTACACTTTCTTTGTGAAATGGTAGGGGTACTTTTGTACCCCCTTACCATTTCAAACAGGGGGGGGCCGGGATCTGGGGGTCCCCTTGTTAAAGGGGGCTTCCAGATTCTGATAAGCCCCCCGCCCGCAGACCTCCACAACCACCGGCCAGGGTTGTGGGGATGAGGCCCTTGTCCTCATCAACATGGGGACAAGGTGCTTTGAGGGGTCACAGACCCCCAAAGCATCCTCCCAATGTTGAGGGCATGTGGCCTGGTACGGTTCAGGAGGGAGGGGGGGCCGCTCTCTCGTCCCCCCCTCTTTTCCTGTGGCCTGCCAGGTTGCGTGCTCGGATAAAGGGTCTGGTATGGATTTTTAGGGGGAACCCCACGTCAATTTTTTTTTAAATTTGACGCGGGGTTCCCCTTAATATCCATACCAGACCTGAAGGGTCTGGTTATGGATATTTAGGGGGAACCCCACGTCAAATTTTTTCTTAAATTTGAGGCAGGGTTCCCCTTAATATCCATACCAGACCTGAAGGGCCTGGTAATTGAATTTGGGGGACCCCCACGCTTTTTTTTTTATTTTTTTTTTTTATTTTTTTATCAATGACTTTCAATGAGTGTTCTCTGTATTACGGGAGCCGACAATTCATAATAGCTGCGAGTGATTTTAAAGGACTTTTTTTCCTGCATAAATGACACTTTGTGCAGGGACAGTTCTAAGCACGGGAAACAT
Organism: Lithobates pipiens; assembly: GCF_037356315.1. Taxonomy (NCBI): domain Eukaryota; kingdom Metazoa; phylum Chordata; class Amphibia; order Anura; family Ranidae; genus Lithobates; species Lithobates pipiens. The sequence continues at coordinate 144,303,539 of NW_027507903.1, forward strand.
GCGCCCCTTCACAGGCATACTATAGACAACCCCCCCCCCCTACGAAATTTAAAGGAATATTACACTTTTATTGTTTCACTTTAATCATTATTAAAATCACTGCTCCCGAAAAAACGGCCGTTTTAAAACTTTTTTTTTTGCATTGATACATGTCCCCTGGGGCAGGACCCGGGTCCCCAAACACTTTTTAGGACAGTAACTTGCAAATTAGCCTTTAAAATTAGCACTTTAGATTTTGAACGTTGGAGTCCCATAGACTTTAATAGGGTTCTAAAGTATGCTATATACTAGCTCCGTCGAATCTTCTTTATACATTCGACAGACACCATAAGCCTTCAAAGACAGATTCGACCGTAATTCATGTGGATTTTCGGACGAATGCAATTTTTGAACGAAAAACGAAATAAATAAAAACGAATTTCGGGAGTAACTAAATAAATTAAGTTTTCAGACGAAAACGAAATTCCGAAATGAAATATTTTACTCTGCACATGTCTACTTATTGCCACAGTCAAGTATTGTAGACCCACTAATTAAGGCACACAATCTAGGGCCAATTTGTATGACAGCCAGTTTATTCCCCACTATGTTTTTGGTGTGTGGTAGAAAAATATGAAGAGAACTTACAATCTTTACGTAGACAGTACATATGGCAGGAATTGCACCCTGTACCCCAGGGTTACATGGTAAGTGGGGTCATTGACTTGAAATCCTGACCATTTCTTGAATCATTGAAAGTGAATCTATACTTTGTTTTGACCATTTAAAGAAGAACTGAACTCGGTGCCCAAAAAGGCAAAGAGAGGCAATACTTGTCATCAGTATTGCCTTTTGTCTGAATGCAGTTAATTTTTCATTTATTACTGATTTACCATGGCTTGTTCTGCACTGTCTCTTTGTGGAGGCGGCCATCTTGGTAGAGAGACGGACTTTGCTTCCACATGTCAGAGCTTCCAACAAGGATTACAGTGAGAAGCAAAGTAGTGACATCATCGAATCTCAAATTTGGTGGCCATAGAGGTGGCATTTGGAAAAGTTTAGCTATATTCATGAAATATTAGACCCCAGTAAACATCAACTGAATCAAAGGTGGGCAGAAGAGACATTTCTTACTAGTAAAGTTAGTGTCAGACACACCCAAGATGTATATTTCAGTTTTAGGTTGAGTATGGTAGGTAAGATTTGTATTCATATCAGGAGGTCCAGTGGCGAGATCCCCTGTTGCCACTACCAGGTGGTGTATGGTAAGATCAGTCACCCCTATGGATCCTAAAGTTTTTAAGAATTTCAAAGGCTGAGATTGCCTATCCTACTTTCTAGGAACATTATTGCCCAATATGGTTTTCTGTACATTCGCTACACTTTGGGTTCTTCCCAATTTTTCATAATATATTTTTCATCATATAATATACATTAAAAATTGAACAAGAAGAGTGGGTGTACTGAATAGAGATATCACCAGTAGCATCTGTGAGGAATATAAGAAATTGTAAAATAAATAAATAATAGGTGAACTAAAATAATGTATAGGTTTACTTTTTTTTATTTATTTTTTTCTTGTAATGTATTCAGCCTATTTGCCTTTGGTAAATCAATCACACTGCCTACTGATAGCTTACCACCCCTCAACAGCATATAATTACCCATCTAAACACTCTCATTGCCCCTCCCCCCCCATCCCAGTCTGTTGGAGCCCTCACACTGCTCTAAGTATTGGGAAGTTTGTGACCTTCCCATGTGGCAGTGCATGGGGGGCTGTGACTGGGGGTTACTCAGGGTGGACTCCTCCAGCAAGGGGAGAGTGAGAGTGGGTGGTGAGTATACTTTGGTGTGTAGATAAATTGTGTTTTTCTCTCTGTAGAGGTATTAAAAAAAAATTGATTGTCAGATGCTGCATGCTGTTAGTATGTATGTATTATTCTTTTTAGATACTTCCTTTCTTGTTCAGCAATGTACATTAACACAGAGAATATCTGTAGGAACAAGATGGATTCAAAGTAAAACCAGAGCATTATAAGTGTTCTAAATATTTGGATGGCTCCTTAGTATGTAGTCAGCACATAGAAAGTCATCTCAAAAACAGTCAATAGTCAATTACATCCAATGATTTAACAAAACACAAGTGAACAGAACATTATTCTCAAAATAATATCTTTAACTACCGCGTTTGTTCCAAAGTGGTACTTAGAGCTTAAATTACCAGGAATGACAACAGACATTGTGATGATCATTCAGTTGGGGCAACGATTGCAAAGGATAATTTTTGACCTTGTAATCACAATGTTACAATGCATGACTTATTTTGATAGATATTTCTGTGCACATGCAGGAATATTGTTAAAAACTCCCACCCGTGAAATCGAATCTTAAAATGACTGCCTTTGGCCTTCTCTGACTTGCATTGGGTCATTGTGAACAAAAGACCCTGAAGTACTATGGTCAAACACATTATTAAAGCATTTTATTGATCTCTATAAGATTGGTCAGCACCCTGTTTATTACTTTGACCTGATCAGTGGTTTGAAATGTGTGGATGAAACTGGAAAAATACACTGTTAAGCTAATTACTTTAATTCTTGATCTTTAAAAAAAAAAAAAAGTTCCCCAAACCATCACGCTGCCACACTCTAAAGATAGGCAACAGAAGACAAGGAGAATAATGGTGAGTGGGGGAATGAATATTATCCATTTCCCATCGGGAAAATGTCCATGGATGTCCTCGGGTTTCAGTGGTTATACCAGGATAATGCCTGCACCAGGAGGCATTATACCACTATGAAAAATTTAAGTTGCCAGCAGCGGCTGCATTGGAGCCCAAAGGAGAGATTGGGATCTAGTAGACCCCAGATCTCTCGATAAAGAGGACCTGTCATGACACATGCTGTCACAAGGGATATTGTTCAGTTAATCCATAAAAAAAAAATGTGTGGAAAAAAAGGTTTTGTATAAAAGAATTAATAATAATAATACAATTTTTAAAGCACCCCCATCCCCTCGTGCCTATGTGCAAATGCAAACACATATGTTACTCCCGCACGCATATGAAAATAGTGATCGAACCATACATGTGAGGTATTGTCACGAACCTCAACGTGAGAAAAAATTATTTTACCCCCAGACCTCCTGTTTATCTCTAACTGGTACCTGTTAAAGCGGTTGTATACCCGCTGAATTTTTTTTCGCACCTGCAAAGGAAAAAGCATAATAAGCTAGTATGCACCGCATACTAGCTCATTATGAAATACTTACCTTAGAACGAGGCCCCGACATCTGGCCCGATCGACACCGAGGGAGCTGACATGTTCCCTCAGCGTTTCTTCTGGGTATCGCGGCTCTGGCATTGTGAGTGGCTGGAGCTGCGATATCGTCACTCCCACGCATTCGCGCGGGAGAGTTCTCTCCGGCAGGGTCCGGCGTCTGCTGGACTTTCAGCCGGGAATCCCCTGTGCACATGTGCCGCTGCAGTCAGAATGGGAGAATTTGCCATGCTTATTCTCTATCTCTTGCCCTTTGTAATCAAAGGCGAATGTAGTACAATGTAGAATTATACTAAAAGACCAAATTCCATAAGTTCCATTCAGCTGCATCTCAGCCTTTCCTTTTGTAAATAGCTATAACATATTACTACTCAAATTATTATATATATATATATATATATATATATATATATATATATATATATATATATATATATATATATATATATTGTGAGGGGGTTCGCTCGGTAGCGGGTGTGTGTGACCCCCTGGATGGGTTCACAACACAAAGTCAGGCACAGCAGACAGCGGTGTAGGTGCAAAAAACAAAAGGTCCGGTTTATTTAGGCTACATGCAGTGATACATATAACAGCCAAACAAAATAAAACAAGAAAAAATAAATCCTGGTCAGCTTGACCTCTAACTACACACGTAGACTCCCTGTCTAACAACTGGGTGCAGCCCCAGTCCCTGTCTCTATTGTAGGGGTTTGCCACACAGGCGTTAACTCACCGCACAGAACAGATCTCAGACTCCCCAGTCTATACACACAAAACTGGTTCCAGGATGGAGCATCTCCCTATGCATGCTGGGGTTTTTTGTAGAGGTCTTAATGAGCCCACTTACTTCAGCTGGGCTCATTAACTCTTCCCCTCTAATTGTAAAAGTCTGCATAAAGCCTGAATCTAGGACACACATATTTCCCATCCTGGATACAACCAGGTGATTTTACCTGCGTGCTGCCACATACCCCCCCCTCTTGTTTCAACCTTGGGGTTGTAACACAAGCAGCCAGACACGCATGTATCCGAGACAAAGCATCCACATTCCCCATTTTAACACCAGGGCGATGCTTAACTGTAAAGTTAAATTCCTGTAGGGCCAGGAACCACCTATTTACCCTTCTATTGGTCTCCTTGTTTTGAGCCATCCACTTTAAAGGAGCGTGATCAGTCACCAGGTCAAAGTGCCTACCTAGCAGATAGTACCGAAGGGAATCTAGAGCCCACTTCACTGCTAAACATTCCTTCTCAATCGTGGAGTAATTTACCTCATGGGACTTCAACTTCCTGCTGAGGTAAATGACTGGGTGCTCTTCCCCGTTCCAGACCTGGGATAACACTGCTCCTAACCCAACGTCTGATGCATCAGTTTGTACAACAAAGTTCTTAGAGAAGTCTGGTGAGTACAACACTGGCTGGCTACATAAGGCTGTTTTTAAGGACTGAAATGCTTCCTCAGCCTCTGGGGACCATTTAACCATAACCGACTCTTTCCCTTTTGTCAGGTTGGTGAGGGGCACAGCCCGAGAAGCAAAATGGGGAATGAATCGTCGATAATAGCCAGCGATTCCCAGAAAGGCTCGTACCTGTTTCTTGCTGTTGGGACGTGGCCAACTCTGTATGGCCTCGACTTTATTGACTTGGGGTTTTATCACCCCCCTCCCAATAGTGTACCCAAGATATTTGGCCTCCTCCTGTCCAATGGTACACTTCTTTGGATTGGCCGTAAACCCAGCTTCCCGGATAGAGTCTAGGACTGCTTGTACTTTTGGCAAATGTGAGACCCAGTTTGTGCTATGGATAATCACATCATCCAGGTAAGCTGCAGCATATTTATGATGGGGCCTCAGAATCTTATCCATTTTCCGTGGAATGTTGCCGGTGCATTCTGTAACCCAAACGGCATTCTCTTATATTGGAATGCCCCATCTGGGGTTACAAACGCAGTTTTCTCCTTGGCCGACTCGGCCAGGGGAATTTGCCAATACCCTTTGGTGAGATCAAGAGTTGTCATATATCGGGCTGTTCCCAGCCGGTCAACCAACTCATCTATACGTGGCATGGGGTAGGTGTCAAATTTTGTAACTTTATTTAATTGTCTAAAATCGTTACAAAACCGCCAGCTCCCATCAGGTTTGGGCACTAGTACAATAGGACTGGACCAGTCACTCTGGGACTCCTCTATCACACCCAATTCCAGCATCCTTTGAACCTCCCCACGTATTGCCTCCCGTCGGGCCTCTGGTATTCTATAAGGTTTTAGTTTTACCTTTTCTCCTGGCGGGGTGATAATGTCATGCTCTACGCCAGATGTTTGTCCCGGAAGCTCAGAGAAAATCTCTTTGTTACGAAGTACAAACTCTTTAACCTCCTGTTGTTGGGGTTTCGATAGGGTGTCTGCTATTCCAACCTCAGGAACTAAGCAATCAGGCTGTACTTGTGACAAAGTCTCTGCGACTAGGGATTCCCTATCCCTCCAGGCTTTCAGCAGATTGACGTGATAGATCTGCTCCGGCTTTCGCCTTCCTGGCTGTCTAACCCTGTAGTTCACCTCACTCATTTTTTCAATTACTTCATATGGACCTTGCCATTTGGCCAGAAATTTGCTTTCAACCGTAGGGACTAGCACCAAGACCCTATCCCCCGGGGAAAAAGTACGTGTCTTGGCCCCACGGTTGTACACTCTCTGCTGTGCTAACTGCGCTTGGGTTAAATGTTCCTTTACAATTGGCATTACCTGTGCAATTCTATCTTGCATCAGGGCGACATGCTGAATCACACTAATGTGAGGAGAACTCTCATTTTCCCAAGTTTCCTTGGCGATATCCAGCAGCCCTCTTGGGTGTCTTCCATAGAGCAACTCGAAGGGTGAGAAACCCGTAGAGGATTGGGGTACCTCCCTAATGGCAAACATCAGATAGGGTATTAGACAATCCCAATTCTTTCCATCTCTATCCACCACCTTCTTTAACATTTGTTTTAGGGTTTTGTTGAATCTTTCAACCAACCCATCTGTTTGGGGGTGATACACAGATGTACGCAATTGCTTCACTTTGTACAACTTGCATAATTCTTTCATAACCCGGGACATAAAGGGTGTACCTTGGTCCGTAAGCAGTTCCTTACAAATACCCACGCGGCTAAAAACAAGGGATAGCTCTTTGGCTATGGTTTTGGCCGAGGTATTTCGGAGAGGAATTGCTTCCGGATAACGGGTGGCATAGTCCAATATAACCAAAATGTACTGATGCCCCCTAGCAGACTTCATTATCGGACCTACCAAATCCATTGCGATCCTCTCAAAGGGGACCTCAATGATAGGAAGAGGTACCAGTGGGTTACGGAAATGTGGCATAGGTGCCGACTTCTGACACACAGGGCAGGAGGAACAATAATTTTCTATTTCCTTCATGACCCCAGGCCAATAGAATCTCTGCAATACCCTCTCTCTGGTTTTCTCTGTCCCCAGATGACCTCCCAGAATGTGTCCATGAGCCAATTCTAACACCAACTTCCTGTAAGGTTTGGGCACTACAAGTTGCTCAATGGTTTCTTCTGCCCTTTGAGCCACTCGATATAGCAGGTCCCTTTCCATAGTGAAGTAAGGATAAGGGCAAGTCTTATCTGGGTTCACTAACTCGCCATCTATTTTCACCACATTTTCCCGTGCCTTTATTAGGGTGGGGTCTTTTAACTGTTCTGTGGCAAAATTTTCCCTGTGAACCTCAAGATCCGAAAACTCCACAGACGGCATGTTTTCATCTGAGGATGTTGGCCCCTCCCCAGTTTCTCGAGTTTCCCCCGCCAATACCGACAAGGGAAATTCAGGAGAGTCCTCACCACTCCCAGAGGAATTCTGGTCATCTTCCTGGTTTAAAGGGGCACCAATGGGGGCCTCAGGACAATCCCAGAGTTCCCAGAATTTTGGAAAATCCCTTCCCACAATAGCATCATGTGGTAACTGAGACACTAACCCCACCTGATGAGAGAGGTTACCTTTGGGGGTCTCAAAAAACACTGAAGTTACAGGATACTCTCGGGTGTCCCCATGCACACAAATAACAGCCACCCTGTTCTTCCCAGAGACCTCTGTAGTAACTAATTCAGCTTTTATCAATGTTACCAGGCTACCTGAATCTAGCAACACATCAACATGTCTACCATTAATACACATTTTACATAAATGTTTCTCAGGTCCCCGAATGGCAGTGCATGCAACTGTCGCAAACAGCGACTGACGTCTCTCCCTTAAAAAGTCACATTGCATAGGCTCATCCACAACTGGGCAATTGGCTGCAATATGTCCCTCTTGCCGGCAGCGGTAGCAAATAATTTTTTCCGCTGCCTCTTGCAGCATGGGCTTCCTGGGCTGCTCCCGCCAGACCTTAGGTAGAACTCCCACCCTCTCACTCTCTCCACCCTCACCCCTTGGAGTCATCTTACCCGCCACTGGGGATGATCTGGCCTTAGGGGGGAAAGTCCGTGAGTCCCTGGAAGAGGTGGTCAAGTTCTCTGTAGCCAAGTACCTCTCAACCAGATCCACAAGTTTATCTGCATTTTCTGGGTCTCCATGGCTTACCCATTTTTGGATGGCAGTAGGAAGAGCTCTCAGGAAACGATCCATAACCACACGTTCCACAATGTTTGGTGCGGTCAAAATCTCTGGCTGCAGCCACTTCCTGCTCAGGTGAATGAGATCATACATTTGAGACCTGGGAGGTTTTCCAACCTGAAAAGTCCAGTTATGCACACGCTGAGCCCGGACTGCCAGGGTGACACCCAGCCGTGCCAATATTTCTGCTTTTAGCACCACATAGTCTTTTGCTTGGTCAGGCTCTAGGTCATAATAAGCTTTCTGCGATTCCCCAGTTAACAGAGGGGCCACCAGTCCAGCCCATTGCTCCTTAGGCCACTTTTCCCTTTCAGCAGTCCTTTCAAATGTGGTCAAAAACACCTCCGGATCATCCTCTCCAGTCATTTTTGTCAGTAAACGGCTCACACCAAAGGTTGCGGTATTATTGTACCCACTTGCTTCATTGGTCTGCGGACGTTGCTGTATCAATGTCTCTATTTGCTGTTGAAAATTCTGCTCTTGCTTCTGCAACAGGTCTATGAAGCGGGCTTCAGATCGCTGCTGGGCTTGTTGCTGAGCTTCCAAACTCTGCTGCAAAGTTGCATTTGTCTGCTGCTGATTTGCATTTGCCTGCTGCTGGGCTTGTTGTTGAGCTGCAAGGCTCTTTTGTAAAGCTGCATTTGTTTGCTGCTGATTTGCATTTGCTTGCTGCTGGTTTGCATTTGCTTGCTGCTGGTTTGCATTCGCTAGAGCCAGCTGTCTCAGTATCTCCTCCATGCTGGCCTTAATAAAAAAAAAAAAAAAAAAAAACTGCCAAAATTCTCCACCAACTGTGAGGGGGTTCGCTCGGTAGCGGGTGTGTGTGACCCCCTGGATGGGTTCACAACACAAAGTCAGGCACAGCAGACAGCGGTGTAGGTGCAAAAAACAAAAGGTCCGGTTTATTTAGGCTACATGCAGTGATACATATAACAGCCAAACAAAATAAAACAAGAAAAAATAAATCCTGGTCAGCTTGACCTCTAACTACACACGTAGACTCCCTGTCTAACAACTGGGTGCAGCCCCAGTCCCTGTCTCTATTGTAGGGGTTTGCCACACAGGCGTTAACTCACCGCACAGAACAGATCTCAGACTCCCCAGTCTATACACACAAAACTGGTTCCAGGATGGAGCATCTCCCTATGCATGCTGGGGTTTTTTGTAGAGGTCTTAATGAGCCCACTTACTTCAGCTGGGCTCATTAACTCTTCCCCTCTAATTGTAAAAGTCTGCATAAAGCCTGAATCTAGGACACACATATTTCCCATCCTGGATACAACCAGGTGATTTTACCTGCGTGCTGCCACAATATATATATATATATATATATATATATATATATTTTAGTTATTATTTAGGACTTTAAGTGCTGGTTCACACTTCTGAGATGTCAGACATTGCATATAATTCGGACCTCACTGCTGTGTGGCTGAATTTCGCATTCGGATCAAAACCGCGCAGGACTCTTTTTTTGTCTGCACCAGAATCGCATGGCATGGGTGTCATTAACTTTCTATTGACTTTCTATTTACTTAACCACTTCAGCCCCGGAAGATTTGGCTGCTTAATGACCAGGCCATTTTTTGTGATACTGCACTTTAACTGACAATTATGTGGTCATGCGACGCTGTACCCAAACAAAATAGATGTTTTCCCCACAAATAGAGCTTTATTTTGGTGGTATTTGATCATTTCTGTGGTTTTAAATTTTTGCGCTATAAACAAACAAAGAGCGACAATTTTGAAAAAAACACAATATTTTGTACTTTTTGCTATAATAAATATCCCCAATTTTTTTAAAAAAAAGCAAATTTTTTCCTCACTTCACCTCACTTTAGGCCGATATGTATTCTTCTACATATTTTTGGTAATAAAAATCGCAATAAGCGTATATTAATTGGTTTGCACAAAAGTTATAGCATCTACAAAATAGGGGAAAGATTTGTGGAATTTCTACTATTATTTTTTTTTTTACTAGTAATGGTGGTGATCTGCGATTTTTATTGGGGCTGAGACATTATGGAGGACAGATCTGACACTTTTGACACATTTTTTGGGACCATTGACAATTATACAGCGATCAGTGCTATAAAAATGCACTGATTGCTGTGTAAATTCCACTGGCAGGGAAGGGGTTAACACTAAGGGGCGATCAAGGGGTTAACTTTGTTCCCTGACTGTGTGTTCTAACAGTAGGGGGGGTGGGACTGACTAGAAGAGATGAAAGATCGTTGTTCCTAGCTAGTAGGAACTCACAATCTGCCTCTCCTCTCCTCAAAGAACAGGGATTTGTGTGTTTACACACACACATCCCTGTTCTGGCTTTAGTGCCCGCAATCGCGCGTGGCCGGTGGTCATCACGACTGCCGGCCACGCACAGTGGCACCCCCGCAGTGCAGCGAGCACTCGCCCCTGCTATCCCGCTTAAAGGAGCCAACATACAGCTACATACAGCTTCAGGGGATCGTGCCGACCTGCCGTACTATAATGATGGCGGCTGGTCGGCAAGAGGTTAAACCGGAGAGTGCAAAATCTGGTTCAGCTCTGCATAAAAATCAATCAGCTTTGTTTTGTCAAAGCTTAAAGCATAATTAAATACATCATTTTAACAGTTTCAAAAAATAGTTACATTCTCAACCTGCCGGGAATGCTAACTGTCACATTGGTTGTGCTCTCAAGCAAACTGTCAAACCATCCAATGGCTGGTGGTATAACTGATCACATGTGCAGCATCATGGCAGTTAAAGATTAAACAGTGGCCAAGATGGCAGCTTCCTTGGCTGAAAACTATAGGAGGGTTTACTTCCAGTTTAATTGAACAAGCTGAGATAGAAGCTGATTGGCTACCATGCAGAACTGCACCAGATTTTGCACTCTCCAGCTGTAGTGAGTCAACCCTTTTGACTCCCTACAGCAGGGGTGTCCAAACTTTTTTCAAAGAGGGCCAGATTCGATGAAGTGAACATGTGTGAGGGCCGACCATTTTGCCTGACATTCTTTGAACCATTAAAATTCGGTCATTCGAGCACTCATACCTGGCCCAACAAAAATTCTCGTGCCTTTGTCGCGCTCGTTTGCCTGACACACAGACGAATGCTCTGTTCTTTGGGGGTACCGTTAAGTCTTAATGGTACCCCACACATTGGAAACATGGGGTGCTTTTGGTGCAGCGCAATTAAAAAAAAAAAAAAGCTCTGGGACTTCTTTCCCTGCATTTTTGTGGGTATGGAAGCCCATTGAAATGCATGGGCTGCCCTACACACAGCATGCAGCCATGCAGATGTGAACCAAGGGCTTATTGGAGGGGCAGTAAAACTACATGGTTAAGCTGTTTTTACCACCCCCAACTTCTCCCCCTTTAGCTGCAGAGGGAGCAGCTGGGGGTGTACACATGCTGTGGCTGCAGCTGGAGGTATGCTCAGGGTGAATGGGCCTGCACTGCAACTACCCCGCAACTGTGTAGACTGCACAGTTGCGGTATAGTGATGCTACATTTACGGGCTTAAAACAGGTGGTGAGGAGGCAACATAATGCCTCTTTACCACCTTTCAAATGCCTCTGAAAAGCGATCTGTATATGGATTGCTTTTCAGAGGAGCAGCAATCCTGGCTGCTATCACACACACAAGCACCACAAAAGCAGTTCTGATGGTACAAGAATGGGGGGGGGGGTCTGGATTAAAAGTAACACACATGCATACACATACACACAGACATACACACATACAGACACATGCATACACATACAGACACATGCATATACTTACATACATACAGACACATGCACACACACACATACAGACACATGCACACACATACATACATACAGACATACACGCACATACAGACATACATACACACACACACACACACACACACATACATGCACACAGATACATACAGACACACATGCTGCACACACATACAAACACACATACATGCACACACATACAGACAGACATACACGCACATACATACAGACACACATGCACATACGCATACATACAGACATACATGGACACACACACACATGCAATCATACATGCACAGACACACACACATGCACATACAGACACACATACACACACACACACATACATACATACAGACAGACATGCACACACACACACATATAGACACACATGCACACACATACATACAGACATGCACACACATGCACAGACACACATACATACAGACACACATGCACACACACACATACACACATACATACATACATACATACATACATACAGACACACATGCACACACATGCATACAGACAGACATGCACACACATACATACATACAGACATGCACACACATACATACATACAGACATGCACACACACACACATACAGACAGACATGCACACACACACACATACAGACAGACATGCACACACACACACACACATACAGACACACATGCACATACATACAGACAGACATGCACACATATACATACAGACACACATGCACACATACAGACACACATGTACACACATACATACATACAGACACACATGCACACACACACACACACATACACATAAATAAAGCCTTTTTAAAACGAATCTAGCTTGTAGTACAGTACCTTTCCATTCCATTTCCTCATTCAGCCGGGTACTGCACTGTAGGGGGAAGCAGAGAGCACAGCACACTCCTCTGCACTTTACTTTCACTTTTGAAGCCGACGGAGCTTCACACAGTGCCGGGGGTCGGCTCATTTGACAGCCCTGATCCCGCAGCACACCAGGCGGGCCGTTCAAAACCGGACTGCGGGCCGCGATTGGCCCGCGGGCCGGACTTTGGACATGCCTGCCCTACAGACTCTAAATTAGAGAGAGACATTCTAAAAACAAACAAATCTACTGTTGTGCTTTGTCTCTCTCTATATATAGTGATATTCTTATATTGATCAGATTTATACTACTGGACACTTATTTCAGGGTTCATAAAGAATGGAATCAAAATGGTTTACAGACCATCAGCCTTTGACAATAAAAAGGTAAAAAAGATCTGTTTTACAAAAATGAAACCAAATTTGTATTATTTTGTTTCCATTGGAGGACAAACTCAAAACTTTTATCAGCTTTGCCAACAACAGATTATGTTCCCACTGTAGAGCTGTGTTATGCATTTTAAAAATAACTGAGTACTAAACAGCATGGATATTTTTCTGCTCCCGTATCTGAACTGAACTCAGTTACATTGCTTTAACCACCATCCTAATCACCTCTTCTTGGCATTTAAAAAATGTTGTTGCATTCCCATGTAGATTAGAAGTAATGACTCATCCAGGAACTTTTAATTTTAAGCATGTTGGTTAGCCAGTATGTAGGCAAGTGCCTATTGTATGCTGTTATTTTATTGTGATTGCCAATGTTCTTGTGATTTTGGTATAATGTGCCTCTAAATATTTTGGCTGATTGCTCTAGGGGTCAAGTTGTGTGTTTTGTCATATCATGTCTGTTTTGGGGTATACAGTATACACTATATCACCAAAAGTATAGGGACGCCTGCCTTTACACCCACATGAAATTTAATGGCTTCTCAGTCTTAGTCCGTAGGGTTCACTATTGAGTTGGCCCATCCTTTGCAGCTATAACAGCTTCAACTCTTCTGGGAAGGCTGCCTACAAGGTTAAGGAGCATGTCTATGGGAATGTTTGACCATTCTTCCAGAAGTAAACTTGTGAAGTCAGGCACTGAGAATGGATGAAAAAGCCTGGCTCCCAGTCTCTAATTTATCCCAAAGGTGTTCTATCAGGTTGAGGTGAGGACTCTGTGAAGTTCAGTCAATTTCCTCCACCCCAAACTCACTCATCCATGTCTTTATAGACCATGCTTTGTGCACTGGTCCAAATCCTTTGGTGGAGGGGGATTATGGTGTGGGGTTGTTTTTCAGGAGTTGAGCTTGGCTCCTTGGTTCCAGTAAAGGGAATTCTTAAGGTGTCAGCCTACCAAGACATTTTGGACAATTTTATGCTCCCAACTTTGTGGGAACAGTATGTGGAGAATGATGAAAGATGTACAAGTTAATCAGTGAAAGAACTGAAAAAGTGGTTGATGCCATTTACCGTGAAAGGTGTATAAGTCAAGAATAGGTGTAACATTGGTGTATCGAAAGAACATTATCTTTGAGAGTTAAAGCCATCCAACCCTCCAGGATAAACAGGCTTGTGCTGCTGCAGAACATTTTTACAAGGTGAATCCCTATGGTTAATTACAATTGAGTTAACACACATTTAACACTTAAGGTTGAAACACATTATGTAGTGGCCATACAGAGGAGGAAGCAGGTTACTGTGGTGGGTGACAGTGGCCATGTTGGTGGGCAAGATAGGTGCACTTAATGTCCCTCATGTCATGTTCCATATTGGAGTCTGCTGTGGCACATGGTTGGCCTAGGGACCTGGCCTGGGGTGGTGTGTGCCTATGAGGTGAAGTGAATACAATGTACAGAGTGACACAAATAAACAAGACACGTGTCAAGGTTGGACACAAGTGGTGGGAGAAGAATGTGACATGTTCTGCATTCCTGTCTTGAAATGCTAAAGAAAACTGAGAATGAGAGATGAGGTCTATACTGTCAGTTTGTTTCTGGCATGAAGAGGTTAATGCCATTGGAACGGAACTGTGGAGTACTACCTTAATGGCTGTGGTTACCTAAGTTCAGTTTTTATGTCTATCCTTTTTTCAAACAGTAAAAAAGAGGCACTAAAGTGGCAAAATTATCTATATTATACTGTATATGTGTGGGTAAAGCAAGTAAGTGGGCGCAGCTGATGTGCAAATGTGTGTTCCATTGTCATTTGGCTTCTGTTCAGTATTATTCTTTCACTATAGAACTGATTGCGTTTAAGGTACTTGCAGAAATTGTAAGTCAGAACTGCATGCTGATTATCCTACCATCTTATAAATCTATCTTTTTAAAAATGGTGCCCTGTCAATATAATTAAGTGTTGAAGGTTATAATGTATTCAACTTTACAATCAAATACAACTTACGTACCATAAATATTTCCAGGAAATTGCTTCTAACACTACACAGGGATACATTTTCAATATTATTGTGTCTCCCAGGGAAGCAGCCAGCCATGAATGTTATTGACATAATGTTCCAAGTCTACATATTGGAAGCTTTAGACTCCCGTGAATATCTGCTTTATTTGTTATAGATATCAGTTTTAGTATACTTTTCAATGAGCCATTTGCACATCTTATTTTCAACACAGATAGCATGTCTTTTGGTTTTCATTATAGCTTTTACCTTTAATAAAGCGTGAAATATATAGGTAAAAAAAATGTGAAAAGGTTCAAATGGTAATATTTTTAAAATGCAGAAAACTACCGAAAGTTTTTTTTTTTTTGTAACAAAAAATTGCTGCTATATCCCCTACTGTTATTAATGTTTTATGCCTAACTGTACCCACCCACAGAATCTTCAGTTTTTCGGGTCTCATAACAGACAGAGGGGAGACGTTTGACAGGTAAAGATATATGCAGGAGGCATGTATATCCATCTAGATAACCCCTATGGCAGTAGTTTAGTAAGGATGACATTGGGTTTACATCCACTTTAAGATGTAACAAAGGATGAAAAAAGGTAAAATCCCTTCCTCACCCCACCCACCCCAAAATTCTCCAAGATAGATAGCATTCAGTATTGGTTTACAACTACTAGGATCTTCCAGTAACCTACAAACACTACAATAATCACTCCCTATGTACTTGATCAGCAGCACTCCCTATGCTTTCCCTATCACAGCTAATGCACATTGTCACTTTTTCTGCGGAAACCTACCATTTTATAGTGAGGGGGGTGGCTTATCCAAAAGCCCCCTTATTGTTTCTTCTAATCCAGTTAACCAAACTTTAAAGGTCAGTGGCACATACCTTGGTTGGAGGCCAAAGTGACAAGAGGGCACCACTTGTGTCTCTGATCTGAGCATCCCTGAATATGGGGACAGGAGTACAAGGCACAAAGTAACACAGGTGCAGGTGGGCCAACTAACAGGTAGGAGAAGTGACAAGACCATAGCCAGCAGTGTTGAAGCACACCAGGTGGAACCAGGAAGAACCATGGTTGGTAGTCTGTAGGCCTGCAGTGGTACACTGTGGCAGCCATGAGGTGGGCCTTGGATAATATGGAGATTGTGTAAGAGTCCCACCAGGGCAAGTTCAGGTAGCCTTCAGGATCAGAGACATGATCAGGAGACAGGCCAAGTTTGACATGGGAAAGGAACAAAGTCAGTAGCCAGGCCAGTGTCATACATGGAAGAGCAGATGTAAGCGTGGTCAACCACAAACCAAAGTCAGGAGCAGGAGTTCAGCAGAGCATGGTCAATGACAAGCCAAGGTTGGGATCAGGAGTTTAGCAGAGGGAGGTCAGGAAACAAGGGAAGAGGAACACAAGACCACCGTTAACAGGGTCTTCAGTCATTCTCTCTTCCTTTAAGTAGGGTGCATGGTGCCAGCCTTGAAACTGGGTGTGCGTAGGTGTGCACCAATGTGCAGGGACACATGCACCAATGCATGCGCAATGTGTGCCCATCTGCAAGTGCACTGATGTGTGAGCCCATGTCAGTTACTGGCAAAAGTTTCTGTTCTGTGTGCTGGAGGATGCGCACTACTGTTGTCATCCTGGTAGCCAGGCAATGCTTTATGGTTGCTATGGAAAATTCCAACATTATTGTGCTGGATTTGCCTATAACTCACAGGATTTGCCTCAAACCCATGACAATGTCAAATCAGAATCGTATACCTATTTGCTTCCAGAAAAATGATAGGACCTTTAATAATAGCAGCTGTCCCCAAAGTTAAATGCTGTTAAGGAGTGTATTTTGCAGCAGGATGAGATCCAAGCAATGGTTTGACTTGTTTCACATGTGAGCATTTACTATAGCAATCAAACATATAGAGCTTTGTTAGTAAAGAATCACAAAAACCTCAGAGCATTGCTGGGACCTAATCTTTCTATGGAATAAGCAACATTAACTTTCAGGGTGGCTACTGTCATAGAAAATATTTTAGCAATGTTTTAACTTACCATTGATTTTGCTTTTTCCTTTTACCATAAAAGTCTAAACTTGTCTTCTAAAGGAACATTCTTGCTACCCGTCAAAGAGAAAATAGTACCTATGTCAATAAGTCTATCCCCACTACCATTATTTTACCCCAAGCATTCTTCAGGTCATTGTGGATCCAGCAAAGCTGACATCTTCTTTATTAAGGTCACCTATTCATCCTTCTGAAGTCCATAAAAATATTTCCCTTTAATCTTCTCTTCAGTTCATATTGTTCTTTTGTTTCAGGTGTTCTAGCAGGAAAAAAAAAAGGGCAAAATGAAACCAATATGATTTTCCCTTCTCAGCAACCTGTTGGCTTGTTTTGAATGAAATTAAAAAATTGCATAGGTTCTTAAATAACCTGCATAAGTGCATTTAAATTTGCTACATGTTATTGTACACTACACCTTTTTCACATCTGTTGGCTTTTAACTTTTGTACTTTTTTTCAATATTCATTTTGGAAATGCTTTGTACTATCTAGATTATAACTTTGAGAACAGTAGTTCAAAGGCAAAAAGGGGCAAACAGACAAAAAGCAAACCACTGTTAGCAAAAAACATGTAGAAAATGGAATAATAATAAAACACATTAGTGGCTTTCATCTTTGAATCAAAATGTATGCTTTTACTACATATTATGTGCTTAAAGGGGCTAAAAGAGTTCTGTTCATTAACAGGTTTATGCCTGGTCATTTTGATCCTGATACTTTGATTGAAATTATTAAAATTATCATGATAACGTAAGTTAAGCAGCTCAGCAGTCTTTTTAGTTAATTTTTACATTGCAGTAAAGTATTTGCCTTCCAAATGTGTAAGCCCTTGTACACACAGTCGGATATTTTCCGACCGTGTGTGGTCTCCATCGGACTGTTTCCGTCGGAATATCCGACGGACCAACTTTTCCAACTTGTAAAATTTTTCAACAAAATGCTCCGATTGGACATACTCCAATCATGTGTAGCATACTCCGACGGACAAAGTGCAATGCATGCTCAGATCAAATTCCTAGACCAAAGCTATTGGCTACTAGCCTGCACGTAGTCCCGTCGTAACGAAATAACGTCATCACGTTATGTACAATCGGATTTTCCGACAACTTTGTCCGACCGTGTGTATGCAACAGTTTTGGACAAAATCCGTCGGACAAAGTCCATCGGACAAAATCCGTTGGACAAAATCCAACGCATTTGGTTGTCAGAATGTCTGACCGTGTGTACAAGGGCTTAGAGTAGTTTGAAGTTACACAATATTAATTGTGTAACTTGAAATGTATATTGTACAATATAATAATATATAATATAATAATATAAAACCTTTTATACAAAGCCATGATGCCAAATATAGGCAGACCTAGGCAGTGCATCCAACCGTTAAACTATAGATTTTAGAGTTGGCAATAATCTGACAGGCCATTGGTACAATTATGATATCAAAAAAAGTAAAAAGACATTTTCTATGTTTTTACGTTTACCTCTTGTAAATCTCTGTACAGCCGCCCTGGAGAGGGAGCACTGATAGGCAATCAAATAAGCTGTAGGCAAATGTGCTGACAAGGAATATTATAATAGATGAGAATGAGCAGATAGATGAGCCCACCAGTCTGCTGATTTCTACCTGTACATTCAGCAGGTTAATGTGGGGGGATAACACCAAAGTAAAGCCTAGTATAAACAGAAAATCAGATGGAAAATATAGCATTCAAAAGCAA
Organism: Lithobates pipiens; assembly: GCF_037356315.1. Lineage (NCBI taxonomy): Eukaryota > Metazoa > Chordata > Amphibia > Anura > Ranidae > Lithobates > Lithobates pipiens. Next base: position 144,322,194 of record NW_027507903.1, read on the forward strand.
TGTACAATAATCTGATTGTCAGTACACAGCTTTTAAGAGCCAATCACGACAGTTCATCTAAAATATCTGAAGGGACAAACGCAAAAGAGATTTTCCACCATAGGAATACACTGATCAGCATTGCAGGCTACAGCCTGTAGCGTTGATCAACTGGGGAAAATCTGACACGTGATTGTAGAGAAGTTTATCTACTTTTGTACAACTTCCCTGCCCAAACATGGATTGAAATTTGGCCAGTCCCTGCTGAGCTAGCCAAATTTCAAACCATGTATAGATGGCTTTAGCCTTTAGTCATCAGTCAAAGTCAACAAGACAAGAAGCTCTTTCATATACTCCAAGTAGAGCTTTAATGACATTGCTTGTGCAGCAAGGTCCCTGGCCTCCTTTGATCCAATGAGAACCTCCAGAGCCAGGGATTGCTGACATCCTTCTGTAAGTAGAAGGTTGTTAAAGTTATTGGATGCAAAAGAAAGTTTATTTCTCTTAACAAACCTTTTATTGGGGGAGAAAGGGTTAGGGCCAGGACAACCTTAGGTAGTTGCAAGATTACTTGGCAGACTTAAATAAGAGGACAGTCATGCAGGAAAAGGCATCCAGAAAGACGCCACATCTACATGTGTAGGAATGCTGTCTTTAACAGTTCCAAACACAAGGCTTAACAGTTCCTTCACTTTCACTACAATTACTCCTTTAGTTCTTCAGCACACGGAGCTCCCGGTCTCTCACTAGACCCACTGATTCACTGCCACTGAATCCCTTGATCTCCTTCAATCTTCACGGTGGTATCTTCCTCAAGCGGCATCCCCGCTTCTCTACTGGGTCCCTAGCATGGCACTCTAGATACCTCTCAATCTTTACCCCGCTGGCCTGCTTGGTCCCTGGCTTGACACACAAGGCTGCTCTGTAAGCGTCACCTTCACTGGCTGGGTCCTTGGCTTGATTTCCACTGAAGTTTCCTGATTCTTCACCATTAGTGATGGACGAACTTCCGATGGGACGTTTCGCGAACGCGGACCGCGAACGCGGCCGATAGTTTGCGAACCATAACGTTTGCGGCGGGACCCATTGACTTCAATGGGAGGCGAACTTTGCAAACCTACAGGTCAAATTTGCAGCCACAAAATAATTACTAGCTGTGCAAACATAGTCCCACCACATGGCCAATGATATAACACATGTATGAGGTGAATCTGGGATCGACAACTACAAGCATTCTTTTTTTATATGTGAAATTCTGACAATTCAGGACTGTGGAGCGCATGAAGGCAATGGAGGCGAGGGAAGGTCAGGGTAGGCAAAGAAGAGGGTGCAGAAGATGATCACCAGCAGCATGACATACAGCAATGACACCTGCACCGTGATAGAGTGATCTGACACCAGCACCGTGATAGAGAGCACTGACATCAGCAGCGTGACATAAAGCACTGACACCAGCACCGTGATATACAGCACTGACACCAGCCCTGTGATATACAGCACTGACATCAGCAGCGTGACATACAGCAATGACACCTGCACCATGATAGAGTGATCTGAAACCAGCACCGTGATAGAGAGCACTGACATCAGCAGCGTGACATACAGCAATGACACCTGCACCGTGATAGAGTGATCTGACACCAGCACCGTGATAGAGAGCACCGACATCAGCAGCGTGACATAAAGCACTGATACCAGCACCGTGATATACAGCATTGACACCAGCACCGTGATAGAGAGCACTGACATCAGCAGCGTGACATACAGCAATGACACCTGCACCGTGATAGAGTGATCTGACACCAGCACCGTGATAGAGAGCACTGACATCAGCAGCGTGACATAAAGCACTGACACCAGCACCGTGATATACAGCACTGACACCAGCACTGTGGTAGAGAGCACTGACATCAGCAGTGTGACATACAGCAATGACACCTGCACCGTGATAGAGTGATCTGACACCAGCACCGTGATAGAGAGCACTGACATCAGCAGCGTGACATAAAGCACTGACACCAGCACCATGATATTGAGCACTGACACCAGCACCGTGATAGAGAGCACTGACATCAGCAGCGTGACATACAGCAATGACACCTGCACCGTGATAGAGTGATCTGACACCAGCGCCGTGATAGAGAGCACTGACATCAGCAGCGTGACATAAAGCACTGACACCAGCACCGTGATATACAGCACTGACACCGGCACCGTAAGCAGCCCCAGGAGGAAGTCAGCATAGCACAGGGATGGTGGGAGCCCCTCATAATGAGCATAGCACAGGGATGGTGGGAGCCCCTCATAATATGCACAGCAGAGGTACAGCCCCAGGAGGAAGTCAGCACAGCACAGGGATGGTGGGAGCCCCTCATAATAAGCAGCCCCAGGAGGATGTCAGCATAGCACAGGGATGGTGGGAGCCCCTCATAATAAGCAGCCCAGGAGAAAGTCAGCACAGCACAGGGATGGTGGGAGCCCCTCATAATGAGCATAGCACAGGGATGGTGGGAGCCCCTCATAATATGCACAGCAGAGGTACAGCCCCAGGAGGAAGTCAGCACAGCACAGGGATGGTGGGAGCCCCTCATAATAAGCAGCCCCAGGAGGATGTCAGCATAGCACAGGGATGGTGGAAGCCCCTCATAATAAGCAGCCCCAGGAGGAAGTCAGCACAGCACAGGGATGGTGGGAGCCCCTCATGAGCATAGCACAGGGATGGTGGGAGCCCCTCATAATATGCACAGCAGAGGTACAGGCCCAGGAGGAAGTCAGCACAGCACAGGGATGGTGGGAGCCCCTCATAATAAGCAGCCTCAGGAGGAAGTCAGCACAGCACAGGGATGATGGGAGCCCCTCATAATAAGCAGCCCCAGTAGAAATATGACACCGCTCAACCTCTTCAAACCAGAGGGTACGGGCATATAGTACGGTGTTCTTTTTTTGGACAAGGAAGTGAGCCAAATGAAGAAAGAAGGTCTGTGAACTCAATTAATCAAATCGTTTCTAGACATATACATGGTCTACTGGTCACATGTGTTGAATTCCTCCGAGATCCATGCCTCATTCATTTTTAGAAATGTGAGGTAGTTAACACTGTCGTGAGCTAGGCGAGTACGCTTATCGGTCACGATCCCCCCTTCTGTGCTGAACGTCCTTTTGGACAGGACACTGGATGAGGGGCAAGCCAACAGTTCAATTGCAAATTGGGCAAGCTCTGGCCAGAGGTCAAGCCTGCCCACCCAGTAGTCCAGGGGTTCATCACTCCTCAGAGCGTCCACATCGGCCGTTAACCCGATGTAGCTGGACACCTGACGGTCTAGGCGTTCCCTGATGCTGGATTTGGATGACACCTGTCGATGGGTCGGCTGAAAGAATGACCTCATATCAGAAGTCACCAACACATCTTCAAACCGGCCTCTTCTTGCAGGCGCTGTTGGATTGGTACCTGCAACTCCTTCTCTGGGAGTGGGAATTGCTCCTCTGCCAGCGCACGCAAAAGCAGAATGCAGCATTTCTCGAAGCAAGGCCTGGAAGTGCTCCATTCTGACAGCCCTCTGTGACGGCGGTAACATTTCTGCCATTTTGTGTTTGTACCGGGGGTCTAAGTACGTTGCCACCCAGTACTGGTCCTTGACCCTTAAGCTTTTTATACGGGGGTCCCTATTAAAACACTGGAGCATGAAGGCCCCCATTTGCACTAAACCGGAAGCGGTGTGGTGGCCTGGCTCCTGCTCATCATCCAGGATAATGTCGTCCTCTTCATTCTCCTCTCCCCATCGACCCACAACAACAGGGATCCCAGAAAGGTTAAAAGCATGCTCTTCTTGCTCCTCCTCATCCGCCCCGGCACCATCCTCCTCTGACTCCTCTTCAGACTCCTGTTGTTCACTTGTCTCAGATAGAGTAGCCCCCCCTGGAAATTCATCCAGCATTGCTACTTCCTCATCTTCCCGCTCCTGCTCCTCCACAGCTTGATCAATGACACGACGCAATGCACGCTCCATAAAGAAGGCATAAGGTACCATGTCACTGACCAGTTTGGTGATCTCCTCAAATGGCCGCAGAGGTCTGCATGTGTCGCGCATGAGCAGCCACTGGCGCGGTGAAAAAAAAACAGCTCCCCAGAACCTGTTCTGCCGCAGAGTTCATGCAGGTAGACGTTAACTGCACGTTTCTGCTGCAGCAGCCTATCAAGCATATAGAAGGTTGAGTTCCATCGCATCGGGCAATCGCAAATAAGACGTCTGACTGGCAGATTGTGTCGCCGCTGTATGTCAGCAAGGCGAGCCATGGCCGTGTAAGATCTTCTGAAATGGGCCGAGATTTTCCTTGCCTGCCGCAAGATGTCCTGGACCCCAGGGTATTTGACAACGAATCGCTGCACGACCAAGTTTAAGATGTGTGCCATGCATGGCCCGTGCGTAATTTTGCCCTGTTTCAATGCGCTAAGCAGATTGGCACCGTTGTCACACACCACTTTACCAACTGTCAAATTGAGCGGTGTTAGCCACTGATCTGCCTGTGAACGGAGTGCCGGGCCAGTGTGGCTCTTGGCTTCCAGGCACCACAGACGCAGCATGGCATGGCAACGTCTCACCTGGCATGTCGAACAGGTTCTGGGGAGCTTGGGCGGCGCAGCGGAAGAGACGCTAGCAGCGGAAAAGGAGGAGTCAGCCGAGGAGGAGAGGGAGGAGGATGGAGTAAGAGGAGGAGGAGAAGAAGAGCCAGGCCTGCATGCAATCCGTGGCGGTAAAACCAAATCTACACGGGTGCCACGGGTTACATGCTTGACGGCCATCAGAAGGTTCACCCAGTGGGCAGTAAAAGTGATATACCTTCCCTGCCCGTGTTTGCTAGACCAGGTGTCTGTGGTCAGATGTATCTTGGCACCGACACTGTGTGCCAGAGATACATTCACTTGCCGCTGAACATGGCCATATAGCTCTGGGATGCCCTTCTCTGAGAAATACTTCCTTCCTGGGACCTTCCATTGTGGTGTTCCAATGGCCACAAATTTTCGAAAGGCCTCCGAGTCCACCAGTTTATATGGCAGTAGTTGGTGGGCTATCAGTTCTGACAAGCCAGCCGTCAACCGTTGGGCAAGAGGGTTATCCGGCATCATCATTTTTTTACGCTCGAACATTAGGCCCACGGAAGCCTGCCTTTTTGCAGAAAAATGTGAGCTTGGCGTGATGGAAGGTGGAGTGGAAGACAATTGTGAGGAGAGAAGAGAAGGAGAAGTAGAAGACGAGGCTGGACGGTGAGAGCCTGGAGTGTGGCTTTGTGTATTCCGTTGCTCCCACTGGGCTCGGTGATGGCTGCTCATGTGTCTTCTTAAGGCGTCGTCCCTAGGTGAGTGTTGGGCTTACCGCGACTAATGCGCTGACTGCAAAGATTGCAGATGGCAACACTATTGTCAGCAGTGGACACGTTAAAAAAAGCCCACACTGCGGAGCCATGTGCCGGCGTCCTGGGAGTGCCAGATGTGACCGTACATGGTCGATGACTCACTCCTGATACATAAGCAGTCTGATTTGTCTCTCTTGTGCAATGTAAGTTATTCCTGCTTCTCCTCCCTATCTGCTGGTCCATATCTCCCTCTGAACTCCCCTCCTCTTCCTCTCTTGTGGGCACCCACGTGACATCACTAGACACGTCATCATCGACGTCACCTTCCCCACCGCTATAAGTAGAGATCTCGGAGTAGGCAGCAACACCAGGGACCAACCTCCTCCTTGGACTGATCTGGGTACTGTCGTCAGACTGCTGAGTGGCGGTTGTTGCTACCTCCTCTTCCTGATCCAATGCCAAGAGTGGCTGCGCATCAGAAATGTCTTGATATGGATCGGAAAATAATTCCTGTGACTCAAGCGGAAGGTATGTGGTGGTGGTGGTGGTGGTGTTGTTGGTGGTAGTGTCTTTGGGGGTGCACATAGCAGAGAGTGAAGAAGAGGGTGCAGATCGAGAGGATGAGGAGGGTGCAGAAGAGTAAGGCTGAGTGAGCCACTCAACCAAGTCTGGTGCGTCCTTTAAAGTAATTGAACGCACCTTCTGCAACTTCCCACTTTGGCTCAAGCCTGTTGCTCCTGCCCTACCCCTACCACCCCTGCGGAAGGGCCTGCCTCTTGCTCTGCTTGTCATTTTTTAAATGACTCTGTGACAAAACTCTCAGTCCCTATACTGATAAAGGACTGCTGCAGAATATGGCAGCAGTCAGCAGTAGTGCACCTCAACCCTATATATTGTGGACCTATACCAGTCCTTAAGGAATATCAGACTGTACCTCACTCAACCCTATGTACTGTAGTACCCTATACCTTACCAGTCCTTATAAGGACCTTTGTGGAACTAGTAGGTTGTGAATGATTAGCAGACTGTACCTCAGTCCCTATACTCATAAAGGACTACTGCAGCAGAAGGGCAGCAGTCAAGTATAATATTCTTTCTATATTTGGAAGAAAGAATATTATACGTGTACAAGCCTATTACCATACCAGTCCTGAAAAGAACCTTTGTGGACCTAATAGTAACAGCTACTGATTAAACTGACTGTCCCTCACTGCCACACACAGCTTCCTGCCTGCCCTATTTAAACTGACAAAACACAGGCTGCTGGAACAATAACTTGAATAGCACTCAAAACTATATCCTGTACTACTTTACCATACCAGTCCTGAAAAGGACTTTTGTGGACCTAATAGTAACAGCTAATGATTAAACTGACTGTCCCTGCTGCACACAGCGTCCTGTCCCTCTCTCTAGACTGACAAAAGATAGGCTGCTGCAACAATCAATAGCACAGCAGTGCCTCAAACCTATATCCTGAAATACACCTAACACCTATACCATACCAGTCCTTAAAAAAACTTTTGTGGACCTAATAGCTAGCGATTTGGGTCACACAGCAACATCTGCCTATAGTGACATACGAAAGAATGTAAAATGGCTGCCGGATCAGGTCTATTTATAAGTTAGGGGGAATGTCCAAGTGTCCATGTGCTGTAATGTCTCAATTGGCTGTCCTGTACCCCATGATGGATGTGTCATCATAGGTCAAAGTTCTTTTACACAGTAAACACGGAAGTCCGCCGGGCAAACGGCGGCAATAGTCCGCCGATCGGGCGGACCGCGAACAGCCGAAATTCGCCGCAAAACGACCACCGGACGAACCGTTCGGCCATCCCTATTCACCATCCCCGGTTGGTGAGAATACTGCTCCAGTACTTGCTTCAGTTACTCACTCTGGTCCCTGGTATCTAGGCATTTAGTCCCTCATGGGCGACCGCTTCCTCTCTACTACCGACCATGACAGGTTCTCCGGCCAACAGAACCATCACTTTTGGTTGGACTGCAAGCCGCAGTCCCAACCCTTCATTGCACTCTTGCTTCTGGATAGGCCCTCAGACAGCTTAGCAGCCAGATGTGCCCAGGATAGGCCCCATTTCCAGCCTAGCAACCCACACATGCATAGAATGCATTAAGATAAAAAAAAACTTCTGACTTTACAACCCCTTTAAGTCATAGAGGTCCTTCTACCTCCACGACTGAAACCAAAACAGGGAGTAATGCATCAGGGGACCATAGCCAAGATGCAGGGACTGTAGCTGAAGCCTCTGCTAGCTTACCAGTGAATGTGGTTGCTCTATTCTATTGACAAGCTCCTAAAGGGGCTGGCACCCATTGTGGGAGGAGAACTGATGGAAAGACAAATGGGAGGCATTTGAGCAATGCTATTTCATACATGTGTTGACTAATTGGTAAGACACTGACTAGTAGAACTAGTAAACACGTAGACTGTGTTTTCCAGCTTTACTGGCTCCATACTTGTTCCAACAGCACCTATGCTGCTATCATGTCACGAGGCAAGGGTATGAAGAATAAGCTGAGCTTACTGATGATTGTTAGGTGGCAATATTTTCTGGCTCATCATATCAACTTGATTTCTGTGCTGAATACAGAAATATTCAAGGTGACTATGACCATCCAATATGTGTGAATGATGACAGGCTGTTTTCTGTCTAATTCCACAGAAGTGTTATGCACAAAGTTATAAAGTGGGGTTATGAACTTTGCCTTTTTAATATACAGTGGCAGGATGAAAAATCATAATTTTTAGCTGTGCAATACTAAAGCATTTCCCGTAAGAAACAAATTATTTTCCTTGTAAAGAGGACAAGCTACAGGACAAACTTCCATGAAAATTCTGTTATATTTTTGGAATGATCAAGTGGAGTTATTTAATTTTGTAAAAATTTTACTAAAGAATCCATCTTTCATTATTTGCACTCCTTTTCACAGGTGCTGTGTCTAGCGTGGTTTTGCAATGGCTCCATGTTGTTTGATGTCGTTGAGGACATCCAAACACGAAATCCAATATATATCCAATCTTTTGACTTAGTTGACTTTGAAGGTTGCAATTTGAACAATCAATGTTCTATACATACTGTGACCTAGACACAACAAAGAACAAATTTAGATAATATTGCCAAGACTATTAGGTCATAGTAAACGGTTTATAGCGGTCAGATTAGTGCAATAAGCTTTCCGCTCTACTGATTGTCAGATGCATATGTGTTTGTGCTTTAGTACACAGCAGAACAAGTAGTTATAGTAACAAGTAACTCTATAGTAATAACTAATGAGCTTTTATTTCAAGTGCTAGAGTCAATTTATTTTATATTAGCATAAATGTCAGACATGAAAAAGCCTATTCTCCTGCCATTGTGTAATAATGACAAGAGAATCTATTCTATGCATTAAGGTAAAGAACTTTCTGCATAAAGCTTCACCCACCAGCCCCCCCCCCCCCATATACTTACTGAACCTGATCTTGATCCAGTGAAGGCTCTCTCCGCTCTCTGCCTCCTCATTGGCTGGGACAAAATAGCAGGAGTTTGTCTTATGGCCATACAGAGCAGGACTATGGAGTGAGTACACACAAGTGTCCTCAGAGCAATTGGCTGGCTATGGTGGGCATTGGCCAGGGGGGAGGAGCCAGGAGTGCCTGCGGGGGACCCCAGAAGAGGAGAATCAGGGCTCTTCTATGCAAAACCATTGCACAGAGCAGTTAAGTATAACATGTTTGTTATTTAAACAAAATAAAAGTTAAACCTTTACACTCACTTTATTTTTTGTGTAATCCATGGCAATTCACCCCATATTTCGAAAAATGTATGAGTTTTGTGTGATCCCAATTTTAACTGAAGAATTTATAACATCTATGTGCAAAAAATGTTTTTTAATTAAAATAGAGCTGTGGCCAGGCTATGGGCATTCAAACACATACCATTTTTTAACATGTAACAAAATGCCAAAAAATAAAAAAGAGAGAGAAAAGAACCAGCACTACTAGGTATGCACCAAAGAATGAACTGTCTATAACACTAATCCATTACCACAAAGACTAAGCAGCACCATTATGTATAACAAATAAAAATAATACAAATAAACAGTATGAAAATGCATGGTGATCATATATTTAACTTTATTTGTGAGTGTAAAATTGAAAAATCCATAATATCTATAACCCTAGGAAATCGCCTTATAAAACATCCCCCTTAATGAATGATTGCGCATAATGCAAAGTAAATATGCTAAAAACAAAGGAAACAAACTATATCTCTATAGATATATAGATAGCTCCAGGTGACGTCTTGATGATGAAATGCGTAGAGCATAGCATCTAGCATCTTTGCATCACTTCCTGTTTTGGGCCGTGGAACGCGAATCATCCCAACTTCCTGTGTTTTTTAAAGGCTTATATGCATTTGATTCAATGTAAGTACGTTTCCACTTTTATGTCACAATAAATGTAATTTAAAACAGAATCACACTATGGAGAGGTCTCTTTGCCATATGTGGGAGATGTGGAGGATGATTTAAAGAATAAAGAAACACCTAATACCGCAAACACGGAAAGATATAGCTGACATGGCAGATAAAGATCTGATGATTGCTGCACAGTGGCAGATACTGTGAAAGCGATATACCCCTGTGCAGGGTGAGTGGTTTGGGTGAGTGCAATACCTATAGGGAATCTATAAGGAGCACGGAGCACAGATTTGAAGAGCACCAGTCACTTTAATTTTTATTGTTCAATTTTTATATTTTTTCTGCAATGAATTATGAACTATTTATGATCACAGCGAATATATATATACATTTTTATATTTTTTTCCATGAAAATAATGTTCTGATATATACGAGTATCACCAAGGCACGGTTTTGAAGAGCACCTGTCACTTTAGTAATTTTTTGATTACAACATGCTCTTGCATATGTGCATTGATAGCACTTGCACACAATAGGATTTGCACTAAGGTGTCCTTTTATGAAACTGAGATCAGCTGCGATCCCAAGTCTCACAGCTGATCTCAGGTCATTACCAGTTTATGAAACTGAGGTAATCAGCGGAGAACATGTTCTCCACTGATTATCTCAGCACAGCGAGAATCTGTAACTGACTGTCACAGAAACGGCCAGTGTATGAAGGTGCAATCTCAGCACCTCACTGGCGATCTGTGACAGAATTCTCACTTTCTGATTCACCATCTCAGAGGTGGAGAATCAGAGAGAAAAGTACAAAGCTGCCTCAGTATTCTGGAGAAAGCAGGAAGTCTTTTGACCTTCTTTCACACGCCAGATAGATAGATAGATAGATAGATAGATATAGATATAAATATCTATCTATCTATTTATATAATTATATATAATTATTACTATATATATATATATATATATATATATATATATATATATATATTTATTTATTTATTATTCCACCTGCATTTAAATGCTATTATTAATGTCATTGTTATATCATTTTTAATTTATTAGTAAATAAAATGTTGTAAACCCTGAAATATGGTTTTACCCATGGCATGTTCTATTACAGTTATACAGGGTTTATCAATTACGAAATATATTTTATGTTAATTTATTAATAAATATTCATACTTGTATACTTTTTTAAAATGATTTTTTAATGATTATAAATGTATTTTACATTTATATGAATGGTGTATAGCTGCATTACATATGTGGATTACATTAATTTACTATACACCATTCACATTTAAATAGGCACATGTATGATCTTTAAATATTGATAAAAACAATGTTTTTTAATAATTAGGTTAATGTATATTGTGTAGGGGGAATTTAACTTTATTATTTTATTAATATGTTGGGGAATAATGTGTGGTGATTAGTGTTCAACTTTTGTATTTTAAATCTCCTCAGACTGTAATCCCGCTACATTGTGTGGGATTACAATGTGAGGAGCCATTCCCGGCATTTGTAGATCGCTTCTCAACTCAACATGAGAAGCGATCTACAGATCATCGTAAACAGGCACTCAGAGGAGAGCGATCTCCTCTGAGAATGCCTGAGAACTGAATTGCAGTATTTTACCGCAGTTTCATAAAAGGACACCTATGTATTGATTTTTATAATATAGGGATACACAGAGTGTCACATAGGGGCATCCGATTATTGTACCCTAGATCAATGCCACACCTACCCCTCCTTATTTAACCTATATCTCTTAGTCCATGTTAAACCACTGTACAGTACAGTGGTGTGAAAAAGTGTTTGCCCCCTTCCTCATTTCCTGTTCCTTTGCATGTTTGTCACACTTAAGTGTTTCGGAACATCAAACCAATTTAAACAATAGTCAAGGACAACACAAGTAAACACAAAATGCAATTTGTAAATGAAGGTGTTTATTATCAAAGGTGAAAAAAAATCCAAACCATCATGGCCCTGTGTGAAAAAGTGATTGCCCCCCTTGTTAAAACATACTATAACTGTGGTTGTCCACACCTGAGTTCAATTTCTCTAGCCACACCCAGGCCTGATTATTGCCACACCTGTTCACAATCAAGGCATCACTTAAATAGGAGCTGCTTGACACAGTAAGGTCCACCAGAAGATCCTTAAAAGCTACACATCATGCCGAGACCCAAAGAAATTCAGGAACAATTGAGAAAGAAAGTAATTGAGATCTATCAGTCTGGAAAGGGTTATAAAGCCATTTCCAAAGCTTTGGGAATCCAGCGAACCACAGTGAGAGCCATAATCCACAAATGGCGAAGACATGGAACAGTGGTGAACCTTCCCAGGAGTGGCCGGCCGCCCAAAATTACCCCAAGAGCGCAGCGACGACTCATCCAAGAGGTCACAAAAGACCCCACAACAACGTCCAAGGAACTGCAGGCCTCACTTGCCTCAGTTAAGGTCAGCGTTCATACCTCCACCATCAGGAAAAGACTGGGCAAAAATGGCCTGCATGGCAGAGTTCCAAGGAGAAAACCACTGCTGAGCAAAAAGAACATCAAAGCTTGTCTCAATTTCTCCACAACACATCTTGATGATCCCCAAGACTTTTGGGACAACATTCTGTGGACCGATGAGACAAAAGTGGAACTCTTTGGAAGGTGTGTGTCCAAGTATATCTGGCGTAGAAGGAACACTGCATTTCATAAAAAGAACATTATACCAACAGTAAAATATGGTGGTGGTAGTGTGATGGTCTGGGGCTGTTTTGCTGCTTCAGGACCTGGAAGACTTGCCATGATAAAAGGAACTATGAATTCTGCTGTCTACCAAGAGATCCTGAAGGAGAATGTCCGACCATCTGTTCGTGTACTCAAGCTGAAACGAATTTGGGTTCTGCAGCAGGACAATGAACCTAAACACACCAGCAAGTCCACCACCGAATGGCTGAAGAAAAACAAAATGAAGACTTTGGAGTGGCCTAGCCAAAGTCCTGACCTGAATCCTATTGAGATGTTGTGGTATGACCTTAAAAAGGCCGTTCATGCTCGAAAACCCTCTAATGTAACTGAATTAGGAAAATTCTGCAAAGATGAGTGGGCCAAAATTTCACCAGGACGCTGTAAAAGCCTCATTGCACGTTATCGCAAACGCTTGGTTGCAGTTGTTGCTGCTAAGGGTGGCCCAACCAGTTAATTAGGTTTAGGGGGCAATCACTTTTTCACACAGGGCCATGATGGTTTTGATTTTTTTTCACCTTTAATAATAAACACCTTCATTTACAAATTGCATTTTGTGTTTACTTGTGTTGTCCTTGACTATTGTTTAAATTGGTTTGATGTTCCGAAACACTTAAGTGTGACAAACATGCAAAGGAACAGGAAATGAGGAAGGGGGCAAACACTTTTTCACACCACTGTATAATCAGCTTATGTGACATGGTCACTGAGTATATGAATTGATAACCAAAAATGTATAACACAATAAGATCTAAAATGAAACGGTATGCTGTAACCACTGCAAACAAAAAAGGGCTTTGTATAAATAATATTGTCAAAACCTGCTTGAAGAGCGAACACTCACCCAAGGAACAGCAGCCAGAATTGTAATCTCTAATGTGAATGTAGAGCAGGTGTACCTGAATAGGGGACCGACAAAAGTGTTAAGATCCAACTTGAACAACTTTACTGCTTTTAATGGGAACTTTGGGAATTTATTTGGGCCGCGGTTTCTGCATATACAGATATTACTAGTACTAGCCATTACTAATAAAAAAAAAAAAATGCCATAAAACTATCCCCTATTTTGTATAAACGATATATCTTTTGCGCAAACCAATAAAGAAAAAAACGCAATAAGCGTTTATTACCAAAAATATGTAAAAGAATGCATATCAGCCTGAACTAAGGAAAGAAACAGTTTTTTTATATATTTTTTGGGGGTAATTATTATAGCAAAAAGTAAAAAAGAATGTGTTTTTTTCAAAATTGATGCTATTTTTTGGTTTAGACCCCTTTTACACCGAGCTGCTCCAGGCGTCAGTGGTAAAGAAGCACTCAAAATAGTTAGTAGTTAGTTAGTTAGTTAGTGGTGCTATTCTGCCCCTAGCAGGGTGGTTTTAACCCCCATTAGCAGCCAAAAAGTGGTTAAATCTGCCCGCAAAATGCTGCCGGAGCGGCGCTTTGCCAGCGGTAGCACAGCTGTTAACTGTTCCTTCACCACTCCAAAGAAGCTGCTGGCAGGACTTTTTCTGATGCCCTGCCAGCGCACTGCATGGAGCAGCTGTTTTGGGGTGCCTGCAAAACGTGTGAAAGGGGTCTTATAGCACAAAAAATAAAAAACGCAGAGGTGATCAAATACCAACAAAAGAAAGCTCTATTTGTGGGAAAAAAAGGACGTCAATTTTGTTTGGGAGCTACATCGCAATTGTCAGTTAAAGCGACGAATTGCAAAAAGTGCTCTGGTCTTTGGGCAGCCAAATGGTCCAGAGCTTAAGTGGTTAAGGATCATTTGGATGTTGCAGACCTCATATCTGAACAGTCAGGGCATAAACTTCCTGTATGTGCACAATTACGTCACAAGGCCCATCCCAATGTGTTTCGTCACTTTTCCTGTGACTTCCTCAAGGAGTTCTATGTGCACTATTGTATATCTGTTTGTCATCACATGAAGTTGTGTCACTGTGTGGTGTGATAATATTTATATGTATATTTTATTGTGATTATTTTTGTAATAGTTTGTGTCTGGATCACATTTGCAGTCATTGCAGGGGTCATTGTAATTTGTCTAACAAGACCATAACTGCCTGTAGTGTGGAACAAATGGCTTCTACCCTTGGATGGGTTTCTGAGATGCAGTGACGGGGTAGCACATAAATGTCTGCTATAGTGGTATGGTTGGGGAGTGAAATTGGGGTTGTCCCCATGTTGATGAGTTACACTGAATCCTTGCTTGGTTCCACCATTACTGTGACCCCTTGAAGCTTCCTGTGAGCTTTTATGGGCAGAGATCAGATCACCTCTTGGAGGGGTGCTAGGAGTAAGTTTTGCCTAAACAGCTCACAGACTGCCTTAATGCTCAAATACGGCCAGCAAGAGGGGTAAGTCCAAGTCCTTTAGTATGTTCATGTCACCACAACCCCTACTCGAGTCACCACCTGGTCATTTATCTCAATCTTCACCCTCTACCAGGTTGGGCAGGTTAATGGTCACTTTAAGGTATAGCCAAGGTGGCCATGATGGTCTTGCTTCCTGAACCATTGGGCATAGAAGTCATGTTCCATGATAGTGATCTCAGAACCCATGTCAATCAGGCATGGGATCTCTTGTCCATTAACAAAGGTGTTGACTACTGGACTTGGCACAGCCATGGACTCTGGTTTTCTGGGACCTTGTGCTTATTGTCCCAGGGGTTGTCCCTCCACCCCAGGAGCCACTAGTTTAATGGCAGCCTGGATATACTTTTGGCTGGCCACAGTTCTTGGCTGCACGTCCAAAGCTGCTGCACTACCAGCACTTCTGGTCCTTCTCTGAGTCCCTCCCTAACAGAGGGGTGGGCCAGATAGCATTTGAATGTGAACATTTCTTGCATGAAGGAGGCCACATCTTAAGCGCATTCCCTTAGCAGGTGGTGTAGCATGGTGCATCACCATTAATCACTCAGGATTCAGTTGAAAAAAACTGAACTCTATTGAAACAGAAGTTCAGTAATGCACAACAAGCCCGGCAGGAAGACAACACGATCAGGCACACCGACTGAATGTACAGTGATGAGTAGTAGTAGCAGCATGTCTCAGGTGTGTGGCCTGCTTGGTTCGTACCCAAGTGAGGTGGCTTCCAGGAAGAATGGCATGTCCCTGCACTTTCCCTACTCATTTGGAACCTCTCCCTGGTGCTAAGCACTGTCCCAGACAGAAGGGTGACCTGTGCCTACTCTATCCACACAGGAAATGAGCGAAGATGTCTGCCAAAGTCGCATAGGATGCAAGCATCCAAGGGAATGCTGCCTCTCTGTGACTGAGCAGATCATAGAGGAACAAGGCCCTGCTCAACTTCCTCTTCCAGTTGCATTGCCAATACAGATGAGCAACACCTGCAGTGGAAGAAATAGACTGCATGTGCCTACATACTGGTTAAGAACCTTCTGGCCGGGGCATGGCCGGATGTAGACCTAGGAGGACGTGTGGTGCTGGAACTCCTGCCATCCTGAACATAATCCTGTGCCATCCTTCGCCTGCCTGACTTTGGGGACAGCCAAATTATCTCCCCTAAGCCTCTGACATCCCGCTGGACTACGGGGAAGCATTTTGGTGCGGATAGTGGTGTGTCTGGCAGCTCCGTGGCTTGAGGCCTAGCCGGCTCGCAGTGTCCGGCCCCCATTTTGCGGCCTGTGGAGCCTCCGGACCGGCTGCGGTGGAGTACCGAGTGTGGAAATCGGCTGCACAGGAGCGACGAATCCTCGAGCCATCCTGCCAGACACAGATGCGGTGACTGAAATAATCTGCCACAAACGGCCGCGCAGCAGCGCAGCAGCGCAGCAGCGCAGCAGCGCAGCAGCGCATCTGCCATTGGGAGGACTGTCAGCTCTGTGGAGGCCCTTTACCATCCTTGCTGGGGCAGTGAGTCCTGAACTGGGGGGCATAGGTAGCTGCACAGGAGCGGTGGAGAGAGGTGTGGGAGAGTGGGTAGCAGCCCTGGTGCCATTCCCTGCTGCTTTTCTCGCTGGGCACATGAACAGAATACCTTAAAGGGCAACACTCCAACTCCCTAGTGCATAGCAAGACTGTCTGCATACTCTATTGTTCAGTTTCTGGAGGTGAGAGGTTCTTGGGGGCTACCAGAACTGTGCCTTTAGCCATCCTAATCATTCTCTACTGTATCCCTGAAGTTGAGTATCCTTAACCACTTGCTTACTGGGCACTTAAACCCCCCTCAGTCCCAGACCAATTTTCAGCTTTCAGCGCTGATGCACTTTGAATGACAATTGCGCGGTCATACAGCACTGTACCCAAATGAAATTTTTATCATTTTTTTCCCACAAATAGAGCTTTCTTTTGGTGGTATTTAGTCACAGCTCGGAGTTTTATTTTTTGCTAAACAAACAAAAAAAGATGCAAAAAAAAAAAAAAAATCATGTTTTAATAGTTTGTTATACAATTTTGCAAACGGGTCATTTTTCTCCTTCATTGAAGTGCGCTGATTAGGCGGCACTGATGGCTGCATTGGTGGGCACTGATGGGCTGCATTGGTGGGCACTGATAGGCTGCATTGGTGGGCACTGATAGGCTGCACTGGTGGGCACTGATAGGCATAGTTAAGGCGGCACTAATAGGCACAGATAAGGTGGCACCGATCGGCACAGATAAGGCGGCACTGATGGGCAAAGATGGGCACAGATAAGATGGCATGGATGGGTGGCACGGATAAGTGGCACGGATGGGTGGCACGGATAGGCACTGATAGGTACCACTGATAGATGGGACTGATGGGCACTGATAGGTGGCACTGATAGGTGGCTCTGATAGGTGGCACTGCTGGGCACTGATGGGCGGCACTGCTGGGCACTGATGGGCGGCACTGCTGGGCACTGATGGGCGGCACTGGGGTGCAGCACCTTTAAGGAAGATTGTGGGCACTGTGGGTGGCACTGTTGGTGGCACTGCTGGATGGCACTGTGGGTGGCATTGTGGGTGGCACTGTGGGTGGCACTGTGGGTGGCGCTGTGGGCACTATGGGCACTGCTGGGTGGCACTGATGGGGGGCACTTACTTTCATTCAGGATGGCACTGCGGTGGGCAGGTGGGCACTGGCAGGAGGCAGGTGGTCAGCTGTATTACTGGCCGTGATCGGGACTGATGTCCCGATCACGGCCGCCGGTGATCGGCTTTTTTTTTCTCTCCTCGCGCTGTCAGCGCGAGGAGGAATAATAGCCGATTACCGGCTCCGTTCTGTCACATGATCAGCTGTCATTGGCTGACAGCTGATCACGTGATAAGGGGTCGGGATCGACCCCTTGCACGGATCGGTGATCAGGCGAGTCTCGTGGACTCGCCGATCACAGAGCGCGCCGCGCGCGCCCCTCAGGGGGCGCGCAGGCCGCTCGTAACCGGGACGACGTCAATAGACGTAGTCCCGGAAAAGTAGATCCGCGCTAATGCCGTCATTTGGCAATAGCGCGGATCTCAAGTGGTTAAAGGGGCGCACCCTCCTCTCTGCACACAAGTATACGTAAGGCCAGCTTGCCTTTCATCTTTTCCTCATGCCCTCCAAAGGCAAGTGTGTGGCTAAGAAAGCACCGTTACAGCCTGTGCAGAATCCTAGTGACTTTTTGAATCAATTCAAGGCTCTAATGGCGGATATGGAGCAGGCGGCCCCACAGGAGGCTAACCCATCTGCACCCACGTTGCCTCCAACTAATGATACCACTGTTATTCTTGCAGCGATTGAGCAATGCAGAACTTCTTTGTTGGTGCGCATAGACCACCTGGCGAAGGAATGCAACCTCATAAGAGCAGATTTTGATAAATTCGGGGACAGGCTCTCGGAATTGCGAATCTCGGCGACTGAGGACACTACTCACCGTCACGATGAGGCCATTCAAGCGCTGCAGCGCACGGTTCAGAATCTGGTGGCCAAGTCTGACGACGCAGAAAACCGTTTGCGAAGAAACAATGTCAGAGCCTTGGGCCTGCCGGAGGGCGCGGACGGGGACCGTTCCGGCTGAATTTGCCGAAGATTTCTTTAAATCATTGCTTCACTTGACGGATGTGCCCCCCCACGTATGTAGTCGAGAGGGCTCACAGGGTCCCGACCAGTCGGGGTCCCCCCCTAGACCATTCTTGGTACCCTTTCTCAACTTTCGGGATCGAGATCGGATCCTGCGTGAGGCTCGTAAACATCAGAACCTACCTTTTGAGAACACGGTGGTACACCTTTATCCTGATTTCTCAGCTGATCTTCAGAGAAGACGCAAGACATTTACAGACATCAGAAGGAGGCTTCGTGAGCGTGAGCTGAAATATTCCATGCTTTATCCCAGCCGACTGCGGGTGCAACACGAAGGATCAGTGACATTTTTTCAGTCACCTGCAGAAGCAGATCTATGGCTGCAATCGCTGTAACTGGCCTGTCAAGACACCTCTGATTACTAAACGGCGGGTTGACTGCAACTACCTATTTTCTTTTTTGTTGCCTTTTGTGGTTGCTGCCCAGTTTTTGGGGTGGTTTGACTCCCTGACAAGTGTATCTCCTGCTGGAATGTACTTTTGTTATCCTGCAAGAAGCCTGACATACCTTGGCTGGGTGTGGGGGGTTGGTGGTGGCAGTTGATGTCCGCTTCTCCTGTACGTTCTCCTGCAGGCTCCCTGCCTCGGGTGGGGCTGCCTGCAATGGTTGCCTATATAATTTTATTTTTTTTTTGTTCTTGCCCCCACCTGGATAAACAAGATGGTGGGAGATACGTAGAGGAACAGGCTTTCCGGATATCCATGCCAAAGGACAGACGGGTCGTAAGCGGAGTGGGAGCTCCAGGCCCGTGAACATTATGTCTATGATGTTTTGGACTCTTGGTTTACACTTGAACCTTTTTTTTGGTTCTCGGGTTTTTACTTTTTGTCTAGTGGTCCTTTTTTGACCCATCAAGGCCATGTTTTTGGACACAGTTTGGGGATAAGCTGCGTGTACATGTTTTTTTGTGTTGTTACACGGCAGCAGGGTGTTTATGGGATTCGTGGGGTAAGGGGTTTGAGAGGTGCAGCCCTCCAAGGTAAAATGTTTATTCATATGCTTAATGCCATATCTGATTTCAGTTTTCAACTGTATGTATCACTGATGTCTTTGTATTTCATTTACAGTCTAACGAGTCACGTGGTGGGGGATCAAGGTTTAATGTAGTTTCATGGAATGTTAGAGGTCTTAACGATAAATTCCGTAGAGCTTTAATGTTTCAATTTCTAAAAACAATCAGTCCTCATGTGGTGTTCCTGCAGGAGACGCATCTGGATGGGAGCAGGGTGCTGGCCATACGCAGAGCCTGGATACAGAGAGCGTTACATGCTACATACTCTACCTACTCCAGGGCAGTATCAATTTTAATTAGTAAGGCGGTACCGTGCACCATTCACCATGTGATCTCAGACCCGGGTGGTAGGTTTTTGGTGATTGTGGCTGATATTGGTGCGTGCAAAATGGTATTGGTGAACATTTATATTCCGCCCCCATTCCAGGTTCAGATCCTGTATGACCTATTGGGTAAACTGGCGCCCTACATGCATCTCCCTCTCCTTATAGCCGGGGACTTTAATGCTATCCTATCTAATGCTTTGGACTCGTCCAATGCATCTAGAGTGGCGTCGGCTGATCTTTCTACCTGGGCGGAGGCTGCTTCCCTGACAGAGCTTTGGCGTTGGAAAAACCCTGCCACCAGAGGTTACTCACATTTATCAAAAACTCATAAATCCTCATCGAGAATAGATCTAGCATTTGCCAATGCATCTATGCTGCAATTAGTGGGGGGTGCAAAGTATTTAGCGGGTGGTATTTCAGACCATTCGCCCTTGTCGATTCACATTGGATCCAACTTAGGTCCTACGGGGAGGGGGTGGAAATTGAACCCGGGGTGGTTGGAGGTAGAAGAGGTGTCCTCTCAAGTAGTGCCACACTTTGTACATTATTGGGAAGATAACGAGGGGTCTGCTGACGCTGCCATTGTTTGGGATGCCTTTAAAGCCTGCATGCGGGGGCACTATATTTCAGCCATCAAACAGGCCCGCAGGTCCCACAATCAGATAGAACAAGAATTGCAGGACAGGGAGAGGGAGTGCGCCATGGAACATGCGAACAATCAGTCTGATGTCACCTATGGTGAACTGTTGAAGGCAAGGCGTGCTTTAGCACTCCATTATTCTGAACTAACACACACATCTAGGACGAAAATGGCTGAATCCATCTTTGGACAAGGGGACAAGAACGGTAAATTGTTAGCCATGCTAGTGGCTGAGCAAAGGGTGCAGACTAATATTCCTTGTATCAAGAATGCTCAGGGAGACCTACTGACAACCCCGACGGACATACTAGACACGTTTGTGGAATACTACAAAACTCTGTATGCACCCATCCCGACCTACGACATAGCGGAGTTGGACGGGTTGTTAGCATCATTGCAGATTCCGAGGCTGTCTGAGTCAGATAGGGACTTTTTGGAGACGGACATAACAGCAGAGGAAATTGAAAAAGCTATTAGGTCCTTGCCTCCCCGTAAATCCCCAGGGCCTGACGGCTTCTGCATAGAGTGGTATAGGCAGCATTTGGAAGAATTGGTTCCTAGACTTAAAAACTTGTATGACTACTGCTTGGAACACAGATGTCTCCCGGCCTCTTTGCTGGAGGCACAGGTGATCCTGCTGCCGAAGCCGGGCAAGGACCCCCTATCATGTTCTTCGTATAGGTCGATCGCATTGCTGAACCAAGATTTAAAAATTCTAACGAAGGTGCTGTCTACCAGACTCTCTCAGGTTATCACGACTTTGGTGGATATAGATCAGACAGGGTTCATTCCGCAGAACTCTACTGACACTATTTTACACAGATTGTTTGCCCACCTACAGATTGAACACGCCGAAAAAGGATCTAGAGTGGTAGTTTCCCTGGATATGGCCAAGGCCTTTGATTAAGTAGACTGGCAATACATGTTGACAGTTCTGCGGAGAATGGGCTTTGGGGAGACCTATGTGACTTGGATTTCTTTGCTTTATAGTTCTCCACAGGCGGGTATCAAAATCGCTACTTCAGTCTCATCCCAATTTAGCGTCAGTAGGGGCACGCGTCAGGGGTATCCACTATCCCCATTCTTGTTTGCATTAGCAATAGAAGCATTGGCTATAGCCCTGAGGCAATCACCTGAGGTAGGAGCACTGGAGGTGGGGGGTATTAGGGAGTGCATAGCGCTCTATGCGGATGACATGCTCCTCTTCTTGAGGGATGCAGGGCCGTCTTTGGAGGCGGTGTTTGGGGTGCTCGACAAATTTGCTGAGTTCTCCGGGTCAATTGGGAGAAGTCCAACGTGATGGCTATTGACGGGGCGGCGCGAGAGCTGGTGACCACTAGGGTTTCCATTGCCTGGGTGCAGGAATTTAAGTACCTGGGAGTGAGAGTTTCCCCAAGAGTGGGCGACTATATGTCTCTGAATCTCTTCCCCTTGCTGGCCAGGGTTAAGGTACAGTTGGAAGCTTGGAAGCATCTGCCATTGTCCCTAATTGGTAGGGTTAACTTGCTCAAAATGAAGGTCCTGCCAGTATTTCTTTACTTTTTACGTAATTCTCCTATTTGGATTCCCTGCTCGTTTTTTCGGAGGGTTAATAGTCTCTTTGGCACCTTTTTATGGGCCACTGCGCACACCAGAATAAGTCTCAGGGTTTTGCAGGAGCCATGGGGTCAAGGTGGCTTGGCATTGCCGGATCTTTTTAAATATTATCTAGCTGGGCAAATGGTGGTCGCCGGACGCTGGCTAACGCGGGAGGACGGGGATTCGGCAAATGTACTGGAGGCGGCCCTTTTGGGCTCATATGAGAGCCTGTCCTATTTGGTGTATAGAGGCCAAAGGGCTTCACCAGCTCTGATGGCCTCAATGCGGGCAACGATAAGGGCCTGGGAAAAAGTGCAGGCCTTGATGAAACAACCGAAGGGGAGTTGGTCTCCTGACACTCCTCTATGGTTTAATCCTAAATTGCCACATTTTGGGGAAATTCCGGACCTGGTGATATGGGCCAGAGTAGGCATTAAACAACTGAAGCATGTGGTGGGAGAGAGGAAGCTTTTAACGTTTGATCAGCTTAAGGTAAAACATGATCTTCCAAATTGGTATTTCTTTCAATACCTACAGTTGCGGCACGCTTTTCTCTCTCAGTTCGGTCCTGGGGCTCTGGAGATGGGAGTGTCGCCTCTGGAGAATGCGCTGCGGACGGAGGACCTGAAAAAGCCTCTTTCCGTTGAATGTTGTTTCCTGACAGGCCAAAGCCTGTCCAAAAATGTAGAGATGTTTGGAGTGCCTTGGTACCGGACTTTGAAGGAGAGGACTGGGATGACATGTGGGGTTACCCGTTCCAGACCCTAGTATCGGCTAGAGACAGACTTATCCAGTTTAAAATCCTGTATAGAGTATACTACACCCCAGCCAGATTGGCCAGAATTTATGGTACGGGTGCGGGGGGTGCTGGCGTTGTACAGCCGACCGGGCTGACTTTGATCATGTGTTTTGGCAGTGCCCGCAGATTGAGGAGTTCTGGAAGGGAGTGACACAAGTTATACAATCAGTACTTTCGGTGCCGATTCCAGTCACAGTCGTGGCATGTTTGCTCGGACTGGTGGAGGAGTTGGCACCTCGAAAGGCGCAGAGGACTCTGATCTCTCTGGCGTTATTTTATGCACGTAAAGCTATCCTGTTATGTTGGAAGAAACCTGAACCTCCTACGGTTTCTTATTGGAAAGGTTTAATTAATAAAGCTTTGCCGTTCTACAAAGCCACTTATCTCAGTAGAGGATGTCCTAATAAATTTGAGAGGGTGTGGCAGTGTTGGCTTGATGCCGCAGATACTGTGAATTAATCGCTAGGCGGGAGGTGAACTCCTTGAGAGTTAGGTGAGGGGCGGGGCAGGGAGTTGCTATACTTGGGTTGGCTTCCATCCCCATATCGGGTATTTAAATAATCAGTAACGGTATACGCTATGTTTTTTATATGTGAGATACTGTCGGTGACCATAGACTGAGCTCAGATTTTGAACGGAGGGCTGGACAGGAGGGAGTTTTGTTGGGCGGGGGGAGGGAGAGGGTGGGAAGGGCGTGGGGGAGGTCTGGGGTTTTTGGGACCTTTTTGTATGTTTGTATGTTATATATGTGTTGAAAAGCTTTCAATAAAAAATAAATTTTCAAAAAAAAAAAGAACCTTCTGGCCAAGCATTTCTAATTTCCATTAAATTACAGTATATGCTACAACTAAATGTGACAATCTGAAGGTTTTAACAAAGTTAGCAGATGCTAAAAGCACAAAGGTATTACAACTCATGTATATTTTTTGTCATAATTGTATGTTTCTGATATTTTTTGGTACAACAATGTAAAAAAAGAAAGTAGTAGAATATGATGGATTGGTAATAGGTTATTTAAAGTATGCTTTGTAGCACTACATGTACTGTGAATTTCTTTGTTCCTATGTAGAAGGAAAATGCTTTTATAGAGGCTGACACCACCTTTGTTTGAGGAAACTGAATTTTGTTTGCTTTTGTAATTAGTGACCCAGTCCCATTTATCAGCTTTTTATGGGAAGTATCATCCCAATATTAACATATAAAAATAACAGCAGTCTCATCCAAAGCGCTGCAACTTGAAAAGACACCTTTGTGATAAATCCTCCCTTTGAGTTTGTGATGCTTACACACTTCAGAAAATATGTTTAACCTTTTTTTCTGGTTATTCAAACTGAGTAATGTTTGCTTATAAGACTTTCCTAAATTGAATTTTATTAATATAAAGATACCCAAACGAAAATTAAAAAAATATTTGCAATAAAGTAAGGATCACAAGGAAAATGTATTGTTTGCTGATTCGAGCAGTTATTTAGAAATTAGAATCTACATTTGCAATATTAAAATACAGTGCAATAGAATGCAGTAATATATAACACATGTTGTTGCAATTCATTCTGAATATAATGTAAACCAGTTAAGCTGGCCATATACTGTATAGATAGATGTCAAGAATGATGGACAGAGGTACTTGTTGTTTAAGATGTAGTTCAGAAACACTCTGATAATAACAACACAGGCTTGAAATGGGCAGCATCACTTTAATAGTACTATTAAATATAATTACAGTAAATGTAGGGTTGCCAAATAACTCAACATAAAATGAAAGGAAAGCTTGGCTGGGGGGGGGGGGGGGGTAGTCAGGAGGAAATTAATAGTTTGCATCTCATCTGTTTACTTCTGCTCAAACCTTGGCCACATCCAACTGACTAGTTCAGTATGACCAGAAGAGTGTTCTCATATGAAATGTTTATCATTTTTTTCAGACAAATAGAGATTTATTTTGGTGGTATTTTAATAATTTATAATTTTTCTCATTCACTGATGTGCGCTGATGAGGCTGCACTGATGGGCACTGATGAAGTTGCACTGATGGGCACTGAAGATTCGGCACTGGTGGGCACTGATAGATGGAACTGATGGGCACTGATGAGGAGGCACTAATAGGTGGCACTAATGTTCCCTGATAGCTAGCACTGAAGGGCACTGAGAGCTAGCACTGATAGGTGGCACTGATAAGCTCTGATAGACGGCACTAATGGGCACTGATAGGCAGCACTGATAGGTGACACTCTTGAGGAGGCACTGATGAGCACTGATAGGTGGCACTGATGAGCATTGATTGGCATTACTGGTGGGCACTGGTGGGGCTTCACTGATAATCAGGACACTGATAATCAGTGCCTAAGTCCCTTTAACATTATCCGGTTATCAGCTTTCTTCTCTCCTTGCGCTGTCAGTGTCAGGAAAGAAATGCCAATAACCGGCTTGTGTTTACAGTGGTGTGAAAAAGTGTTTGCCCCCTTCCTCATTTCCTGTTCCTTTGCATGTTTGTCACACTTAAGTGTTTCGGAACATCAAACCAATTTAAACAATAGTCAAGGACAACACAAGTAAACACAAAATGCAATTTGTAAATGAAGGTGTTTATTATTAAAGGTGAAAAAAAATCCAAACCATCATGGCCCTGTGTGAAAAAGTGATTGCCCCCCTTGTTAAAACATACTATAACTGTGGTTGTCCACACCTGAGTTCAATTTCTATAGCCACACCCAGGCCTGATTATTGCCACACCTGTTCACAATCAAGGCATCACTTAAATAGGAGCTGCTTGACACAGTAAGGTCCACCAGAAGATCCTTAAAAGCTACACATCATGCCGAGACCCAAAGAAATTCAGGAACAATTGAGAAAGAAAGTAATTGAGATCTATCAGTCTGGAAAGGGTTATAAAGCCATTTCCAAAGCTTTGGGAATCCAGCGAACCACAGTGAGAGCCATTATCCACAAATGGCGAAGACATGGAACAGTGGTGAACCTTCCCAGGAGTGGCCGGCCGCCCAAAATTACCCCAAGAGCGCAGCGACGACTCATCCAAGAGGTCACAAAAGACCCCACAACAACGTCCAAGGAACTGCAGGCCTCACTTGCCTCAGTTAAGGTCAGCGTTCATGCCTCCACCATCAGGAAAAGACTGAGCAAAAATGGCCTGCATGGCAGAGTTCCAAGGAGAAAACCACTGCTGAGCAAAAAGAACATCAAAGCTCGTCTCAATTTCTCCACGACACATCTTGATGATCCCCAAGACTTTTGGGACAACATTCTGTGGACCGATGAGACAAAAGTGGAACTCTTTGGAAGATGTGTGTCCAAGTATATCTGGCGTAGAAGGAACACTGCATTTCATAAAAAGAACATTATACCAACAGTAAAATATGGTGGTGGTAGTGTGATGGTCTGGGGCTGTTTTGCTGCTTCAGGACCTGGAAGACTTGCCGTGATAAAAGGAACTATGAATTCTGCTGTCTACCAAGAGATCCTGAAGGAGAATGTCTGACCATCTGTTCGTGTACTCAAGCTGAAACGAACTTGGGTTCTGCAGCAGGACAATGATCCTAAACACACCAGCAAGTCCACCACCGAATGGCTGAAGAAAAACAAAATGAAGACTTTGGAGTGGCCTAGCCAAAGTCCTGACCTGAATCCTATTGAGATGTTGTGGTATGACCTTAAAAAGGCCGTTCATGCTCGAAAACCCTCTAATGTAACTGAATTAGGACAATTCTGCAAAGATGAGTGGGCCAAAATTCCTCCAGGACGCTGTAAAAGCCTCATTGCACGTTATCGCAAACGCTTGGTTGCAGTTGTTGCTGCTAAGGGTGGCCCAACCAGTTATTAGGTTTAGGGGGCAATCACTTTTTCACACAGGGCCATGATGGTTTGGATTTTTTTTCACCTTTAATAATAAACACCTTCATTTACAAATTGCATTTTGTGTTTACTTGTGTTGTCCTTGACTATTGTTTAAATTGGTTTGATGTTCCGAAACACTTAAGTGTGACAAACATGCAAAGGAACAGGAAATGAGGAAGGGGGCAAACACTTTTTCACACCACTGTATATCCTGTGATCAGCTGTCATTAGCTACAAACAGATCACGTGGTAAAGGGCTGCTGTGATTGGCTCTTTACCCTGATCTGTGATCAAAGGACTCGTGATCACAGAGCGCGCCGCCTGTGTGCCCCCTGTGTGAACACGGCAAGATGTCCGTGGACGCCCTCCCAGCAAACTAAGCCCCCTTTCGGCTATAGCAGGGGGAGGAAGTAGCTAAGGAGCCCTTGAAATAACTTTCCGGTCTCAGGGAACCCTGGTTAAAAATCACTCTGTCTACACGATATCTATCATGACTCTATCCTGAGACATACACATGATGATCAGTGGAAAGAATGCTCCTTTTGCCCTGTACACACGATCGGAAATTCAGACGGAAAAGGTACAATCGGACTATATAGTTGGAAAATCTGATCATGTGTGGGCTCTATCGGATTTTTTCTGCAGAAAAATTCTGACTGAAAAAATTTGAGAGCAGGATCTCAAATTTTGCAACAATAAAATCCGATCAGACTTTTTCCAATCGTTTGTAGAGAATTCCGATCGGACAAAGTGCCACGCATGCTCAGATCAAGTTATGAGTCCAAAGCTATTGACTACTAGCCTTGACAGTTGTAAAGAACGAACATCATCACATTCTGAATGATCGGATTTCCCGACAACTTTGTCCGACCGTATGTATGCAACACCAGTTTCGGACGAAATCCGACGGAAATTATCTGACGGATTTTGTGGTCGGAATGTGCGACCGTGTGTATGGGGGCTTACACTAAAAAGTTCAATGGTGTCACTGGGAACTTATCTGACAGGCAGGGATTGCTCATTGCTCAAGAAACCCCTAGCAACCTCTGGAGGAACCATGGTTGAGAAACCCTGCTATTGAGTTTGTACTTTCCGTAACTGAAGGACCAGCAGAAGTCCAAACAGCTTTCCTGAACAAAGTTTGAGCTGTATCTTATATGATCTATTCAAAAAGAAATTTCTTGAGGCCAGATACATTTAAACAGCATTTCTGTTCAGAGAAGGCATATGGTGAGTACACATTCACTAGGAAATGTACTGGAAGCAGTTGGCTCAACATAAGCTTTGACATGACAGCAGTGTGCGTGCTTAATACAACAGTTGTACTTCCCTTTAAGCTGTTGCCGTCACTGTTTTGTTCTTTGATATGAAATTATGTTTTATTTATACTGCTATGAATTTTAGGATCAATTAAGCATTCACTAAGTAGAACACTTAGAGCATATTAAAAACTTTATTAGTTAGATTAAAATCGGTTGCAACACATTATTACTTTTCTAAGGAACATATTTTGTGAGTTAGAGGTCATTGAAGTTGATTTATAGTATAGCCTAAAGTACTTGAGCCTGACTCAAAACAAGTTTTCCTAATGTTTTGCTGGATAACATCTGTTGCTTTGAGTCATACTTTGTTTAGCATATGTTATGTGTTTAATTATACATCATATGCCTAAACCCCCATCATGCTGTTGTCTAAAACCCAGCATACTATTCCATTCCATACCATATCATTCCATACCATACCATACCATACTATACCGTACCATCCTATACCATTCCATTTCATACCATACTATACTATACCATACCATTCCATACCATACTATACCATACCACACTATACTATACCATACCATTCCATACCAAACTATACTATACCATAGCACACTATACTATACCATACCATTACATACCATTCCATAACATACTATACCATACCACACTATACAGTACAGTGAGGGCGGCACAGCAGTGTAGTGGTTAGCACTTTCACCTAGCAGTAAGAAGGGTTGCTGGTTCAAATCCCAACCATGACACCACCTGCCTGGAGGTTGCATGTTCTCCCTGTGCCTGCGTGGGTTTCCTCTGGGTACTCCAGTTTCCTCCCACAATCCAAAGACATGCAGGTAGGTTAATTGGCTTCTGTCCGAAATTGGCTCTAGTATATGAATGGGGACCTTGGATTGTGGGCTCCTTGAGGGTAGGGACTGATGTAAGTGTGCAATGTACAGGGATAGGGACAATTGCAGACACTTACTCAGGTTGGACTGAATGGACTGGTGTCTTTATTCAACCTTACTTACTATGAAACCATACCATTTAGCCTTTTCCCCCACGCTAGGCTTGTGCCAGAGGTGAATGGCTGCTCATTTTCTCCCTACTGAATGGACATATAAACAGGCAACCGATTTTTGCATGTTTATGACTGAGACTGATAAAAATAGACCTCTTCTTTTGGCTAGATTGTGCTAACACATTTGATTTATTTTAGAAGAAAATTCAAGGGAAGGAATAGAATTAGTGCATGCTGCATGCGTGTAAATTAGAAACATTAAAAACAATAGCAAAGCTCTACACATGCATTAATGGGCACAAAAAAGTACATGTACAAACACATAGATGCAAATAAACCCTCATTGGCAGCTGAGAACAAAATGGTTTCCAGAAAAGGGATCTGCACAGAGAAACCTCAATAGTAGTATACAAATAGCTTTCATTAAATTTACAAATCAGCAATGCAAAGTAAAAGTTTCATATTGAAATTGGCAATTTCAATATAAATTATAACATTGCACTGCCGATTTGAACCTTTGCTCAGCATTCGGTAAAATAAAGGGTTTCCAGGAAATCATGTCCAGTTGAAGACCTCAATCTGTTTTTTACAATTATCAACTTTGAAAAAACTCTTTCACAAGGGCAAGCAAGAGTTAGGCTCCTTTCACACAAAGGGTCCTATCAAGTCTGTCTTTCAGTTTTTCAGGCGGACCTGATCGGACGGTCTAGTCACCCCTATGGACCAGTAGGTGTAAACGGACTTGCATCTGTTTACACATGCCTATCTCTGATTCGGTCTGCTAAAAAAAAAATGGAAGGGGGTCTTTCTTCCTCCATTTAGGTGGATCAGATCAGAGAGCAGCTGGATGTAAACTGACAGTGGAGTTTGTTTACATCTGCCTGCCTATAGAGCAGAGCTATAGAGCAGAGCGGGCTCTGTCTGTGTCCGCTCTGACAAAGTGAGTGGGCATCGACCTGTCATCCGCCTGTTTTGCTTTGATCAGCAGAGAATCAGCAGACAGATCCCCTGATGATAAAAATGGAGTTCACTTCGTGTCAAAGGGGCCTAAGAAGTACTTTATATAGTGCAAAAATGTTTGTATATTCCGCAGCAAACTGTTTGTATATCCCAACCAATTCAAACCCCCTCATACATGTATCTCTCTCCCCTGTTATAGTAGCTCTGGGCTCAGCGATGGTGTGAAACAGGAGATAATGAATACACATGAGAGCTCACTGCTGTAATAGTGGAGCAGAACAGTAACAACCGGGAGTGTCTTAGCAACATCCAAGCAACAAGGCAGGATGGGTTGATACTATCACTGGGATTTTTTCATTCAGGCTTCAGGAGGTACATACTCGGCCTCTACTTATAATAAGACCATTATTCAACTTTGGTCAAAATTGTACAGTTTATTTTTATCTACAGCAAGGGTGAACCTTTTGAAGACCGCATTTATGCAACTTGGTAACCAGTTACTGGGCCACAATGAGCAGAGTGTGTGGATGACAGGTCCGTGTCCAGTATGCATATGCAGAGCAGACACGGACCCGCTCTACTCTATGGGCCATCCAATCCACCCACACAGAAAGGAACAGATCTCCTTCTATTTTCTTTAGCAGATTTGAGGTAGGCAGACGTAAATGGAGGATCCGAATGGGTCTGCTTGT
This sequence comes from Lithobates pipiens, assembly GCF_037356315.1. Taxonomy (NCBI): domain Eukaryota; kingdom Metazoa; phylum Chordata; class Amphibia; order Anura; family Ranidae; genus Lithobates; species Lithobates pipiens. Next base: position 144,352,884 of record NW_027507903.1, read on the forward strand.
AAAATGAACAAGCACACCTGATTGGACTGAAGATGTGAAAGTCCGCTTTCACACTGATGCGCACCACAGGTGAAGTGCAGTGCAACTGTGGCTTTCCTGTGGGTTAGCTGCACTTTGCCATAGATTATCTATTAAATCCTGCAGGTGTAATGCCCTTTCCGAAAGTGAACCATACTCACAGGTATTAACAGATGTTTATGGCAGATAACCCGCAGGTGCACTGCGCTGTACCTGCGGATCAGTTTAAAAGCAGCCTAGTAACTATTGCAGAACAGATATGCCCATATACACTGTGATTTTAGTAATAAACTGACTTTTAATAACAGTCTCCTATTCAGATATCACTGGCTGTTGCTATCCCAGGCAGAGTGCATTTGGTATCACTAAACCTGGGACAGGAGCCGGTGTCCAGTCAAATACTGTCCCCCGTCGGATAGTGTCTGCTGTGTACTGCACATGCGCAGTACCCATGACAAGCAGATTCCGAAAATAGCCGAAGAATAACCGCGTTTGCGCTGTGAGTCGAGGTTCAAGCCCCACCATCCAAGTGGACATAGAGTTAGAATATAAAAGAGCCGAGCGAATCGAGCCCATGCCCAAAGCGAGGGGCCCTCTAACTATGTGCAGCCCTATGTCCACTTGGATGGTGAGGCTTGCACCTGGACTCACGGCGCAGGTGCCGCTCATCTTCTGAGATTTTCCGAATCTCCTTGAGCTCCATATTGCGCAAGTGCTGTGACTGCGCAGTACAGAGCGGGCACTATTCGATAGGCGGACATTTTTTGACAGAACACCGGTGTATTAAAAGAAAGCATCAGCTTATGCATCTCTGCTCTGTAGCCATTTTCTTCCTCTATCGCCGGGTCTCCATTCACAACCCTGATGCTCTGAGATGGTGAGTCTGCAAGTCTAGATCACAGGTTCCCAGAAGAGGAGGTCGTGGGCCACATAAGGGGAGCTCCGGTTGGCCACCCCTGATTTACAGGCTCTTTTATGTGCATAGGCAGTTTTTGGTAAATGCAAACTAATTATTTAAATAAACATACTGTATGTCTGCCTATTAAACTCAGAACTCTAGTACAATATGCAAAAATATAAATAGTGCAATGCCGTGACCAGAAACTGCTGGAAAAAAAAGAAGATTAGGCTAATACTGCCTTACATTTTTTTCCGAGTTAATGCTGTAATTATATGCATAATATCATATTTATAGTAAACAAGACTGCAAATCATTCACTGTGGGCTAATGAAACTTATGTACACATGAAATGTGTTGTTCATTTTCTCTGGACTTCAGATGTGTGTGATATGAAACTACAGTGCTTTGAAGATCACCATCTATTTTTATTCATAAACATACAAAAGGCTTTGATGCGCCCGCAAATGACTTACCTCTCCTTATTAAAACTGCCATGATCCTGATGGGTCTTAATAACAGTGAAAAGCAGACATGTTTGCTGCACCTGGACATCTGCCTGCTCTCAAAACCCACTCCTTTATTTCTAAAAATTTCATTTTAAATACCATATTTAAAACGAATCATAGACTTTAAAATTATAATGTTTTAATGTTTTAGCAAGACATTAAAAGAGGCAGCATTCCTATCTGGAAGATATATTGGTTGTTGAAGCTGCTGGCAAAGTGCCTAATACTACATGTGCTTCTTCATATCTTCTTTTGCCATGGGATTTTATTGTCAAGATAAAAGGGAACAGCTGACATTAATATATTCTTACCGAATGGCCAGTTTGGATAATCTTCTAAATATATATATATATATATATATATATATATATATATATATATATATACATATATATACTGTATATACAGTTCTCAAAATGTCAAGTCCTGAGCTACTAGCCAGGCCTCAAGGGTTACTTGCCACCAATTGCCCCGCCCAACCCCTACCCTGCCCTTTCCCCAATTCCGCACCTAAACACGCCCTCATAAATGATCTCATGAAATTACACTTAAATGTTTAACGCAGAATTAAGTTATAAAAATAAATATTAACAACAACTTTATCCGTGCCCAACAATGCAGCCTGCCCGTGTCCACCAGTGCAGCCTGTACCCGCTAATGCAGCCTGAGTCCATCAATGCAGCCTCTGCCTGCCAATGCAGCCTGTGCCCCTAATGCAGCCTGTGTCTGCCAATGCAGCCTGTGTCCCCAGTGCAGCTTGTGTCACCAATGCAACCAACCTATGCAAGGGAAGAGAGAGGAGAGCTGCCGCACAGATGGTCAGAGTGCCGGGAACATAACAGCTTTCATTTCAATTTTTTTTCATTTTTATTTATCTATTAATATTATATATAATATTTTGCACATTTCAGTGCACTCTGTTGTGGGTAGGTAGGTAAATGACTTCTCAATGAATGATCGCATAATCAGAGAATTTACCAGGACACAGCATTGAATTCAAATCTCAAGAATGAGGACATATACAGCAATAAACACTTCACAAAGATGAAACCTCCCAACAAAACCTGCTTATAATCCAATGTTAAAGCAGTATTAAATCCAAAAGCAAACATTTTCCTTTTTTGTTAACAAAGCAAACAAACAGCTTACCAATTTTTAATTGTAGTGGCTGCATTAGTTTATTATGTTTTTACCTGGTGATTCAGCCAGTAATGCCAGCCATAGACGGAGTGATTTTCTTTCCTGCTCAATTCCCCCATCAACACAGAGCGTTTTGATGGGGGAATCCCTCCTGTGGATCCATAGTGCTCTTCCAGCAGGAGGGCTGGGGAGCTTCCCCTGATGAGAGAGCACAGTGATTATTGCTAGCAGCTATAACAGCTGCTAGCAATAATCGCATGTAAAATCCAACAGGCTGGTGGTACCCAAGTTGATTGATCGATCAACTTGGGTACATTCAGCCTGCCCATACATGATTCATATTATCCATGGCCAGCTTAAGGTCACTTTCACGCTGGGGCTGCCAAGCATTAGCGCTAAAGTGCCACTCGTTTTTAACCCCCTCTAGTGGCCAAAGGGGTCAAAAGCATCCGTGTTGCGGCGCTTCCAAAGTGCTTTTCAGGTGCTTTGGAAGCGCTGCCCATTTATTTCAATGGGCAGGGCATTTTGAGAGCGCTGTATATACCACTACATCTAATGATTGTTAAGCTGCAAAATGTTAAATTTTTGGTTTTGGGTTTAATACCACTTTCATTTTCATACAGTTTATGAGTTTGTTTGCACCACAAAATTCAAAGCAATAGGCTAAATCATATAACTCACTGGAACAAAGATTTTATTTTTCAAAAATTACTCTCAGCTAACTCCAATGGCATTACAAAAAAAAGGTATCCTTGTGTTAACCACTTGCCGACCAGCGCACGACGATGTACGTCGACAGAATGGCACAGGCAGGCAAATGGGCGTACATGTACGTCCCTTTAAATTTGCCGCCCTGCCATCGGGAGCGCGCCGCCGGCTGGTCGGGACCCCCGTGAGTCCGGTCGCGGGACCCGCGGACTCGATCGCCGCGGGCATCCCCGCGATCGTCTCACGGAGCGGCCAAATGAAGAAATCCTGTTGTAAACAGCATTTCTTCATTCTGCCTAGCAACTAGTGACGCTGATCTCTGCTCCATGTGATTGGAGCAGAGATCAGTGTTCACTAAATGAAAGCCCAACCCCCCCACAGTTAGTAACACACCCCTAGGAACACTTAACTCCTACACTGCCACCCACTGGTTAACCCCTTCACTGCCAGTGTCATTTACACAGGAATCACTGCATTTGTATAGCAGTGATTACTGTATAAATGACAATGGTCCCAAAAATGTGTCAAAAATATCCGATGGGTCCCCCACAATGTCGCGGTCACAATAAAAATCGCTGATCGTCGCCATTACTAGTAATGGCCATTACTAGTAAAAAAAAATAATAAAAAATTATGAATAAAAATGCTATAAAACTATTCCTATTTTGTAAACGCTATAACTTTTGCGCAAACCAATCAATAATCGCTTATTGCGATTTTTTTTACCAAAAATATGTAGAAGAATACGTATCGGCCTAAACTGAGGGAAACAAATGTTTTTTTTATATATTTTTGGGGAATATTTATTATAACAAAAAGTAAAAAAATAATGCGTTTTTTTCAAAATTGTCGCTCTATTTTTGTTTATAGCGCAAAAAATAAAAACCGCAGGGGTGATCAAATACCACCAAAAGAAAGCTCTATTTGTGGGAAAAAAAGGACGTCAGTTTTGTTTGGGAGCCACGTCGCACGACCGCGCAATTGTCAGTTAAAGCGACGCAGTGCCGAATCGCAAAAAGTGGTCTGGTCTTTGACCAGCAAATTGGTCCGGTCTGAAAGTGGTTAAAGTTTTGGGTTTGATGTCTTTAAACGCACAACTTTGTTCTGCTTATTTATAAGCTTGTTTCATTGTTCCGTATTTAGTTGGCCCCAGTAGGATTTCCTTGTTGGCAAAATTCTAAAAGCAGCAAATAATGAGAAATACAGTGACAATACTTTATGTGCTTTTAGTAAATGTTCAAATGTTCTAGTTCTTTTTTTGCTTAACAAAAAAAAATTCTGAAATGACATGTATTTTATCATTGTGCTCCATTATTATTAGCTACTATCAAAATACTTTCAAACCATGAAAAATGGCAATGCCTTTTCTGGTTACTTTATAGATATGTGTAGCTTGAAATGGGTTAATTGGTTTACCTTCTTTGACAGTAAGCTAAAATAAAAATGGAAAGATGCAAAGCAAAAGACATATTTTTTAACATGCAGTATCTGTTATATTATTTATTTTATAATATCCATTTGGTTATTTAGATTAAATAACAATGTATCTGAATTTGTTATACATCTATGTGCACAATATAATCAAAGCTGTGAAATATGAAAGAGACCAACAATGTCTCCAAAAGTTGCAATTGTGAAACGTGGTTATTTTTTTGCCCCAGAAAGAGTAATGGCGCGTACACACGACCGGTTTTCCCGTCATTTTCCCGACGGAGTTCTGCTGAAACGGACATGCATACACACAATCACACCAAAGTCCGATCATTAAGAACGCGGTGATGTACAACACGTACGACGGGACTAGAAAAAGGAAGTTCAATAGCCAGTAGCCAATAGCTTCCGTCTCGTACTTGCTTCAGAGCATGCGTCGTTTTTGGTCCGTCAGAACATCATACAGACAAGCGTTTTTCCCGATAGGAATTGGTTCACCCCTCACATTTTTGTAAATATTTTATACTATTTTTTCATGTGACAGCGCTGAAGAAATTACACTTTGCTACAATGTACAGTAGTGAGTGTTGAGCTTGTATAACAGTGTACATTTGCTGTCCCCTCAAAATAACTCAACATACATACATGAATGTCTAGACCACTGGCAATAAAAGTGAGTACACCTCTAAGTAAAAATTTCCAAATTGGGCCCAATTAGCCATTGTCCCTCCCCGGTGTCATGTGACTCATTAGTGTTACAAGATCTCAGGTGTGAATGGGGAGCAGGTGTGTTAAATTAGTTGTTATCACTCTTACTCTCTTATACTCATCACTGGAAGCTCAACATGGCACCTCATGGCAAACAACTCTCTGAGGATCTGAAAAAAAGAATTGTTGCTCTACATAAAGATGGTCTAGGCTATAAGAAGATTTCCAAGACCCGGAAACTGAGATGCAGCACAGTGGCCAAGACTATACAGCGGTTTACCAGGACAGGTTCCACTTAGAACAGGCCTTGCCATGGTCGACCAAAGAAGTTGGGTGCACGTGCTCAGCGTCATATCCAGAGGTTGCCTTTGGGAAATAGACGTATGAGTGCTGCCAGCATTGCTGCAGAGGTTGAAGGGGTGGGGGGTCAGCCTGTTGGTGCTCAGATCATATGCCGTACACTGCATCAAGTCTATGTGGCTGTCATCCCAGAAGGAAGCCTCTTCTAAAGATAATGCACAAGAAAGCTCACAAACAGTTTGCTGAAGACAAGCAGAATAAGGACATGGATTACTGGAACCATGCCCTGTGGTCTGATGAGACCAAGATAAAATAATTTGGTTCAGATGGTGTCAAGCGTGTGTTGTAGCAACTAGGTGAGGAGTACAAAGACAAGTGTGTCTTGCCTACAGTCAAGCATGGTGGTGGGAGTGTCATGGTCTGGGGCTGCATGAGGGCTGCCAGCACTGGGGAGCTACAGTTCATTGAGGGAAACGTGAATGCCAACATGTACTGTGACCTACTGAAGCAGAGCATGATCCCTTCCCTTCAGAGACTGGGCCGCAGGGCAGTATTCCAACATGATAATGACCCCAAACACACCTCCAAGATGACCACTGCCTTGATAAACAAGCTGAGGGTAAAGGTGATGGACTGACCAAGCATGTCTCCAGACCTAAACCATATTGAGCCTCTGTGGGGCATCCTCAAATGGAAGGTGGGGGAGAGCAAGGTCTCTAACATCCACCAGCATTGTGATTTTGTCATGGAGGAATGGAAGGGACTCCAGTGGCAACCTGTGAAGCTCTGGTGAACTCCATGCCCAAGGGGGTTAAGGCAGTGCTGAAAAATAATGGTGGCCACACAAAATATTGACATTTTGGGCCCAATTTGGAAATTTTCACTTAGGGGTGTACTCACTTTTGTTGCCAGCGGTTTAGACATTAATGGCTGTGTGTCGAGTTATTTTTAGGGGACAGCAAATTTACACTGTTATACAAGCTGTACACTCACTACTTTACATTGTAGCAAAGTGTAATTTCTTCAGTGTTGTCATTCACATGAAAAGATATTATAAAATATTTACAAAAATGTGAGGGATGTACTCACTTTTGTGAGATACTGTAGGTATTTAAACTGTAGATCTAGCTATTCACCTTCAGTTCCTCTGTAAAGAAGATGAGTGAGGTAAAAAGTAACTACATGTGATGAAATGTGTTATACACGATGGCAGATGCCCACAGCTTTGGTGTGAGACAGCCATATGCTAGAAACAAATAAGTCATATGTGAGGCAAAATAACAATGTTGAATCTCGATGTAGCTCTGTGCCCAGAGACTACAGGTAATTTTTCAACATGGCACTGAAATCATCAGTACATTGCATCATTAGTCTGGACACTGACACATTGACAAGCCCAGTGTAAATTTATTAGCTTGAGTTGCATGCCCAAGTGGGTTTTGTTTTCTCTCTTCTGTTTTCATGTTTTTTTTTTAGTACTGATTGTTTTAAAGTTGCAGATTTTAAAGCAATGTTACCCAGTGCTTGCATTAGGGACCTATTCACACCACTGCACTGAGATAATGGTATATGCATTGGTGTGCTGTAGGGCTATTTATTTTAACTGCTTGCCAACCAGCCTCCCAAAGTTTTACTGGGCGAAACTATGTTACCTTACGTCATTTCACCTTTTGGCCACTGGGGGCGCGATGACCCGCAATCGCTCGTGACAGAGCGAGAAGCGAGATCCGTGTGTGTAAACACACAGATCCCAGTTCTCTCAGTGGAGTAGACAGATCGTGTGTTCATATTATGTATGAACACTGATCTCTCTCTCCTCTTAGACAGTCCCATCCCACCTTCAGTTAGAACACACCTAGGGAACACAGTTAACCCCTTCAGCGCCTCCTAGTATTAACCCCTTCCCTGCCAGTGGCATTTATACAGTAATCTGTGCATTTTTATAGCACTGATCGCTGTATAATTGGTACTGCTCCCAAAAATATGTCAAAAATGTGTCTGCTGCAATATCACAGTCCTGATAAAAAAAAATCGCAGATCACCGTCATTACTAGTAGAAACAAAAATAACAATAAAAAATGCCATAAATCTATCCCCTGTTTTGTAGACACTATAACTTTTGCACAAACCAAATACCACCAAAAGAAAGCTCTATCTGTGGGAAAAAAAGGATGTCAATTTTGTCTGGGTACATTGTCGCACGACCGTACAATTGTCAGTTAAAGTGATGCAGTGCCGTATCGCAAAAAATGGCCTGGTCATTGAGCAGCAAAATCTTCCGGGGCTGAAGTGGTTAAATGGCACTCCAATGCACCTTGGAAAACAATTGCAATGCAATGCACCACAATACGCAATAGCACATTGCTGTGCAGCAAAAAAATATGCAGCCTACACTATTTTCAATCCTTTGGGGTGCACCAAGCAGCCCATTCAAATGATACTGCTGCCTCAATGTAAATGAACATTACACTCCAACTATTCAAGCTGGAGGAATGGATCATAAGTCCAACTGGCAGAGCACAGCTGGAACACTAATTGCCTTACTTGTGCATATTTGGGTAACCTGCAACATATGCACGAATTGTGAGACTTAAGGGCATCTTTTTAATTAGCTTTGTGTTATTTTGAGAATAAAACTTTATAATACCATAGACACCTAGCTCAATGCATCTGGGCCATGGGGAATAAGATCCAACTGAAAATGACAAGAACTCCACCTGCCCTCCTGCCTAGATAAAAATAGAGTGTTAAATGTAAAAGACATCTGGATCAAAATAGGGAAGTACTGTATGTTCACCATCAAGCAAAAGGTGTGTGATCTAAGCCAGAGTTGGGGAGTGTGAGTTACAATCCAGGTGAGCACTGGCCGGAACTCAAAGAACAAGGTACAAGCTGGAATTGTAGCTACATTCAAGGGCGGTGCAAGGATTTTGCAGCCAAAAGCTGAAAAAGGATCCTGCTCAGAAGGTACCACAGTCATGGTCACACTCTATACTGCCAACACGCAGGACCAAATGGAAACCCAAGAATTTAAGAACACACAGACTTACCAACTATACAATAAATATATAAATATATAAAGAAAATAAACCAAAATAGCAGTTAGATTTAATACAAAACCCAGTTATTCAAGCTTAAATAATCCAACTAATAGTTCCATACTAAAGACATTTTTGGATGTGCTCTACATTCATATGTGTTCTTGTAAATGTGCAATGATGAGTTTATCCACCCCTTCTAGGAGAAATAAGATTGCACATACCTGTTTAAAATATTAGGATGGTGCAAAGGTGAGTTGTGCACAGGGGTACAGATGTGAGCTATGGTTGGAAGATGCACAGTTGAGCTGTGGATGAAGGTGCAGAGGAGGGCTGTGGACAGAATTGCAGAGATGACCTGTGAAAAGGGGTGAAGCGATGAGCTGTGGGTGGAGGTGAAGAGTTGTAAAAGGGGGTGTAAATTGAGCTGTGGACAGGGGATGGAGAGATGAGCTGTGCATAGGAGGTGCAGAAGAGAGCTTTGAATGGAGGTGCAGATGTGTGCTGTGGACAAGGGTGCAGAGGTGTGCTGTATGCTGGGATGCAAAAGTAAGCTGTTAAAAAGGTTGAATAGGTGAGCTTTGGACCTGGCAATGAAAGTGGAAGCGGTCTTTGAATGTGTGTGCAGAAACACATATGTAATGGAGGAGGTATATTTTTTCAAATGATTAAGCTGAGGTTTTTTTATAAGTTAGTAAGAGTTAGACTTTCACTTGAGGCACAGTAACTAAAGTAAAAAGTTTGAACACAAAGCCTGTGGCATATGGTATTGTGTACACAGTGAATAGTGTCTAGTCTTAAGCCCCTCCAGCTGTTGAGGCAGTTTATCTGCTCTCACAATTCACTGTGATACACTATATGCACCGCCTTATTACTCTCCTCTGGGTATCCAAAGGCGCCTCATGTTTTCCACAGTCCTAACAACAATTTATCTTATAATTCAAGAGGTATGAACCTCCAGGGGAAAAAAAGATATAATTTCTTAGAGGTTTGAATTATGTCTTTTGAGTCAGTGACTCTAAACCCACCTGAGGTCCAAATACAGTTGGCCTATATGGCTTCAAAAACAGTTGGCCTATATGGCTTCAAAAATTGGAAATAAGAGCACATTAAGTTTTGCTATTATGACTTCTGTCATTCCAAGAGACTAAATTAATAGTTTTTTCCATTGCAAATTAAACACAATAATGGCATTGTATACTAATGTCAAGGTAGAAAAACTTCCTAGTGATACACCAGCAACCATAACAAAAAAGTTTACCATCAGATCCAGAGGATATTTGAATACATGAATAGCTTCCACAGAACTACCCTGCTTTCTTAAGCAAATTAACCAATTTAAAAAAAGGGATAATTTTAAACAGTCCCCAAACTGGATAAGTGCTTTAGTGTAAAATATTCACTACTAGTCTAAGCCCTTGTACACACGGCCGGAGAATCCGTCGGAATGTGTCCTATCGGACCGTGTTGTCAGATAATCCGACTGTGTGTGGTATGCATCGGACTGATTCCGTCGGAATATCCGTCAGACCCAATTTTCCAACTTGTTGGAAATATTTTCTGACAAACTGTTCCGATCGGACCTTGTCCGATCATGTGTAGAGAATTCTGATCGGACAAAGTGCCACGCATGCTCAGATCAAATTCCTACACCAAAGCTATTGGCTACTAGCCTGAACGTAGTCCCGTCGTAACGAAATAACGTCATCACGTTCTGAACGATCGGATTTTCCGACAACTTGGTCCGACCGTGTGTGGGCAACAGTTTCGGACACAATCCGTCGGACACAATCCGTCGGACAAAATCCGTCGGACAAAATCCAACGGATTTGGTTGGCAGAATGTCCGACCGTGTGTACAGGGGCTAAGAAGAGTGCTAGGTCTGTGTTAGATAACCTAGTTATCTATGTGTCATGGTTATGCAGTGATCTTCCTGTGTTTACTTACCTTCCCTCATGTCTTCAGACTAAGAAGCCAGCTACTTCCACCTGGTGGTTTTTATAACCTCTCCTCTAAGCATGGCTCCACCCCAGGCCCTATCAGGGAGCCTATATAAACCTGTGCACTGCAGGGCTCAGTGCTGATCAACCATTGTGTATTCCTTGTGTATTAGCTTCCTGTTTCCTGTCGTGTGCTCTGCTACTGATTTCCGTTACCGACCTTGGCGTGTTCTGACCATCCCTGCTTGCCTGTGACCCTGACCTATTGGCGTGTACCCGGCTATTCTGTTCTGCTTGTGGCCCCGACCTTGGCTTTGTCCCTCACCATCCCTATCCTCCTGTTGCCTACTGTGGGTGTGAGCTGGGGGACCCTGGGGGTCGCGACCTGGAGCCAGTTGCAGCCAAGACCATCTTCACCACTCGAAGCTCTGGTGAACACCAGCTGGCTCTTAGACTCCGCGCCCTATAGAATCTCACGCTCTATCCCCAGTGGGATCTGTCCCCGTTTGCAGCAGTCAGCCGTAGGGTCCACAACCTCGCGGTGCACTCCGCATCCCTACGGTGTGCACCTGTCACCTCGCCTCAAGGTGACCTGACAGTTTGATCAGCCATGGACCCAGCTGACGTGCCGCTTCCTGCAGATGATCCATTGCAGAGCTTAGTTCGGCAACTTGAGACCCAAGAATCGCATCAGACGCAGGTGATGCAATTCCTTCAGGATTTGGCATCCCGTTTTGAACAAGTTCAGGCCTCATTAGGACCCCCAGTTCAACAACCTCAACCACTATCTGTGACTGCACCTATCGCACCAGTCGCATCCACGCATTCATTAGTACTGCCAGCTCCGTCCCGTTTCTCTGGGGACTCCAAGGCCTGCAGGGGCTTCCTCAGCCAATGCACAATTCATTTTGAACTTCAGCCCCAAAACTTCCTGTCCGATCGGGCAAAAGTCGCATATATCATATCCCTCCTGTCCGGCGAGGCGTTGGCTTGGGCCGCCCCTCTGTGGGAACTGAATGATCCAGTGGTTTCTAGCCTGTCTGATTTCTTGAAACTTTTTCGGAATATCTTCGAGGAACCAGGTCGTGTCTCCTCAGCGGCTAGCGCTCTTTTAAGTCTCCGTCAAGAGGCCGCTTCTGTGGGACAGTATGCTCTTCAGTTCCGTATCCTCTCAGCTGAATTGAGCTGGAATAATGAGGCCCTAGTTGCAACCTTTTTACATGGCCTCTCTGATAGAGTGAAGGATGAATTAGCAGGAAGATCCCTTCCTGCTGATCTGGACAGTGTCATCACCTTGTGTAACCAGATCGATATTCGCTTTCAGGAGAGGGCCCTGGAAAAAAGACGCCAGCACTCCCCGTTCTTTAGGCATCCTGAGTCCCCAGTCCCTTCTCCTCGATTCGAGGAGCACCCCCTGCCTACCGAGGAACCTATGCAGTTGGGCTGGACTAAGTTATCTCCCGAAGAACGCGCTAGGCGCAGAACTCTGGGCCTATGCCTCTATTGTGGGGCTAAAGGTCATTTCCGTGACACTTGTTCTCTTCGTCCGGAAAAACGCTCAGGGCTAATACATCTGGAAGGTGGAGTATTAGACCCTGAAATATCACCTTCACCGTCTCGTCTTCTCCTTTCTGTGTTGCTTCATGTCGGTGCTTCCTCTCGTTCGGTCTCAGCACATCTTGATTCCGGAGCCGCTGCCAATTTCATGGATTGGGAAACTGCATCCTCCATGAGACTTACCCTTTTGCCCCTTACAACACCATTGGTGGTCTTGGTGATTGATGGCACGGTTCTCCCAGGGGGTCCTATCCGCTTCCAGACTATTCCTGTTAAGATGTCAGTAGGGACACTCCACCAGGAGTGGATATCCTTCCTTGTCTTACCTAAGGCTTCATCTCCTATCATATTAGGTCTTCCTTGGTTTCGGCTCCATTCTCCACACGTTGACTGGTCTGCTGGACGGATCCTGGCTTGGGGTTCCTCCTGTTCCTCTTCCTGTCTACTCAAGGGTACCCCAAAGGAGAGACTTCCCGTTACCACCACCCCAGTATCTTCTGCTTTTCCTGATGTATATGGCGATCTCTGGGACGCGTCCTGCAATAGTCGGACTGGTGCACTCTCTGGGTCATGTGATACTCTGGATGAGGAGCCCACCTATGAACCTGAGTCGATCATTCGCTCCAGTTCACATAACCATTTACCTCTGCCTGTCCCTAATCTCCCTTGGACGCACAGCCAGGCTAACTTGTCTGCAAGTTCCAGAGTCGCTATGCCTTGTGATGCGATTGAGATGGTCGCTACATCTGACAATACTAATCAGTCGGCCTCCACACCACTTATGCCAGTCCAGCCCATGCCCTATGAGCTTCCTGCTTCTTGTTCAGGACCTTCTGTGACCCAGTCTCACCCTACTACTACTATGTCCATTCAAACCCATTTAAGAGGCTCAATCCATCCTTTGGATAGAATACCTCATTCGGCCAAGAGGGGTTTTCAATCTTTTTCTCAGGGTTCTGTTTGTGTTTCTGCTATCCAGCTTAAATCTTGCGACATGTCACCCTCTAACCAACCTGACCTCAGGGATCCACTGACCTCTGCCCAGTTTGGTGGTCCTGTGATGGATGCCCAATTCAACTTTAAGGGTGAGGGGGTCCCTGCTCAGACTCCTGATCTTCTCATGCCCTTACCCATTCCTAAAAAGCCTTTAGTCCTCAAGTCCTCTCGTCCTCTCCCTACCTCTGCTTTGGTTTCTGAGGATAATCTAAAATACGAGGTTAGTCAAGTTTTAGATTCCCGGCTCCGTAAAGGCATTCTTCAATACCTCGTACTTTGGAAAGGGTTGGGTCCTGAGGAGAGGTCTTGGATCACTGCATCTGAGGTCTTTGCTCCCTGTCTGTTAAGGAGGTTCCATCTGGAGTTTCCCTTTAAGCCTGGACCCAGGCAGGGAAGGGGAAGGCCTCGTAAGAGGGAGGGTACTGTCATGGTTATGCAGTGATCTTCCTGTGTTTGCTTACCTTCCCTCATGTCTTCAGACTAAGAAGCCAGCTACTTCCACCTGGTGGTTTTTATAACCTCTCCTCTAAGCATGGCTCCACCCCAGGCCCTATCAGGGAGCCTATATAAACCTGTGCACTGCAGGGCTCAGTGCTGATCAACCATTGTGTATTCCTTGTGTATTAGCTTCCTGTTTCCTGTCGTGTGCTCTGCTACTGATTTCCGTTACCGACCTTGGCGTGTTCTGACCATCCCTGCTTGCCTGTGACCCTGACCTATTGGCGTGTACCCGACTATTCTGTTCTGCTTGTGGCCCCGACCTTGGCTTTGTCCCTCACCATCCCTATCCTCCTGTTGTCTACTGTGGGTGTGAGCTGGGGGACCCTGGGGGTCGCGACCTGGAGCCAGTTGCAGCCAAGACCATCTTCACCACTCGAAGCTCTGGTGAACACCAGCTGGCTCTTAGACTCCGCGCCCTAGGGAATCTCACGCTCTATCCCCAGTGGGATCTGTCCCCGTCTGCAGCAGTCAGCCATAGGGTCCACAACCTCGCGGTGCACTCCGCATCCCTACGGTGTGCACCTGTCACCTCGCCTCAAGGTGACCTGACACTATGGACAGGGTAATGCACCCATCCAAGAAATCCAGGATGATTGTACTCAAGCTAGTAGTCATTGGTTGAAGAGGGAGAGTCAAAGAACTGAACCAAGCCTTTATGTTGAACTTGCAACTTGCTGAGGTAGTTCATACTGCACTGAATATCTATTTCAGCTCTGTCCCTTTGTCCCAGAAATTGAGAAAACTTGCAAAAGAAATGGTCTTGACAAGGCCCCAGGGGTCCTCTTTCTAGTCGGGATCCTGTGCACCAAGTCATTGAAGAAGATAGGTGCCACTCCCCAAAGACTCAGGATGGATTTGAAACAGTTTTCAGTAAACTGTGCAGGCTGTGAGCCTTCAGGTGCCTCGGGAGGGCTGTTGACCTGTACAATATTTCTGCACTATCCATGGTGTCTGCTTTAGTGGAGAGGAGTTTAATGATTTGTTGCAGTTCTCCATGATGGCAAAGCGGGCAGTGGAGATGTCTTCAACCTTGAAGATCTGTTGTAGATAGACATCCCTGGATCTTGTCTAGGTCATATCTGAATAAAGAACATTCAGTGGCTAGGGTATTGGCTGTGGGATGACCTTACAGACATCAGTGGCTTCTAGGATAGCTTTGTTGTGTGCAGTGTCTCCAGCATTGGGCACCTGTTCCTGAGTGGGGGTACAATCATCTTCTATAGTGTCTTACCACACTTTCCCAGAATCCTCTGCAGCCCAAGCATCTGTACGGTCAGACTTCAGGGCATGGCAGAGATAGGGTATGTGACTGCACCCTGCAGGGCCCATAAATCCAGCGCTAGGGTATCTGAATTATTTCCTCCTTTATCAGGCATTGTGGTAATCCCCAAGTACCACTGAGTCTGGTATGAGTGGAGTGACTGATAGTATAATGGATGGCAGGATTAGAAACTGCAGTTAGGATAGAAATACACTGGTGATTTGGTTTTTAAAGGAGCAGCATCCAGGTTTTGGCTTTATTGCCTAATGACAAAATGACCTTCAACAAGCATGCAAGCATGACAAAATGACCTTCAACAAGCATGCAGCACTTTTGACTTTTGATACTATTCTAGTCATATGCTTATTCCTGGTCAAAGGTGCATTAGAAACTGAAACCAAGTCAGGATTGAAATTTCTAAAAATATAGTCATTTGTGGAATTTTCCATATTTTTATTCTCAAAGGTACCCATTAATAAAAAAACTATCCCTATTTAAACCACCTATGTGAGAAGCTTCAGATGAAAGTTGTCATTCTCTGGATTAAAGGTCAAATAACAGTTGCTAGATAGCAATATAATTCTTGGAAGTTTTAACTAAATATATTTAAACTTTCTAAAAGTAAACAATGATTAAAAAAATCATTACAGAGAATGAAGGGGGAGACTTGCATGATGCAACTTACAACATGTACATGGTAAATCCATGTAAGCTTGTGCTGAAAGCATTTCAGTTTAAAATAAAAGTATGTACTGAAACATGGGAAAATATATACTATCCATATAACAATTCCAACAAGCAGTTTACATTAACATGTGTTACATAAATCCACAGATATATAGGCACACAAATAAGAAGACACATAACATTCAGTCTTGAAGAATATGACAGATACTGATGAAATAGGAATTACTGAGACCAGTAAATGGGATTGTGGAATTGAATAGGGATACAATAAAAGGAATATGCAAGCGTAAAAGACAGTAGACAATAATGAAAGGATGAAGGATTTCCCATGTTGGCATAAATAAAGCACCTAGAAGGCTGTAAAGCACCCTGCCAGGCAATGAGGTAGATTGAAACTGAAGGGGTCTTCTAGTAGGGAGCTAGAGAATGGGTAAAAGGAAGATTGATATAGAAGGGTCTAGGGTAGCCGAGCATGATATAGAGTGACATAGGATAATGTAATAGAAGGAAAAATACATTGCAGAGCAACACAGTGCTTTATGTTTGCACAGGGATAGGATAATAGGATGCTGGGTAGACAAGTAGGATGATCTATTGTCAGTAAGGGAAGGGTGTGAAGTGCAAGGAAAACCGTAAAAAAGGAAACATGGGTGTATGAAATAAAAAGTTGTGAGAATGCTGCAGAGAGCAGATACATTTAATATTATTATGTGTTGGCAAAAATGAGGAACTCAACTCTGTAGACCATAAATCACACTGGAGTTTGATTGAGCTAGGTTCAAATAAACTTTGCTTCGTATGAAATGTAATTTTGATATTTGTTTCTGTGTGACTCTCTGCAATGAATAAACCAGTAATGCTACTGTAACATCTGGCTGTTGGAAATTTCTGGGTAAATTCACTTATAGTATATTCTAATGCTGGATGGTAGTCAGAACTCCTAAGAGTATATTCAAACCAGATGTGATAGGACTACATTGGGCAGCTATTCCAGAGCAGTCCCACCACATAACAAGGTAAAATGCCTTTTCTCCAGTTAACAACACTTGTGGTGGTGTGCAGGGCGTGCACACCGAAAAGAAAAAAAAAAAAAGCTGCATGCAGTCCTTTAATCCAGTACAGTGTAGTGCAAGGCAATCCACCGCCTCGCACCACGAGGCCAGCAATTGAACCTAAAGAAATGTCTCTGTAACATTTCAATAAAGTTTATTCAAAAGAAAAAAGTAAACAGTGCATCACTGCAATGATCCCACTGAACCACACTACACACCAGAGACTGTTGTAACTTGGCAAATTACTTGAAAAGTTTAATTAAAAACAAAAACATGCAAAAACTTAAACGTGCCATCAGAAATTGTGTTTGGTGGGAATCAGATATGGGACCCAAATGGTGTAAGGCAAGAGTGCCAACCAATTAGCCAATCAATCGAATATGACATTTAGGATTTGGGGACAATTAATACAACCAAAAATATTTTCAGCCCTTTATAAAAAAAAGAAATAAACTCTCTGACTTCGGATTTAAATCTGCTTTCATACACTTTTACGTTTTTACATTGCGTTATGGGTAGTGCAGGTGCTGTCTCTCAAAGGAGGCAAATTATCTTACAATTTAATTACCTAACTACCTGCCCACATTAGTGTAGGTGGATATTTGAAAACACAAAACCAGGAGAGACATAAACATTTGCAAAGTGCCGGTACCTTTGTATGTCAGCAATGGAACCCGATCTGTTTTGCATGCAGATTAATTCAAGCCAAGTCATGTAGACACAATGTAATCATCATTCAACATTAAATATGCGTGGTGAGGGGTTGACCTCAATTTCTTCTATTTCAGCAAAATTCTCAAGGAGCAGCTCATTTCTGCATTTTTTGCTGATAACTTTAGTAATTATCTAATTATGGTGTATGGAGAATAAATAAATGCTGCTGTAATTATGCTATCATTCACTATATCAAGTATAGGGTTCTAATCCCTCAGCTGTGCTGATGAGAGTTATTCGTTTAGATATACTTAGAGAAGAACAAAATCTAGTGAATATCATAATATTAGCATTATTGTTTCAGCAGTGATAGTTAGGCAGTTAGTTTCATAGTCTTTTAAGAAGCTCATACAGCCTACTGTTTTGATGATTAGGCTGTTAGCATATGTAAGGCTTGTAGACCTCATTGGCCCTTTATGTCAGTGAACATGACTTTGAAATGGGCAAAATCCATGGTAATATCTTTAACAAACTTCCCCTGCTAAGTAAATTTCATAGCTGGCAATTGTCCATTATTAGCCAGCACAGGCAAAAGTGTTGAAAGTTTGTCCTTGGAAATCACTGTCTCTTGACATGTAAGCAGGTGCTTCCAAGAGGGTTCTAAAGTGTTTAAAGTTCTCTTTAACTGTGTTTATGCTCGGAAGTTAATCAGATAAACTAAGTTGCAAATTGTTACAAAAAATAAATGTTGCACTGTGTCCTTAAATTGACCTGCTGAGCTAGTGGTTCCTGGGGAGGTGGGGTTAATGCGGCCGGACAGGTTTTTCCACTCTTTTCAGGGTTGCCATCCCCTGCAGGTCATACCATATAAATAATGGCTCACTAGTGCTCTAGAGAGAAGTTAAGGTCGTTAGTGATGGCCGAACGGTTCGCCCGGCGGTCGTTTCGCGGCGAATTTCCGACTTTCGCCGTCCGCGGGTTCGAACGCCTTTTTCCGTCGTTCGCCCCGGCGGACTTACGTGTTTAATGTATACAAGAACTTTAACCTTTCGTGACACGTTTATCATGTGTTACAGGACAACCAATTGAGACATGACAGCTCATGGACACTTGGACATTCCCCCTAACCTATAAATACACCCGATCCGGTGGCCATTTTACATTCTTTCTTCTGTCACTGTAGGGAAAGGATCCTGTGTGGAGTAGGGACAGAGAAAACGCTAGCTATTTGGTACACAAAAGTTCTTTTCAGGACTGGTATAGGTGTTAGGTCAGCAGCCTGAGTTTCTTTTGTCAGTTTAGATAAAGGGACAGAGCGCTGTATGCTGCTATTTTAGGGACAGCTCAGCCAGATTAGTCTTTCTTCATCATCATCATCATCATCATCATTAGCTGTTACTATCAGGTCCACAAAAGAGCTGTTCCAGCTAATCGTTCCAGCCTACTCTTTTTTGCCAATTTGTATAGGGACAGGCAGGAAGCAGTGTGTCAGGCAGTGAGGATAATTTTAAAGACTTGCTGTTACTATTAGTTCCACAAAGGTTCTTTTCAGGACTGGTATCAGTGGTACGGTAATAGGCTTGTACACGTATAATATTCTTTCTTCCAAATATAGAAAGAATATTATACTTGACTGCTGCCCTTCTGCTGCAGTCTGCTAATCATTCACAACTCACTTGTTCCACAAAGCTCTTTATCAGGACTGGTAACTTGGTCTGTCTAGGGTGCTACGGTACATAGGCTTGGGTGCGGTACAGTCTGCTGTTCTGTAAGGACCGCTATCGGTCCACAATACATAGGGTTGCCGTGCACTACTGCTGACCGCTGCCCTATACTGCAGCAGTCCTTCATTGGTATAGGGACTGACGTACAGTCTGCTAATCACTAACACACAACCTGCTTGGTCCACAAAAGTTCTTATAAGGACTGGTAACTTGGTATAGGGTGCTACGGTACATAGGCCTGAGTGCGTTACAGTCTGCTGTTCTGTAAGGACCGCTATCGGTCCACAATACATAGGGTTGCCGTGCACTACTGCTGACCGCTGCCCTATACTGCAGCAGTCCTTCAGCGGTATAGGGACTGACGCACAGTCTGCTAAACACTAACACACAACCTGCTTGGTCCACAAAAGTTTTTATAAGGACTGGTAACTTGGTATAGGGTGCTACGGTACATAGGCCTGAGTGCAGTACAGTCTGCTGTTCTGTAAGGACCGCTATCGGTCCACAATACATAGGGTTGCCGTGCACTACTGCTGACCGCTGCCCTATACTGCAGCAGTCCTTCATTGGTATAGGGACTGACGTACAGTCTGCTAATCACTAACACACAACCTGCTTGGTCCACAAAAGTTCTTATAAGGACTGGTAACTTGGTATAGGGTGCTACGGTACATAGGCCTGAGTGCGTTACAGTCTGCTGTTCTGTAAGGACCGCTATCGGTCCACAATACATAGGGTTGACGTGCACCACTGCTGACCGCTGCCCTATACTGCAGCAGTCCTTCAGCGGTATAGGGACTGACGTACAGTCTGCTAAACACTAATACACAACCTGCTTGGTCCACAAAAGTTCTTATAAGGACTGGTAACTTGGTATAGGGTGCTACGGTACATAGGCTTGAGTGCGGTACAGTCTGCTGTTCTGTAAGGACCGCTATCGGTCCACAATAGATAGGGTTGACGTGCACCACTGCTGACCGCTGCCCTATACTGCAGCAGTCCTTCAGCGGTATAGGGACTGACGCACAGTCTGCTAAACACTAACACACAACCTGCTTGGTCCACAAAAGTTTTTATAAGGACTGGTAACTTGGTATAGGGTGCTACGGTACATAGGCCTGAGTGCGTTACAGTCTGCTGTTCTGTAAGGACCGCTATCGGTCCACAATACATAGGGTTGCCGTGCACTACTGCTGACCGCTGCCCTATACTGCAGCAGTCCTTCATTGGTATAGGGACTGACGTACAGTCTGCTAATCACTAACACACAACCTGCTTGGTCCACAAAAGTTCTTATAAGGACTGGTAACTTGGTATAGGGTGCTACGGTACATAGGCCTGAGTGCGTTACAGTCTGCTGTTCTGTAAGGACCGCTATCGGTCCACAATACATAGGGTTGACGTGCACCACTGCTGACCGCTGCCCTATACTGCAGCAGTCCTTCAGCGGTATAGGGACTGACGTACAGTCTGCTAAACACTAATACACAACCTGCTTGGTCCACAAAAGTTCTTATAAGGACTGGTAACTTGGTATAGGGTGCTACGGTACATAGGCTTGAGTGCGGTACAGTCTGCTGTTCTGTAAGGACCGCTATCGGTCCACAATACATAGGGTTGCCGTGCACTACTGCTGACCGCTGCCCTATACTGCAGCAGTCCTTCATTGGTATAGGGACTGACGTACAGTCTGCTAATCACTAACACACAACCTGCTTGTTCCACAAAAGTTCTTATAAGGACTGGTAACTTGGTATAGGGTGCTACGGTACATAGGCTTGAGTGCGGTACAGTCTGCTGTTCTGTAAGGACCGCTATCGGTCCACAATAGATAGGGTTGACGTGCACCACTGCTGACCGCTGCCCTATACTGCAGCAGTCCTTCAGCGGTATAGGGACTGACGTACAGTCTGCTAAACACTAATACACAACCTGCTTGGTCCACAAAAGTTCTTATAAGGACTGGTAACTTGGTATAGGGTGCTACGGTACATAGGCTTGAGTGCGGTACAGTCTGCTGTTCTGTAAGGACCGCTATCGGTCCACAATAGATAGGGTTGACGTGCACCACTGCTGACCGCTGCCCTATACTGCAGCAGTCCTTCAGCGGTATAGGGACTGACGTACAGTCTGCTAAACACTAATACACAACCTGCTTGGTCCACAAAAGTTCTTATAAGGACTGGTAACTTGGTATAGGGTGCTACGGTACATAGGCTTGAGTGCGGTACAGTCTGCTGTTCTGTAAGGACCGCTATAGGTCCACAATAGATAGGGTTGACGTGCACCACTGCTGACCGCTCACCTATACTGCAGCAGTCCTTCAGCGGTATAGGGACTAAGAGTTTTGTCACAGGGTCATTTAAAAAATGACATGCAGAGGAAGAGGCAGGCCCTTCCGCAGGGGTGGTAGGGGTAGGGCAGGAGCAACAGGCTTGAGCCAAAGTGGGAAGTTGCAGAAGGTGCGTTCAATTACTTTAAAGGATGCACCAGACTTGGTTGAGTGGCTCGCTCAGCCTTACTCTTCTGCACCCTCCTCATCCTCTCGATCTGCACCCTCTTCTTCACTCTCTGCTATGTGCACCCCCAAAGACACTACCACCAACAACACGACCACCACCACCACCACCACATACCTTCCGCTTGAGTCACTGGAATTATTTTCCGATCCATATCAAGAGGACATTTCTGATGCGCAGCCACTCTTGGTATTGGATCAGGAAGAGGAGGTAGCAACAAGCGCTACTCAGCAGTCTGACGCCAGTACCCAGATCAGCCCAAGGAGGAGGTTGGTCCCCGGTGTTGCTGCCTACTCTACTTATAGCGGTGGGGAAGGTGACGTTGATGATGACGTGTCTAGTGATGTCACGTGGGTGCCCACAAGAGAGGAAGAGGAGGGGAGTTCAGAGGGAGATATGGACCAGCAGATAGGGAGGAGAAGCAGCAA
Organism: Lithobates pipiens; assembly: GCF_037356315.1. Lineage (NCBI taxonomy): Eukaryota > Metazoa > Chordata > Amphibia > Anura > Ranidae > Lithobates > Lithobates pipiens. Next base: position 144,374,953 of record NW_027507903.1, read on the forward strand.
TGACTTACATTGCACAGCAGGGACAAAGCAGACTGCAAATGTATCAGGAGCGAGTCATCGACCATGTACGGTCACATCTGGCGCTCCCAGGACACCGGCACATGGCTCCGCAGTGTGGGCTTTTTTTAACGTGTCCGCTGCTGACAATAGCGTTGCCATCTGCAATCTTTGCAGTCAACGCGTTAGTCGCGGTAAGCCCAATACTCACCTAGGGACGACCGCCTTAAGAAGGCACATGAGCAGCCATCACCGAGCCCAGTGGGAGCAACGGAACACACAAAGCCACACTGCAGGCTCTCACCGTCCAGCCTCGTCTTCTACTTCTCCTTCTCCTCTCTCCTCACAATTGTCCTCCACTCCACCTTCCATCACGCCAAGCTCACATTTTTCTGCAAAAAGGCAGGCTTCCGTGGGCCTAATGTTTGAGCGTAAAAAAATGATGACGCCGGATAACCCTCTTGCCCAACGGTTGGCGGCTGGCTTGTCAGAACTCATAGCCCGCCAACTACTGCCATATAAACTGGTGGACTCGGAGGCCTTTCGCAAATTTGTGGCCATTGGAACACCACAATGGAAGGTCCCAGGAAGGAAGTATTTCTCAGAGAAGGGCATCCCAGAGCTATATGGCCATGTTCAGCGGCAAGTGAATGTATCTCTGGCACACAGTGTCGGTGCCAAGATACATCTGACCACAGACACGTGGTCTAGCAAACACGGGCAGGGAAGGTATATCAGTTTTACTGCCCACTGGGTGAACCTTCTGACGGCCGTCAAGCATGTAACCCGTGGCACCCGTGTAGATTTGGTTTTACCGCCACGGATTGCATGCAGGCCTGACTCTTCTTCTCCTCCTCCTACTCCATCCTCCTCCCTCTCCTCCTCAGCTGCCTCCTCCTTTTCCGCTGCTAGCGTCTCTTCCACTGCACCGCCCAAGCTCCCCAGAACCTATTCCACATGCCAGGTGAGACGTTGCCATGCCGTGCTGCGTCTGTTGTGCCTGGAAGCAAAGAGCCACACTGGCCCGGCACTCCTTTCAGCTTTGCGTTCACAGGCAGATGAGTGGCTAACACCGCTCAATTTGACAGTTGGTAAAGTGGTGTGTGACAACGGTGCCAATCTGCTTAGCGCATTGAAACAGGGCAAAATCACGCACGTGCCGTGCATGGCACACGTCTTAAACTTGGTCGTGCAGCGATTCCTTGTCAAATACCCTGGGGTCCAGGACATCTTGCGGCAGGCAAGGAAAATCTCGGCCCATTTCAGAAGATCTTACACGGCCATGGCTCGCCTTGCTGACATTCAGCGGCGACACCATCTGCCGGTCAGACGTCTTATTTGCGATTGCCCGACGCGATGGAACTCAACCTTCTATATGCTTGATAGGCTGCTCCAGCAGAAACGTGCAGTTAACGTCTACCTGTATGAACTCTGCGAAAGAAACGGTTCTGGGGAGCTGGGTTTTTTTTCACCGCGCCAGTGGCTGCTCATGCGCGACACATGCAGACTTCTGCGGCCATTTGAGGAGATCACCAAACTGGTCAGTCGCAGCCATGGCGCCATCAGTGACATGGTACCTTATGCCTTCTTTCTGGAGCGTGCATTGCGTCGTGTCATTGATCAGGCTGTGGAGGAGCAGGAGCGGGAAGATGAGGAAGTCGCAATGCTGGATGAATTCCCAGGGGGGGCTACTCTATCTGAGACAAGTCAACAACAGGAGTCTGATGAGGAGTCAGAGGAGGATGGTGCCGGGGCGGATGAGCAGGAGCAAGAAGAGCATGCTTTAAACCTTTCTGGGATCCCTGTTGTGCGAGGATGGGGAGAGGAGAATGAAGAGGACGACATTATCCTGGATGATGAGCAGGAGCCAGGCCACCACACCGCTTCCACTTTAGTGCAAATGGGGGCCTTCATGCTCCAGTGTTTTAATAGGGACCCCCGTATAAAAAGCATGAGGGTCAAGGACCAGTACTGGGTGGCAACGTACTTAGACCCCCGGTACAAACACAAAATGGCGGAAATGTTACCGCCGTCGCAGAGGGCTGTCAGAATGCAGCACTTCCAGGCCTTGCTTCGAGAAATGCTGCATTCTGCTTTTGCGTGCGCTGGCAGAGGAGCAATTCCCACTCCCAGAGAAGGATTTGCGGGTACCAATCCAACAGCGCCTGCAAGAAGAGGCCGGTTTGAAGATGTGTTGGTGACTTCGGATATGAGGTCATTCTTTCAGCCGACCCATCGACAGGTGTCATCCGGATCCAGCATCAGGGAACGCCTAGACCGTCAGGTGTCCGACTACATTGGGTTAACGGCCGATGTGGACGCTCTGAGGAGTGATGAACCCCTAGACTACTGGGTGGGCAGGCTTGACCTCTGGCCAGAGCTTGCCCAATTTGCAATCGAACTGTTGGCTTGCCCCTCATCCAGTGTCCTGTCCGAAAGGACGTTCAGCGCAGCAGGGGGGATTGTGACCGATAAGCGTACTCGCCTAGCTCACCACAGTGTTAACTACCTCACATTTCTAAAAATGAATGAGGCATGGATCTCGGAGGAATTCAACACATGTGATCAGTAGACCATGTATATGTCTATAAACAATTTTTGGAATCAAGCACACAGACCTTCTTAATTCATTTGGCTCACTTCCCTGACCCAAAAAAGCACACCGTACTATATGCCCCTACCCTCCTCTTTGAAGAGGTTGAGCGGTGTCATATTTCTACTGGGGCTGCTTATTATGAGGGGTTCCCACCATCCCTGTGCTGTGCTGACTTCCTCCTGGGTGTTCTTATTATGAGGGGCTCCCACCATCCCTGTGCTGTGCTGACTTCCTCCTGGGGGTTCTTATTATGAGGGGATCACACCATCCCTGTGCTGTGCTGACTTCCTCCTGGGGCTGCTTACGGTGCTGCTGTCAGCGCTGTATGTCACGGAGCTGCTGTCAGCGCTGTATGTCACGGAGCTGCTGTCAGCGCTGTATGTCACGGAGCTGCTGTCAGCGCTGTATGTCACGGAGCTGCTGTCAGCGCTGTATGTCACGGAGCTGCTGTCAGCGCTGTATGTCACGGAGCTGCTGTCAGCGCTGTATGTCACGGAGCTGCTGTCAGCGCTGTATGTCACGGAGCTGCTGTCAGCGCTGTATGTCACGGAGCTGCTGTCAGCGCTGTATGTCACGGAGCTGCTGTCAGCGCTGTATGTCACGGAGCTGCTGTCAGCGCTGTATGTCACGGAGCTGCTGTCAGCGCTGTATGTCACGGAGCTGCTGTCAGCGCTGTATGTCACGGAGGTGCTGTCAGCGCTGTATGTCACGGAGCTGCTGTCAGCGCTGTATGTCACGGTGCTGCTGTCAGCGCTGTATGTCACGGAGCTGCTGTCAGCGCTGTATGTCACGGAGCTGCTGTCAGTGCTGTATGTCACGGAGCTGCTGTCAGCGCTGTATGTCACGGAGCTGCTGTCAGCGCTGTATGTCACGGAGCTGCTGTCAGCGCTGTATGTCACGGTGCTGCTGTCAGCGCTGTATGTCACGGAGCTGCTGTCAGCGCTGTATGTCACGGAGCTGCTGTCAGCGCTGTATGTCACGGAGCTGCTGTCAGCGCTGTATGTCACGGAGCTGCTGTCAGCGCTGTATGTCACGGAGCTGCTGTCAGCGCTGTATGTCACGGTGCTGATGTCAGCGCTGTATGTCACGGAGCTGCTGTCAGCGCTGTATGTCACGGAGCTGCTGTCAGCGCTGTATGTCACGGAGCTGCTGTCAGCGCTGTATGTCACGGAGCTGCTGTCAGCGCTGTATGTCACGGAGCTGCTGTCAGCGCTGTATGTCACGGAGCTGCTGTCAGCGCTGTATGTCACGGAGCTGCTGTCAGCGCTGTATGTCACGGAGCTGCTGTCAGCGCTGTATGTCACGGAGCTGCTGTCAGCGCTGTATGTCACGGAGCTGCTGTCAGCGCTGTATGTCACGGAGCTGCTGTCAGCGCTGTATGTCACGGAGCTGCTGTCAGCGCTGTATGTCACGGTGCTGCTGTCAGCGCTGTATGTCACGGAGCTGCTGTCAGCGCTGTATGTCACGGAGCTGCTGTCAGTGCTGTATGTCACGGAGCTGCTGTCAGCGCTGTATGTCACGGAGCTGCTGTCAGCGCTGTATGTCACGGAGCTGCTGTCAGCGCTGTATGTCACGGTGCTGCTGTCAGCGCTGTATGTCACGGAGCTGCTGTCAGCGCTGTATGTCACGGAGCTGCTGTCAGCGCTGTATGTCACGGAGCTGCTGTCAGCGCTGTATGTCACGGAGCTGCTGTCAGCGCTGTATGTCACGGAGCTGCTGTCAGCGCTGTATGTCACGGTGCTGATGTCAGCGCTGTATGTCACGGAGCTGCTGTCAGCGCTGTATGTCACGGAGCTGCTGTCAGCGCTGTATGTCACGGAGCTGCTGTCAGCGCTGTATGTCACGGAGCTGCTGTCAGCGCTGTATGTCACGGAGCTGCTGTCAGCGCTGTATGTCACGGAGCTGCTGTCAGCGCTGTATGTCACGGAGCTGCTGTCAGCGCTGTATGTCACGGTGCTGCTGTCAGCGCTGTATGTCACGGAGCTGCTGTCAGCGCTGTATGTCACGGAGCTGCTGTCAGCGCTGTATGTCACGGAGCTGCTGTCAGCGCTGTATGTCACGGAGCTGCTGTCAGCGCTGTATGTCACGGAGCTGCTGTCAGCGCTGTATGTCACGGAGCTGCTGTCAGCGCTGTATGTCACGGAGCTGCTGTCAGCGCTGTATGTCACGGTGCTGCTGTCAGCGCTGTATGTCACGGAGCTGCTGTCAGCGCTGTATGTCACGGAGCTGCTGTCAGTGCTGTATGTCACGGAGCTGCTGTCAGCGCTGTATGTCACGGAGCTGCTGTCAGCGCTGTATGTCACGGAGCTGCTGTCAGCGCTGTATGTCACGGTGCTGCTGTCAGCGCTGTATGTCACGGAGCTGCTGTCAGCGCTGTATGTCACGGAGCTGCTGTCAGCGCTGTATGTCACGGAGCTGCTGTCAGCGCTGTATGTCACGGAGCTGCTGTCAGCGCTGTATGTCACGGAGCTGCTGTCAGCGCTGTATGTCACGGTGCTGCTGTCAGCGCTGTATGTCACGGAGCTGCTGTCAGCGCTGTATGTCACGGAGCTGCTGTCAGTGCTGTATGTCACGGAGCTGCTGTCAGCGCTGTATGTCACGGAGCTGCTGTCAGCGCTGTATGTCACGGAGCTGCTGTCAGCGCTGTATGTCACGGTGCTGCTGTCAGCGCTGTATGTCACGGAGCTGCTGTCAGCGCTGTATGTCACGGAGCTGCTGTCAGCGCTGTATGTCACGGAGCTGCTGTCAGCGCTGTATGTCACGGAGCTGCTGTCAGCGCTGTATGTCACGGAGCTGCTGTCAGCGCTGTATGTCACGGTGCTGATGTCAGTGCTCTGTATTACGGTGCTGCTGTCAGTGCTCTGTATCTCCTGCACCCTCTTGTTTGCCTACCCTGGTCCCTGACCTTCCCTCTCCTCCATTGCCTTCATTAGCTCCATAGTCCTGAATTGTCAGAACAATTTCCCAAATAAAAAAAAAATGCTTGTAGTTATCGATCCCAAATTCACCTCATACATGTATTATGCTATTGTCCAGGTGGTGGGACTACGTGCTACCCCCTAATAATTACCCCGTGGCCGCAAATTCGACCTAAAGGTTTGCGAAATTCGCCTCCCATTGAAGTCAATGGAGCCCGCGGCGAACGGTCGTTTTCGCGAACGTTTGTGTCCGTTCGCGTTTCGCGTTCGCGAAACGTCCCGTCGGAAGTTCGTCCATCACTAAAGGTCGTAAAGTAGCGGTCATGCTGTCAGACTTAACCACCCATTAAAGGGAGCCCAGTCAGGGTTCCCAGCGGAGTTTGAAACTTTTGGTCTCAAATGGACTTGTGCTACATTAAGCTGGACCCCTTTATGGATTATTGTTACCTATTGTGGATTGACTGCCTATTTATGGACTCTTGCCTTGAGAAGGACTCTTTATAAATTTAGCCATCTGCCTTAGCTATGACCACCTCATGGGGCACTATTCAGGGGCACTAGATAACTGTGTATAGGAAAGTGTGTGGAAGATGTCTCTGAGAATTTTTTACGTGTTACCTGCAACTACTTCAGTAAAAGATCTGTTCATCTGTGCATATAAGATATATCATAAGAACAGAGCTTACAAAAGGGGAATGAAGAGGTTAGAGATGATACAATATGTGGATCTAATGAGCAGAATGCTGTCCAGAGGAGGATATATTGCCATTGCGAATGTCTACTGCATTTGTGTCACTTGCTAATGCAGCCAACAAATGGGTGACACGATGGAGGTGTTACTCTGGTTGTGATTGGGGGACTACTTAAAGTGGTTGTAAACTCTCACCTTGTAAAACAACCTATTCAATTTAAAATAGAAATAAAGGCAAAACATTTTTGTATAGGTTGTGGAAATGCAACCCCATGTCACAGGTGCATATAAGCAGTATATGCCTGATTTTGGCAGGAATACCAATTACACACCTGTGGGCTGGGTTCATAAACATGCCAGGAAAAGAAGTCAGTGCTCAGACTTGGAGACAGCTCCGCCCGGCAGACAGGAAGTCTGGCCAGGAGGGTTCCAGTAGGAGGCGGCTACAGAAGAAAGAGACAGGAAGTCTAAGGCTGCAGGTAACAGTCTGTGCGTATGTCTGAAGCAGGCAGGTGTAGCCTGTGACTAAAGCAGCACGAAGCTGACAATGAGTAATTGTTTGTTTATGCAGTGATGGTGGAACCCCCTGCGAGGGAAGATTACTGTTTGTTTGAACTTTTTAGTTTCCTTTAAATAAAAGTGGGCTGCCATACCCTAAAAACGTAAGTCTGGAGTAGCATGTTTTTGGAAAATTGCATGCACCACTTGAACCTAATCACCCCGTCACAAGGTATAATAATAAAAAAAAAAAAACAACATTATAAATACCTTTTCCCTTTTTTATAAGTGATCACATTCCCTCTGTTCTCAGCTGTATAAGAGCTGCTGGGGATGAGAAGCAGTAGCACGTTGAGCATCCCAGTGAATGGCTATAAAGCCAAAAAGGGGTGTATCAGGACAAGTCTGATCATTGGAGGATAGCGGGCTAAGTTCCCAGCATTGCTAGAGAACTGACCATGGTGTGCTCTCCTGTTTAGTGTGGTCAATTTTTAATAGGAAAACAGAGAGACTGGCAGGATCACCAGGGATTTCACACAAAGGAAGCAATACAAAGAGAACAGGAGACTTTCTCATACAATTACATGGTACAGCAGGCACAGATCAGGAATATAAAGTATTGGAGTAACAAATGCTTTAAGCACACCTGAAGATGACACATTTCACTCACCCCACACTTACCGACACACCTTGAGGTATTTCAAAGAATTTATTAGGCCAGGCAGTTCACAAAATGAATTTCACCATGCGTTCCTGGGCGTTTCACATGCAATCTGGGTACAGTGCAATTTAAATTTGAATCGCATCAGACAGCACCAAAAGTAGTGCGTGCCCTACTTTAAAAAATGCACAGCAACCGAATTGCATGGTACCATGCAATCCAATGCAGGCAAACACACTGCATTTGTGAACTGTGTTTGGGATATGGCTAAGTTAACACTGACACCTGCTGCATATCGCAAGGGTAGTGAGTTTTGAATGCAGTGTGAAAAACGTGGACTTCCCACACTGCATTCTGTTGTGAACTGGTCCTAAAGAAGAGAGGATTAGCAAGTGTACTTATACAAACAATCAATGGCGTTACTCTGAGAGATATAAACACCTGCAATATTCTGTCTGTAATTAACAGAGCTCAAGGAAGGAAGGGGGAAAAAGCGATTAACCAATCTTGTTTTGTTTTTTGTACAATTTTCCTTTAAGGGAGTGTGGCAAGGGGTGTGTCCTATACCTGCATACTTTTGCTGATAGGTGTCCCTCATTCCCATTTCAAAAAGTTGGGAGGTATGTATACTTAATCTAAGATACACACTTGTGGAGAATATAGCTGTCTTTACATTAGTATTTAGATGGTTTAGATGTGAAAAAATACATACATTTCATATGGGTACAGTGGTGCATGACTGAGTAATTGTCATTCAAAGTGTGAGAACGCTGAAAGCTGAAAATTGTTATGGGCAGGAAGGGGGTGTAAGTGCCCAGTATTAAGTTGGTTAAAGTCCCAAACCCTCTTTTTCTTGCATACCAGGGGTGTCATACTCAATTTCATAGAGAGACGCATCAGCAGGTCAGTTGTATTTGCAAGACTTCATACATTTATCCCAGGCTTTTTTTTCTTAGAATAGGTGAAGGAACTAAACCACCCCCCCAACCATATCGAACGGTGGGTGTGGTCTAATTGCCCTACCAGTGGGAGCAATAAATACCATGAGTGTGTTATGTGTGGCGTTCAGGGGTATGCTATGTACAGAGCACAGGGTTCAGGGGTGCACTATGTACAGAGAGCAGGGTTCTGGGGTGCGCTATGTACTGAGCACAGGGTTCAGGGGTTCTCTATGTACAAAGAGCAGGGGTCAGGGGCGCTCTATGTACAGAGCATAGAGGTTAGATATGTACAGAGCACAGGGTTCAGAAGTGTGCTATGTACAAAGCGCAGGGGTCATGGGCATGCTTTGTACAGAGCACATGGGTTAGGGGTGCACTATGTACAAAGCATATAGGTGTGATATGTACAGAGCGCAAGTTTTGAGGGCACGCTATGTACAAAGCACAGAGGTCAAGGTCCCACTAAGTACAGAGCGCAGGGGTCAGAGGCGTGCTATGTACAGAGTGCAGGGTTCAGTAGTGCAGCATGTACAGAATACAGAGTTTTGTAAGTGCACTACATACAGGTGCAGGGTTTAGCAGTGTGCTATGCACAGTGTGCAGGGTTCTGGCTGAATAAAAAAGCCCTGGGTGTAAAGGCCACATGAGATGGCCTGGCGGGCCAGATTCGGACAACGGGCCTTGTGTTTGACACATGTGGGCTGTACAGTAAATTATTAACTTAAATAACATTTTTGGCTGGAGTTCTGCTTCAAATAAGCATTCAATATTAAAAGAATCATAAGGAATGTATTGACCAATTTTTAGAGGATCTGACTTTGCAAAATGAGAAAATGAGACAGGTTTGCCAAACCATGCACACTTCCAACAATTTTACAGTGTATGGCACTGTTTTAAGATCTCTGAAGGGGTTGACCTTGCTCAGTGAAATTGGACCAGTGCTGAGGCTTAAATGCATCCTTATCAATTATTTTCCAATGTGTTTGCAAATGTCACATCCACCTTAAGGCTGGGTTCACACTGCTGCGGTGTACGAGATCGGATGTGATTCGCACCGCACTGCAGTGCAAATCACATGCGATCTCTGTGCGATGCGATTTCAGCCATACAGATAGTATGGCTAAATTCGCATCGCATCCGGCACAGGACCCTTTTTTTGGTCCGCAGCAGAATCGGATCGCATGGGTGTTCACACCATGCGATCCGATTCCTGTCCGAGTTTGCAGATCACACTGCGATATGCGAACTGATTTGGAAGTGTCATTAACTTTTCACTGACACTCCCAGCAGTTCGCATAGGGCAGTGTGAACTGCCGCCGGGAGGCATGCGATGCGGGAACCCGCAGTAGATTTGCAGCGTTCCCGCATCGCAGTAGTGTGAACCCAGCCTTAGGCAATCTGTGAAAACTCATCTTTTCAGAGACACCTGCCCTGTCTCTAAATACTGAGCTTTTATCTTCTCCATCAACTCATTCCCCTACAGTAACTACCTTTTAGTATCACTTGCCCCTTTGTTTTAGATTGTAAGCTCCCAGGGAGCAGAGCCTTCCTAACCCTCTTGTCTAAAACTGACCATACATTATACAATATTCCTTTAGATTTACCTTTAACTACGTAGTGGAAGGGCCTGCCTGATTGCATACAAATTGAAAGTGTTTAGGTTTGACCTAATATTTTACAGTTTAGGTAAATCTAAAGGAACTTTGAACAAGTAAATTGTATAATACATGTCCAGCCTTACATTTTATTATAACTGTACTGTGTCTTTTTATATTAAAGCACTACAGAAACTGTTGGTTCTATATAATTCATGTATAATAATTTCATAGTTACCTATATCTATGTTAGCTACACATTAAGCTTTTTCCAGTCCGGTGATGTAGTACCATCTGTGCTGCATTTTTTCCCTTCTGTTTGGCCGTCTACAATCTGCTCTGTCTACAATGGGAAGGTATATTAGCTGATTCTGTAAGGTGCTGGTCTGATAAGGCTAAAAGAAGTATCAGCATGTCCTGAGTTTCCAGTCCACAGTTTGGTGAATATAGAGTACAATCAACGTTGTTACATATTTTAAAGCGGTATGGGAAGAAATAGAATGAGAACAATTCTCCCACGCACAGATTATGACCATTTCTGTGAGGGTTGGCTTCTTACTGTGTATAATCAGAGAGCAATCAGTGCTTGCTTTTAAATGCTAAGTTACTTGCTCCGTTTCTATAGTACATTTAAAAGGCCAGTAAACCTAATGCAACCCCTTTATGTTAAAAGGTAGTAACAACACAAATGTGTATGTAATAGATCCCATATGTGTTTATAAATGAGCTGCTTGATTCTCAGTGTAGGTGGATGCTCACGTATACTCACTTTAAGCTACTAAAGTCTTGTCAGTCTATCTTTGTCAGTAGCATTTCAAGAAGCCAGCCCCATGTTGGATAGTTTCTCTACACCACTATACCTCCTTTATTTAACCCATTTACTACCATGATACTGCTGTGCTGAAAATGCCTTTGCCAGACAGGAAGTGGGTAAATATGTCCAACAGCAACTATTCAGAAAGCAGAGTAGAAGATACTATAGAACCTTTCTCCACTTTTTTGCTGTGTCCCTACAGTTTTTTTTTTCACTTCCTCTCTGGGGAAATAATTGTCACTGTGACAGATAGTGAGGGGAAGCATTTCTAACAATGCTCAGGATTGCAGTAAAACCACTCTATCCAAAAGCGAAAAGCCTGAAACTACACCTTAAAGGCTAAGTGCACCTTTTTTTTTTAAATTCCAGCTCACCTGGGGGGGCGTGGCCGGATGTGAACCAGGGAGGACGCACGGTGAATGAGCTCCAGGAATCCTTTTGTAATCCTGCTCCATCCTCTCTGCTGATGGACCCGGGGACGCTGCTAGACTCTCCCCTGCACTGCGGACCATCCTCGGACCCGGCTGGGCTGTGTATTTCGGAGCCCGGCGGTGTTTCTGGAGCTCCGGTCGGCTGCGGCCTAGCTGCCTGGTGGAAGCCGGCCGCCATCTTTGAGGCCTGTGAAGCCTCCGGGACGCCCGAGGTGGAGTGCTGCGCTCGCGGAGCGCATCTACGAGCGGGCCGTGCGGAAGTGGATTGTCACGGACGTGCACTGCGGGCTGTGGCTGGACCTCTCACCGAAATTGTCGCGGCCGCGTTCGGATCGTACCGCGGCGGCCGGCCGCGTGGCGGCAGGGGCGGCGGATCGCCTGGAGTGTGTGGAGGCCGAGCTCCAGGAGGGGAGGTGAGCTTTGGAGTTGGGGTCAGCTGCAGGGTGCCCCAGGACTGAGACTGAGGGAGTGTGGTGGGGGCCTGTGTCAGCTATTGTCAGCAGTGTTGCTCTCTCACACTGGTTTGTGGCTGGACTCCTTTAAAGGGACATATCCTGTTTCTATCTGCAACCTGCTGGACTGTGTCTGTGCTGCTGCATCTTCCTGCTGAACTTCTGCTAAGCCAAGTTTTGCGCTGCACCATACACCATCCTAGCTGTTTGTTCGCTCTGTGGCTGCTCTGCTCTTAAAGGGGCGCACCTTACTGCCTGTATACCATCCTGCATATTCTCAGTCTGTTTGCCTGCTCCTTCATGCCCTCCAAAGGCAAGTCTGCTGCTAAGAAGGCACCGCCGCAGCCGGTACAGAACCCTAGGGATTTTTTGAACCAATTCAAGGCGCTGATGGCGGATATGGAACAGGCGGCACCGCAGGCGGCCGCTCTGCCCGTGCCTGCTACCCCTCAAGCCAATGATACCACTGTTATTCTGGCGGCAATTGAGCAAAGCAGAACATCATTGCTGGTCCGCATAGACCATTTGGCGGAGGAGTGCAATCTCATAAGAGCTGATTTGGACAAATTTAGGGGCCGACTTTCTGAAACCGAATCCCGAGTCTCGGCAACGGAGGACACCACTAGTCGCCATGATGAAGCCATTCATGCTCTGCAGTGCACTGTTCAGAATTTGGTGGCGAAAGCCGACGACGCAGAAAATCGCATGCGGAGGAACAATGTTAGGGTTCTGGGCCTCCCAGAGGGAGCTGAGGGGGAGCGCCCTGCTGAGTTTGCGGAGAGCTTCTTCAAAACACTTCTTCACTTAACCGAGGTCCCTCCAACATATGTGGTGGAAAGGGCTCACAGGGTACCCACTGGTCGAGGTCCGCCTGGGGCTCAGCCCAGGCCATTCCTGGTACGATTCCTCAATTTTAGGGACCGGGACTGTATACTGCGCGAGGCACGCAAACACCAGACCCTGCCTTTTGAGAACACGGTGGTGCATCTGTATCCTGATTTCTCGGCTGACTTGCAGAGACGGCGCAAGACCTTTACGGACATCAGAAGACGGCTGCGTGAGAAAGATTTGAAATACTCCATGCTCTATCCTAGACGGCTGCGGGTACAACATGGAGGTTCGGTGAAGTTTTTTGATACTCCTGCTGAAGCAGATGCCTGGCTCCAGTCGCTGAGATAGGCGAGGCCGGACATGGTCTACTTACTACACGGCTGGATTGGTTCTTCTCTCCGTTTTTTCTTTTCCTTTTTGCCTTTTGCTATGGCCCCCTTCAAGAGTTTGGCCGGTCTGCTCCTTGGAGGTTGAGTTACCCGTTGTGCCATCATAGGGTTCCCTGCCATGGAATTTTGCTCCCTCGGGCTTGGGGTGGGGGGGGAAATTTGAAGGTGGCTGCCCTCTCCTCACAAGTGCATCTCTGTGAACACATAGTTGAGTACAGTGCCCCTTCTTCAGTATCTGTTTGGCTACCCTCTTGGACACATCGCATCCTGGGAACTGAAGGGGCATATGAGGTCCGGATGGGACAGCAAAGGCGGGAGGGTCCTGAAGCAGAGTTGGGAGCTCCGGGACACCGGACACCGTGTTTATGACAGTTTATTTTGGTGACACTTTAACACCCCTTTTGTTGTTTTTTTAGGAGGGGTGTCAAAACTTTTTCTTTGTGTCTTTAGGTCCTTTTTGGCCTCATGATGGTTATGCCCTCGAGGACTATTTTAGGACACGGTTTGGGGACAAGCTGCGTGTACCTGTTTTTTTGGTTTGCTACACAGCAGCAGGGAGTTTCTGGGGTTCAGGGGGTGGGGTTTTTAGTTCATGCAGCCCTCCAAGTCAGTTTTTTTATTTTTCATATGCTTGGTTACACGTATGTCACACATGGTCAATTGTATTTCCTTCTGTTACTTTGGGTACTGTGTCTCTTGCTGGACAGGTTTAATGGGGGATGATGGCGGGACAAATGTTTAATGTGGTCTCCTGGAATGTCCGAGGATTGAATGACAAATTCCGTAGAGCTTTAATGTTTCAATTCTTAAAACCGCTTAGTCCTCATGTGGTGTTCCTGCAGGAGACGCATCTGGATGGGAGCAGGGTGCTAGCCTTACGTAGAGCCTGGGTACAACGGGCGATACATGCAACTTACTCTACTTACTCCAGGGGAGTGTCAATCTTAATCAGTAAGGCGGTACCCTGCACCATACATCGTGTGATCTCGGACCCTGGGGGAAGGTATCTGATTGTAGTCGCTGATGTTGGCACCTACAAGGTGGTCTTAGTTAATGTTTATATTCCACCCCCTTTCCAGATTCAGATTTTGTATGATATTTTGGGTAAATTGGCACCTTACATGCACCTCCCTCTCCTTATTGCTGGGGATTTCAATGCCATACTCTCTACCGCTCTGGACACCTCTAATGCGTCTAGAGTGGCATCGGCTGACCTTTCTGCCTGGGCGGCCACGGCTTCCCTGACAGAATTGTGGCGGTGGAAGAACCCTACTACTAGATGTTACTCGCATCTTTCCAAAAGGCATAGATCCTCCTCGAGGATTGACTTAGCGTTCGCGAATGCATCAATGTTGCAGCTGGTGGGCGGAGCTACATATTTAGCGGGTGGTTTGTCTGATCATACGCCTCTGTCAATACATATTGGTCTCACCTCAGGCTCTAGGGGGGGGGGGGCTGGAGGCTTAACCCTGGCTGGCTGGAGGTGGAGGAGGTGTCCACTCAGGTTGCGCCACACTTTGGTAAGTATTGGGAGGATAATGTGGGTACTGCTGCTTCAACCGTGGTGTGGGATGCGTTTAAAGCTTGCATGCGCGGTCACTATATCTCGGCTATTAAGCAGGCACGCAGGTCTCATAATCAGAAAGAGCAGGAATTGCAGGACAGGGAGAGGGTGGGTGCTTTGGCACATGCTAATAGCCATTCGGATGTCACGTATGGTGAACTTCTGGAGGCGAGGCGTGTTTTGGCACTCCATTATACCGAATTAGCTCATACGTCTAGGACAAAGCTGGCTGAATCACTTTTTGAGCGGGGGGAAAAAAATGGCAAGTTGCTTGCTATGTTGGTTGCGGAACAGAGAGTTCAGACTAACATACCTTGCATTAAAAACGATCGGGGGGACATTCTCACAGATCCTGTGGCTATCTTGGACACTTTTGTGGACTTCTATAGAACCCTGTATGCTCCTCTCCCGGCTTACAGCTCACTGGAACTAGACGGGCTGTTGGCGTCCCTGGATGTCCCGGTGCTGTCCGAAAGGGACAGGGACATGTTGGACGCTGATATAACTGAGGAGGACATTGAGAGGGCCATTAGGTCCTTCCCTCCACATAAGTCTCCGGGTCCCGATGGTTTCTGTGTTGAATGGTACAGGGCACATTTAGAGGACTTGGTTCCCAGGCTAAAGTGTCTCTTTCACTACTGTATTGAACATAAGTGTCTTCCTGACTCCCTATTAGAGGCGCAGGTTATTCTACTGCCAAAGCCGGGTAAGGACCCCCTGTCATGTTCGTCTTATAGGCCTATAGCACTGCTGAATCAAGATTTGAAAATCTTAACCAAAATTTTGGCTACCAGACTTTCCCAAGTCATCACTACCTTGGTGGACATAGATCAGACGGGATTTATTCCGCAGAAATCTACGGATACCAACTTACGCAGGCTGTTTACTCATCTGCAGGTCGAACATGACAGGACGGGCGAGAGAGTAGTGGTCTCCCTCGACATGGCTAAGGCCTTCGATTCTGTAGACTGGCAGTATTTGCTGGCAGTTCTGCGGCACATGGGTTTTGGGGAGGTTTTTGTTACTTGGATTTCCCTACTTTATAGGTTATTAAAATAGGTGCCTTGATCTCCTCTCAGTTTAACGTGGGCAGGGGCACGCGTCAAGGGTGCCCGCTGTCTCCATCCTTATTTGCGTTAGCAATAGAGCCCTTGGCTATAGCTCTGCGGAGGTCCCCTGAGGTTGGAGCTTTGGAGGTAGGGGGTATCAAGGAATGCCTAGCGTTATATGCGGATGATATGCTTCTATTTCTGCAGGACGCGGGGCCCTCCTTGGAGGCTGTGTTTGGGGTGCTTGACACCTTTGCCACATGCTCCGGGTTAATTGGGAGAAGTCAAATGTCATGGCTATTGACGGGGGGGCTCGTGCTTTGGCGACCACTAAGGTCCCCATTGCATGGGTGCAGGAGTTCAGGTATTTGGGTGTGAGGGTGTCCCCAAGAGTAGGTGATTATATGTCTCTCAATCTTCTTCCATTGCTGGCCAAGGTGAAGGTACAACTGGATGCATGGAAACATTTGCCGCTGTCCCTGATTGGTAGGGTTAACCTACTGAAAATGAAGGTTTTACCAGTGTTTTTATACTTTTTGCGAAACACGCCAGTTTGGATCCCCTGCTCCTTTTTCAGGAGGGTGAACAGTCTGTTCAGCTCGTTTTTGTGGGCCGCTGCACATCCCAGGATAAGTCTCCGTGTTTTACAGGAGCCCTGGGGTCAAGGTGGCTTGGCATTACCGGATCTATTTAAGTATTTTATAGCTGGACAGATGGTGGTCGCCAGGAGATGGTTAACAAGGGATGATGGGGATTCCGCCACGGTACTAGAGGCAGCCCTTATGGGCTCGTATGAGCGCTTATCATACCTGGTGTATAGGGGTCCAGGGGCCTCTCCTTCCCTGACAGTCTCCATGCGAGTAACGATGCGAGCTTGGGACAGGGCGCAGGTCTTGATGAAGCACGGAGGGGGGTGCTGGTCGCCGGACGCCCCTCTCTGGTTCAATCCCAGGCTGCCGCATTTTGGTGCGATCCCTGACCCGGTGATATGGGCCAGGGTTGGCATCAAACAACTCATGCACATAGTGGGGGGAACTAGGCTATACACTTTTGATCAACTGAAAACGAAATACAATCTACCGAACTGGTATTTTTTTCGCTACCTCCAGTTGAGACACTCCTTCCTCACCCAGTTCGGTTCTGATGCTTTGGAGCTGGGTGTGTCTCCCCTGGAGAGAGTGCTGCGGACGGGGGACCTTTTGAAGCCCTTGTCCACGGTCTACAAAGAGCTGTTCGTTGATAGACCCAGTGTTGTACAAAAGTGTAGGGACACATGGAGCGCTTTGGTGCCGGACTTTGGGGGGGAGGACTGGGACGACATGTGGGCCTATCCTTTCCAGACTCTGGTGTCGGCCAGAGATAGACTTATTCAATATAAAATTCTATACAGGGTACACTACACACCTGCAAGGCTAGCTGGAATGTATGGTACGGGTGCGGCGGAGTGCTGGAGGTGTACGGAGGACAGAGCTGGTTTTGATCATATATTCTGGCAGTGCCCACAGATTAGGGACTTTTGGAGGGGAGTGACGGACACCATACAAACAGTCCTCTTGGTGCCGATTCCTCTTACGGTCGCGGTTTGTTTGCTGGGGCTGGTGGAGGAGTTGGCTCCTAGAAGGGCACAAAGGACTATGATATCTCTGTCTTTGTTCTATGCGCGTAAAGCCATCCTGCTATATTGGAAAAAGCCTGAACCACCTACTGTGTCCTATTGGAAAAGCCTGATTAACAAAGCACTTCCACTATACAGGGCCACGTACCTTAGTAGGGGATGCTCCAAAAAATTTGAGAAAGTGTGGCAGGGCTGGCTGGACGCCAAAGATACTTTGAATTAGTTTGCTGAGTGGGGAGAGGACTCCTGGATAGCCAATGGGTGCACGGGGCAGGTTGATGCTATGAGACCTATGGGTCTTTCTGTTGTGCATTCGGAGTCAGGGTGCATCATTACTTTTTGGGGAGCCAGTTTTTCTCTGAGGGATACGGCTGATGTATATGTTCTGTGATTTGTATTTGACTGGGGGGCTGCACAGGGGTATGGGTGGGAGGAGGGGGGGGGGGTTCTGGGTCATATGTTATATGTGTTGTTTGTGTTGAAAAACTGTTAATAAAAATACATTTACAAAAAAAAATTCCAGCTCACCTATGTACCAATATAGCATTAATTTACTTATTTTGCAAAAATAAAACAGCTCTCCATTAATTGTACAACTACTTACCTCACTGTCTTCATAACTGTTTAAACACTGCTTGATTACTTCTGCCTTACTTCCTGGAGAGACTTTAGGTCATGACACAGGAAGGAGTTGACCAGCTGAGGGTAGATGATGCAGGGTGTGTGCTAATGAGATCAGCTGGTCAACTACTTCCTGTATCATGACCTAAAGTCTGTCCAGGAAGTAAGGCAGAAGTAACCGAGCAGTGTGTTTAAACAGCTATGAAAAGAGTGTGGTAAGCCTGTGTAGAATTAATGGAAATGGCTGTTTTATTTATTATTATTTTTTTATGTTTTATTTTTGCATATAAGTGCATTAATGCTATATTGGTAAATAGGGGAGCTGGGATTTCTGAGATTTAAAAAAAATGTAAACAAAGGCGAACATAGCCTTTAAAGTATTACTAAACCCAGGACCCTGCATTCACTATATCTGGTCTCCCACAGTATGAAGGACATGGAAATGCAATAGTTTTAGCAAATATAAACTACTAAATAAGTTTTTTTCATTAGCAGTTAGAGCCGTCTTGTGACTTCCATCAGTGTCTGGTTAAAGCTTGTAAGAGACGTTTTCATTCTCCCATGATTGCCCTTTGAGGGTGCAGGACCCCTGACCCTTTGTCTAGACAGTGCTGATTGGCCCTGTGCTGATCACATGTACTCTCCCAATAAAAAAAACTCTCTAGCAATACACACCAAGCTGAACATGGGCAGCTTGTCCCCTAGACTCTGTACTATCCGGAGATGGTTTGGGGACTCTGGAAGAAGGGGAGGATCAGAGGAGACAGGATTACCTTTTTGCACAGTAAAGAGGATTAACCTCTTAGGTTGCACAGTGAGTATAACAAGCTTGCTTTATTGCATAAACACAGTGATTTTACTGTTGTGGGTTTAGTAAAACTTAAACTCCTTTTCTGTCAACAATGTATGTCATACATCAGAAGAAGTGGAGGGTTTTACACACCTTTCTGGCTGCTACAGCAGCTGGGAATACATGTATATTTCACAAGCTGACTCTAAGCCCTTGTACACACGGTCGGATATTCCAATGGAAAATGTCCGATCGGACCGTGTTGTCGGATAACCCGACCATGTGTGGGCTTTATCTGAATTTTTCCATCGGAATGTCCAACGAACAAAGTTTGAGAGCTGGATATAAAAATTTTCCGACAACATGATTCGATCGGACTTTGTCCAATCGTTTGTAGAGAATTCCGATTGGACAAAGTGCCACGCATGCTCAGATCAAATTCCTAGACCAAAGCTATTGACTACTAGCCTGAACATAGTCCCATAGTAACTAAATAACGTCATCACGTTACGAAAGATCGGATTTTCCGACAACTTTGTCCGACCGTGTGTATGCAACACCAGTTTCGGACAAAATCCGTCGAACAAAATTAGACGGATTTTGTTGTCGGAATGTCCGACCGTGTTTACTGCTGAGTGATCTGCAAGTTGTATAGGTTGCAGGTTGCTTTCACAGTCCCCGGGAACATGTGCCCACCACCATGTCCTATGCCACCTGCAGGCATAGGACTGGCATAGCAGGTGTCACCGAGTAGAGGGGAGAGGCAGCTAATAAGAACCCAGAAGCAACGTGTATTAAGTGACCTCCAGTTTCAGCTCTCACTTTCTCCAACTGCTGTGGCCAGGAAATAAGCTAATGATTTATGATTATTGGAGTGCAGGGGAGACACCTGGGATCCCTGATGCCTTATTAAAAAGAACCTGTCACTATAAATATATCATCACATGATATAGTACACACTAGCACTTAAAAACCTACCCAAAAAATGTTGAGATCCGCTCCCATGTGCATGATCCTATGTTGATTAACACAGATGTTGGTGGCACCCATGTATGAAATTGTAGATGACAAAAAAATATGTTACATATTGCCATGCACTTCAGAGTGAAAGCATTATTTTAGAGCCATTAAACAGAGTTAAATTATTTCCTGGAACTGCGCTTTAAGCATAGCCTATGGGCAATTTTGAGTATTGAAGTTTGTTTCCATTTCACAGGCAACCTTAATTTTAGGGATTAACATGTAAGGTATCTATTTACTTGGTGCAACAAAAAACTGGGTAATATATTGTGTTTGTGTGCACTAAAACTACCTTTAGCGTATTTTTTACTGAAAATTTGCGCTTGATCAACCATTGTTGATAATATCATGTAACAAAATTGGAGGGATCTCTGTTTCAAAATATATATACAGTATTTCACAAAAGTGAGTACACCCCTCAATTTTTTGTAAATATTCTATTGTATATTTTCATGTGACAACACTGAAGAAATGACACTTTGCTACAATGTAAAGTAGCGAGTGTACAGTGTGTATAACAGTGTAAATTTGCTGTCCCCTCAAAATAACTAAACACACAGCCATTAATGTATAAAATGCTGGCAACAAAATTGAGTACACCCCTTAGTGAAAATGTCCAAATTGGGCCCAAAGTGTCAATAAGTTTGTGTTGTCATCATTATTTTCCAGCAGTTGGGACTGTATATGAAACATGCAACTGAAAAAGTAATATTGGGCAGCAGGTGTCTGACCAATTGATTGTATATTGTAACTATACACACTGAATCTCAGTATCTAGCACACAGGAAAATATATGCATAAGAATAAAATGTATTTCATATATAATACACAATATATTATAGCATAGTAGCATAGTAATGGATGGTAATAACCTTGTAAAACCTCAGACACATTGATCCATATATCACATAATAGGTATATAAAAAATCATGATTATTACAGCATAATATAATAAAATGGTAGAATGATCCTATGGTATATAGTCCTCATCCACTCCTCCATGACAACATCATGGAGCTGGTGGATGTTAGAGACTTTGGAGACGCTCCTCCACCTTCTGATGATGCTCCACAGATGTTCAATAGGGTTTAGGTCTGGAGACATGCTTGGCCAGTCCATCACCTTTACCCTCAGCTTCTTTAGTAAGGCAGTGGTCATCTTGGTGGTGTGTTTGGGGTTGTTATGTTGGAATACTGCCCTGCGGCCCAGTCTCCGAAAGGAGAGGATCATGCTCTGCTTCAGTATGCCACAGTACATGTTGGCATTCATGGTTCCCTCAATAAACTGTAGCTCCCCAGTGTCGGCAGAACTCATGCAGCCCCAGACCATGACACTCCCATCACCATGCTTGACTGTAGGCAAGACACACTTGTCTTTGTACTCCTCATCTGGTTGCTACCACACACGCTTAACACCATCTGAACCAAATAAGTTTATCTTGGTCTCATCAGACCACAGGACATGGTTCCAGTAATCCATGTCCTTAGTCTGCTTGTCTTCAGCAAACTGTTTGCATACGATAGGGGTTTCTCCAATTTGGCAAAAAAGTTGTCAGTAAAACATTAAGAATTTATCTACTTAAACATTATGCAAACTGTATTCCTCACTGGAAACATTAGAAATATGCTAATACATTTTAGCCAGTGTTAAACAGTGTTACTTTTAGTGCCCTTTCACACTGGGGCGGTGGGTCAGTTTAGCAGCGCTTTACTGTTGTATTTGTGGGGGCATTCGGCCGCTAGCGGGGCACTTTTAACCCCCGCTATTGGCATAAAAAGGGTTAAAACCACCCACAAACCCAGAGCGGTGCGCTGACAAGATTTGTAAAAAAAAGTCCTGCTAGCAGCATCTTTGCAACGATGAAGGATCGGTGTGTATACTGCTCCTTCACCGTTCCAAAGATGCTGCTAGCAGGACATTTTTTTACCATCCTGCCAGCGCACCGCTCCAGTATGAAAGCCCTCAGGCTTTCACACTGGAGTGAATGGAGCGCCTCTTTCAGGGCGCTTTGCAGGTGATATTTTTAGCGCTGTAGCGCCTGCAAAGCGCCCCAGTGTGAAAGGGGTCTCAAGGAAAAGTATATTTAAATTTTTTCCAGGTAAATGTGTAAAAGCGATCATCTTCATGTAAAAATCATATCAATATGTGTTATTGTTATAGAAACCTGGTTTATATATTATATGTAATCATACTGCTATTTGTTTGCAGCCATATTTGCTCATTACATATGCAGGCTCTGCTTCCTGCTTTGTCCGATGCATTTTGTCCGATGCATTTTGTCCGAAAACTGTTGCATACACACGGTCGGACAAAGTTGTCGGAAAATCCGATCGTTCAGAATGTGATGACGTAATCAGGCTAGTAGCCAATAGCTTTGGCCTAGGAATTTGATCTGAGCATGCGTGGCACTTTGTCCGATCGGAATTCTCTACACACAATCGGACAAAGCCCGATCAGATCATGTTGTCGGAAAATTTTATAGCCCAGCTGGAAAACTTGGTCCGTCGGAGTATCCGATGGAGCCCACACACTATCGGATTATCTGACAACACGGTCCTATTGGATATTGTCCATCGCATGGCAATGTCCGACCGTGTGTACAAGGGCTTAGACATGTGCAATTTGTTTCATTACGAATGGTTTTTTAACGAATTTTGACAAATTTGTTAATTCAGAAATATTTGAATTAACACATTTTTTAGAATAATCGTAAATTAGAATATTAAAAACTTCGTAATTTCTTAAATTAAAAAATTCGTAAATTCGTAATTTCAAAAATTCACAAATTTTAAATTTGAAAATCTGAAATAATAACTAACTAATAATAACTTAACTATTACTAACTATTAAATTGTAGCTATTGAAATTTCCTTTCAAATCTGGCTGTTTGTGAACTTAACAAATACGAATTTATCTGAAGTTATGAATTATCTAAAATAACGAATGCCATATCTAAACGAATGGAACAGAACAAATAATAAAAAAAAATAATAATAATAAAAATGTTTGATTATTATTTACTATTAATTCGTTCCGTTCCATTTGTTTAGATGCCACATTCGTTATTTCATATAATGCGTAAATTCGGATAAATTCATATTTGTTCGGAACAGCCAAATTTGAAAGGAAATTCCAATACCTATAATTTAATAGTTAGTTATTATTAGTTATTCTTTCAAATTTTTGGATTTTCTTTCCTATTTTTGGATTTTCGAATTTATGGATTTATGAATTGTGATCACAAAGAATGGCCCGAAAAACTTAAGAAAAAACTAATGAGACAAAAACAAACAAATCTTTCAGCAGTGCACATGTCTACTGGTTGTACCCAAGCTGATTGATTAATCAACTTGGTACATTCAGCCTGTCCATACACGGTTTGAGCAGCCAGCCAAGATTTGAACTGTGTATGGCCTGCCTAACAAATACATCAAATTAGGCACACTTCCTAAACAATGCAAACAAAAGTATACAAAATTGTAAGTGCATTAATTGTCCAAAGACTCAATGTTTAAAGGTAAAATATTGTATATTTCAGTCAGTTATTCCTGCGACAATTTTTTTGACAAATTGGGAAAATCAGCCACATGGAGTGCAAAAAGCAAGTAGGCACATGGTAGTCAAAGGGTGAACAAGTTTAAGATAAGCCCCAGTGTATCTATATTTAGCTATTAATGCTATTAAAAGCTCTTTTATATTCAACAACCTGTAATTTATCTTTACTGATTCTTTACTATAGGCTTTCACTATTTAACAATCAATATAAAGAAATTGGCTAAAGAGTGGCAATTTGTGAAAGAAATATGTTCTGCATTAAAAACACAGCACATTAATCAAACGCAGCAACTGTGAAACAAATATTAATTATGTTGCTCCATTTTGTATTGTGAATCTTGAAGGCTTCTGTCTCACAGCTAGGCTCGGCCACATCGATAAAAACCCATGTTTTACACTGCGCATGCATCATTAAAACACCGCCATGTCAAAGTGCACGGAGTGGAAAGTCTCCGGAGATCACTGCCAGTATAGAGAAAAGTTAAATCTAACGTCTCAATTGTAGTGTTTAAGCTCTCATTTCAACCACATTTACCCTCAGGTATAAAATATAAAGCAGTCACTAAATCCTAGAGATTCGCTGGGGATTCTTTACTAAACTTGTTTTCTGACACAAGTCCCTTTTGAATTATTGCCAGGAAGTCCAGGGTTACAGGGCATGCATGCACAGTATGTTTGAACTATATAAATGTATCCAATAAGCAGTGTATACAAATACAGTATCTTACAAAAGTGAGTACACCCCTCGCATTTTTGTAAATATTTTATTATATCTTTTCATGTGACAACACTGAAGAAATGACACTTTGCTACAATGTAAAGTAGTGAGTGTACAGCTTGTATAGAATTGTAAATTTGCTTTCCCCTCAAAATAACTCAATACACAGCCATTAATGTCTAAACTGATGGCAACAAAAGTGAGTACACCCCTGTGAAGTGAAAATGTCCAAATTTTGCAATTTTCTCTCCCCGGTGTCATGTGACTTGTTAGTGTTACAATGTCTCAGGTGTGAATGGGGAGCAGGTTGTTTACATTTGGTGTTATCAATCTCATTCTCTCATACTGGTCACTGGAAGTTCAACATGGCACCTCATGGCAAAGAACTCTCTGAGGATCTGAAAAAAATAATTTTTGTTCTACATAAAGATGGCCTAGGCTATAAGAAGATTGCCAAGACCCTGAAACTGAGCTGCAGCACAATGACCAAAACCATACAGCAGTTTAACCACTTGAGATACGGACTAATAAACACCTTAAGGACCAGGGGTCTTTTTACAATTTTGCACTGCGCTGCTTTAACTGGTAATTGCGCGGTCATGCAATATTGCACCCAAACAAAATTTGCGTCCTTTTCTTCCCACAAATAGAGCTTTCTTTTGATGGTATTTGATTGCCTCTGCGATTTTTATTTTTTGCGATATAAATGGAAAAAGAGCGAACATTTTGAAAAAAAATGATATTTTCTTCTTTTTGTTATAAGAAAAATCGAAAATAAACTAAATTTTAGTCATACATTGAGGGCAAAATGTATTCAGCCACATGTCTTTAGTTAAAAAAATGTCAATAAGCGTATATTTTTTGGTTTGTGCAAAAGTTATAGCGTCTACAAACTAGAGTACATTTTCTGGAATTTACACAGCTTTTAATTTATGACTGCCTATCTCATTTCTTGAGGTGCTAAAATGGCAGGGCAGTACAAACCCCCCCAAATGACCCCATTTTGGAAAGTAGACACCCCAAGGAAACTGCTGATGATACCCATCAGCAGTTTCCTTGGGGTGTCTACTTTCCAAAATGCCCATTGAATATTTATTTTTTTTGTCCTAAGGGATTGAATAATGACAAAAAAAAAAAGAAAAATTTATTTTACAAAAAGTTGTCACTAAATGATATATTGCTCACACATGCCATGGTTATATGTGGAATTGCACCCCAAAATATATTCAGCTACTTCTCCCGAGTATGGGGATACCACATGTGTGGGACTTTTTGGCAGTCTAGTCGCGTACGGCACCCCGAAAACCAATCACCACCTTCAGGATTTCTAGGGGTGCAAATTTTTGATTTCACCCCTTACTACCTATCACAGTTTCGAAGGCCATAAAATGCCAAAATAGCACAAAACCCCCCAAAATGACCCCATTTTGGAAAGTAGACACCCCAAGCTATTTACTGAGAGGCATGTTGAGTCCATGGAATATTTTATATTTTGCCACAAGTTGCGGGAATATTACAAACTTTTTTTTTTTTTGCACAAAATTGTCACTAAATGATATATTGCTCACACATGCTATGGGCATATGTGAAATGACACCCCAAAATACATTCTGCTGCTTCTCCTGAGTACAGGGATACCACATATGTGGGACTTTTTGGGAGCTGAGCCGCGTACGGGACCCCGAAATCCAAGCACCGCCTTCAGGATTTCTAAGGGCATTCATTTTTTTATTTCACTCCTCACTACCTATCACAGTTTTGAAGGCCATAAAATGCCAAGATGGCACAAAACCCCCCCAAATGACCCCATTTTGGAAAGTAGACACCCCAAGCTATTTACTGAGAGTTATGTTGTCTGAACGAAAAAAAAGAGATTGATCGGTGGGTATGCCCACCATTAGCTACCTCCCTTCATCCACCCACTTCTAATGATGGACATACATACACCATTTATATATGCCGAAGCATGGGGGCATCCTCCCGCAAAAAAGTTATGCTGCGTACATACGTTCAAACTTTTCCATGGGCAAGCCCTCCGTCGGAATTTTGACCGTATGTACGTGGCATTAGGAACAAAATCGCTCCTCCACCCCTTATGCCCCCATGCTTCGGCATATATGCTCTTTTTTAACTGTGGTGGTGAAATCACCGCCTACAGCACTGGAGTCACGGCTTTATGTATCGTGGAAGCAAACGCTGTTGCTGTCAAGATAAATAAATCCGCGCTGCAGCTGAATGGCGTACCTGCTAAGCAAATTATGGTTAACGTTAAAACAAAGTAACATCACAGTAAAACCTTACCATACCATACCTGCAAAGCAAATGCCAAAAAAAACAGTAAAAAATAAAACATTTTTTAACACAACCTGTGCCTAAAATATATATATGCCGAAGCATGGGGGCATCCTCCCGCAAAAAAGTTATGCCGCGTACATACGTTCAAACTTTTCCACGGGCAAGCCCTCCGTCTGAATTTTAACCGTATGTACGCGGCATTAGGAGCAAAATCGCTCCTCCACCCCTTATGCCCCCATGCTTCGGCATATATGCTCTTTTTTAACTGTGGTGGTGAAATCACCGCCTACAGCACTGGAGTCACGGCTTTATGTATCGTGGGAGCAAACGCTGTTGCTGTCAAGATAAATAAATCCACGCTGCAGCTGAATGGCGTACCTGCTAAGCAAATTATGGTTAACGTTAAAACAAAGTAACATCCCAGTATAAAAGTAAAACCTTACCATACCATACCTGCAAAGCAATTGCCAAAAAAAACAGTAAAAAAAATAAAACATTTTTTAACACAACCTGTGCCTAAAATATATATATGCCGAAGCATGGGGGCATCCTCCCGCAAAAAAGTTATGCCACGTACATACGTTCAAACTTTTCCACGGGCAAGCCCTCCGTCGGAATTTTGACCGTATGTACGCGGCATTAGGAGCAAAATCGCTCCTCCACCCCTTATGCCCCCATGCTTCGGCATATATGCTCTTTTTTAACTGTGGTGGTGAAATCACCTCCTACAGCACTGAAGTCGCTGCTTTATGTATCGTGGGAGCAAACGCTGTTGCTGTCAAGATAAATAAATCCACGCTGCAGCTGAATGGCGTACCTGAAAACATGAAAAATGGTTAACAATAACACAGTAAACAGTAAAGTATAAAAAATTAGAGAGAAGAGAGAGAGAGAGAGAGAGAGAACAATAAAACGACAACTATTTTTGGTTTTTTTATTTTACTTTTTTTTTTTTTTTTTTTTTTTATACACTTTTTTTTGAACTGTAAACTGTAACAACTGTAACGGTTCGGGTCTCTCAAAATGCGATGGCATCTTGGGAGACTCTGTGTTAGTGTGCCTAGCCTGTGAAATGCTGTACCCTACGCTAATACTTCACTAGTGTGTGGTAGCGTTCAAAACACTCACCCTGACAAAGACCAGGATTGCCAGGACAGCGTGGACAATAAGAACGGGTGTCACACCTAAATCCGCGCTTGGTACAGACACAACATCTTGGGTAGGGGTACTCGGGAGGACATAAGAATAATGCCTCTCATGCAGCCGGCTTACTGCATTTGGTTGGGAATGGTGAGGTGCAGAACCCTCTGGATACAGAAGCTCTGTGACAACCTCTCTTTGGAAGAAAAGAAAGGTTAATGTCCCGCCTGAAGTTTTGTATAGCACAAAAGCATTCAGCAAAGCCAATTGAAATAAGTAAGCAGACACTTTTTTGTACCAGCGTCTGGCCTTACGGGAAGCTAGATACGGCGCCAACATCTGGTCATTGAGGTCCACCCCTCCCATATTTTTGTTATATTCGTGGACACAGAGGGGTTTCTCCACAATACCAGTCGCCGTAGAAATTTGGACCGTCATGTCTGCATGAAGGGAGGTAAGAACGAAAACATTCTTATTATCCCTCCACTTCATAGCGAGCAAATTATTACACCGATAGCAGGCTCTCTCCCCCAGCCTAAGACGGGAATCTACAAGCCGCTGGGGAAAGCCCCGGCGATTAGGTCGCACGGTGCCACATGCTCCAATCTGATGATCAAATAAATGACTAAACAGTGGCACGCTGGTGTAATAGTTGTCCACATACAAGTGGTACCCCTTTCCGAATAAGGGTGACACCAATTTCCACACTATCTTGCCAGTGCTTCCTATGTAATCAGGGCAGTTCTCCGGCTCTACATAACTATCTTTACCCTCATAAACCATAAAGCTCCATGCATAGCCTGTGGCCCTGTCACAGCACTTATAGAGCTTGACCCCGTATCTGGTACGCTTGTTGGGAATGTACTGTTTGAATGACAAGCGACCAGTAAACTTAACCAGGGACTCATCAACGCAGACAACTTTTTGGGGAGTAAACAAGTCTGCAAAACGTTGGTTGAAGTGGTTTATGAGGGGCCGAATTTTGTAGAGCCGATCGTATTCAGGGTCTCCACGTGGACGACAAAGTTCGTTGTCACTGAAGTGCAAGAACCGCAAGATCTGCTCGTATCGTTTCCTGGACATGGAGTTAGAGAACACGGGCATGTGGTCAGCCGGATGCGTGGACCAATAAGCCCGCATCCTCATGAATTTATGTGTGCCCATGTTGAGGGAAAGGCCCAGAAAGGTCTTAAATTCGGAAACCGTAACTGGTTCCCAATCTCTGGCAAGAGACGGCAACTGGAGATTAGCGGCGATGTGTTGACCAGCATATAAATTGGTTTGGTCCACAATAGATCTATAGAGATCTTCCGTGAAATACAGAGAATAAAAATCGAGTGGCGTAAAATCATCTGTATCCACCTGAATACCGGGTTGGGCAGTGAATGGGGGAAGTACTGGTGCTGCAGAAGTGGTGGGCACCCAATCAGGATTGGCGAATTCTGCAGGAAGGGCACTATGGGAACGAGGGGCCTGTCTTCGTCTTCTTGGTGGCAGCGGGACACTACTTATGCTTACCACCTCGCCAGCTTGAACTGCACTTATGGGACTCGCCACGTCACCACGTGATACTGCAGTGCTGGATGTACGTCCAGGGTGTACTAGGCTGCTGGTGCTTGCCAATTCACCAAAAGGATGAGCGGCGCTAGTACTGGCTCTATACTCCATACGAGGGACTTGCGGTTCCTGCACCTCAACAACATCAGAAGATCGGGGTCGGGTACGCCTGAAGTTAGCAGGGACCTCTTCTTCGTCGTCAGAGCTATCTGACATGGAGGCGCTGTCCTCTACAGGTTCGTATTCTGAGCCTGAATCTGACAGATCAGTGTCTTCCTCTTCACTATCTGTCATGCTCAGAAACGTGTAGGCCTCTTCACTAGTGTACCTTCGCTTTGCCATTTTGGGCTCTAAATTTAGGGGTACAGTAGTGAGACTCACAGGTAAAAAAGCACCTAGCCTGTCAGCCACTGTATAAAACGCTACAAAAAAAACTGTTAGCGATCGCAGGGATCAGGCCTGACTCTGCGAACGCTGCAGTTATGTGTGTTGTGTTTTGTAAGTGACAGTGATCGATCGATACTGCACTTGGGTGGGCTGGGCTGGGCTGGGCTGGGCAGAGGGGCAAAACGCAGGTGCTAGCAGGTATCTGGATTGATCCTGCTAACAATGCGTTTTTTTAGAACCCTAAATTGCTGGGCACGCTAGTATAGATCTGATCAGATCAGATATTGATCTGTTCGGATACTATACCACTAAGGGAGGTGTATGCTTTGCGCGTGGGTGTTAGCGTTACTGGCACTAACCTAGCACTGCCTGGGGCGACGCAGACCCTTTCTGACCCTAAAACCAAATTTATATCACCCGCCGGGTGATCAGGGGGTTAAACCTTTATTAGGTAATAAATGGCGGGTGCCCTGATGCTATAAAAAGCGGACTACCTAACCAGCGTCACCCGTAACACTTATACGGTGATCACTGGTGAAAGGGTTAACTAAGGGCAATCAGGGGTTAAAACCTTTATTGGGTATTTATATGGGGGTACCTGAAGCTTTATAAAAACCTGACGGGGAACCTAAATAACTAAAATAACTAACTGGCTAACCAGCGTCACCAGTGACACTTATGCAGCGATCGCTGGTGAAAGGGTTAACTCTAGGGGCAATCAAAGGGTTAAAACCTTTATTAGGTTATATATCGGGGTACCTAACGCTATAAAAACCTAAAAAAAAAACTAGCTTCCTAGCGGGACCAGTGACACTATTGCAGCGATCAGAAAAACGATCGCTTAGTGACACTGGTAAAAGGGAGTGAAAGGGTTAATTGGGAGGGCAATCAAGGGGTTAAACCTTTATTAGGGGGGGGTAGGGGGCTACCCTGGACCTAAAGGGGCCTAACACTAGCTGCCCTGACACTTTTTACAGTCACAACTGACACTAAATGTAGTGATCAATAAATAAATGAACACTGCATCAGTGACACTGTGACTGGGGGGGGGGGCGGGGGGGCCGATCGAGGGGGTAATCGGGGGGTGACTGGGGTGAAATGTGTGCCTATGTGTACCTATGTGTCAGTGGACTGTTGGTGCACTTACTTGTGTGTCTTCACTCCGCGCTGTCCGGGCAAAAAGACCGCCACGAGGAGTGTGACATCACTTCCTCCTCCTGTGTTTACATTTTCACAGGGGAGGAAGTTCGTCACTGGCCAGGAGCGATCGAGAGGGGATGGCCAGAAAGCAACGGCCATCCCCTCATCGCGGATCGCTCCGGCACCGAAAGGGACCGCCGTATCCAGCGGGAGGGGGTCGGATCGGACCCCCCACCCGCTGGAAGGCAGGCACGTACATGTACGTGCTTGTGCCTGCCTGTGCCATTGTGATGACGTACATTGGCAAGTGGTTAACAGGACAGGTTCCACTCAGAACAGGCCTTGGCATGGTCGACCAAAGAAGTTGAGTGCTCATGCTCAGCGTCATATCCAGAGGTTGTCTTTGGGAAATAGACATATATGAGTGCTACCGGCATTGCTGCAGAGGTTGAAGGGGTGGGGGGTCAGCCTGTCAGTGCTCAGACCATACATTGTACACTGCATCAAAGTGGTCTGCATGCCTGTTGTGCCAGAATGAGGCCTCTTATAAAGATGATTCACAAGAAAGCCTGCAAACAGTTTGCTAAAGACAAGCAGACTAAGGACATGGATTACTGGAACCATGTCCTGTGGTGATGAAACCAAGATAAATTTATTTTGTTCAGATGGTGTCAAACGTGTGTGGCGGCAACCAGGTTAAGAGTACAAAGACACCTCCAAGATGACCACCACCTTACTAAAGAAGCTGAGGGTAAAGGTGATGGACTGGCCAAGCATGTCTCCAGACCTAAACTCTATTGAGCATCTGTGGGGCATCCCAAAGGGAAGGAGGAGGAGCGCAAGGTCTCTAACATCCACCAGCTCAGTGATGTCCTCATGAAGGACTGGAAGAGGACTCCAGTGGCAACCTGTGAAGCTCTGATAAACTCCATGCCCAAAAGGGTTAAGGCAGTTGCTAGAAAATGATGGTGGCCACACAAAATATTGACACTTTGGGACCAATTTGGACATTTTCACTTAGGGGTGTACTCACTTTTGTTGCCAGCAGTTTAGACATTAATGTCTGCCTGTTGAGTTATTTTGAGGGGGCAGCAAATTTACACTGCTATACAAGTTGTACACTCACTACTTTACATTGTAGCAAAGTGTCATTTCTTCAGTGCTGTCTCATGAAAAGATATAGTAAAATATTTACAAAAATGTGAGCGGTGTACTCACTTTTGTGAGATACTGTATGTAAAACAAAAATATATTGGTTGGTGCACACCCAAAAGTTTATTCAGTTGCTGTTTTTACTGACTTTTTCCAAGCTGAAAGTACCTCTATGATTATTATAAATGACAACTTAATTTTTCATTTGACTAAACCCTGCTAGTCATTACCGCACACATCTTTTTTTTTTTTTTTGTCAAAGTGCTGGCCAGGTTGAAGGAAATCTCTCAAGATGCTAAATGTCTACTTCAAAAGTCATTGATCAAGCTACCGGGCGGAAACAATTATCCTGTTTAGCATAATGGCTAAGTTAACCTTTCAAAAAAAGAATACATGCACATATTTCTGCAGGAAAAAATATGGATTTTCTTCTTTTTCACAGGACGCTGCCAAGCATTGCACCCAAAATCAGTGGAACACGGGTGCCAGGCCAGGCTCTTCCTCTAGCTCTATGTTTTTACAGAAGTCCCAACTTTTAGTTAGAGAGGTGAAAGAAGTGTCAATGGACTATGAAAGCAGTGATTACCACACTTGTATTCCATTGAAAACTACAAGTCTGTCTTTCACAGGTTCAAATGAGCCCCTGTACACACGGTCGGACATTCTGCCAACCAAATCCGTTAGATTTTGTCCGACGGATTGTGTCCGAAACTGTTGCATACACACGGTCGGACCAAGTTGTCGGAAAATCCGATCGTTCAGAACGTGATGACGTTATTTCGTTACGATGGGACTACGTTCACGCTAGTAGCCAATAGCTTTGGTGTAGGAATTTGATCTGAGCATGCGTGGCACTTTGTCCGATCAAAATTCTTTACACATGATCGGAGTATGTGCGATCGGACCAGTTTGTCGGAAAATATTTCCAACAAGTTGGAAAATTGGGTCCGACGGATATTCCGATGGAAACAGTCCGATGCATACCACACACAGTCGGATTATCCGACAAAACGGTCCGATAGGACACATTCCGTCGGAATCTCCGACCGTGTGTACAAGGGCTTAGACTAGTCGTTTATTCATAATATATATATATATATATATATATATATATATATATATATATATATATATATATATATATATATATATATATATATATATTCAATCTATATGAGTGGGTAGAGCTGCACCAATTTCAAGAGTGACAGTATCCTTGAGGTGTTCTGGGGGTGGGGGTGCTTAGCAACATATAACACTCTAAATATGTTTGTAACATGTTGCAAAAGGTAGGCCATCATTTTGTACATAGGTGTGCACAGCCTATTGCATTAGGGTGTGCACTCCAAAGCTCAAACACACATGCACAGTAGAGCAGTGGACAGTGGCAGTAGAGCAGTGGACGTTGGCAGTAGAACAGCAAATGGCATCAGTAAAGCAGTGGACATGTCAATAGGGCAGAGGCTGGTGTTAGTATGACAGTGGAAGGTGTTAGAAGAGCAGTAGAAAGTGTTAGGCCGCGTACACACGGGCGGACTGTCTGGCCAACTAAGTCCGTCAGACAATCCGACGGACAGTCCGTCTTACTTTCGAATGAACGGACTTGACCACACACGATGAACAAACAGTCCGTTGAAAGCTTGTGCGATGACGTGTACAGCACGTACGACGGGACTAGAAATAGGACGTCCAATACACAGCAATGCAACCTTCCGCCGTGTAAATCCTTTCTGAGCATGCGCCATTCTTAGTCCGTCCAACTTGCCTACACACGAGCGGAACTGTCCGCTGAAACCAAAGTTGGACGGACAATATTACGGAAATTCCGAAATACTTAGTCCGCCAGACTGCACGCTGAAAAAGTCCGCTGAAGCCCACACACGAGCGGACTGTCCGCTGAAATGTGTTTTGGCGGACTAAGTTGGACAGACAGTCCGCCCGTGTGTACGCGGCTTTTGTAGGGCAGTGGACTTTTTTTAACAGGGTAGAGATTTGTGTCAGTAGGGCATGGGACAGTGTCAGTACAGAAGTGGAAGGTGTCAGTAGGGCAGAGATTGGTTTCAGTAGGGCAGTGGATGGTGTCAGTAGTTTTGTATTTTTATTATTTTATTTTATTATTTTTAAAGAGGAAGTAAACCCTGATGAGTTTACTTCCTCTTTCATTCCCTGCAATGGCAAAGCATAATGGACTACTATGCATCGCATAGTAGCCCATTATGTGTCACTTACCTGACACAGGAGCCAGCGAAGTCGTCGCTGTCCCCTGTAGTCCGCCGCATCCATCTTGTTGGTGGGATCTCGCAGCTCCGCCGCTGTCATTCGGCGAAGCCGCGATGACATCACTCCCGCGCATGCGCACGGGAGTCGACACGCACGGCAGCTCCATTCTTGGAAATGCCGCGCTCAGTGCGCCTGCGCGCCGCTGTCTACGGCGCATGCGCCGTAGACAGCGGTGCCCGTTTTCGGGCAAATATCTCCTAAACCATATAGGTTTAGGAGATATTGCTTGGACCTACAGGTAAGCCTTAATCTAGGCTTACCTGTAGGTCAAAGTGGTTTGTAAGGGTTTACAACCACTTTAAAATTGTATGTTTTAATTATTTTTTACAATCTTTTTTAATTATTTGTTTACAGTGTGTTAGGAGGCCTATTGGGGGCTTTGGTGAGATACCAGAGAAAGGGGCTGAGGACAGAGATTCCCCAGTTTTTTCTGTAGCCTAAGCTGCCACGAGTGGTGGGGGGGCATTCAGCAGTAGGAATTTGCATCACACAGAGTGATTAGGGTGTGCCCAGGCACATCTAGCACACCCTGTGCACACACCTATAATTTTGTATTTGTATTTGATAGAGTAGGCAATGGTTCATGGTGTTTTGCTATGTCCCATTAGAGAGATCTACCTTCACTTTCTGTCTCAGTCACACAAAAAAGAGAACAGAAATCTCTCCAAAGCGAGGGGAAATTGTCAGCAAAGCCGGTGTAGCTACTATATCTGTTTTGATGACAAATGTCAAATTTTTCATTTTCCATTACTTTCTGTCTTGGTGACAATAGTTACAATTAGAAACTAAATTGGTGAATCTCCCCAGTGGGGTAATAGAAAGCCATAAATACATGACAGGAGAGTCAAAAGCTCCTCAATCTATCCAAAATTAGAAGAAAAAAAAATTTGGGCTGTAGATATACTTTAACTACAAGTCACACAGTTGCTAAGGAAGTGCAACCAGTGAGTTATACTGTATGGTATTGGTCAGAGTAACCTTGCTGTTGAAGTTGGAGTTGTGCAACGTATACTGTATAAGACACAGAGCACCCTTGTTCCATATTTCAGTTTTCCTAATAATGTCTCTTCATTTATCTACAGAGGATCTTAAAGTGATTGTAAATGATCATCTTGTAAAACAACCAATTTATTTTATTTATTTCAAGTACTTATATAGTGCTGTCAATTTATGCAGCACTTTTACATGTACATTCACATCAGTACCTGCCCTCAAGGAGCTTACAATCTAAGGTCCCTAATTCTCATTCATACCTTCACATCCTAGGGCCCATTTATACAGGAGCCAGTTAACCTACCAGCTTTGTATAAATATAAAAAAAAATTATACAGTGCCTTGAAAAAGTATTTATACCCTTTGGAATTTTGCACATTTTGTCATGTTACAACCAAAAACGTAAATGTATTTTATTGGGATTTTATGTGATAAAGTGGCACATAATTGTGAAGTGGAAGGAAAATTATAATTGGTTTTCAATTTTTTTTACAAATAGATATCTGAAAAGTGTGGCATGCATTTGTATTCAGCCCCCTTTACTCTGATACCTCTAACTATAATCTAGTAGAACCAAATGTCTTCAAAAGTCACCTAATTAGTAAATAGAGTCCACTTGTGTGTAATTTAATCTCAGTATAATTACAGCAGTTCTGTGAACCCTCAGAGGTTTGTTAGAGAACCTTAGTGAACAAACAGCATCATGAAGGCCAAGGAACACACCAGACAAGTCATGGATGAAGTTGTGAAGAAGTTTAAAGCAGGGTTAGGCTATAAAAAAACATCCAAAGCTTTGAACATCTCACAGAGCACTGTTCAATCTATCATCAGAAAATGGAAAGAAAATAGCACAATTGCAAACCTACCAAGACATGGCCTACCACCTAAATTGGCAGGCTGGACAAGGAGATCCTTAATCAGAGAAACAGCCAAGATACCCATGGTAACTCTAGAGGAGCTGCAGAGATCCACAGCTCAGATGGGAGAATCTGTCCACAGGACAACTTAGGAAATTAGCCGTGCACTTCACAAATTGCCTTTATGGAAGAGTAGCAGGAAAACCCATAAGAGGTTCTGTTTTCAGTTTGCAAGAAGCCATGTGGGGGATACAGCAAACATGCGGAAGAAGGTGCTCTGGTCAGATGAGATCAAACATTTAACTTTTTGGCCTAAAAGCAAAACTGTGTGGCAGAAAACCAACACTGCACACAACCCTGAATACACCATCCCCACCGTGAAACATGGTGGTGGAAGTATCATTTGCAGGGATTATTTTTTATCCAATTCTATTTTTATTTTCAATTATTATAAAGCATTACACATAGTTAAACAATTTTCAAACATATATATTTCTTACATGCATAATAATCAAATTTTTTATTTTATTTCCTCTTCCCTCCCTCCCCCAAAAAAAAAAAAAAGAAAGGAAAAAAAAAAGAAAAAAAACAACAGAGAGGAGGAAAGGGGGGAAATGGGATTATTTTTTAAGCAGGGACAGGGACGCTGGTCAGAGTTGATGGGAAGATGGATGGAGCCAAATACAGGGCAATTTTATAATAAAACCTGTTACAGTCTGCAAAAGACTTGAGACTGAGGCCAACATTCACCTTCCAGCAGGACAGCGACCCTAAACATACAACCAGAGCTATAATGGAATGGTTTACAGCAAAGCATATTCATGTGTTAGAATGGTCCAGTCAAAGTCCAGACTTTTCAGATATTTATTTGTAAAAAAATGTGAAAACCATTTATCATTTCTCTTCCACTTCACAATTATGTGCCACTTTGTGTTGGTCTATCACACAAAATCCCAATAAAATACATTTATGTTTTTGGTTGAAACATGACAAAATGTGTCAAATTTCAAGGGGTATAATTACTTCTTCAAGGCACTGTAAATACCTTTTTTTTCCCTTTTTATAAGTGATCACATTCCCTCTGTTCTCAGCTGCATAAGAGCTGGGGGTAGGAGAAACAGCAGTACACTAAGCTTCCCAGTGAATGGCTGTGCAGTGAAGGCATGTCAGGACAAATCTGATCATTGGAGAAGAGTAGACTGAGTTCCCAGCACAGCTAGAGAACTAACCACTGTGTGTTCTCCTGCTTGATGTGGTCAGTTTTTAATAGGAAAGTAAGGGGACTACAGAACAGGATCCTTTCTCATACAAGTACATGGTACAGCAGGCACATATCAGGAATATGAATTGTTTAGCTAACAAACACTTTAAGGCCTTGTTCAGGTTCACTCTTCAGAGAGCATTTGACAGGCAGTAAGGAAAAGTTGTTTTACCTCCTCACTGCCTGTTCTGACCCCACTAAATGCTGGACTACTGTGTTGAAACCACATGCATTGCGCGTAGTTGTGGAGCAGTTGTAGCAGGCCCCTATGACTTGAAGGGTATAATTCCTGCTGCAGCCACAATGCAAAACATTGTGGTATGTGCACAGCCCTAGCCAATGCCTTGGTAGCTAGATGGGTAGTGGTTAAGATCAAAACACGGCGCAACCATGTGGTTTTACGCAGGGCTCAAGTCCTGCAGGAACGCATGGGAGTTCCTGCACTTTTCCCACAACAGGAACTCAGTTCCCATTAGCAGCCATGTCCTTCAAGACTTTGAAATATGCGAGCTGTGTGGCAGGTGCTACACCAGCAGCCGTCGACACAGCTCGTAACAGTAAGTGCCGCACACCAGGGGTGGACTGACCATTCAGGCATTGCTAGTAGGGGCCCCATGACAGCTTCGTCTTCGATCTACCTGTCAATCACAGCTAGCTGACGGGTAGATCAGGTCCCTGCTGCTAAGAGATTGTATTTAGTCAGACCTCTCGTGATGCGCTCATCCCCGCCGGCCCCTCCTGATTTTCTCTCTCCTCATCCCTGCCCCCCCCCCAGTCTCCTGCATACTTGCTCTGTGTGTCCTGCTGAATCCCCCCCTCCTCTATCTTCAGTGCCATATGATGAGAGAACCCAAAGGAGGAGCACAGCTATTCTGCTCACAGGACATGCAGGGAGAGAGGTGAGCTGAGGGAGGAACATCAGTTTGGGGTGGTAAGTTGAGCACAATACCTGGCAAAGTTTAATGCCAGGAGGGAAGATTATGTGGAAATATGTGAAGGGTTGGAATAGCAGTGAGTGTGTGTTGGAGCCCTTCAGAGTTTTCAGCCCCCCAAGCAAACATACATCTCCTAAGCAGGAACACATCACTATCTCCCCAAGCATTCTGTCCAGATAATGTGCAGTTAATTTATGACCTGTGTTATCCAAACTCTGTTCAATGAAATGTGTAAACTCACCACAAACACTCTATATACAAAATAAAATTTCCCAATAAAGATCAGAACACGATGTTCACATTTGTATGGAAGCACAATTGAATGA
Organism: Lithobates pipiens; assembly: GCF_037356315.1. NCBI lineage: Eukaryota > Metazoa > Chordata > Amphibia > Anura > Ranidae > Lithobates > Lithobates pipiens. The sequence continues at coordinate 144,413,022 of NW_027507903.1, forward strand.
ATGCTGACTATTCAGAGAATTACAGTATTTATGTTTATTGAGGATTTTTTTGTATGTACTAACAGTTAAGCTTCATACACACAATACGAAAATTGGATGAAAAATACCACTTTTGAAGCGTTCGTGCATATGAGCGTATAATTGTTTTAAACATTTTTTTGGTAGGGGAGTGGATCTTGGGTGGGAGTTCCCACACTTTTTTCCCCAGGACTTGACCCCTGGTTTTACGACTCCCTAACAACTAGCCTAAAAAGCCCTAAGCCTTGTCAGTCGACGTCCGCAGGTTCAATAAAAACCGACATTCGGCCATTGTGTATCACAGCCAGTCCGACAGAAGCCACCTTCTATCAGACATGCATGCTGGAAAATCAGCAGCCAACCAGCTCCCGATCAGCTCTCTCAGCCAATGGTGGAGAGTGCTGATCGAAGTGTTCTGGCAGAGTGGCCGTCCCCCTGTTGGAACACAATAGCTCAGAGGGGGAGATCGCTGTATTAACCTCGGATTGTTAGTACAGAGGCTCCAACCAGAGCTGTCAGGTTTTTTTTTTTCATTCGACCCTGCTGGGTTGAATGAAAAAAAAAAAAAACGAATGGTGTGTACTATGCTTTAAATTGCCTGAAGAGTGAACTGACCATGCCATACCCAACATCCACTCAAATTTTCTTTTTAGAAAGGGGTGATAGAAGTTTTTAAGCCACATTGTCAGTATGCAAGGTAATTGTCAGGTTACCTTGAGGCCAGGTGACAGATGCACACCGTAGGTAACAGGAGTGCACCGCAAGGTTGTGGACCCTATGGCTGACTGCTGCGGACCAGGGTTCAAGGTGATAGGAAGGCAGGGCCGCTAGAACACCAAGATGGATCCCACCGGGGTTAGAGCGTAAGATTCCCTGAGGCGCAGAGTCTAAGGCCGCGTACACACGGGCGGACTGTTTGCCCAACTTTGTCCGCTGAACAGTGTTTCAGCGGACAGTCCGCTCGTGTGTGGGCTTCAGCGGACAGTTTCAGCGGACAGTTTCAGCGGACAGTCTGATGAACAAAGTTTTTCGGAATTCCCGTAAGACAGTCCGCTGAAACTTGGTTTGAGCGGACAGTCCGCTCGTGTGTAGGCTTGTTCGTCAAACTAAGTTCCGTGCATGCTCAAAGGATTTACACGCCGAAGGTTGCATTGCAGTGTATAGGACGTCGTTTTTCTTGTCCCGTCGTACGTGCCGTTCATGTCATCGCGCACGCTTTCAGCGGACTGTTCGTTCATCGTGTGTGGTCAAGTCCGCTCATGCAAATTTTGAGCAGACTGTTTGTCGGATTGTTTGACAAACTAAGTTGGGCGAACAGTCCGCCCATGTGTACGCGGCCTAAGAACCAGCAGGTGTTCACCGGAGCCTCTAGTGGTGAGGATGGACTTGGCTGCAACTGGCTCCAGGTAGCAATGGAAGAGTAATTCCTTAGGAACTGCCTATAATAATTTGTGAAGCCAAGAAAGCGCTGTGTGGCCTTGAGGCTAGCGGGAAGGAGCCAGTTGGTAATGGCTGAGACCTTTCCAGGATCCATGCGAAGACCCGAACTAGAAACAAAACATCCCAGAAACAGGACCTCGGAACATTCAAAGGAACATTTCTCCATCTTGGCATAAAGATTGTTCTCTCTAAGGCGCTGAAGTACGGTGCGTACATGGTTTCTGTGAGCAGGCAGATTTTCGGAAAAGATGAGAATATCATCCAGATAGATGACAACAAACTGGTACAGTAGATCCCTGAATATTTCATTGACAAAGTTCTGGAACACAGCTGGAGCATTACACAAACCAAAGGGCATAACCAGGTATTCGTAATGCCCGTCCCTAGTGTTAAACGCGGTCTTTCATTCGCCACCTTCCCGTATTCGAATGATATTGTATGCACCTCTGAGATCCAACTTAGTGAAAATGGAAGCCCCCTTAAACCTGTCGAATAGCTCAGATATTAGAGGTAAGGGGTATCGGTTTTTGATAGTCACTGCGTTTAAAACTCTATAGTCGATGCAGGGTCTGAGGGTACCATCCTTTTTGGCAATGAAAAAGAACCCTGCTCCTGTAGGTGATGAGGATTTCTGGATGAAACCTCTCTCCAGATTCTCGGCGACATACTCAGACATGGCCTGGGTCTCTGGAATGGACAGAGGATAGGTACGACCCCTGGGCAGGGTTGCTCCAGGAACAAGGTCAATAGCACAGTCAAAAGATCTGTGGGGAGGAAGCACCTCAGCAGACTTCTTACAGAACACATCCTGGAAATCGCTGTATGCCGCGGGAAGATCAGACGATACGGAAGTGGTAGCAATGGGAAGTTTCCCCTTCTGGGTCACCTTGAGAAGACAGGACGAGAAACACGAAGGACCCCAAGCCAGGATCTGCCCAGAGACCCAGTCCACATGTGGCGAGTGGAGCTGTAGCCAAGAAAGGCCCAATACAATGGGTGTAGAGGCCTTGGGTAGGATGAGGAAGGAGATCCACTCCTGATGGAGTATCCCTACCGATATCCTAATAGGTAGCGTCTGGAAACGGATAGGGCCCCCTTGGAGCACAGTGCCATCAATTGCCGAGACTACCAGTGGAGTAGCGAGGGGAGAAAGGGTAAGCAGTTCTCCAGTCCATAAAATTGCAGCCCCGGAGTCCAGATATGCTAGGACTGATTGGGGAGAAGTGCCTACATGGAGGAACACCGGAAGAAGAAGACGAGAAGGTGATATTTCTGGGTCCAATACTCCACCTTCCAAATGTATTAGACCCGAGCGTTTCCCGGACGAAGCGAGCAGGAGTCACGAAAATTACCCTTGCCCCCACAATAAAGACACAAGCCCAGAGTGGTGCGTCTAGCACGTTCTTCGGGGGTTAGTCTGGTCCGGCCCAGCTGCATGGGTTCCTCAGCAGACAGAGGATGCTCCACAGGGCGACGGGAAAAAGGTTCAGGCTGACTAGGACCTAGGGGCTGCTGGCGTCTTTTTTCTAAGGACCTCTCCTGGAAACGAATGTCAATCTGATTGCATAAGGAAATTACATCGTCCAGGCCAGCGGGGATAGTTCTTCCTGCTAATTCGTCCTTCATTGGGTCAGAGAGGCCATGTAAAAAGGTTGCGACCAGGGCCTCATTGTTCCAGCTCAATTCAGCTGTGAGTATACGGAACTGAAGTGCATCTTGTCCCACTGAACAAGATTCTTGGTGAAGGCGTAAAAGGGCACTAGCCGCAGAAGAAACCCGAGCTGGCTCCTCGAAGATATTACGAAAGAGCTTCAAGAAGTTGGACAGGCTGGAAACCACTGGATCATTTTTCTCCCACAGGGGAGCAGCCCAGGCTAAAGCTTCACCGGAGAGGAGGGAAATGATATAGACTACCTTTGCCCAATCAGACAGAAAGTTTTGAGGCTGGAGCTCAAAATGAATGGTGCTTTGGCTGAGGAAGCCCCTGCAGGCCTTGGAGTCCCCAGAGAAACGGGACGGAGCTGGCAGTAATAATGAATGCGTGGATGCGACTGGTGCGATAGGTGCAGTTGCAGACTGTACTTGAGGCTGCGGGTTCGGGGTTCCCAAGGAAGCCTGTAGCTGCTCGGAGCGGGAAGCCAGATCTTGAAGGAATCGCATCACCTGAGTCTGATTAGATTCCTGGGTCTCAAATCTCCGAACTATGCCCTGCAAAGGATCGACTGCAGGAAGCGGCACGTCAGCCGGGTCCATGGCTGATCAAACTGTCAGGTCACCTTGAGGCCAGGTGACAGATGCACACTGTAGGGATCAGGAGTGCACCGCAAGGTTGTGGACCCTACAGCTGACTGCTGCGGACCAGGGTTCAAGGTGATAAGAAGGCAGGGCTGCCAGAACACCAAGATGGATCCCACCGGGGTTAGAGCGTAAGATTCCCTGGGGCGCGGAGTCTAAGGCCGCGTACACACGCGGGGACTGTTCGCCCAACTTTGTCCGTCAAACAGTTTCAGCGAACAGTCCGCTCAAAATTAGCATGGACGGACATGGCCACACACGACGAACGAACAGTTTGCTGAAACCGTGCGCGATGACGTGAACGGCACGTACGACGGGACGAAAAATACGACGTCCTATACACTGCATTATAACTTTCGGCGTGTAAATCCTTTCTGAGCATGCGCGGAACTTAGTTTGACGAACAAGCCTACACACGAGGGGACTGTTCGCTGAAACAAAGTTTCAGCGGACAGTTTTTCGGAAATTCCGAAAAACCTTGTTCAGCGGACTGTTCGCTGAAACTGTCCGCTGAAAGCCCACACACGAGCGGACTGTCCGCCGAAACACTGTTCAGCGGACAAAGTTGGGCGAACAGTCCCCGCGTGTGTACGCGGCCTAAGAACCAGCAGGTGTTCACCAGAGCCTCTAGTGGTGAGGATGGACTTGGCTGCAACTGGCTCCAGGTCGCGACCCCCAGGGTCCCCCAGCTCACACCCACAGTAGGCAACAGGAGGATAGGGATGGTGAGGGACAAAGCCAAGGTCGGGGCCACAAGCAGACAGGAATAGTCAGGGACACGCCAAAAGGTCAGTATCACAGGCAAACAGGGATAGTCACGGACACGCCAAAGTCGGTAACGGAAAACAACAGAAGAGCACACTGCAGGTAACAGGAAGCTAACACACAAAGGTTGATCAGCAGGGCTGGTCTGCAGTGCACAGGTTAATATAGAGTTCCCTGATAGGAGCTAGGGTGGAGCCATGCCAGAGGATGGATTACAAAAACAGCCAGGTGAGGGTCGGCTGGTCTCTAGAGATGAACACATGGAGACAGGTAAGCAGACGAACTCTATTGCATAACCATGACAGTAATGTCATATAAAAGTCCACTCTATTTTGATTTTTGCTTTTTATAATAAATAAAAGTACACAAATTAGTGCTTTGAGAAAAGATATATGGACTATATGTTCAAACTAATCCATACGTTTAATCTGATGAAAAGTTCAGACAAGTGGTTATTAGGTTTGCTCATTTATCCTGCAAATGTCTAGAGGATCGAAACAAATTCTCAAAATTTTCACATACTTATGTGTATATCATAGCCAAACAAAATATTTTGAGTCAAGAAAGTGAAAGCTTATGTTTCTCATTTGAGTAGCTTGTATATATGTTATTATTTATGGGAACACTTGCGTTAACATTTGACCTTAGCATCTGGTCTTCTGAGAGATAATAGGATGAAAGTACTGACAATGCACAATATCCTAAGGACAAAAACAATAACCTCTAGGGAAGGTGAGGGATGGAATTAATGCAAGCATATTTAACAATTAATAATTTAGGCAATGGAAGGGGAAATGCTTGCATTCTTGAACGTTAATGATCTTTTGAACTGAAGTTAAAGAGATCTCAAGGAGCAAAACACTTTGCCTATATATCTCATGGGGTTCTTAGAGTAGTAGTGTAGGGGCTTTCTGTTCAAGTGACATATGGACAACTGCAACAAATTCAAATAGATGTAACCCATGTCAACATTAGCACTTTAAAGTAAATCTGTCCCAAACCTCAATACACCAACTAAGAATATATATATATATATATATATATATATATATATATATATATATATATATATATATATATATATATATATATAAGGTCACATTACCCTAACTGGAAGGATCTAGAAACAAGACTGCTGAAGTTATATGCAATTTTAATTTTTTCCAGTAAAAATGCTACATATTCCTATTACTGTATCAGTAGCCTCTATATTGTTCTAAAGGTAAAATCTGCTTATGCTTTTCTTTTTTTTTTTTTTTTAATGATCTCCTCACTCAGGTTTGAGTCATACATGTCTGCTCACAGTTTGGTGACCTGCCAAACAAACTGGCCATGTTTGGCCAGTTTACTTATGCTAATTCCAGGCTGCTGTTTGTAAGAATAACACCTGGGGCTCAAAATCAACATCTATGACCAAATAAGGCATCCCTACCTGTTTATACATACAGCAACCACAGACCTGACTATTATTTAGAGACAGTAGTGCTGGAGGGCAACATGGTGGCAGTGGGTCCTTGCGGTAGCAGGTCAACGAAACATTGTATCACTGCTTCATCATGATTAACAATGGATCTACATCACTGGATGACATGATTGACACTAGATTTACATTGTGGGACATGATTTACTTTTTTTTTTTTTTTTAGTAAAGGATTTGTTCACGGTGTTATTTACTTTATGACATTTTTGGGGGGGTCCCCCTCTATATAGATCAGTATGAGAAATGTTATGTCATATGACTTAATACTGTACTCTTAATATTCCAGCTTTTGGTGTTACACATCTACTTTTACCTGGATTTTCAATAACTATCTGCCTTCTTTCACCTGTTTGGTCCAACCCCCTTCCGATCTCAGCCCCAGCCCATCCTCCCTTTTTTTAACAATGTTCTTAAATTTTCCCCTGATCTTGGCCTACCACACTCCCTTTTTACAAGTTTTTCCCCAGTTCCTAACCCCCCTCCCCATACTTACTGGTTTTGTTTCATCATTAAAAACCAAGTTGGGTAAAATAATAACTCCATAAGTACCATATTTATCGGCATAGCACATGCACCCCAAGTTTAGGAGGGAAGTTTAAGGAAAAAAACTTTTAGGAGGGAAGTTTAAGGAAAAAAACTTTTAGGAGGGAGGTTTAAGGAAAAAAACATACATTTTAAATGCCCATCAATGCAGCCTTGCACACTGTCCATCTGCAGCCTTCCCCAGTGTCCATCTGCAGCCTTCCCCAGTGTCCATCTGCAGCCTTCCAGTGTCCATCTGCAGTTTTCCCCAAAATTGCAGCATGTTTGGGTTTTTTAATTTAGCGCCATTGTATAAACTGACATTACTGTTATAAATACGTGTAAAATGTAAAACTGCGATGGGTGTAACAACATGTCCACTTTCCTCCTTCTTAGTGTATCCTTACTGTGGACGCGTGTGGGGTGTAGCAAGATGGCGGCGACTGAACGTCACTTCCATAGCAAACTGCGATGGGTCACCGAATATGTTGTTACACTGCCGCTGCCGCCGAGATATTGGGCTCCTCTTGCCGCCGACATAGACCGAGCCAAGCTGAGTCGAGTGTACTGTGTACGCGGCTACTCAACTCCGCTCGCAGTCATGCCTCAGTCCGAAGCGAGTACACTACACAGTACACTCGGCTTCGGCTCGGTCAATGTCGGTGGCCCTCACATACGGCTGAGATTGGCGGGGATCAGCGTAGAACACACACCCATGATTTTCCCCTGATTTTCAGGGGGAAAAAGTGTGTGTTATACACCAATAAATACGATATGTTTGTTATAAGCCTGTTGTTTATTTGCCATACTGGAAAATATGATTACATATCTGCATGTTACATTGTACTGCTTACACAATACCCTTCTTGTATACAATATAAAACAACAATTTAAAAAAAGCTATATTTTCACCATGACCCAAACTAAATTGGCAGATGCCTCTGAAGACTCCACCAGGTCCTCTGATGTAGCAACTGCTTGGAGTGCAGACAAGAACAAATCTCGCCCAAGCTCTAGACATCTAATAGAAAAGAGCAAAGTCCTGGAAGTTGCACATCTCTGCAAAACCCTGTAAGAAAGTGTATGACAGCCTCAGCCTAGACTCCAACCAGTCCACTCCCCCAACACATTTCACTCCGCCTACGGAGCTTAGTCATGGGGAATAATGGGGAGTTAATCACATTAAGGCGTGGCCTGGCTCAGGCTGTCTTACCCCTTCTAATGGGATTTTGCAGAGAAGTGCGACCTCCAAGGCTTTTCTCTTTTCTATTAGATATCTAGAGCTGGGGTGAGCTTTGTCCTTGTCTGCACTCCAAGTGGTTGCTACATACGAGGACCTGGTGGAGTCTTCACAGGCACCTGCCAATTTAGTTTGGGCCATGGTGAAAATATTGCATGTGGTTTGCTTTTTTTTAATCTTTATTTTATATTGTATACAAGAAGGGTATTGTGTAAGCAGTACAATCTAACATGCAGATGTGTAATCGCATTTTTTGTGAATAGTTTTATCACACAATCATATAATGCTGTACATTCAGTTCATGTGACACAGGTTTTTACTCCTAACATATTCACTAACTACCAGAGCATAATATTATCAATGTGTTTCTATGAGGTGTCTATTTGAAAGGGCAGGAGAGGAGCAATTTCAGATAATGACATAATGACTCAGATTTAAAAATACCCATTTATGAGAGACATTCAATAGTTAAACATATATTTTGTGAGGAAATTAACTATTTCCCACCAATGCAGTATGAGTTTTGTGAACTGAATATTTTGATTAAAAAATTAACACGAATAAAACAAGCCCAATAAAAAAAAGCACTTTTGGTTTAACATTTTTGCATTTTGGAAGCATTTTTGTTCTACGCTGAGGAGTGGAGGGGCAGAAGGGCTAATTTGGGGGAAAAAGACAAGGAGCCTGTCTGTTCTTACCTGTGGAGAGTTTATTGAGCGGTGGGAATCTTAGTAGAAGGACGAGGAACCTGCATATCCTACATATTATACTTCTGCATAAAATGTTTCATAACTCACGTAACGATAATGGGTCATGGAAATTTGGTTAGCCCTTATCACTTATTGCAACAGAGAATGGAGGTGCAAAACTTCAGGGTTTTGGGATATGTGAAGTGTGACACAGACTTTGTGATATGTGGAATGTGATATGAACTTTGTGATTTGTGAATTGTTTTCTAAGGTGAGACACAGACTTTTAGATTTTTGTGCAATAATTGAGTTTTAATATATTGTTTATGTTATTCCACTTGCTGACCGGATCATTTTCTGACATTTGTTGTTTACAAGTAAAAAGCTGTATTTTTTTACTAGAGAAAGACTTAGAACCCCCCAAACATTATTATTTTATTTTTTTAGCAGAGACCCTAGAGAATAAAATGGCGGTCATTGCAACATTTTATGTCACACTCTATTTGCGCAGTGGTCTTTCAAACAAAGTTGTTTGGAAAAAATGCACTTTAATGAATAAAACTTTTTTTTTTAAAGTAAAGTTAGCCCAATTTTTTTGTATTACGTAAAAGATAATTTTACACTGAGTGGACTGGTGACAAACTACAGTACTTAAAAATCTCCATAGTCTTGCACACAAAATAATTGCTCTCGATCTAATGATCATGGCTGTACCTCACATATGTGGTTTGAACACCGTTTACATATGTGGGCGTGACTTACATATCCGCTCGCTTCTGCACGTGAGCTCGGAGTGATGGGGCGCTTTCAATTTTTTTTCTTATTTATTTTACATTTTATTTTTTACTTTTACATTGTCCTTTTATTTTTATTTTTTTTGTATTATTTTTATTCCTATTATAAGGAATGTAAACATCCCTTGAAATAGAAATAAGCATGACAGGTCCTCTTTTTGACCCCAGATCTCTCATTTACCTTTAAAAGAAAAAAAAATTAAAATGTAATTTGACTTTAAGAAGAAAAAAAATCCCTTTAAGCCTGAGAGGCGGAAGTGAGGTTAGACATTGCTCTGGTCCTCCAAGGGCATAGAGCCGACTGCCTGGGCATCACAGGGATTGGATCAGCTTCTGGCTTACCAACGGCTCAGGTAAGTTCGGAGATGACTGAGAAGTGCCACCTCTCCCACAGCCTATAAAAGTGATTTTGCAGCCAATCCGCCTCTGGGACTACTTTTTATATGCAACCGAACTGCTTGACCAAAAGAAAAGATGCCAGGGTTCAAAGTAATGATGTACATTTACAGTTAGATGGTCAGCAAGTGGTTAAATTAGAACTATAGGCAAAACTTTTTTTTTACATTTTGGATAGAGTAAGGGAGGGTTATAAGCCCTGTCAGATTGTTTTTGCCATCTTTGTCTCATTGAGGAGATTTGCCTTCACTTCCTGTCCCATAGCCAAACAGGAAATGAGAGGAAATTCTTGAAAATTAAGGGAATGCCTTGGGGAACTAGTGTCCTCATTGGAAGATTTCCCCTCTATTTCTTTTCTGAGGACAATCAAATGTGGGATTCTCTTTTACGTTCACTTTCAATGATAATGATAAACAGAACAACTAGAGAGGGTGAATCTTAGGGATGTCCGAACGGTTCGCCTGGAGGTCGTTTCGCTGCGAATTTTGGCTGTTCACCGTCCGCCCGATCGGCGGACTTTTGCCGCTGTTCGCCCGGCGGACTTCCGTGTTTACTGTGTAAAAGAACTTTGGCCTATGATGACACATCCATCATGGGGTACAGGACAGCCAATTGAGACATTACAGCACATGAACACTTGGACATTCCCCCTAACTTATAAATAGACCCGATCCGGCGGCCATTTTACATTCTTTGTTCTGTCACTATAAGGAGAGGTTGCTGTGTGGAGCAGGGAGAGACTGCAGTGACCCAAATCGCTAGCTATTTGGTCCACAAAAATTCTTTTCAGGACTGGTATAGGTGTTAGGTGTAGTTCAGGATATAGGTTTGAGGCACTGCTGTGCTACTGATTTTTGCAGCAGCCTGTCTTTTGTCAGTGTAGAGAGAGGGACAGGACGCTGTGTGCTGCAGAGACAGTCAGTTTAATCATTAGCTGTTACTATTAGGTCCACAAAAGTGCTATTCAAGTTATTGTTCCAGCAGCCTCTGTTTTGTCAGTTTAAATAGGGACAGGCAGGAAGCTGTGTGTGAGGCAGTGAGGGACAGTCAGTTTAATCAGTAGCCATTACTATTAGGTCCACAAAGGTTCTTTTCAGGACTGGTATGGTAATAGGCTTGTACACGTATAATATTCTTTCTTCCAAATATAGAAATATAATTATACTTGACTGCTGCCCTTCTGCTGCAGTAGTCCTTTATCAGTATAGGGACTGAGGTACAGTCTGCTAATCATTCACAACCTACTTGTTCCACAAAGGTCCTTATAAGGACTGGTAAGGTATAGGGTACTACAGTACATAGGGTTGAGTGAGGTACACTCTGCTAATCCGTAAGGACTGGTATAGGTCCACAATACATAGGGTTGAGGTGCACTACTGCTGACTGCTGCCCTTCTGCTGCAGTAGTCCTTTATCAGTATAGGGACTGAGGTATAGTCTGCTAATCATTCACAACCTACTTGTTCCACAAAGGTCCTTATAAGGACTGGTAAGGTATAGGGTACTACAGTACATAGGGTTGAGTGAGGTACAGTCTGCTATTCCATAAGGACTGGTATAGGTCCACAATACATAGGGTTGAGGTGCACTACTGCTGACTGCTGCCCTTCTGCTGCAGTAGTCCTTTATCAGTATAGGGACTGAGGTACAGTCTGCTAATCACAACCTACTAGTTCCACAAAGGTCCTTATAAGGACTGGTAAGGTATAGTGTACTACAGTATATAGGGTTGAGTGAGGTACAGTCTGCTAATCCTTAAGGACTGGTATAGGTCCACAATATATAGGGTTGAGGTGCACTACTGCTGACTGCTGCCCTATTCTGCAACAGTCCTTTATGAGTATAGGGACTGAGGTACAGTCTGCTAATCACAACCTACTTGTTCCACAAAGGTCCTTATAAGGACTGGTAAGGTATAGGGCACTACAGTACATAGGGTTGAGTGAGGTACAGTTTTCTATTCCTTAAGGACTGGTATAGGTCCACAATACATAGGGTTGAGGTGCACTACTGCTGACTGCTGCCCTATACTGCAGCAGTCCTTTATCAGTATAGGGACTGAGAGTTTTGTCACAGGGTCATTTAAAAAATGACAGGCAGAGGAAAAGGCAGGCCCTTCCGCAGGGGTGGTAGGGGTAGGGCAGGAGCAACAGACTTGAGCCAAAGTGGGAAGTTGCAGAAGGTGCGTTCAATTACTTTAAAGGACGCACCAGACTTGGTTGAGTGGCTCACTCAGCCTAACTCTTCTGCACCCTCCTCATCCTCTCGATCTGCACCCTCTTCTTCACTTTCTGCTATGTGCACCCCCAAAGACACTACCACCAACAACACCACCACCACCACATACCTTCCGCTTGAGTCACAGGAATTATTTTACGATCCATATCAATACATTTCTGATGCGCAGCCACTGGATCAGGAAGAGGAGGTAGCAACAACCGCCACTCAGCAGTCTGACGACAGTACACAGATCAGCCCAAGGAGGAGGTTGGTCCCCGGTGTTGCTGCCTACTCCGAGATCTCTACTTATAGCGGTGGGGAAGCTGACGTCGATGATGACGTATCTAGTGATGTCATGTGGGTGCCCACAAGGAGAGGAAGAGGAGGGGAGTTCAGAGGGAGATATGGACCAGCAGATAGGGAGGAGAAGCAGGAATAACTTACATTGCACAGGAGGGACAAAGCAGACTGCAAATGTATCAGGAGTGAGTCATCGACCATGTACGGTCACATCTGGCGCTCCCAGGACACCAGCACATGGCTCCGCAGTGTGGCCTTTTTTTAACGTGTCCGCTGCTGACAATAGCGTTGCCATCTGCAATCAACGCATTAGTCGCGGTAAGCCCAACACTCACCTAGGGACGACCGCCTTAAGAAGGCACATGAGCAGCCATCACCGAGCCCAGTGGGAGCAACGGAACACACAAAGCCACACTCCAGGCTCTCACCGTCCAGCCTCGTCTTCTACTTCTCCTCTCTCCTCACAATTGTCCTCCACTCCACCTTCCATCACGCCAAGCTCACGTTTTTCTGCAAAAAGGCAGGCTTCCGTGGGCCTAATGTTCGAGCATAAAAAAATGATGATGCCGGATAACCCTCTTGCCCAATGGTTGACGGCTGGCTTGTCAGAACTCTTAGCCCGCCAACTACTGCCATATAAACTGGTGGACTCGGAGGCCTTTCGCAAATTTGTGGCCATTGGAACACCACAATGGAAGGTCCCAGGAAGGAAGTATTTCTCACAGAAGGGCATCCCAGAGCTATATGGCCATGTTCAGCGGCAAGTGAATGTATCTGGCACACAGTGTTGGTGCCAAGATACATCTGACCACAGACATGTGGTCTAGCAAACACGGGCAGGGAAGGTATATCACTTTTACTGCCCACTGGGTGAACCTTCTGATGGCCGTCAAGCATGTAACCCGTGGCACCCGTGTAGATTTGGTTTTACCACCACGGATTGCATGCAGGCCTGTCTCTTCTTCTTCTCCTCCTCCTCCTCCTACTCCATCCTCCTCCCTCTCTTCCTCGGCTGACTCCTCCTTTTCCGCTGCTAGCGTCTCTTTCGCTGCGCCGCCCAAGCTCCCCAGAACCTATTCGACATGCCAGGTGAGACGTTGCCATGCCGTGCTGCGTCTGTTGTGCCTGGAAGCCAAGAGCCACACTGGCCCGGCACTCCTTTCAGCTTTGCATTCACAGGCAGATCAGTGGCTAACACCGCTCAATTTGACAGTTGGTAAAGTGATGTGTGACAACGGTGCCAATCTGCTTAGCGCATTGAAACAGGGCAAAATCACGCACGTGCCATGCATGGCACACGTCTTAATCTTGGTCGTGCAGTGATTCGTTGTCAAATACCCTGGGGTCCAGGACATCTTGCGGCAGGCAAGGAAAATCTCAGCCCATTTCAGAAGATCTTACACGGCCATGGCTCACCTTGCTGACATTCAGTGGCGACACAATCTGCCGGTCAGACGTCTTATTTGCGATTGCCCGACGCGATGGAACTCAACCTTCTATATGCTTGATAGGCTGCTCCAGCAGAAACGTGCAGTTAACGTCTACCTTTATGAACTCTGCGGCAGAATAGGTTCTGGGGAGCTGGGGTTTTTTTCACCGCTCCAGTGGCTGCTCATGCGCGACGCATGCAGACTTCTGCGGCCATTTGAGGAGATCACCAAACTGGTCAGTCGCAGCCATGGCGCCATCAGTGACATGGTACCTTATGCCTTCTTTATGGAGCGTGCATTGCGTCGTGTCATTGATCAAGCTGTGGAGGAGCAGGAGCGCGAAGATGAGGAAGTCGCAATGCTGGATGAATTCCCGGGGGGGCTACTCTATCTGAGACAAGTGAACAACAGGAGTCTGAAGAGGAGTCAGAGGAGGATGGTGCCAGGGCGGATGAGGAGGAGCAAGAAGAGCATGCTTTAAACCTTTCTGGGATCCCTGTTGTTAGGCGTGGATGGGGAGAGGAGAATGAAGATGACAACATTATCCTGGATGATGAGCAGGAGCCAGGCCACCACACCGCTTCCAGTTTAGTGCAAATCGGGGCCTTCATGCTCCAGTGTTTTAACAGGGACCCCCGTATAAAAAGCATAAGGGTCAAGGACCAGTACTGGGTGGCAACGTACTTAGACCCCCGGTACAAACACAAAATGGCGGAAATGTTACCGCCGTCACAGAGGGCTGTCAGAATGGAGCACTTCCAGGCCTTGCTTCGTGAAATGCTGCATTCTTCTTTTGCGTGCGCTGGCAGAGGAGCAATTCCCACTCCCAGAGAAGGAGTTGCGGGTACCAATCCAACAGTGCCTGCAAGAAGAGGCCGGTTTGAAGATGTGTTGGTGACTTCTAATATGAGGTCATTCTTTCAGCCGACCCATCGACAGGTGTCATCCGGATCCAGCATCAGGGAACGCCTAGACCGTCAGGTGTCCGACTACATCGGGTTAACGGCCGATGTGGACGCTCTGAGGAGTGATGAACCCCTGGACTACTGGGTGGGCAGGCTTGACTTCTGGCCAGAGCTTGCCCAATTTGCAATCAAACTGTTGACTTGCCCCTCGTCCAGTGTCCTGTCAGAAAGGACGTTCAGCGCAGCAGGGGGGATCGTGACCGATAAGCGTACTCGCCTAGCTCACGACAGTGTTAACTACCTCACATTTCTAAAAATGAATGAGGCATGGATCTCGTAGGAATTCAACACATGTGACCAGTAGACCATGTATATGTCTATAAACAATTTTTTTAATCGAGCACAAAGACCTTCTTTCTTCATTTGGCTCACTTCCTTGTCCAAAAAAAGCACACTGTACTATATGCCCGTAACCTCCTGTTTGAAGAGGTTGAGCGGTGTCATATTTCTACTGGGGCTGCTTATTATGAGGGGCTCCCACCATCCCTGTGCTGTGCTGACTTCCTCCTGGGGCTGTACCTCTGCTGTGCATATTATGAGGGGCTCCCACCATCCCTGTGCTATGCTGACATCCTCCTGGGGCTGCTTATTATGAGGGGCTCCCACCATCCCTGTGCTATGCTGACATCCTCCTGGGGCTGCTTATTATGAGGGGCTCCCACCATCCCTGTGCTATGCTGACATCCTCCTGGGGCTGCTTATTATGAGGGGCTCCCACCATCCCTGTGCTATGCTCATTATGAGGGGCTCCCACCATCCCTGTGCTATGCTGACTTCCTCCTGGGGCGGCTTATGGGTTAAGGTGTCAGTGCAGTATATCACGGTGCTGGTGTCAGTGCTGTATATCACGGTGCTGGTGTCAGTGCTTTAAGTCAAGCTGCTGATGTCAGTGCTCTCTATCACGGTGCTGGTGTCAGATCACTCTATCACGGTCCAGGTGTCATTGCTGTATGTCACGCTGCTGGTGATCATCTCCTGCACCCTCTTCTTTGCCTACCCTGACCTTCCCTCTCCTCCATTGCCTTCATGCGCTCCACAGTCCTGAATTGTCACAACAATTTCACATATAAAAAAAGAATGCTTGTAGTTGTCGATCCCAGATTCACCTCATACATGTGTTATGTCATTGGCCATGTGGTGGGACTATGTTTGCACAGCTAGTAATTATTTTGTGGCTGCAAATTTGACCTGTAGGTTTGCAAAGTTCACCTCCCATTGAAGTCAATGGGGCCCGCCGCGAACGTTACGGTTCTTGAACTATCGGACGCGTTCGCGAAACGTCCCGTCGGAAGTTTGTCCATCACTAGTGAATCTCCCTAATGGGGGCACAGACAGCAATACAAACTGACAAGTGTTCTAATCCCTCTCCACTCTCCAATCTAAAACTAAAAAAAAAAAAGTTTTAACTTTAAGTTATACTTTAAGTTTTGAATATATGGTTTAACCCTTTCCCGCCGAGCGTACGCAGATATGCGTACTCGGCTTCCGGGGGGTATACCGGGGTGATTCCCGCACCTGCAGGCATCATCCCAGTACCGTTTTTTTCAGCAGGCGATTGGCTATCCAGGCATAACAACCGATGCGGCTAAAATCCGCTCGGCTGTTATGCAGGAGGAGCGGGAGGGGACGTCCCCCCCTCCCGCTGGCTCCCGCCGCTGTTACCGGTGCTCCCACTCGATCGGGAGCACCGATTCAAGTTGCGCTGCCTCCGGCTGCTGGGGAGGAACTGGAACGAAGCCGTAATCGGCTTCGTTCCAGTCTCCTCATAGTAAACACGGAGGCAACGTCATGACGTCACTTCCCGTTTACTCGGCTGCCAATGGCGCCGGTTTTAAAAAGATATACGGTATTCAGAATCGCAGTTTTCGGCGATCTGAATACATTGAAGTGTAAAGGAGGGGTGGGGGGTCTTTTAGACCCCCGATCCCTCCATAAAGAGTACCTGTCACCACCTATTACTGTCACAAGGGATGTTTACATTCCTTGTGACAGCAATAAAAGTGATCATTTTTTTTTTTTTAACAATTTTGTCATTTTAAAATAAATAAAATAAATAAATAAAAAAAATTTTTTTTTAAAGCGCCCACCGTCCCCGCGAGCTCGCGGAGCAAAGAAAACGCATACGGAAGTCGCGCCCGCGTATGTAAACGGTATTCAAATCACACATGTGAGGTATCGCCGTGATTGTCAGAGCGAGAGCAATAATTCTAGCACTAGACCTCCTCTGTAACGCTAACCTGGTAACCGTAAAAAAATTTTAAAGCGTCGCCTATTGAGATTTTTAGGTACCGTACTTTGTCATCAATCCACAAGTGCGCGCAATTATAAAGTGTGACATGTTTGGTATCTATTTACTCGGCGTAACATTATCTTTCACATTACGCAAAAAAATTGGGCTAATTTTGCAGTTTTGTTTTTTTTTTAATTCATGAAAGTGTCCCTTTTCCCAAAAAGTTGCTTTTAAAACACCGCTGCGCAAATACCGTGCGACATAAAATATTGCAACAATCGCCGTTTTATTCTCTAGAGTCTCTGCTAAAAAAATATATATAATGTTTGGGGGTTCCAAGTAATTTTCTAGCAAAAAATATGGATTTTAACTTGTAAACACCAAATTCCAAAAATAGGCTTAGTCATGAAAGGGTTAAGGAGTTGGAGCACTTGTGGGTCACTTGCTTAGTTTAAAAAGAGCTGGGTCTCTTTGAAAATGTTATATACCATAGAGGAGCTGAATTGTTTAGCATAAAAATAGGTCAGAGTCAGAGGCTAACTTTTTCAGATTCTTTGATATTATTTTAGTTAGACTCCCTCTTTGTGTACATAGCCCTATTCCTCCTTCATGTGTTTGCCTGACCCACTCGGGCAGCTTTTTCACCCACTTTGCCTTGGCAATGAGAATACAGTGAGTAGGGCCCTCTTGAGTACTGTAACACTCCCAGCAGCACTCCGCAGCTTGGGACACTGTTTTCAGGGAGAGAAGGGTTGGAAACATGAAACAGTAACTGTGGGAATGGGGTTTTTGCAGTGTCTTCCAGACGTTTGAATTTTTATTTAATTACATTTTAGTGAAGTAATGCTTATTACATAATAAAGTTGTTTCTTATACTGTAGCTTATTTTTAATTTATTAAAGTTTGTTTCACTGAAATAATTGTGTGTACTTTAAAAAAAAGCCAGAAAATACAGAGTAACCCTTTTTCAACAGTTGCCCAAAATTTGAGGGAGGCTGAACAGTTGGCATAACTGAGGCTTGAAAGCCATGCAGTAAAATTGCCAAAAGCATCAAAAGGTAAACATTGGCAAATACATGTTAAAAGGATTATAGCCACTTAAGGTCAAAGGATTGTTGAAAGACCGCCATTAGCTATGCGATAGATTATTTCAAGCCAGATATGAATTTTGTTTGGCTGGAAAGGAGCTGATCAGTTGCCTACTCCATCAGTATTTGGCCACACCCTAAGAAGAAGCCATTCAACTTCAATGTAATCCAAAGTTTAACTGAATGAATAAATATGGAGCTGCAAGTAAAAGGATTTTGATGGATTTTTGCTAAAAAAAAAAAAAAACTGAACAAATGTATTTCTACTTAATATATTATTTTGGAAACTTCTTGAAAATGTTGCAATTTCTGTCTCTATTAGTGTATTAGTGTAAACATTTGAGTGCTTTAATAATGACAGTCATTAGAACCTGTTCAGGATAATCTGTCCATTTCAAAGACTATTAGAGCCTAAAAGTATCACCAAAATTATGACTTTATGTTTCACACCATGACACATGTGGACATTTAAATTATGGTTACAGCTTGTCTCAAATTATTTTTTTCCTTTCAAAGTGAAGCCTTTATATAGAGAGAACACGGCTGCAGTTTCTAGAGTGTTTTAGAGCTTTATCAATTTGACACCATGAACATATGACAACCATGCAGTTAGGTAGCCTGGTTGGTCCTACAAGCTTGCCAGTAGCTGGAGGACTTTCTGATACATTGAGGGGAATTTACTAACACTTGAGCAGACAGAATCTGCTATGTAAGAAACATGCATATGCCACCCCCTGAAATTCATATCAGACCCAAAGGCTATGGTACAGATTCTAAGAGGACTCCACATAAAAATAAAAAAAATGAAGAAATGCATGAGGTCCCCCCAAAAATCCACAGCATGCAGCCTAAATGCCCCCCTCCCCCTAACCATATCAGGCCACATAGCCTCAATAAGGATGAGCTTCGAGTTCGATGTAACGGAAACCTGTGTTACATCAGAGGGGGCGGGGTCACATGCACGTCACTGGGGAAGCCCGGGTTTCCCCTTGTGTCAGAGGGAGATGGGGTCACGTGACGGGCGGCCCTATCCTCAGCTAGGAGACCTGTCAGGCTGCCAGGATTCCCGCGGTGTCTCTGGTGGAGACAGGATACACTGCGCTGGACATCATCGCTGGACCCTGGAGCTAGAGAGGAGAGATCATCCATCACTGGACCCCGGAGAGGAGATCACCCATCGCAGGATACCGAAAGTGGATTACCAACTCTGGAATCTTTTTTTTTTAATTTGTTTTATTTTTAATAAAGGACTTATCCCAACGGTGTCTGTGTTTTTTTACAATTTTTTACACATTCTTTGTGAAATGGCCCCGCAGACCCCCACAACCACTGGGCAAGGGTTGTGGGGATGATGCCCTTGTCTCCATTAACATAGGGACATGGTGCTTTGAGGGGTCACAGACCCCCAAAGCATCCTCCCCATGTTGAGGGCATGTGACTTGGTACGTTTCAGGAGGGGGGGGCTCTCTCATCCCCCCTCTTTTCCTGCGGCCTGCCAGGTTGCATGCTTGGATAAAGGGTCTGGTATATTCGGGGGAACTCCACACCATTCTTTTTTAAATTTGGCATGGAGTTCCAATTAAAATCCATACCAGACCTGAAGGGTCTGGTATGGATATTTGGGGGGAATTCCACGTCATTTTTTTTTTTTATTTGATGCAGGGTTCCCCTTAATATCCATACCAGACCTGAAGGGCCTGGTAATTTAATTTGGGGGGGGACCCCCACGCATTTGTTTTTTTTTTATCACTGACTTTCAATGATTGTTCTCTGTATTACCGGGAGCCAACAATTCATTATAGCTGTGAGTGCTTTTAAATTACTTTTTTTCCTTCAGAAATAACACTTTGTGTAGGGACAGTTCTAAGCATGGGAAACAAGTGCTACTTTACAGGCATACTATACATAAAACAAAATTTAAAGGAATATTTCACTTTTATTGTTTCACTTTAAGCATTATTAAAATCACTGCTCCAAAAAAATGTCAGTTTTTAAAACTTTTTTTTGCATTGATACATGTCCCCTGGGACAGGACCCAAACACTTTTTTTATGACAATAACTTACATATAAGCCTTTAAAATTAGCACTTCATATTTTTCATGTTTGAATCCCATAGACTTTAACGGTGTTCGGATGTTCGAACAAATTTATTGCCTGTTCGCATGTTCTGATGCAAACCGAACTGGGGGGTGTTTGGCTTATCCCTAATCCTCAACATGGAAGTTGAGAATGTGAAAGGTCCAAGGATAGAACCTTGGAGGACCACAATAGAAAAAAGCAATGGAAAATGAGGAGGTAGCATTGTATAATGCAATCAGATTCAAAGTTATCCAAGCAGTTTAAGATTTACAAACTGTCTTTGCAGACAAGGATATTGGCACAGACCTCACATCCTCCAGTAGAAAGCATAAAAATAGAAGAACCAAATTTTGGCACATGTGGTTCTTTGACTGTGAAGGCAGAAGAATAATTATGAAAGTTCTGATATACTCTGCAAGTTGGACAGGCCCTGTTGTTTCAAAGAATACGTGAATAAACTAGTTCCTTAAATATTATCTTTTTTTTGTAATTGTATATTTATTTGTTTATGTTTTTTTTTCCATCAGAAAAACAATACAAAGATGTTGTAACAATCTTATACAAAGAAGAGAAGCGTATCTTAGCAGATGAAAATACATACATATCACAATCTCTAGATCAGCCTTTCTCAACCTTTTCAACACAGAGGAACCCTTAAAATAGTTCTCCAAGGAACTGGAGAAACCCATAACGACTGTGGAATTGGGGGTAGCCCTGGCGAGCTCGAAACCCAAAAAGGCCCCTGGCCCCGACGGTCTCACCCCAACTTACTACAAAACTTTCTTTGAGACGCTTTCCCAACCTTTGGTCTCGGCCCTTAACTCGATCACGGAAGGTAAAACCTTCCCGTTGGACTCTCTGCGCGCTTACATATCTCTTATCCCCAAAGAGGGGAAGGATCCACAGCAGTGTGGGAGTTATCGTCCGATAGCCCTCCTGAACACCGACCTTAAATTGTTTGCTAGGATATTGGCCAATCGGTTACTCCCCCATATACCGGGTCTGATTCATAGAGACCAGGCGGGTTTTGTCCCGCAGCGGGAGCCCCGGGACAACACCATTCGGGTTTTGAACCTAATCCACGCGGCCAGGTCCGCTGCGAGACCCCTTCTCCTGCTGTCCACCGACGCGGAGAAGGCCTTTGACCGCGTGGATTGGACGTTCATACAGGCGTCCCTGGAACACATAGGTCTCCGTCCCTCGATGCTCGGTTGGATCCTCTCCCTCTACTCTCATCCCACAGCTGCGGTTAAGGTGAATGAAACGAGGTCCGGCTTCTTCGATATCCGTAACGGCACTCGACAGGGGTGCCCTCTGTCTCCGCTGATTTTCATACTCTCATTGGAGCCCCTCTTGTGCAGGATTCGGGGTGACCCGGGTATTTCGGGTTTTTATAAATCCTCGGGGTCCCACAAGGTGGCCGCCTTTGCGGATGACTTGATCTTTTTCCTGACAGATCCTCTGCAATCTCTCCCCAATCTCCTTCAGGCCTTGAGGCACTATGGAGCTCTCTCTGGGTTTTCGATCAATCTGACCAAATCGTCCCTCTTGAACATTACCGTGGATGAGGCCGTGGTTCGACGTTTGCGGTCGACTTACCAGTTGCGCTGGGCGGCCCATACTATCCCTTATTTGGGTGTCAACATTAGTGCGGATCTCGCCAACCTGTACCAGGCCAACTTTGCCCCGCTTCTCCTCCGTCTTAAATCCGACCTCCTTCAATGGCATTCGCTTACTTTAACGTGGTTTGGCCGCTGCAATGCCATTAAGATGACCGCATTGCCTAGAATACTGTATCTACTGCAAGCCCTTCCCATCCGTTTGCCTCCGTCTTTTTTCAAGCGAGTGGACTCACTGTTCCGCGGCTTTATTTGGTCACATCAAAAACCGCGTATCAGACTGCAAATCCTCTATCTGACTAAGCAGAGGGGAGGAGTTGGTCTCCCGGACATTAGAACGTACTACAGGGCAGCTCACCTCACCAGACTGGTCGACTGGTATTGCCATGCAGAGGCCAAGCAGTGGGTAGCGATGGAACTGGAGGACTCAGAGGGTATGGCTAGGAGCTGGCCATGGATCGCTACCCCGCTGCCGCGGGGCCTCAATGAACATCCTACTCTTGGTAGTACCTTGCGGGTAGTCAGGGATACGATACGACGTTCCTCAGTCTCCCCGATGCCCTCCCCCATGGTGCCAATTTTGGGTAACCCAGACTTTCTGCCTGGCAGGCAGAACCCCATTTTTGGACGGTTGGCAGCGGCAGGGTGGTCTCATTTTTATGATTTTCTTGGCTCGGACGGCCGACTTGCAATGGAAGCGGGAATGTCCGCGCTGGATCCCCCACTGGACTTCTGGAGCGGTCTACAACTGCGTAATTTTTTGCGCAGATGTGCAAGGGCGCCTGGCATATCGCGCCCACTCACAGAGCTAGAACGCATTTGCCACCGCAGGGAACCGATCCGTCACTGTTTATCTTTACTCTACTCTTCCTTGATTTCTCCAGTGGATGGGTTCGTCCCCCCCTTTCTTACTAGGTGGGAGGCGGACCTAGGCGTCCACTTTAATGATTCTCAGCGGGAGAAGATACTTTATTTCGCCCAGAGGTCCTCCATTGCCACCAGGATCCAGGAATCCTGCTATAAATTGTTGACTCGATGGTATAGAGTGCCCGTTTCCCTGCATTGTTTTCTCCCACAGGTCCCCAGTACCTGTTGGCGCTGTGGTGTGGAGGAAGGAACGATGCTGCACATTTTTTGGGACTGCCTCAAAATTAAACCTTTTTGGGCGGAGGTGACGGGCACAATTGAGCACCTGACTGGCGTCTCCATGGGGGGGGACCCCGCGGCCTGTCTACTGCACCTCTCTAAGCTCTCCGTTAAGAAATACAAGGCCTCTCTTACCATCCATCTTTTGAACGCTGCCAGGGCATGCATTCCCTTGTGCTGGAGGTCGGAGACCCCACCTACTAAATCTCTGTGGTTTGCCAAGGTGAACGACATCAGAAACATGGAAGATCTTACTGCCACTCTGCGTGGGCGGGAGGAGGCCTTCCGGGAGACATGGCGACCATGGCAATACTACATCTACACGGAAGCTTACCTCCGCGAGGTTGCTCTGCATGATTAGTCCTCATAGCGTGAATTACCCTCTGGCTGGGAGGCGCCGCCACTTTCCCTCCCTGTTCCCTCCCCCATCTTTCCCACCCTGCCTTTCCGCTTTCGTTGTCCTCTTTTTTTTCCCTGAGACACCCCCAGCCCTAGGCCAGCCCATCCAGATTCTTTGCATATCCTGCCCTCTTTACTTTACTAGTTATGACAGTCGGCTGGGCCTAGCTGGTTGTGGGACGACCAACCTCGACAGGTTTAAGTAAATCCTTCACAGCACTACCCTGGTAGCCCAACTGGTAACAGTGGGTTGCTGGGGAATGCGGTCCGATGGCTCCCCTCAGAGTAGTGCACGGTTGACCATGCTGTTTAGTTTCACCCCTATGCTTTTTTTTTTACTGAGTGCACTACCCGGGGATTGGTTGCATGTTATGTAATATTTGACGATGCTGTTATCTCATTGAATTGTATCTCATTTCCTGTCTCTGTTTTTATTTTATCTTGAATATTGTCATTTTTCTTTGAATTGTGAAACTGTCTCATTTGGAAAAGTAAATAAAGGAATTACAAAAAAAAAAAAAAAAAAAAAAAAATAGTTCTCCAGTCTTGTGGAACCCCTGCTAAAAATGAGAAATCTACAATTCATGATACATTAGTGTGGATTTTCCCCGGATCAACTTTACCTATAAATGTTAGTACCCAGTTATATTATTATATACACTAAGGAAATAATCCAGGCCTTTCTTAAAGCAATCTACTGAGCTGGCCAAAATCACCTCTGCAGGGAGTCTATTCCACATTTTCACAGCTCTTACTGTGAAGAAACCTTTCCATATTTGGAGATGAAATCTCTTTTCCTCTAGACATAAAGTGTGCCCCCTTGTCCTCTTTGTTGACTGTAAAGTGAATAACTCAACACCAAGTTCACTATATGGACCCCTTATATATTTGTACATGTTGATCATATCCCCCCTTAATCTCCTCTTATCAAGAGTGAATAAATTCAGTTGCTCTAATCTTTCCTCATAGCTGAGCTCCTCCATGCCTCTTATCAGTTTGGTTGCCCTTCTCTGCACTTTCTCCAGTTCCCCGATATCCTTTTTGAGAACTGGTGCCATATCTGGGTTGAAACAAATATTGGTCCCAAACAAATATTTCTCAACTATAGAGGTGGTTAAGTCAGACCAGAGCATGGAGAAAGATGTACAAAACTAGTTACACTAAACTCCAATTCTGACTGTTTGTTGCAAATTGTGTTGACCAGGAGATGGTCACTGTAAGATGGGTAGCATAGTAGTATTTACTAATGTCAGGGGCTCCTAGCCCTCCATGGGAACAAGCAATCCAATGTGCTTTATTACCCCAAATAAATTTAGTAAAGACCCTTTGAATATTTTGGAGTTGCGACATAGGAACGGCAATTGGCAAGGTTTCAAAAAGGAACAAAAATTTTGGGAGTATAGACATCTTGAGGACATTTATAATATAATATTTATATTAGCTTGGTAAAGAGTGTAGTAAGATGCAGTTGAATGTATTCCCAGATATTTAAGGGAGGAGGGGCACCAGTGGTAAGGAAAGTTGTTTTGTAATGTAGTGAGGAGTGTAGGGGGAACATGTATAGAAAGAGCTTCTGTCTTGGCCGTGTTAACTTTGTAACTGGAGAGTTTCCTGAGGATGTTTAATAAAGTATGGAGGTTGGGAAGAGAAATATGGGATTTTGTTAATGTTAAAAGTATATAAAAGTGCATACAAACTAGTGCTAAAGATACAATTAACTAATTGGTTGCACGTGGCGCTGTTACCTGTGTGCCTTTCAGTCAACACTCCCTAATCTCCTAAAAAAATCCTATCCCACATCATACAAAATGTGATAATTAGTAAACACTTAAGTAAATATCCAAATTTACATTTAGATTAAATATACAGTGACATAGATGAGCAAACGTGAGTATAGTCCATCCACCAAATACAAAAAAAATCTAGAATATATAAAAAAATTATTATATATAAAAATAAAACAAAAAAAATGTATATAATATCCAAATAATAAAGAGTCTTTTTATAGAAGCGTGAATAAATCTCCAGTGTTTAAATCTCCTTATACACGTGACTCCTTCACCACACCATCCGTGCTTAATGGCCCCCCTTCGTGAAAAAACTCACCAAATGCTAAGCCTTACACTCTCGTGTGAGGCAAAAGGGCTTGCAACAGATCTCTCAAGATGTAATTCAGATATCAGCGCATCCGATTTTATCTTCTCCAATTGCGTACTTCAATGTGTATATATAAATACCTCAAAGAAAAATCACAGCGGGAGACCCCAATAGTGTAATACTGCAATCACTCTTTAATGTAAAAAATCCCACTCTTTATGCACTCACATGAACTTAAAAGGGTAAAATCACTTCAAAAGGATAAAGAAACTTGCTTCACAAATCCACTCCACAACAGCATTCTGAATACGTCGGGGCATTGGTGGTCACAGCGGACTTATTAGATACGGTACTGGATCACTTAATCTCACCCCTCCTCGTGCGTCCCGCCTGGTCCCACACAGCAGGTCCGTTTGAAAAAGGCGCCTTCAAATCAAATGATTCAGTCCACTTAGTCCTGTACCTCCTTCCCAGCTCCGTGTATATCAGCTCAATGTTCACCAGATAGCCACGCCCCCGACATGTTTCGTCATATCAGACTTATTCATGGGATTGGCTATCTGGTCTAGCAACCCACCTTATATTCCCCCATCGTCCAATCAGCTCATCTCACTATCAGTCTCACATCCATATTACTGGGATGTGTCCTGTCGTACATATTAAGCGCCGAAGCCAGAACTATGATTCGCGCATGCTCAAATCACAGTATTCGATATCCCCCTTTTTCGAAAACTGGTGATCGAAATATTCGATCCGCCAATGCGCTACGGTCTCCGGTGCGTGTATCAAAGTATACTAGGTACGTCGAAACATTCGACCATAGTTGTAATATTCGACATACGGTAAATTCCGCTCAGGTATCCACACAAGCTGCGTCCCACCAGGTCGCGCGTGCGCCGAGATCGAAACCGCATGTCCCCGTCTCCACAATATTCAAGTGTAGGAATCCGTGTCACCGTCTTCCGGAACCAAACAAAGTGCGAAACCAATCACAATACCTATGGTGGTGTCAGTCCCCATCTATAGTATCTCTCCATCTATGAGGCGGTATCGTTCTACATAATACCCTGTACCCAGTACACTCTGCTTAATCAATGTGTCCTCACACAGTAGATGAACCAGTCTGTCTACAAATACAGACTGGTACACTTATCTACCGCTGTGTCACCAATGCGCCAACGTTTACACCAATGATTGACATATAATATAAATTAACCCATTAGTGCACATTTTCATTATTATCCTGGAACATTCGATATTAAAGTCAAATGGAGATGTATATATATCTGAAGCACCATCTAAAATGTAAATCCACAAATAAAACTCCAAATAAAAATAAACATCATTTTAAAACAAATAAAACAGGAACCTACTACTATTAGCCCTAAAAAAGACATAATGGGTACTTTCATAATAATCTCAGAACTCCCCCATCAATAACTTCACATCTATTATGAAGAATTGAAGATTAATAATCGGTAACCTCATAAACACTTCCATATCGGAGTGACACCCTTCCCTCTATAATCTTTGAAAGACAATACTTATGGCCTATTAGTGACTAAAAGTCACTAATATAGCAGTTCAGGTCCAGTTCTACATTCATACCCCTCGGATGAAGGCTCTTCAGCGAGAAGATCCACCTGGTTTCCCTTTGCGACAGATCTCTAACTCGATTAGAACCCCTCCAAGAGGGATGAACATGGTCTATTCCACAGAACTGCAATAAATTCGGATTTTGTTGGTGATATTCTTTGAAATGTAATGATACGCTATGATACTGGTAACCTTTACGGATATTAGTCAGATGTTCTGAGATTCGTACTCTCAATAATCTCTTTGTGCGTCCTACATACAGTAAGTTACAGGGGCACCACAATAGGTACACGACATGTGTCATATTGCACGTCATGAATTCCTTAATGTCAAATGTTTCACCCTCACTGTTCGTTATTGAGGTGATTCCCCTGTTTACCTGCTGTACAGTCCTACAACAGATACACCTCCTACAAGCATAAAAACCTTTCAGTTCACCCGAAATAGTTGCTCGCTGAGGAGGGTCCAGGATCTTTTTTACAACTCGATCACCGATGTTAGGTGCCCGTCTGTAGATGAACCCCGGAGTTTTGGGTATCACACTCCCCAGATGTTTATCCCTTCCCAAA
This sequence comes from Lithobates pipiens, assembly GCF_037356315.1. Taxonomy (NCBI): domain Eukaryota; kingdom Metazoa; phylum Chordata; class Amphibia; order Anura; family Ranidae; genus Lithobates; species Lithobates pipiens. Next base: position 144,440,399 of record NW_027507903.1, read on the forward strand.
ATATGCCAATGTGTCCTGAAAATTTGCTCTACCTCTCTAAATTGATGATGGAAATTAGATAGGAATCTTAATTGGTGTTGTGTCCCCCCTTCTCCCTTTCTCCTCCCCTCCAGGCAAGCTTCCCTTGGAATATTCGCAACTGTCCCAATAGTTTCATCCAAGATGGTCTCTGAATACCCTTTCTGTATGAACCTTTCTTTCAAAATTTGGGATTGGGCTACGAAATCTTCTCTAGTTGTACAGTTCCTGCGGACCCTTAAAAATTGTCCCTTAGGGATATTTCTAATCCAGGATGGATGATGCCCGCTCTTCGTTGTTAAATAGCTGTTCCTGTCTGTATTTTTAAAGTACACTGTGGTATTGAATCTATCATCCTTTCTCTCTATCAAGAGGTCAAGGAAATTTACCACCGTGGGATTAATATTGAACTCCAACTTAATGTCGTTCGAGTTGGAGTTCAATCTCTCCAAAAAGTTTACAACTGAAGCCTTAGTACCCCCCCATATGAAAAACAGGTCATCTATGAATCTGCGATAGAAAATTAGCTGTGGGCACTCAATACCAAACACATATCTATCCTCCCACTCGGCCATAAATAAGTTGGCAAGGCTAGGGGCATATTTAGCCCCCATTGCCACGCCAACTCTCTGGGCATAGAAGGTCCCATCAAACCAGAAATAGCTGTGGGTCATGCAAAACTCAAGTGCCTGGCCCACAAACACCTTCCGGGCATGCGGGATATCCTCCCTTCTGCTCATAGCCCAGTTAAGTGCTAATAGGGCATCTTGATGCTGAATAATAGTGTATAGGCTAGCTACATCAGCCGTAACCAAATACACTTCCATAGACGAGGGGATGGAGATCATATTGAGGGATTTTAGCAAATCTGTTGTGTCCTTCAGATATGCTCTTGTGTTTTTCACACTGGGTTGGAGTGATCTATCTAAATATTCTCCCAGTCTGGAGGTGACCGATCCTATCCCATTCACAATAGGACGTGGTGGAGGAGCCACCACATCCTTGTGAATTTTGGGCAAGGTGTAGATCACCGGTATCCTGCAGCTGCTAGGGACCAGATATTTCTTTTCTTTTAAACTGAGTACTCCCTTCCCATATCCCCACTCCACCAAAGCCTCTAATTGGTTCTTATATTCATCTGTAGGATCAAAGTTTAATTTTTTGTAAGTGGTGGTGTCCCCCAACAGATCATTTTGCATGACCCACAGCTATTTCTGGTTTGATGGGACCTTCTATGCCCAGAGAGTTGGCGTGGCAATGGGGGCTAAATATGCCCCTAGCCTTGCCAACTTATTTATGGCCGAGTGGGAGGATAGATATGTGTTTGGTATTGAGTGCCCACAGCTAATTTTCTATCGCAGATTCATAGATGACCTGTTTTTCATATGGGGGGGTACTAAGGCTTCAGTTGTAAACTTTTTGGAGAGATTGAACTCCAACTCGAACGACATTAAGTTGGAGTTCAATATTAATCCCACGGTGGTAAATTTCCTTGACCTCTTGATAGAGAGAAAGGATGATAGATTCAATACCACAGTGTACTTTAAAAATACAGACAGGAACAGCTATTTAACAACGAAGAGCGGGCATCATCCATCCTGGATTAGAAATATCCCTAAGGGACAATTTTTAAGGGTCCGCAGGAACTGTACAACTAGAGAAGATTTCGTAGCCCAATCCCAAATTTTGAAAGAAAGGTTCATACAGAAAGGGTATTCAGAGACCATCTTGGATGAAACTATTGGGACAGTTGCGAATATTCCAAGGGAAGCTTGCCTGGAGGGGAGGAGAAAGGGAGAAGGGGGGGACACAACACCAATTAAGATTCCTATCTAATTTCCATCATCAATTTAGAGAGGTAGAGCAAATTTTCAGGACACATTGGCATATTTTGGGAAGGGATAAACATCTGGGGAGTGTGATACCCAAAACTCCGGGGTTCATCTACAGACGGGCACCTAACATCGGTGATCGAGTTGTAAAAAAGATCCTGGACCCTCCTCAGCGAGCAACTATTTCGGGTGAACTGAAAGGTTTTTATGCTTGTAGGAGGTGTATCTGTTGTAGGACTGTACAGCAGGTAAACAGGGGAATCACCTCAATAACGAACAGTGAGGGTGAAACATTTGACATTAAGGAATTCATGACGTGCAATATGACACATGTCGTGTACCTATTGTGGTGCCCCTGTAACTTACTGTATGTAGGACGCACAAAGAGATTATTGAGAGTACGAATCTCAGAACATCTGACTAATATCCGTAAAGGTTACCAGTATCATAGCGTATCATTACATTTCAAAGAATATCACCAACAAAATCCGAATTTATTGCAGTTCTGTGGAATAGACCATGTTCATCCCTCTTGGAGGGGTTCTAATCGAGTTAGAGATCTGTCGCAAAGGGAAACCAGGTGGATCTTCTCGCTGAAGAGCCTTCATCCGAGGGGTATGAATGTAGAACTGGACCTGAACTGCTATATTAGTGACTTTTAGTCACTAATAGGCCATAAGTATTGTCTTTCAAAGATTATAGAGGGAAGGGTGTCACTCCGATATGGAAGTGTTTATGAGGTTACCGATTATTAATCTTCAATTCTTCATAATAGATGTGAAGTTATTGATGGGGGAGTTCTGAGATTATTATGAAAGTACCCATTATGTCTTTTTTAGGGCTAATAGTAGTAGGTTCCTGTTTTATTTGTTTTAAAATGATGTTTATTTTTATTTGGAGTTTTATTTGTGGATTTACATTTTAGATGGTGCTTCAGATATATATACATCTCCATTTGACTTTAATATCGAATGTTCCAGGATAATAATGAAAATGTGCACTAATGGGTTAATTTATATTATATGTCAATCATTGGTGTAAACGTTGGCGCATTGGTGACACAGCGGTAGATAAGTGTACCAGTCTGTATTTGTAGACAGACTGGTTCATCTACTGTGTGAGGACACATTGATTAAGCAGAGTGTACTGGGTACAGGGTATTATGTAGAACGATACCGCCTCATAGATGGAGAGATACTATAGATGGGGACTGACACCACCATAGGTATTGTGATTGGTTTCGCACTTTGTTTGGTTCCGGAAGACGGTGACACGGATTCCTACACTTGAATATTGTGGAGACGGGGACATGCGGTTTCGATCTCGGCGCACGCGCGACCTGGTGGGACGCAGCTTGTGTGGATACCTGAGCGGAATTTACCGTATGTTGAATATTACAACTATGGTCGAATGTTTCGACGTACCTAGTATACTTTGATACACGCACCGGAGACCGTAGCGCATTGGCGGATCGAATATTTCGATCACCAGTTTTCGAAAAAGGGGGATATCGAATACTGTGATTTGAGCATGCGCGAATCATAGTTCTGGCTTCGGCGCTTAATATGTACGACAGGACACATCCCAGTAATATGGATGTGAGACTGATAGTGAGATGAGCTGATTGGACGATGGGGGAATATAAGGTGGGTTGCTAGACCAGATAGCCAATCCCATGAATAAGTCTGATATGACGAAACATGTCGGGGGCGTGGCTATCTGGTGAACATTGAGCTGATATACACGGAGCTGGGAAGGAGGTACAGGACTAAGTGGACTGAATCATTTGATTTGAAGGCGCCTTTTTCAAACGGACCTGCTGTGTGGGACCAGGCGGGACGCACGAGGAGGGGTGAGATTAAGTGATCCAGTACCGTATCTAATAAGTCCGCTGTGACCACCAATGCCCCGACGTATTCAGAATGCTGTTGTGGAGTGGATTTGTGAAGCAAGTTTCTTTATCCTTTTGAAGTGATTTTACCCTTTTAAGTTCATGTGAGTGCATAAAGAGTGCGATTTTTTACATTAAAGAGTGATTGCAGTATTACACTATTGGGGTCTCCCGCTGTGATTTTTCTTTGAGGTATTTATATATACACATTGAAGTACGCAATTGGAGAAGATAAAATCGGATGCGCTGATATCTGAATTACATCTTGAGAGATCTGTTGCAAGCCCTTTTGCCTCACACGAGAGTGTAAAGCCCCGTACACACGAGAGGACTTATGTCCGACAGACTTCCAAAGGAGTTCCGCCGGAGTTCCGCCGGAGTTCTGACAGACTTTTCGGCCGAACGGACTTGGCCACACACGATCACACTAAACTCCGACGGATTCGAACGTGATGACGTACGACCCGACTCGAATAAGGAAGTTCATAGCCAGTAGCCAATAGCTGCCCTAGCGTCGGTTTTAGTCCGTCGGAGTAGCATACACACGAGCGGATTTTTCGAAGGGGACCGGGTCCGGCGGAGTTCCGTCGGGAAAATTTGAAGCATGCTTCATTTCTAAAGTCCGTCAGACTTTTGCGAAGCTAAAGTCCGTTGCAGCCCACACACGATCGGATAGTCTGACGGACTCGGTCTGACGGACTTTGGATGTTGAAAAGTCCGCTCGTGTGTGCGGGGCTTAAGGCTTAGCATTTGGTGAGTTTTTTCACGAAGGGGGGCCATTAAGCACGGATGGTGTGGTGAAGGAGTCACGTGTATAAGGAGATTTAAACACTGGAGATTTATTCACGCTTCTATAAAAAGACTCTTTATTATTTGGATATTATATACATTTTTTTTGTTTTATTTTTATATATAATAATTTTTTTATATATTCTAGATTTTTTTTGTATTTGGTGGATGGACTATACTCACGTTTGCTCATCTATGTCACTGTATATTTAATCTAAATGTAAATTTGGATATTTACTTAAGTGTTTACTAATTATCACATTTTGTATGATGTGGGATAGGATTTTTTTAGGAGATTAGGGAGTGTTGACTGAAAGGCACACAGGTAACAGCGCCACGTGCAACCAATTAGTTAATTGTATCTTTAGCACTAGTTTGTATGCACTTTTATATATTTTGACAGTTTGTAACAAGTGGCAGCTAAGGTGTAGAATTCGTGTCATTTAAGCGCTGTGGTGATACACTAGGTAAAGGGTTCGGTGTGTGTGTATCTTTAATAATGTTAAAAGTATATTGTCTGCAAAAAGAGACAATTTGTACTCCCTTTGCCATAAGGAGACTCCACTTATATCTGGGTGTATGCGTATGGATTCAGCTTGGGGTTAAAGGCACAATATAAACAGTAAAAGGGATAGGGGGCACCCTTGTCTAGTACCATTACTATGGGAGAAGGATGCAGACAAAAATGATGCCAATTGTATTTGGGAAGTAGGGCCGGAGTATAAGGCCAGGAGAGCTGACATGAATGTGCCTGCAAATCCAAAACATGTGAGTGTGGCAAAAATATATGGCCAGCCAAGCCTGTCAAATGCCTTCTGAGTGTTTACACTCAATAACGGCAGGACGGGAAGTCTTGTCAAGTAGGTCTATCAGGTCAATGGTGCTTCTGGTGTTATCTCCAGCATGTCTTCATGAGACAAAACCTACCTGGTCAGAGGTGAATCTATTGGCTAGGATTTTTGTAAAGATTTTAATAATCTGAATTGAGTAGGAATATGGGTCTATAGTTGTCTGGTAGCAACGGAAACTTCCTGGGTTTCGGAAGGACTGTAATGTGGGCATGTAGGAATTGAGGATGAGGGATGATACCTTTCTGTAAAGAGGTAAAAAGATCTATTAATGGGGACTAATTCTGCATGCACATGATCGGAAATGCCACCAGAAAAAGACCAATGTGATGTTTTGGTTGGAAAATGCGACCATTTGTATGCTCCATCGGACTTTTGCTGGCGCTGTTTCTGCCAGCAAAAAATTGAGAGTAAGTTCTCAAATTTTCAGTCGGAAAAAGTTCCTATCCGAAAATGCATTTGTGTGTATGCAGTTCAGACACACAAAAACTCACGCATGCTCAGATTGAAGTACGAGACGGAAGCGCTTGGTCTGGTAAAACTACTATTCGTAATGGAGATGGCATATTTGTCACACTGAAATGTTTTAAATAGTTTAATGCAGCACATTCTTTTCTTCTTTATAATGCTAGAAGAATGAAGTTGTTTTGCTGCTCATATTCACACAGAGTTCTCACAAACTTATTTCTTTACTATTTTTCGTGAGCTCATGAATAATCTTTTTTTTTTTTTTTTTTTTAAAGCCAGATCTCCATAATAATTTTAGAATTCTTTTTTTTGTCAAGAACTCCCTTTTTATTGGATTATTTTTATATTATTTTCTAGTCATCTCTATATATTTTTTTTTTTTTTTGTATGTCAAGTTTCCACAACAACATTATTATCCTGTATTTTTAAAGCTCAAGGAGGTTGGTGTTGGTGACCCTTGTTAATTTGACCTTGTATTTTTGGAATGTACCCGCCTACTCACAAACTGTCCTATTTGAAGAAAAACACATAGGCAAGTATTTTCATATAAAAAAAATCTACATTTATTCTGGCTCATAACACAATAAAGAGGAAGGCAACGCTGGAGAAACTGCTGGAATTTGTGAAGTCTTTGTACCCCAGGGCACACATCAACATGGAAATAAAAATTGGTAGCTTGAGAAGTCTATGTAATAGGGAGCACAATCTGGTCCAGGAGATCAGAAACAGCAGCAGATGACATATATGTCCCCAGGCTGTGGTACTACAACAGCATGCGTCTTCTGTCAGACCAAACTGAACCCAGGCCATCACTTTCTTGTCTTTCCTGCAGCCCCCCCTCCAAGCTTCCCTGCATCCTTCCTTGGAGACTGTGACTCTGAAGGTGGACTTTTGGCAGGAGGAGGAGGAGGATGGATGAGCGCACAAAAGTGCATGTTTGTCAGAAACCATGAAACAGACTGAGACAGAAGTACAATCAAATCACACTTGTTTATTAATAAAAAGGTAAATAGAAAAAAGCGTAGTCAAGCATAGCCAGAGTCCTGTAGCCGATCGGGTAGTCAGCCAGTCCAAAGTTCATTAACCAGATCGGGTAATCAGCCAGGCCGGAAGTCAGGGATCCAAGAAGAGCAAGCAGGTTAAGAAGCCAGGTGGGATGTCAGCAAGCCAGTCTTGAAACAAACAGCAGGAGATGGTTCCCTGTGATGTGACCAACGCGAAGGCAAATGAAAAAGTAAGCAGGAAGGCTTTAAATAGGAAGGTCCAACGAGCATCATTGGGAACAGCTGGTAACTGTGGAAAGAGAAGAGAGCTGGCAATTAGCCAACAGCTGAGCGGCCAGCCCAGAGGAGGAAGGGCTAAGCCAGCCCTGACAATGTTATCACTCATTTGGCCACTCAACCCCTTCTGAATGGCCTCAAAAATACATTTCTCACACCTGAGGCATTGGCCCTCCTCCATTTACTGCAATTTTGCAGCTACATAGCAGCCATAGGCCTCTTCAGCATCAGCGGGGCTTTTCAAGGCCGCATTAGCGTCCTTAATGAGGCCCAGTGCTGCCTCCTCCATGTTACTCCCCTTCCTGGGCCTTTTTGTTGTAAGGCGGAGGGGAGGCATCTGGGATTGTGTGAGGCTACAGGGCCCCGCCAACTCCTGGCTGAAACATAACCCCATCTCCTCTTGTCTGCCACATTCCAGAGCCTCATCCTGGCTGAGGTATTCCTGTGTATGAAAAAGGGACATCGTTTTAGTTATTGGTTCATCAATCACACACAATTTTCAGCTCATGATTGTTGCAAATTGAATGTTAATAAATAGAAAAGATTATCATTCTCCGCAGCATTTTTCATTCTTGTCACACTCATTTTTGGCCCCTACTGTCTATTGATATGTCAAACACTTTTTGTTAAATCAGTCATTTGTTATCAATAATAACATCTAATTAACAACAATAATTTTCAGACAATAAATATGTTAAAAAATACTATACCCCGCTCCAGCTGGGCTCCTCAACTTCTTCCAGGATGGAAGGCCCAGGTTGGTCCTCGGAAGCCTCAGCTGGGGTTGAGGGAAGGGTGGATGGAAGCGTAGAAAGTGATTCCCTGCCTTCAATCTGGTCTTCCAGAAGCCGCCTCCTGTTGTAGTACCACAGACTGGGTACATACACATCCTCTGCTGCTGCTCCTGATCTCATGGAAGCGTGGACCTTATTAAGCTCCTTCTTTTACGTTCTTCTCAAGCTACCAATTTTCTCCAATTTTCTTCTCCTGCGATGCCTTCCTAGCTAATTTAATGCAAATTTTGCATATCCTTATATTTGTCAATGAACTGGCCCATGAATTCAGGGTCTTTGAATTGTCTTTTTTGCTGAAAGACAAAACACAAGACCAAAACTCTAATGCTTTTTTTTGGATTGCGTTTGTCACTCTTTGTAGTATCGCTGCAGAACCGCTCAGCACTCACAATGCTGGACAGTGGAAACGCACTATACTATGCTAGTAGGTTGTTAAAAGCAGACTGTACCTCACTCAACCCTATATACTCTAGTATGCTATACCTTACCAGTCCTTAGAAGGACCTTTGTGGAACTAGTAGGTTGTGATTAGCAGACTGTACCTCACTCAACCCTATATACTCTAGTACACTATACCTTACCAGTCCTTAGAAGGACCTTTGTGGAACTAGTAGGTTGTGATTAGCAGACTGTACCTCAGTCCCTATACTGATAAAGGACTGCTGCAGAATAGAGCAGCAGTCAGCAGTAGTGCACCTCAACCCTATATATTGTGGACCTATACCAGTCCTTAAGGATTAGCAGACTGTACCTCACTCAACCCTATATACTCTAGTACGCTATACCTTACCAGTCCTTAGAAGGACCTTTGTGGAACTAGTAGGTTGTGATTAACAGACTGTACCTCACTCAACCCTATATACTGTAGTACACTATACCTTACCAGTCCTTAGAAGGACCTTTGTGCAACTAGTAGGTTGTGATTAGCAGACTGTACCTCAGTCCCTATACTCATAAAGGACTGCTGCAGAATCGGGCAGCAGTCAGCAGTAGTGCACCTCAACCCTATATATTGTGGACCTATACCAGTCCTTAAGGATTAGCAGACTGTACCTCACTCAACCCTATATACTCTAGTACGCTATACCTTACCAGTCCTTAGAAGGACCTTTGTGCAACTAGTAGGTTGTGATTAGCAGACTGTACCTCAGTCCCTATACTCATAAAGGACTGCTGCAGAATAGGGCAGCAGTCAGCAGTAGTGCACCTCAACCCTATATATTGTGGACCTATACCAGTCCTTAAGGATTAGCAGACTGTACCTCACTCAACCCTATATACTGTAGTACACTATACCTTACCAGTCCTTATAAGGACCTTTGTGGAACTAGTAGGTTGTGATTAGCAGACTGTACCTCAGTCCCTATACTGATAAAGGACTGCTGCAGAATTGGGCAGCAGCAGCAGTAGTGCACCGCAATCCTATATATTGTGGACCTATACCAGTCCTTAAGGATTAGCAGACTGTACCTCACTCAACCCTATATACTCTAGTACACTATACCTTACCAGTCCTTAGAAGGACCTTTGTGCAACTAGTAGGTTGTGATTAGCAGACTGTACCTCAGTCCCTATACTCATAAAGGACTACTGCAGCAGAAGGGCAGCAGTCAAGTATAATATTCTTTCTATATTTGGAAGAAAGAATATTATACGTGTACAACCCTATAACCACACCAGTCCTGAAAAGAACCTTTGTGGACCTAATAGTAACAGCTACTGATTAAACTGACTGTCCCTCACTGCCACACACAGCTTCCTGTCTGTCCCTATTTAAACTGACAAAACAGAGGCTGCTGCAACAATAACTTGAATAGCACTCAAAACTATATCCTGTACTACTTTACCATAACAGTCCTGAAAAGGACTTTTGTGGACCTAATAGTAACAGCGAATGATTAAACTGACTGTCCCTGCTGCACACAGCGTCCTGTCCCTCTCTGCACTGACAAAAGACAGGCTGCTGCAACAATGACTTGAATAGCAGTGCCTCAAACCTATATCCTGAACTACACCTATACCATACCAGTCCTTAAAAGAACTTTTGAGGACCTAATAGCTAGCGATTTGGGTCACTGCAGTCTCTCCCTGCTCCACACAGCAACCTCTCCCTATAGTGACATACGAAAGAATGTAAAATGGCCGCCGGATCGGGTCTATTTATAAGTTAGGGGGAATGTCCAAGTGTCCATGTGCTGTAATGTCTCAATTGGCTGTCCTGTACCACATGATGGATGTGTCATCATAGGTCAAAGTTCTTTTACACAGTAAACACGTAAGTCCGCCGGGCGAACAGGGGCAATAGTCCGCCGAACGGGCGGACCGCGAACCGCCAAAATTTGCCGCGAACCGTTTGGCCATCCCTAGTCGTCTGTCCCTATTGGTATTATTACTTGCATGCTGCTCCATGTGCTTTTCTTTACTATTGTACAGTTTTAAAATGGCTACTTTCATGTTTGTGGGCACAGTCGTCAGAAACCTTGTTTGTTTGCCAACTAAATACAACGTTTTGGGCAAATACAGGGTTAACTACATTTGGTCATGCTAATTTGTATTAAAATAATTTTAGGACATTGTTGTCCAGATGTGTTTGTAACTAGAATGAATTGCAAACTTGATTCAGTGTAATGTAAGGAGAGGACACTCAGCAGCTGTTTACACATCTGGACTCAGGAGCACTAGTGTGGGACACAAGAACAAACTTTTTGAGGTGTTCCACACAGGTACTCCAGTGGATACTTGGGGTGTCTACATGTGTGAAACTTGTCCAAAAAGGGAAAGTATTCGAGCTTGGTTAGGGGAATTAATCATGTCTTCAACTTGGAACTCTGCCCAAACAGACAATTGTACCCCACTTCCAAACAATGTTTCACATTCATATTTCTGGTCACAAATATCTGTGTGCTAAGTATACCTTTTGTTTCATTCTCATAGGGGAGAAAAGACTCGGGACATCTGAGGACACCGGGAATACCACACCTCAGGAAGAAGGGGAGCAGAGGATATCACAACCTCAGGATATGGAGGAAGGAGAGGTGGAAGAAGTGGTTGAAATTGTCACCACAACAGGTCAGTGTCAGCCACCACAGATTCAGGTAATGGATGGATGCCTGGATGGATGAACAAAGACTGAAGAACATGATTGATGTACTAGGGAGAATCTAAATCCAAAAAAAGATTACAGCTTTTTTATTTATATACATTTTTTTAAAAGTTTTAATACAGTTTAAAAGCCAAATTTGGAAGATGCACACAGTGTGTTATCATGTGCTATCTGCCATCAGGGGATTTCAATGTACGCGTTTTTTGGGTGCAACCCCTTCCTCCCAACTCTAGTAGGTGAGAGGAAGTGGTTGCACCCCAAAACACATCCATTGATCCCCTATGATGGGTGATAGCACATGTTGACATTAGGCATGGGATCAGAAAGGAAATCCTAATTTTGACTCACAATTTATGTGCATCTTTTAAATTTGGTTTTCGCAGTTAACATCACCTCATCTGATGAAGGCAATATTAACACATTTTTGACACTATAATGTCTGATAGTGCCTTCATTTTTTCAATGCTGAACTTTGTAAGTTCCAGAGTTATGTATGTTATGTTTGGAAACATGCCTGTTTATGTACTTTTGAAAACATTTCAAGGTAAAACTTTGAAAAAACAAGATGTTGTTTTTTTTTACCACAAAGTGTTTTGTAACGCACATGTGCATGGAGTAAAAGGCTTTCCACTCAACAATGTGTGGCTTCTTCTTTCAATGCTCAATAACACTTTTTTGTATTAAGTTGGTGTTTACAGTGACAATGGGTGTTATTTAAAAAAAGTTAAAACCACTTGGCACTACAAGTGCACTAGGAGAACCTAGGAGACAGATACAAGAAACACAAGCAGTAAATCAAAATCAAGATTTTATCATAAATCAATATTTTTTTTTATTTGGAAAATATTTACAAATTTAGCTGGCATAGCAATGGCCCCCCTACCCGTAAAATATTCCACATATTTTTGGCGCACTTTACGGGCGCTTTGGGGGGGAAAGTCAGGATGGCCAGCTTCCAGGGCCGTCATTGGATTCTCATGCAGTCCGGCCTCAGGCCCAACTGTGGCAACATAACCAGGTGCATTTTGCTTTAAAAAGTTGTGCAGTATTGAGCAGGATAAAATGAGGTGGTTAAGTTTGTACTCCGCCATGTTAATTGCCATGAGAAATAGGCGGAACCGGCTGGTCATTATCCCAAAGGTATTCTCCACAACTCTTCTGGCTCTGGCCAGCCGGTAATTAAAATCTCTCTTCTCCGGGGTGAGGGTCTTCTGGGGGAATGGTCTCATCATGTGATCACCCAGACCAAATGCTCCATCAGCGATAAAAACAAATGGGAGTGCTCTGACATTCTCTTCCGCAGGTGGCAACCCCAAGCCACCACTCTGGAGATGTCCGTAGAACTCGGTCTAGGCAAAGACTCCACCACCTGACATCCGGCCAGTTTGCCCCACGTCCACATAGAGGAACTCATATGTCGCTGACACCACTGCCATTAACACGATATTATGAAACCCCTTATAGTTAAAATAGTATGACCACGAGTGGGGTGGTGGGATTATGTGGATGTACTTCCCATCGATTGCCCCTCCGCAGTTGGGAAGGGGCAATGGGTATGGGTATGGGTAGGAAAGCTCAGGTACGCTTGGAACTGCTGACACTTGAATGTCTCTCGTTATGCACTCCAGGGAATAGCCATTCACAACTGGATATTACAACTATCGGATAAATCCCCTTTTGGTGAATTTAGCAACCGATAGGTGATTGAGATAAAGCAAAGTCTCTGCCCCAGACTTGGTTGTAGAACTTTAGAATGAAAAGTCTCTGCCACAGACTTGGTTGTAGAACTTTAGAATGAAAAGTCTCTGCCACAGACTTGGTTGAAACTGAAGGATGAAATTAGAGAACTCTCATACGGTACCAGTATCTTGCAGCCGGTCCCATATGAGTGTGGATTCACCTGGTGTCCTTTTCAGCTTAGCTTCCAGGCTCTTGCTGAGCAGCCAGCCTTGTGCATGGCCCTCTTCTGAAGAGTCCTCCCCTGGTTGCGTTTTCAGTTGCTGGGCCTCTCCAAAAACTGAGACGGCACCGGACCACCTTGGAACCCTCCTTCCAGTTACTATGCCTCGGGATAGCCAGCCCCGAGACTCGGAAATGGATGGATCCGCACTCCAGGCCATGAGGGCCTATGGGAGCTGGTCAGGAGGACCAGGACCATGGAGTCAGAACATACTTCTGGACCGGAACCCCCGAATCACGTGACCTCAGTACCTTAAGTACTTTTCCCAGAATACACAGCGAGACAAGGCACCCACTGATCGGCTCAGAGAAAGATTGGCACCCAATGCGTCCAACCGTTCCAATGCCTGCCAAAGGTGACACCCACACCTATGGCCAAGCAGAACACAATACAGTCCAGCCAAACTGATGCTGAGACCATAATTTATACAATCAACCCTAAAACCCAACTACAATCTTAGGAACATTTAAATTGACAAAAACATAGCGCATGCTCTTCAGGAGCCCAGCACTATATATATATATATATATATATATATATATATATATAAATATATATATAAATATATAGATATATAGATATATTTTTTTACATTTATATAGGAAATATTTATTTTTTATGCATTCGTTCATAGGCTGCTGGAGATTCATACATGAATTTGGTGTATTTCCATGGGCCATGATTCCATCCCTATCACATTTTCTTTGTCAGCATATCCTGACACCCCTTTTCAGGATTTGGTACAACCAAGTTTACGTTATTAATTGACCGTGATCCGTTCATTAGGTTGCTTGGTTGTGCATAGTCGCTAATGTTATGTGTTAGTTCAATTTGGGCTCCGTTATGAGTCTTTTTATCGTCTGTGGTGGCCATGTCCGAGGTTAGAATTTCTACATAAATGCTGAAGCCTCCTGTTATGTCATGTCATGTGAGTCATGTCATGTAAGTCACATTTGTCTTGTGCACCTTACTGTCAACTGTACCAGTTCCAGCGGTGTATCCGATTGTCCTCGTCTTTTTTTTCCAAAGGAAAGGAAAGAAAAAACCCATGTCTGAGGTCAGTATTTCTACATAAATGTCATGTCATGTAAGTCATGTTTATCATGTTCACCTTACTGTTATCTGTATCAGGTCATGTGGTGTATTCGATTGTCCTCATCTTAGACTTCTGTTTCATTTTACGTCATATGTTCTAATTCATCCTCAGGACAAGTTATCACATGTTTCAGACTTTTATTCCTGCTTTCCCTGCAAGATCCTCAAAGCAAGGCAGCGTGTCATCTTTACGAGCCTGAACTATCCCTAAACTTACAACAGTACTCCACCGACTGAGTATTTCCTACCCAGCCACAGCTAGGAAGGCAGAGTTGCTAATCAACAGCCATATCAAATCAGTCCATGGCCACCTCCTTAGCCCAGATTCACGCCTTATTAAACTCTGTCTAGCTCCATCCAGAAGATTCAGGATAGGTTGGAGAACATGGAAGCCTGTACCAGCCTCCCATTGGCCCCTGTTACAGGCCCATGCGCTCAAAATACCAATGTCACCAGTGCAGTAGTCCCTGCAGCTGCAGGTATGCCTGTACCAGCCCTGATAGGTATTCCTGTACATTTTATCCCAGCTTCCATTAGGAAAGATATCCTGGATAGCAATGATGTCAATTTAGCCTCCTCTCTCACAGCATCCTAGATAATAAAAAGTACTCATGTAGCGATGTTTCTGTCATTATCAAAAGCCAAGGTTCCTAGGCTCAATAGGAAACTGAACATACTGGAGTTTGTTTCGGCTTTTAGTACATTCTGGAATGTGATTTGCTCCATTAACCCGAGTGGGAAGGAAAAGTTAGAAGAATATCTGCATAACGTGGTTGACTTGGGCTTGAAGTAAGGTGGGTACGGATTTTACAACTATCATAGGTAATTTTTGGCTAAAGCTGCCGCTGTGTTGTCCCAGTTCCAATACTCCACTAACTAGAGAGTTTTCAACACTCTCTTTTGTAGGCATTGTCACTGGCCTTGAATCACCTGCATGTCAGTACTGCCAGTCTATGACACACAATAGTGTGAATGGTGTCCGATGCCACATTACACATCTGTTCCCTCTATGTCCCTGGCCATCTTTGGACCTGCTATGGTTCCTTCCCGGTCACAATCTCCTCAAGTTGACAAGTTGGGCAGGCCGATTCATTACCTAGGCAGAGCCCAAATATGTAATAACTTCAATCACAGGGTGTGCAATTTTAGTGAGTGCAGGCTATTGCATATCTGCTCAGTTTGTTTTAGGGCTCATCCTCGAACCCTATGCTCCAAGAAGGTTCCGACATCTAGTTCTTGACTAAGCAGTGTGGATGTTGATTTTCTCAATTTCTGCTTAAATAGTCACCCAGCCCCGATTTTGGCAAATTTTCTTTGCCAGGGGATCATCTCAGGTTTCCACACTGGGTTGCTAGCTCTCCCACGTGAAACATTTGAGTGCAGGAATCTGCTTTCAGTCATGTTGGATCCAGGTTCAGTGGACTTACTGCTTCATACAGAACTGGACAAAGGCTTTCTGATTGGGCCTTTCGTAACACCTTCTTTTGACTCTTGGACAGTCAGCCTGGCGAATACCCGAATTACAGTATAAACGACGTCTAACAAATGCTCCGTATACCAAAACGAAATTTGTCAGAATTTCCGTAAATTCAAATTCAAATTGAATTTTACATTGAATCCTAGTCAAATTTGAATTGTAAACATGTTTCTGAAATCAAAGACTTTGTGGGTTATTAGAGTACCATTTCGAAATACTGCAGTTTTAGTTAAGCCAAAGGTGATTTAAAGAGTCATTATAATCATTTCATGAAGGGTTTCTTTTGTTTGTTCACTTTGCCACATACGAATTGGAATAACAAATAAATAAATAAAAATCTAAAGTTGATGATTCAGCCAATTCAAAATGTATCTATTCGAAAGTTTTAACTCTATATAAATGGTAAATTTAAAGAAAATTTGAAAAATACCAAAAACGAATTCCTAATATGAATTCCAAATACAAATCCTGAATACAAATTCAATGAATGAACCAAATTTCACAAAACTAAATAAGCAGATTAACGAATCTAAACAAAATGAAACAAAACAAATTTTTCGTCATGCACATATCTACTGGGCTTTCTTCAGGAATGAAGTCCCCACTCCTCAGACTAGATTCAAAGGTCTTGAGGAGGCTGCCAGTCACTTGATTGGTGGTTCACTAGCTTTCAGTACAGTATAGGCTAGCCTGGAGAACTTACACCCTGTTCATGATACATTTCCTGTCACCATTGTCACATTCCATTTAGCACACCCTAAACTTCGCTACTTTTTGCCACCTAAATCTTAAGCTGTCTCACGCTACCATTAGGGCATTTTTAGCAGGTGTACACCATCTCTCGCTAAACGACCCAAGCAGACCTAGCCTATTCTCCTCTCATCCGGCTAAGGCTGTTTTAAAGGGCATTCAGAAGTGCTAACCGGTTAAGCTACCTTCTAGAGTTCCCATTTCCCCCGACATGTACAAACAGCTTGTGGTAGCCTTTAACTCAGCACCATGTGGTCCAAGAGTATGTCCACTATTCTGTGTAAAGACATTGGGTTAAGTCAGCTGACCAGTTTACATGTACATTACCATGAAATAAAACTGATCAGGACAGCGGGGTTGTAATTTATTATTACCTGACACGTAATACATGGTGCCCCATAGCCGTTTTTGAAGACCTGCTCTCTCTTACACACCATCTACCTCCAGGTAGCCCACTCTTGTCTTTCCCCATACAACCCATGTCCACCTCAGTGTTTATGTGCCATGTACATACTCTCACCAACAGCGTAAGGGATTAGATCCACACTAATCTTAGGACATACATTTAGGATTGGGGTGGCATCGGAAGCCTCCAAACACCAGGTTCCTCTGCATAGTGTTAAGAACTTGGGTAGGTGGAAGTCCACCTGTTATATATCCTGGATCTACAATTGGAAATAGCCAGAGCATTAGTAGACTCACTACTGTTTACAAACTTTCTGTTTGTTAATAAATCTTTCAACCTATTGTGGTTCCATTTCATTTCCCCCCCCTCCCCTTTCAGGCATACTCTCTTGTCTACGGACAGGGTACACATCAAGCCATAGTTTAGTTACGGTGAGTATACCGGACCACAAGTTGTAGGGCTGAGGTAGTTAGTCTGTATTTGTGGGAGTGGGCTATTCATCTATTTAAACCCCCAGACACTACCCTCTAGTGGTCACTGTGTTACGTTTAGCCCCACCCTCTCCCCCCTTTTTCTCTTATTTCATTTTCCACTATCATATCTAGGGTATGCCCCCTTTTAGGCATACCCTCTTGTCTACAGCCATGGCACACCTCAGGCCATATTTTCGCTACAGTGAGTATACCTGACCACAAATACACTTTATACATAGTGTCAGGATTTTCCAACTTTTTCTTTTATTATTACTGTTTGTTAGCCCTTGTATGTTTGCATGGTGATTAGATTGGAAAGCCATGTGTAATATGTTGGCATTGATTATCTAAAACATACAGTAGTAATAAAAACAAATACATTAACTTAATAAATCAAACTATATTGCTGCCTAATTGCAAAAACAAAATATATAAATCTCTCTGGGTTGTTTATTAGACACGCGTAGCTATTATAATTAATCAGATCTTTATTAAAGAAAGAATCCTAAAAACAATTATTTCACTGTGATAACTACAGGACTCTAAATACAATCTCAACTAAATATATGCTCGATGAGCATCAAAATTATTTAATAAAAACATCCAAGCTATCTTTTAAGAGATAAGGCAAGCCAACAGTATGAAATGACAATACTTGTTCCAAAGTTGTTAATAGAAAAATTCCATACATTGTAATGTATACATTTTTATGAGTCACCATGTGTATAATGGCCCTATCTCATCATACCAAATTATGTGGCTGAAGAGCCAAGAGGGAAATTATAGTCCAGCATCCACAGTGTTGAACAATGGAAGTCAATGTATTAGATATAAAGAGCTTCAAATGCAGCCTCTTACATTGCCAGGGGGACGTACATAATATATCTAATGCAACAGAAGATTTCAGAGAGTGTAGACATGCTACAGATGTGATTGATGACTGGAGACATGTGACAGGAAACAGTCAGAGATCGAATACATATGAGTATTACATGAGACAATACACCCACTCCAATCAAGAGATTAATAAACATATTATCCAGGCACCAATGAGTACATTTAGTGTATATTCAACAAATTGCTAGACTGTGCTGTAAAATGTCCAGTTGTAGATGAATTAAGGCAGAATTACCATAGTTGCAAATGTCTAATGGTGTGTAAACCTGAGTCCCCAAAGGGTCAACAAAAACATTTTCCAGTGATAGGGGTATCTCTCAAGACAGCATATGTCCACAATGAGTGGAATACCACATATTTTCATATGTATGGAAATGCATGATGGCTCAATAGTTACTGGGGTCAATGCCCATGATTACTGAATTTTGATTTTACAGTTCAGGAATAGTTAAAGATCCCTTTCAATTTATGAAATTAATATATTTAGCTTTCTATTCAGATGTGTTAGTTATATCAGTATTATTACTTTTATAATATATATAATTTATAAATGTATACATTTTCAAATGTAGACAACCTACATTTTTTACACATTAGTAAAAGTAATAAAACTGCTAGCTATAGGTTACCATTTGCTATTTTGAGAACTTCAAGAATGGTTCGATACAATCATCAGTATTTAATTGGAATTATGCGTTGTAAAATATGAATCATATATCTGACATATTTTGCAATATCAACAGATGAACTGCAACATATGTAAGTATGGGTTCCAAAGTGGGAGAGGTCCACTGAGCAGAAGCTGAAAGGAAGGGGGCATTCTTTATAAATAGCATTCCATTTTTTTCTTTATTTTAAATATAGTAAAATATTTTTTGTGCGGGTGTAGGGATTTTTTTTTTTTATAATTACGTTTGTTATTTCATGAAATCCCATGGTAAATCTGAAAAATTGATTAATCCTCTGCTTATTGCTTTGTCTGTTAAATTATGTTGTACATTTAATATTGAGCTTTGTATACCTCTCCAAAGAATCAGTAAGTCAGTAAGATGTACTCCCATTCACAATTGCCATGGTGACAGAACGTATATGGCTTTCTGATGCAGAAAAAGCAGCCTTTGGGGAAATGTAGTGGATCAAGACAATGGCTAGTAATAATTCTAATGGTAATGGTGTTTTAATGACAGGTCATTTAAGACCCCAAATGCATATGCAGCTAGACATATCACCAATCATTCATGTCTCCAATTTTAGTGTTCACCCTCCATTATGAAGCAGAAGAAGTTCCACCTCCAGTGTAAGTGCCACCCCCACCTTTCATACAAATTTAAATTCTTACCTAAAATCGCTATTAGAATTATCAGGCAAAATGATGATATCTGCTGCTGTGGTCAAGAAAATCACCAGAATATACTATAGTTACCTGTAAGGGGAGTAGAGAAAGGAGAATGTGCTTTGATATGGGTAACCACATTATAAAATATATTATTGTAAACATAATGAATGACACCTGCCATACTCATTGCTGCATAGACTGGCGAAAGGGTAGAAGGGTATTGTCTTAATTTTGTAGATTTTTATTATTATATTCAAACTGGTTATAGTGGGTGTATGAATGCTTGAAGTTATGATATATTTAGTGTGTAATGGTTGTTAACACATAACATGTTTTATTTTCCCAGGGTTTTTAAAGAGAAATACCATGTAACAAGTAAGAGCAATTAGCGAGTGGTACCCAGCAAACACTACAAGTGTGCCCAAGTAAAATTTGTAGCCTGCTATCACCTGACTCTCCAACAAATATTAGTTATTTAGCCAATCTGCCAAAGATAAAGGTAAAAAAAAACTATTATTTTTAATATTATTATTATTATTATTATCATACACGATTTATAAAGCGCCAACAGTTTAAGCAGCACTTTACAATGAAGAGGGGGGAACTTGGCAATCTTTTTGACTTTTTTAACTCTATGCTCTTTTTCTGCTTACTGTATCACAAGCCAGTGATACAAGATTTATCCTGGTACTATATGGGAATAACTGTAAAGAGGGTTTTCAATTCTTAAAGTAACCACCCAGAACTTGTGTGCAGATCAACAGTTATGAATTTTCTCTAACTTCACATTCTTTATGTTCTCTCTATTTAATCACTTGCCGACCGCGGCACGCCGATTTACATCAGCAAAATGGAAGGGGCAGGCAAAAGGGCGTACCTGTACGTCCCCTTTAATTTGCCGCCTAGTGGGCTCCTCGAACTCGATGTTTGCCGGAGGACCGTGATTGAGTAGAGGAGAGGCAGAACTAGCAACATGACATGGATCTACTGCTCCCTGTCGTTGGGAGCAGTGATCTCTGTCATGTTGTAGTGAGCCCATCCCCCTACAGTTAGAACACACTTAGGAAACACACTTAACCCCTTGATCGCCCCTAGTGTTTAACCCCTTCCCTGCCAGTGTCATTTATACAGTAATCAGTGGTTATTTGTAGCTCTGATCGCTGTATAAATGTCAATGGTACCAAAATAGTATCAAAAGTGTCCGATCTGTCCGCCATAATGTCCCAATAAAAATCTCAGATCACCGCCATTACTAGTAAAGAAAAAAATTATAATAAAAATGCCATACATCTATCCCCTATTTTGTAGACGCTATAACTTTTGTGCAAACCAATCAATATACATTTATTGCTATTTTTTTTTACAAAAAATATGTAGAAGAATACATATCAGCCTAAACTGTGGAAGAAATGTGGTTTTTTTTTTATATTTTCTGGGGATATTTACTATAGAAAAAAGTTAAAAACATTTTTGTCAAAATTGTCCTTTTTTTTTGTTTATAGTGCAACAAATAAAAACCACAGAGATGATCAAATACCACCAAAAGAAAGCTCTATTTGTGGGAAAAAAGGACATCAATTTTGTTTGGGTACAACATTGCACGACTGCGCAATTGTCAGCTAAAGCAGTGCCGAATCGCAAAAAATGCTCTGGTCAGGAAGGGTTAAATCCTCTCGGGCTGAAGTGGTTAAAGAAGAAGTATGGCGTAAGCTTTTTTGGCCATACGTCTCTTATGGGTCATAGAAGAGAACTTACTTCTCCTGTGACCCGGAATCAGCTGACGGCGGGCCAAAGAACTCTGTCAACTGATATCACAGAGCCACTCCAGGATCTGGAAGAATCCCAAACATATTGTTGGGATCCACCAAGATGCCTGATTGGCAGCTGACTCAGCCTCTCAGCGCATTGCTAAAAGCCAGAGCTAGCCACTCCTGCCTACTCGCCAGCCAGGCACTCCAGTGAGTGCTGGAGTGGCAGAGCAGAGAGCTTTGACTGGCTGTCAGTCATTGCTCTCTCCTCAGAGGTGACCTTGAACTAAGCAAGGGACAGCTTTAACATCAGACCTATGCTGCAACATGGAGGTGAGCATGTATGCTTGTTTTTTTAACAACCCCAAACTTCTCATTTAATGTTGCCTTACTTCTGTAATTAAACATGGGAGAAGCATAGATGCTCTGAACATGAACTGGCATATAAGTTGTTCTAGAATCTAAGTTACAAATTTCCACTAATGCCCTGTACACACGGTCAGACTCTCCGAGGGAAAATGTGCGATTGGATCTTGTTGTCAGAAAATCCGATCGTGTGTGGGCTCCACCTGCCTTTTTCCATCGGAATTTCCAACACACGAAGTTTGAGAGCAGGATCTAAAATTTTCCGACAACAAAATCCGATCTTTTAAACTTCGATCGTGTGTAGACAATTCTGACAGAAAAAGTGCCACGCATGGTCAGAATAAATTACCAGATGAAAGCTATTGGCTACTGCCCTCTTTATAATCCCGTCGTACGTGTTCTACATCACCGCATTCTGAACGATCGGAATTTCGGACTACTTTGTGCGACCGTGTGTATTCAAGACAAGTTTGAGCCAAAATTCGTCAGAAAAAATCTGGAATCTGACCGTGTGTATGAGAAATTAGACTTGAGAAATAGGGACATTTTTCAGCAGTTCATGGAGTGTTGTAGTATTTTTTTAGCGTAGAACTGTTAACCTAGCAGATTCTGACAATGAAAAAGCAACACATTGTAAAAGCAAGGCATGCCTAGATGTGCTTGTCCAGAATGGCTGATTAATTAAACTATTAAAAGCAGAGTAGGTAATTGGCTGGCTCAAACAAAAACAGCAGAAAAAGGACGCCTGGGTCAGTGTGATAGTAAAAACAAGTAACACTTTATTCAGATACACTTACATAAAAGTATCTTGAAAACTGCACACAGGGTGGATGTAGATCACCAATCAAGCAGCCAGATGTCACAATCGATGAGAAGACCGCTGTGGGGACAAGCTCAGGCCAGCCTTATGGGAGTTTTTCAGGTTGCCGGAACATAGAGATTAGGGGGCCCTTGTGTCCCTTATGGATGGGCCACCACTGGTGTGAAGTGTTTTTGTGTCCTCCTTTTGAAATTGCTTGTTGCCTGGATTTGTTCTCAAACCTAGACCTGAAACAAGCATGCTGTAAATGTATGTATGGAAGCCATTGGATCAGCATGGCAGCAATGGAACTAATATTCTTACACAATTCTGTCATAACAGCTGTATTATTATCATTATTATACAGGATTTATATAGCGCCAACAGTTTATGTAGCGCTTTACCACTTTAGCGCAAACAGGACAGTTACATCAGAGAGGACCCCGTTGTACTTTGATCTTCTTATTATAACATAGTTGCGAGACTAACATGGTATATAATATTTATAATATCTGCTTCATATTCTTTAAACAGTTCTATTCTCAGAATAAATGTAGTTTGTTTTGTATACACCTAGTTTATTATGTTCAGGTGTATGAGTTTACATATATTTTTGGTCAAGTAGATCTGAACTATTACTCAGTTCAGATATTTTATATCTACCAAATGCAGCCAGAAGGTGGAGCAGTGAATTCAGTTTATCGCCGCCTTAAAAAGGAGGTCCAGTCAAAAAAATTGGAGAATTAAAAGTCAGCAGCTACAGATACTGTAGCTGCTGACTTTTAATATATGGACACTTACCTGTCCAGGGAGTGCGCAATGTTGGCACCCCATCCGATCCTCGGATTGGCTACCGGGTGCTGCCACCGCCATCTCCTCTAAGGCAAATGGCAGTGAAGCCTTTCGGGTTCACAGACGGTACCCTACTGTGCATGCATGAAACATGATGAAAGCTGAGCTTTCCCATTTCTAATTGGCCCAGTGGCTGAGGAAGGAGAAGGGGCGCTGAACTTCCAAGGGACGTCTCCTGGAAGTGGGGACAGGGACCTGTCAAAAACAGGTACCCCCCAGAAAGGTGCCAAATGTGGCCACTGGAGGGGGGGTGGAACTCCGCTTTAAAAATAAATACATGTAATACATATTCTTACTTCTGCATCCCACTGCTATTTTCTTTCTATCTTTTTTTTATAACTGCTTATTCTTAAAGTGGTCGTAAAGGCTGAAGATCCCCCCCCCCCCACCCCCTTAACTTTCCTGAGATTGATATTGATCCAGCAATGTGCAAGAGAGCTATGGATCTTGATGCTCTCTCCCTTCTCACTGGGCAGATTGATAGCAGCAAAAGCAATTGGTGCAAATTCTGTGATGAGAGAGTGGGGGCGGAGGCAGGCCACCTGGTTTGTGTCAATAGATGCAGACAAGGAGGCTCAGGAGGGAGTCTGCAAGAGTGTGCCCTTAGAAAGAGGCTTTCTACTGCTACTGGGGCACTCACCTAAGAGGAGGAGCCAAGAGCACCAGCTGGGGACCCGAGAAGAGGAGGATCAGGGGCTGCTTTGTGCAATAACATTGCACAGAGCAGGTAAGTATGACATGTTTATTATTTTAATGCAAAAAAATAAGGTTTATTATCACTTTGAATTAATAAATTATTAGGAATCCTGGTTTCAGAATAAAGGCAATTTAGGCTATTTCCTAGTCTTCTTTTCTTTATACATGGATCTGTAGACTTTTGTTACACTTTGTTACATTGGAACCTGTCATTACCCATGCTTACCAAATATTTCTTAATCTCTTTATCTCGCTGTCACTTCCTATCATATGCCTTATAAATTGCTATCTCAAAAACAAGATGCATTAAAGTATCTGTCTGACCTCCATGTCTGACCTTGGTTAGACATAAAAAAAATGAATAATATGATAAAATGTATAATCAGTCATTGCCAATGGTGATGGAGGATTGCTTAAGTTCAATGTGCAATAGGCATATACAAAAAAAAAAAAAAAAAAACCTTGATGAAATACTGTGGTGATGTTTTGTATCATAGATAATATGTCACCATACTGGGAAGTTGACATTCATTGATTTGGTTAGTTTAATCTCTTTCATTCTAAGTGCTATATAGAAATTATCCTGCACTTCAGCAAATCAATTACTTTGTTTTATCCAGTTATCCTGAATGACTTGTGGCAATTCCTCCACTTCCCGCCAAAAACATATCAGTTATTTCTCACCATTAGTGCCTGTGGCACCACTATATTACATTATACGTTTACAATAAAGAAGTTAAAAAGTTTGTTTACAGACTTATGAAAATGGCTTTCATTATACTTTACATATCTCATAGAGTTTTTTTCTGCAACAGTATGGGCTTCACTGAAAGCTTAGTTACATTATAGTTTCCCACTTTAAAAAATTGTGTTTTTGCATTGGCGAGTGTGTCTTAATGCATCTTAGATTATTTTAATGGTCAATACAAAATACTGTACATGTTATTTTCAACTATTTTTGTATAATCAAAATGTTTCTTGCATATACATGGCATAGGTGTTTTTTTTAGGAAAAGTTAAATTCAAGCAAAAATTGGCCAAATATACATACAAGCTGCCATTTCTGACCTTCTAAAAATACTGTTTGGTTGACCTCATACTGACCCCTTACTTCAGTATTTTGAGATACTCAAAGTAATATGCTGATAATGGATTCTGACTTTTAACTACACTTTCCTAGTCAGCAAACTTGTTTATTGTTTGTACCCAGTGGCGACTGGTGCTCAAAATCTGTGGGGGGGGGGACCCAAAAAAACTGAAAAATACTGAAACACCCCCCATCAATTGCAGCCTCACTGTGCCCATCAAATGCAGCCATTTTTCCCATCAAATGCAGCCACTGTGCCCATCAATTGCAGCCATTGTGACCATCAAACGCAGCCACTGTGCCCATCATATGCAGCTATTGTGCCCATCATATGCAGCCACATGTGCCCATCATATACAGCCACTTGTGCCCATCATATGCAGCCACTTGTGCCCATCATATGCAGCCACTTGTGCCCATCATATGCAGCCACTTGTGCCCATCAAATGCAGCCACTTGTGCCCATCAAATGCAGCGACTTGTGTCCAGTATATTCAGCCACTGGTACCCATCAACCCATCAAATGCAGCCACTTGTGCCCAGTATATGCAGCCACTTGTGCCCATCAAATGCAGACATACCCCCCCCCCCCGCAGCCAGTCCGGCGGCACTTACCGAGTGACGGGCTCTCCTCCTCTTCTGTAGTGGTGGGACATGGCGGCTGTGGCTCCTGTGTCTGCTTGGGTCCTCAGGCTTCCTCTGCCGTGTCTCCTCTTACGCCAAAGCTTTAGGCATCCAAAAGGATCGCCTAATGCTTTGGCCAATCTCACTGATCTGCCTGCTGATTGGCAGGGAGGAACGTTAGTGTGAAAATAGCAAAAATGTATTCGCTATGCCACACAACAGGGTGGGATCGGGACACAGTGCTCTGCTCCCCGAGCCCACCCTGGCTCTAATCGCATGCTTCAAAATACGCATCCCTGCCCATCCCCCCCCCCATAGTATTTCATGTGTTCAGTGTCGTGAAAGGGGCCGGGCACATGAATAGGGAGGGCTGCGGAGGTGTCGGGGGTTGCCACTGTTTGTATCTCAAAAATTACTGAAACTAGAGGATTTCAGACAACTAGTTTATTCAGAATTAAATAAGTAGTGTAGCCTCTGTTGTTTGTAAGCATATTTTGGCATGAGTACTTATTATTCTTATTTCTTATTATTTTATCTTTACCCTGTATGGTTCCACTTTCTGCATTTCCTATTAAACACCTTACTCACAAGTAATAGGACCATGCCTTATTGTACATTACAAAAAAGAATCGGCACACCAAATGGTATGTAATATAGATATTATTCTAGCTATGGAACTTTAACGACAACTTAAATACAATTACATTTGTATCTTACTATACATTTAAAATTATTTAAAATACAGGTTTTTACTTTACCTTAATAACTACTTTCAGACCGGACCATTTTGCTGGCTTAAGACCAGACCACTTTTTGCGATTCGCCACTGCGTCGCCTTAACTGACAATTGCGCTGTCGTGCGACGTGGCTCCCAAACAAAATTGACGTCCTTTTTTTCCCACAAATAGAGCTTTTCTTTTGATGATATTTGATCACCCCTGCAGTTTTTATTTTTTGCGCTATAAACAAAAAAAGAGTGTAAATTTTGAAAAAAACACATTATTTTTTACTTCCCCCAAAAGTATTAGTTAGTATCCCCCAAAAATATATAAAAAACTATTTTTTTTCCTCAGTTTAGGCCGATACGTATTCTTCTACATATTTTTGGTTAAAAAAAAAAATCGCAATAAGCGATTATTGATTGGTTTGCGCAAAATTTATAGCCTTTACAAAATAGGGGATAGTTTTATGGCATTTTTATCAAAACATTTTTTACTAGTAATGGCGGCGATCAGTAGACTTGTGCACAACGGAAAATTTTGTTTAGTTTCGGTTCATTGTCATTTGTAAAATACATAATTTCGTTCTGTTATATTCGTTATGTTAGGTTAATACATTTTCGGATAATTCGTTATTATTCGTAGAGTGTCCATATTCGTTATACTGAATCTCGAATCATGTCGAATTCATTCATTATATGCGCTATAATTTCGTTCATATTCGTTGAAATTCAATATTTATGTATGTATATATATTCGTGATAATGCTTCGTAGTTTGGAAAGTCATTTGTTTATTGAATTTTTTAACACACACAATGACAACATCTCTTCTCCTCGGCTCAAATACAATACAACACTCTTCTAACTCAGTTCTCAGGAATGCACTTTGCCAGTAATCCAACCTCCAGCACAAAATGAATCAGCTGATTGGACTGTAAAGCCACGTACGCACAGGCGGACTGTATGGCCTACTTAGTCCGTCATACAATCCGACGGACAGTCCGTTGTACTTTCGAATGAACGGACTTGACCACACACGGATGCACAAACAGTCCGTCGAAAGCTTGCGCGATGACGTGTACAGCACGTACGACGGGACTAGAAATAGGAAGTCCAATACACAGCAATGCAGCCTTCCACCGTGTAAATCCTTTCTGAGCATGCGCCATTCTTAGTCCGTCGAACTAGCCTACTGACGAGCGGATTGTCCGCTGAAACCAAAGTATGACGGACAGAATTTCGAAAAATCCGAAATACTTAGTACGCCAGACTGCACGCTGAAAAAGTCCGCGGAAGCCCGCACACGAGCGGACTGTCCGCTGAAATGGGTTTCGACGGACTAAGTAGGCCATACAGTCCGCCCGTGTGTACGCGGCATAAGATTTACTTTGAGCTGACCTTTTGTTTCATTAGATCTTTAAAGAATTACCAAATCATATCGAATTCATTCCTTATATCTGCTATAATTTCTTTCGTATTCGTTGTAATTTGTTATTTTTTTATGATGCAAAATTTGGCCAAATTTCGATTCATTACGAAATGAATTGCACAAGCCTAGCGATCAGCAATTTTTATTGTGACTGCGACATTATAGTGGACACATCGGATATTTTTGACACATTTTTGGGACCACTGTCATTTATAGAGCAATCAGTGCTAATCAGTGCTATACAAATGCACTGATTCGTGTGTAAATGGCACTGGCAGTGAAGGGGTTAACCAGGGGGTGGCAGTGTAGGGGTTAAGCGTGTCCTAGGGGCGTGTTACTAACTGTGGGGGGCGTGGCTGTGTGTTAGTGAACACTGATCTCTGCTCCAATCACAGGGAGCAGATATCAGTGTCACATGTTGCTAGGCAGAATGGGGAGATGCGGGAGTAAACAGCATCAGCCTCCCTGTGAGATGATTGCTGGTATCCCCACGGCGATCAAGTCCGTGGGACCCACGACCGAACTCCCGGGGGTCCCGATCGCCACAGGCGCGCGCCACCAGCGGCGCACACGCGGTGGCACAGCGGCAATTTCAAATGGACGTACCTGTACACCAATTTGCCTGCCCATGCCATTCTGCCGATGTACATCATCATGGGCCAGTCGGGAAGTGGCTAAAATGATATACTGCTGTTAAAAATAATTAGCACATCAAAGGTAAAGGTTTACCTTTACCTTTAAGGTATTTTTAAAGCTTTAAATTCAGTTTTATTGAAATCCTTATCTGACCCCCCCAAAAAACTGCAAGTGTATGTTGCATGATATAAGCAAAAAAGCAGGTTTGCTTGATAGGAAACTCCACAAGTATCTCCATTTACCTTTTCAATGCTCCCCTTCATCTAACTTCTGTGGCTGTAGCCACCAATATTTCCAGTACAAGTTACAATTTAGTCAAGGCTGTGCACGCTCTTCCTTGTCCCTACATGGCAACACTTGGCTGGTAATTGGATGTTTGGGCACCAAACACTAAACTGTAGGAGGCATGGGAAACATCACATGTTCCCCCACACCTGGAAGTTATTGATGAGTTCAACAGGGGGAAGCAGGAGTATCTAAGTGAACACTCTTAGTGAAGCCTGTTGTTAAGCACACTTTGTCTAGTCCTTACCAAGTACAGACTTTAAAGGGAATCGTACCTACCCTAAAGTGTTTCTAGGGAAACAATGGTGCTTGTGTATCTAAAGCCTCGCACACACGATCAGATTTTCCTGCCGACAAACTTTTGTCCGAAGGGCGTTGGCCCCAAACTTGCATACAAACGGCACACAATTGTCAGCCAACAAACACAAACGTAGTGACGTTTTACGTGGTCTTTCAGCTCTTTAGCTATTTTGGGCTTCTTCTGCTAATTTCATGTTAGTAGAAGTTTGGTGAGTGTTAATTTGTGCTTTTCATTTTGCACTTTTCAGTTCATTTCTGAACGTCCGTTCGTCAACCAGCCATGTTGCGAAATCGGAGGAGATAACAGGTTATTTATTATTGGCATTGGAGTTATTGCTTTGACCCAAGTCCAGTCCAGGAACAGGAGGAGGAGGATTTCTTGGGCCAAAAATTAGTTGCTTTATTTTTCGTGATCAATTATGTCATATGCCAGAAGAATAATCCAGATGATTTTTGGTATTATCTCCAGATGACGGACCCCTGCTTTCACCAACTCTTGGCACTGTTGACCCCCTATATTAAGAAGCAGGACACATGCATGAGGCTTTTATTTAATTTTTTGCTTGAATAATGATTTGATCTTGTATATTTTCTATATTTTTGGATGCATAGAATGCACTTTTTGGTTACGTTCTATTGGCAGAGAGCATGTTTAATTTTATTTGTTTTCTTTTTTTTTTAATGCAGAATAAAACACTTGTGGAGAATAATACTTGGCTACGTGTTTTACTTCAAATGACAGTTTGGGAGTAGGCAGTTACATTTTAAAAAATACAATGTAAAATTAACAAGGGACACCAGCATAGTTGTATCTTTGATCTTAAAAACTACGAGATAATGGTGTTGGCACCAAAAAAATTAAAAATATTATTCTTGATATCACTAGAAAAAAAAAGCCTTTGAAAATTCATTTGTAATAACTCCATCAGTATCAACAGAAAAGCAGCTTCATTATTATCCCATTAAAGAAGAAGATAACTGGGGTTATTTACTAAAGGCAAATCCACTGTGCACTACAAGTGCAAACTACAAGTGCAAAGTGCACTTGAAATTACACTGAAAGTGTGATGTTGGACATATGCACATTATTACCCATGCTTGCACTCTGCACTGATAGCGTCTAGAAAATACAACAAATTACTTTAAAGTGGAAGTAAATCCATGGATTTAAACAGTTAAAAAAAAAGGCATGCCGGGAATGCTAACTGCACATTGGCTGTGCTCTCAGTCAAACTATCAAACCATCCAATGGCTGGTGTCACAACGAATCACATGTGCAGCACCATAGCAGTTGAAGATTAAACAGAGGCAAAGATGGCAGCTTCCTTGACTGAAAATGTTAGGGGAGTGTACTTCCACTTTAAAATGAGCGCTAGGTATAGCAGTGATCCCTGTTGTGTTTTATAAGAAAGTTAGTGGAACTAGACAATATTCTAATATGTGGAGTCCAAAAAAAAAGGCGGAACTGCACTCTTGAGTCTGATTATTATACCCAGTCTAATGTATTAGCGGGACATTTTTTCTAAAAAGGATATAAGAAGGAACAGATTGCAAGTTAGATCCAAAGCATTGGGAACCTGGATCGAACCTTCTTACTTGCAGATTCCAACAAACATAGAAGAGACAACAAGTTTGAATATAAAATTATTTTAGACTACAATATAAAACACAAAAAAAAAAAAAAAAATTATTCTGAAGCATTGAGAAATTTTAAATAAGGATAGCATTTTAGGTACAATGGTGCCCCCACGTCCAAGATTCATTTACAGAAGACCTCCTACCCTCCAAGATGTTTTGGCCCTGAGTGTAATAGACCCCCCTGTTGTTAAGGAAAATAGATGTTTGCCTTTCTGTCCGGATTCCACACGTGTGGAAAATGTCCTGCATACAGGCAATGTAAACATAACCTTAAAAAATGCAAGGACTTAGTTGCCTCAGCCACTAACAGAAAATACTCCATAAAAAACCTTATCACATTTACACAGTGGGAGTTGTTTAAATGCTGGAGTGCGATTGTGGACTCCAGTATGGGGGGAGGACATCAAGACCCATGGGTTTTCGCATAGCCAAACACGTGAATAATATTAAAAAAGGCTTGAGAACACACAATGTTTCTAAAAACTTCAGAATTTTTCACAACAGGGATCCAAGATGTCTCATATTCTGGGGGTTGGAGAAGGTAAATAAGCACTGGAGAGGGGAAAATACATCCGTTAAGTCAGCGATAATCCTTCTGGATCCATAAGACTGTTTTGGTTCCAAGAGGGTTAAACATTGAATTTGACAAACTGTTTTATATCAGATAAATAAATATTTTTCAGATGTCTTTTCAATGTTTTTTTAAGTATTCTGCCATACGGTATTTTTGTTTTGCTACATATAAGGTATTTTTTCTATGGGAAGACTTTACAGGGGTTTACAGGTCTGTTTATTCATTTATATTCCTTTTCCCTTAATGACAAGTGTAGGCTTACAATTCGTAATCACTATGCTTAAATTTAGTATTGTATTCATATAGTATTGATATGAGTTTTATGTAATAGTCTGTCTCCCCATGGGAATGCGTGACCTTTTTTAATGTAACTTTAACTTGCAGTCCGCCACGCTCTCCATGGAGACCAGCTGTCTTTTTAAAATTCCAGGTGACGTGATAGCCCCATCCTCGCTGACAAAGCCCCGTAGGATATAACTCATATGGGGGGATGAGCTATCTTGCAAACGTCACCCACTGCCATCTCTGGATCTTCATATCTTATGTTTTTAGTTGTATACCAGCTTTTTGGTTTTACATGTAGCGCAATTTTGACGCCATCACCATATGCCAGTTTATGAATCCTTTTTAAAATAAATCAAATGGAGAGCACTTAGAACGTGCCCCCTTGTCTCTTTATACTTGCCCTGGATGTTCCAGTTCCACTGCCGTGCTGGAGAATACCATCAACCCATTGTGGATACAAGCGCGTTTGACTTTTCTGGTAAGAGCATTGGTTGTGTGGTGGAGGGCCTGTCACCTAGAAGCACCAGTGGATTGGATCTTCCACTCTCTCACGAGGGGTCTCATCTTTCATTCTGGGACTTGTAGTTCTTTTTTCAGTTATGGATGGACTTTCTTTTATTTATATTGCGCTGCACTAACTACTTTATTTTGTATACCTATTAAAGGCGATGTGATTAACCTATAGTGTTCAGCTTGCATTGTTCTGTTTAATTCAATTTATTGTTTGCGCTGACTGTTCTTTATGTATCTGTATTATCTGATGCTTTAATCACAGGGGACTAATGTTGGATAAAAAGAGCTCAAAGATCACTGAATACAAACAAAAGACAAATGTAAGCACTCACAAATAGAGTGAGAGTAAAAGAAGCTCACTGCTACCAGTCATTTTTGAATGCCGTCTGTCTTTCCAAGAGGATCGTCAGAATATGTTGCTGTGATTTTACATAAGCCCCAAAAAACTAAACATAGATATATAGAAAAAGTTGCTGTGATTTCATAATACATGCATAAGTTGCAGAGGTCGTGACAAGGCACCCCAGTATTATCTACAGTCACATCTCTCAAAATTTTGCGAGCCTCCATAGTAGGAACACATATTTAGTGATAGATAGAGGGCAGGTTTGCCAGGAGGGAGACAACTCCTCCTTAAAGGCTCAGGGGTGCACTGAACACCCAGCAAATATCAAATTGGCAGCAAAGGTGTCCAGTGCATCCACTCACCAAAAAACTAACAGTACAAATGGCAACTGCCCCAACCTATAACTGGCCTTACAGCAAGGAGCACATGGAAGGGTGATGCATGTCAAACAAAAACAAAGAATAATTCCCAGCTCAACTTACCAGCCAGCCTGTAACAAACCAAGTTGTCCTGTCAGACAGATCACATTAAAAACAGGGCTTTAGTTTAGACACATTTGCAAATAGCAGTGTAAGCTGCAGAGGCTGCCACAAGGCACCCCAGTATTATCTGCAATCATATCTCTATAAATTTTAAGAGCCTCCATGGTAGGAGCATATATATAGCAATGGATAGATTGAGGGCAGGTTTGCCATGGAGGAATGGGAACAGAGGGGCGCCAGACTGAGCGCAGCATAAATCATATATTTAATAAAAACAAGTAGTAACTCACAGGTTAAATTAGATGAGTTCAGTATGTGGTGAAAATCGCCAGTCCTGGAGTCTCATAAATGTCTTCCCTTTGCAGCCGGGGGCACTGGTGTGATCTTACAGGGATCCAGAGAATGCTGGGAACCAGGAGGCGGGAAACAAGAAGCAGCTGGTCGTGACTTCACAGGAACAGGAAATGTGATTATTCACAGTGGCACGGAATGGTAATGCATTTCGAAGCTACAGCTTCTTCATCAGACCATGATTGGCTGGCAAACCTGGCAGTCTTATATTACAGATGAAATAGAAACAGAGAGATCTGATGGGCTGGCCAGACTGTCAATCAAATACACAGATTTAAAGAGGTAGATGGTTGGAGACCGAAGTGAATGTAAATATGAGTAAGAAGCTTGCTGATTAATAGTGGAAGATAAGTTTATAACGTTTGCAGAAATCGATCAAATCATTAATTGATTAAATATATAAATATAAAATGTATAAATATACCTCACATTTAAAATGAATTGCCCCGTGTTTCAAGACACGGGGCAATATCTACTTAAAATCACATTGACAAGTTCCATGTAAACATTAATGATTGAAAAGCAAACAGCAGCAAAATAATGGCCAAGGGGGAGAAAGAAATGAATTAGGGCTGAAGAGTTAACTAAAGGTTCATAAAATGTTTAGGAACCCTGGGTATTTTAACCACTTGCCGCCCACTAACAGTACATCTACTGATAGCAGGCAGCACAGCCAGGCAGGGGGACATACTGGCACATGCGCACTACGGCGATCCCCTGACCATGGCACTCTGTGCCCGGCCGCTGGGGTATCATGTGATCACTGATAGTCATAGCGATCACATGGTTTCTGTTCATGACTACTTGCTTAGTGTTGTCATATGATGACACCGCATATCACTTGTGAGATTATGTAAAAAATAATTGTGGAAAAAAAAAATGAATTTTCCAAAATATCGTTATAAAAATGTACTTAAAAAACTCACCATGTCTCTTACTAAATACCTTGGGCTGTCTACTTTCAAAAAGGGGTCCTGTACTGTCCTGGCATTTAAAAGGGCCTCAAGAAATTAAATAGGCTATCAGTACTGTACATCAGGACTAATCAATTTTCAAGTTTACCATAGTTTGTAGACTCTATAACAGTGATGGCGAACCATTTCCCATGATGCTTTACTACACTGCAGAGTGCATGAGTATCATGAGAAATGTAGTTCCAAAACATCTGGGGTGCCAAGGTTCGCCATCACTGCTCTATAACATTCACACAGACTAAATAATATACACCATTTTTTTTCTTACTAAAGAACTTCATAAAAATATGCACATTTGGATTAATTAAGCATGATCTTTATTCAATTAGAGTAGTAATGTTGTAAAGCACTGTGCAAACTGTTAGCGCTATATAAAACCTATATAATAATAATAATAATAGGAAGGAGTTCCACAAAGACATTATTGCCTTTGCCTTACCTTAGGGGAAAAATCATAACTACGTGTTGAAAAAATATACCCAGTCCAATCAATACTTCCCCTAAGACGAGCTGGCCGAAACAGTGGGCACCTTTATTGCTTGGTCCTAAGCACTTTTAATTTCAGCAAAAGTAGTTAATGAAGATATGTTCTCAAGACATGCGCCATTAGGTAGATTGAAACTGCTGATCCATGTGCAAGACAAATTTAAACACTACGGTATCTTGATTGTAAAGGAAATGATTGTGAAAGTTGTACAGAACAAAAGTCAAGTTCTAGGCAAGTTCTGGACATGTCAGAATGCAACATACTGTATGTGTAGGTGGAGATAAATACATGAATTCTAATGTTAGAGAAAACTGTATAAAATGCGGATAAAACTATGTTCTGCTAAGAGTTAACAGAGATCTATACTGCAACAATATTAACATGTTGTTGATTAGCAAGCAACACTGGAACTCTAATTTATAGAAAATAGATGTTACATTAGTAATAACAGCTGAAGAATAGTTGCATCACTTTCTGTGCTAATTAATGTTCCAAAACAGTTATTGATACAGCATATTAAAAGATTTCTTTCACACTATATACATCACACATAATCACTTTAAAAGCAAGTCTATTTTGAGCAACAGGCATGCTGCTGATAAAATTACCAGTCTTAGGAAATTTTCTAAAATTTATAGTGTGACTAAGCAAGAGGCAGCAAATTGATTGGGAATTGATTCCTCCATCTCTGCTAAAAGTTATCCACACATGCTGGAAAAGTCAAAGGCATGACTGATGACCTGCCACACTTTGTCCATTGGGTAACTTTTCCTGATGACACATCTATTGCTGTCTAGGAACTGAAGGCACACCTGCAGTGTAGACAAGCTTTAGCCCCAAGGCCCCTCTGCTCCTTCACCTTTTTTGAGCTCCACCATCCATCAATCCTGGAAGATTGACTAACTTGTTTATAAGGGAAAAAGCAATGAGATTGCATGCCCCAAGTCTGGGCGGTCTAGAGGTGGATGAGTAACTCAGGGGAATGGAAACTTAAATGTATATAGATAACGCTGGGATCAAGACAGTTGCTCGATGGTTAACTATTTCAGGTTTGTGAAACCAATTAATGATTTTTAACTCAGACTTGTTAAGAGGAGTTTTCTGCATGCAGATGCCGATTGCCTCGTACATGCCTTTAACACCATTTACTAAACACGTTCTTTTCCTTTGGAGTATTCTCCTGTGAGTTATTTCACTAGCAAATGAGTTGTTACATTTTTCTACCAAAAACAAGCAATTAAAAAGTTGAAATGTAATAATATATATATAACTGATATATGGTATAATGTCAAATTTTAGTCTACTTGCCCTGCATGCTGTATCTTTTTTTTTCAGATCCTAGAACAGGGGTGTCAAACTGGCGGCCCTCCAGCTATTGCGGAACTATAAATCCCATCATGCCTCTGACTATGGGAGTCATGCTTGTAACTGTCAGCCTTGCAATGCCTCATGGGATTTGTGGTTCCGCAACAGCTGGAGGGCCTAGAACAACCATTAAACATCCATAAATGTTGCTCAAATGACAGGTGCTTATAAATGATTGATCTTAAAGTCCAATTAAAGCCACATACAATGTATCTCTTTATAGTCCTATGTCTCTGCATGCTATGTTTTGTGCCTAATTCTTGCATTGAATTACTTTTCCTTCATACTGCTTTTCTCTCAAGTGCTCTGTGCTGGCAGAGCTGAGTAACGGCTACAATCCTAAACACAAAATTCCTCATACAGGCATGTATTGCAGAGGAGGGGGAGAGAGTTTGGTGCCTTTTAAATGGCATGTAGACCACAGGTTGTTAGTACAATGCCTACCTTAATGCATATCTCTTTCTGTTACATCAAGTGTGCTTTAACCTCTGATAAGACAGACCTATTAGTGGTTTCTGTTACTGCTAGGTGTTAATGGGCAGTCCTCATGGCCAGGGAGCAAGCCATATTGGCGAGCGGAACTGCCTTGAAGCTAGGTAAGTTGCCATGTTGCCAGAAAGAAGGCCATGTTGCTTTGTTACCAGCATGATAAAGGACATTACTACTGCCTACAGCAATATTGCCCTGAAGTTAAAGCAGAGATACGGTCAGACATTCCGACAACAAAATCCATCTGATTTTTTTTCAGACGGATTTTGTCTGAAACTGGTGTTGCATACACACGGTCGGACAAAGTTGACGGAAAATCCAATCGTTTGGAACGTCATGGCGTTCATTCGTTGCGACGGGACTACATTGCGGCTAGTAGCCAATAGCTTTGGTCTTGTAATTTGATCTGAGCATGCGTGGCACTTTGTCCGATCGGAATTCTCTACAAACAATCGGAAAAAGTCTGATCAGATTTTGTTGTAGGAAAATTTGAGGTTCTGCTCCGAAATTCCGACTGGAAAAAGTCAGTTAGAGCCCACACATGATCGGATTTTCCCACAATATAATCCGATCTGACCTTTTCCGTCTGAATTTCTGACCATGTGTACAGAGCATTATGCCACTCACTGACCACTGGAAAAAGTCTAACTTTCTGTCTTATGTCTCTGTAAGTATAATTACAGGGAGAACCTCATTCAATATCTGCAACATGTGAAATGTTTTATCTGCAGTAAATTCATAATGATATTCCTTCACCAGGCGGCAATAATAGAATCCTGCAATGCTACTTATGTTGCCCCTTTCTTCTTGCTTTGCCATTGTAAGAGATTTAGCATGAGAACTGTTTCTAGATAGAAAGCAACACATTTATAAGAAGACTGGTAAAGTTTCATCTGGATACCATGTTTCCTGGTGGCATGTCATGTTGTCAAGGAAAATGGCATATGCCAATGCAAGAAGGGGGTGTTCCATTGAAGTAAAGCTGGCCATAGATAAATCCCTTTTTTTTTTTTTTTTGATCATCCAGAGGGCTAATAATAAAAAATAAAAAAAGAAGAGCTGATTCCCTCATCCTTACAAGCAATGTTGATGAAGGAATCCTCCCCGCTGTGCTATTGTATTTTGACAGCGGGGGCTACTTTGTCAGAATACACTAATCAGCCCCACAAAGTATTGGCTGCATGTGCTGATCGAAGGAAATTTTTCAAATGTTCCTGTTCAAAGAAACGGCCATAGATGGATCGTCACTTGGACAGCTTTAGACTTTACTGTTATATATTGCAGTGATGTTATTCTGGGTTTACTGCAGAGCTGTGTAGGGGAATTTTTAACAGGTCTCCCACTAGCCAATAAATGCCTCTTTAACAAACCTGGAGGTACCATCACATTACAGATCCATTAGGGATGGTAAACCTTGCCAGTTGCCAGTAGGAAGCTTCCCCTAACATGAATACAACAACATCATAATGGCTTTGCCACACTGGGCTGTGCTAATATCAGTCTGCTATGCTGCTAATGACTCCTCTATTAGTATAGCTTACCCTTTTCCTGGGCACTGTCATTCCACCCGGGACTAAAGTTCATCTTTAAAGGCACAAGCTTTCAAAAGTAATCAGATTTCACTGTGCTCAATTAGGTTTGGAATTACTTAGAGCTTAGTATTGAATAGATTGAAAGGCTTTCAGTGTTTGTGGCCCTGCCTAGAAGGTACCCATTTTGTTCTGTCCCTTTGATACTAGGAAAATGGATGAGGATAATGGTTAACCAATACAGGAAACTATGACAATAAAAAACAAATGGTATTTAACTTATTCTAATGGTAATCTATTGCTTTCTGTGTAGGAGAAATCTCCCATCACTTCCTTTACCTTTTACATTCTGTTGCGAGCACAGAAAGTAAGGAGAAAACTCTGCAAAGGGGACACAGACAGTAATAAACTCTAATGCCCCGTAAACACGAGCGGAATTTCGGACAGAAAAAATCCAACGGGAGCTTTTCATCATATATTTTGACCGTGTGTATGCCCCATCAGACTTTTTACGTCGAAAATTCTGATGGACCTAGAAAGAGAACATGTTCTATATTTTTCCGACTGAACCAATTCCTATCGGGAAAACCATTTGTCTGTATGCTGTTCCGGTGTACAAAAAAACGACGCATGCTCTAAAGCAAGTACAAGATGGAAGCTAATGGCCACTGGCTATTGAACTTCCTTTTTCTAGTCCCGTCGTACGTGTATTACGTCACCGCGTTCTTGATGGTCGGACTTTGGTGTGACCGTATGTATGCAAGACAGCTTGAGCGGAATTCCGTTGGAACTCCGTCAGAAAAATCTTCAGAGTTTATTCCGACGGGAAAACCGGTCTTGTGTACAGGGAATTAGAGAGGTCCTATCCCTTCTTCACAACAAAAGAACTATAAGTGACCTTCTATAATGAGTGGAATTCTCAAATTCTGGTTGTTATTCTTCAAAATAAAGGTGTATGCAAACACTAACAATACATTTCTCCCATGAACCCCTTTCTGGTTTGTTAAATATACATCATATAAATATACTATAATAATTCAAAGTGTTTTATTATATCCATTTGACAAGTGTAAAAACAGGTGTTGATTTTGCAACTTCCTAAGCTGTGTCCTTGAGCACAAGGAGAAGTTTTGCAGATGAAGAAATGAGGAGAGATCTGTGTTGTTTGTAATGTTCTTTGTAATGCGTCAGAAATGAAGTAGGCAGGGCTGACACCATATGCTTAGAATTTCAAAACTGTGTTGTCATGTCAAAGGGTTGTCAAAGAGTAAAATCAGGAGCATACTATATTTCTGAAACATTAAAAATTATTGTTCTGTACTTGCCACATATTTAACCACTTCCCGCCCGGCCTATAGCAAAATGACGGCCGGAAAGTGGTTTAGTTATCCTGACTGGGTGGCGATCAGTGGTGTGGTGTGTCACCATGACACACTGCATCTCCACTCGTGGTACAGAGCTTCTGATGGAGACTCTTTACCACGTGATCAGCTGTGACCAATCACAGCTGATCACAGCGTGAACCAGAAAGTGGCTTTCCTCGGTTCGCTTCGGACGCTCTCCTGTCAGAGGGGGGTGTGCATGCATTGATAATCATCACATTGTTTATCAGCACAGCCCCCATTAGAGGTGCCTACCACAATGCCAATCAGTGTTCATCAAAGTGCCAATCAGCAACCATCAAAATGCCAATCAGTGCCCATCAGTAACGCCTGTCAGTGCCCTTCACAGATGCCCATCAGTAATGCCTCCTCATCAGTGCCATCTATTAATGCCCATCAGTGCTGCCTATCAGTGCCCATCAGTGCTGCCTATCAGTGCCCATCAGTTCCACCTACCTATCAGTGCCCATCTATTCTACATGTTAGTGCCTTCTCATCCCCTTATCAGTGCCACCTCATCAGTGCCCATCAGTGCTGCCTAATCAGTACCCATTAGTGTAACCTCATCAGTGGCCGTTAGTGAAAGAGAAAAAAAAAATAAAACAGAAAAGAAGAAAAACGTTTTTTTTTTCAAAAATGTCAGTGTTTTTTAGTTTGTTTAGCAAAAAATAAAAAAACACAGTGGTGATCAAATACCACCAAAAGAAAGCTCCATTTGTGGGAAGAAGATTATACAAATGTAGTTTGGGTACAGCGTTGTATGACCGTGACGATTTGTATGAAGTGTGACAGCTCTGAAAGCTGAAAAATGTCCTGGGCAGGAAGGGGGGAAAGTGCCTGGTATTGAAGTGGTTAAAGGGATAAAATATGTGGAAATGTGCATGCATTTTTGTTTTGCCTTGACATATGTTCAAAAACATTTTCATTTTCTTTACATTTTTTTTTTTTTGTTAGGATTTTGTGTTTTTTTGATTGAATGTCAAAATATTTTGATGCTTTCTTCTGCCACAACTAATATATAAATTAGTTAACATTTTTCATTTTGTGGTGGTATGCAAGTTCTAAAGACAACATGTTTAATCATTAGCTAGTGGTGCTGGTAAGCATGTTCTATGTTATAAACAGGTTTTGATAAATACATTTAAAAAATGTTTCGCCTGTAGTATTTTCCACTTTTCCAGCGTTTTTGTACGCAAAGATGTTTTATCACAGATTATACTAATGACATAGTACAAAATAAACTGGAATCATCTGTAATCTTTACTATTAATAGTTAGAAAATAAAACCCACGCAAGCCATCATTTCAACCACACGCTGTGCGTCACATACAAAGTATAACTAGTAGAAAATGCATCATACAGATGTTTATTTTTGAAGCCTACAATTACTAACTTTCTTGGGATTTAGTAAACAAATAAAAGCACTTTCTGAAAATCAGACTCTTAAATCGGTTTCTTAAAGTGGTTGTAAACCCTTTTGTGTGACATTTACCTATAGGTAAGCCTAGAATAAGGCTTACCTATAGGTAGTGGAAAGAACTCCTAAACCTGCAAAATGTAGGAGATATTTTACTTGTAGTGTGCCGATGTCATCATCGGCGCATGCGCTGTGAAATAACTGACTACGGTAAAATTTCTTCCCCCAGCGTGTGCCGTGACTGACGGCTCCCGTGCAAATGCGTGGGAGTGACATCAGATGGCTCTGACCAGTCACAGAGGTGGAGTCCATGGCCCTGGTAGGACGAGCGGCAAAGATGGATGCGGCCTGCACAGGGGACAGCACGTGCTTCCTTTGCAGGTAAGTGTCATATAATGGGTTGGTATGCGATGCATACTAGCCAATTGTGCTTTTAATTTGCAGGCCTTGCGGGGAGCAAAAGAGGAATTAAAACCCATCAGGGTTTACTTCCTCTTTAAAACAGAAAAATCTTAGCAATACATCTATTATTACTATTTATATAAATGCAATAGATTTCTATTTGATTGCTGAACATAGAGGGTACAAAAATGGAGAAGCAAAAATGAGAAATACTGCTAGTTAAAACCCATGGTACCAACATTTATTTCTCCACCAAGTGACATTAAACACATTTTAATTCAGTACTCTCTAAAATTTAGAGATGCTAAGCCTAATCTATTAAATTCTGTCAAACTGTGCAGGATTCCTCCTCATAATTATTGCTCAGCTTTGCATGCATATTAGTTGTTCATTTCATTAAAAATCGGTAAAGAAAATATTGCATGTGACGAAGAGCAATAAATACAAGTGGTACTTAACCCACATCTGAGTTTTCTCATTCCCTTTGGCTTGATTCACACCTATGCAGGTTGCGGTTTGCATATTCCAGGTGCATTTATCATTTTTCAATACACGTTTTTGATTCATAGAAGTCCATGGAACCAAAAACAAGAAAACAGTCTCTGGCTCTTTCCATAAAATGCACAGATGTGAACTACATCCATAGGAAACCATGTTAAATGAACTGTAGTGTGTTTCTGCAAAACTGAAAACAAACTAAAAATTGCATAGGTGTGAACCAGGCCTGAGAGAGACCAAATTAAAGAGATTCTTCCCTTCTCTCCCATCCTCAGTCCCTATTCTATGGTACAAAATTTCCCATTAAGGCTGGATTCACACCCATGGGCGTCCGCAGGTAGGGGCAAGGGGGGTCAAGTGCCCCCCCCCCCCCGTGGAATCAGGGATCAGATCTTAAATTCAACACAGTTCCATCGCTATCGGGGCGCAGGCAGCCCACACCCGTGTGCAACCCACCAGTGGGGTGACACCATCAAGGTTCTGTCAAGCCCCCCTATCAGTGTAGTGTGACTGCACTGTATGTTTTTTATTTTTTTATATACACATATCTACTCCATGGTATCATTTTTATCTGAATATTTAAATATATATGGCTTTGTATTGAACCTCTTGTGGTAGATCATTTAGCAATAAATGGGGGATCATAAAACCAAGTTTATCTTCTCACTATGATAGCTTTTTCCTTGTTCTATATTCTCAGCTTCCTGCTGATGCAGTCCTGGGTCGCTATCAGGTGTTCTGTGTGCCCGCCTCCACCATCTACCAGGAAAACTTTTTTCTAACCCCTGATATATATATATATATATATATATATATATATATATATATATATATACATCTGTGCCTCCTTGGCTCATCTGGCCATTTTTTCCGTGGCTCTGGTGGCTTATTGGACAAGTGAGTATATGAGCAAAACATGCATATTTTTCTTGATCCATCTGTTGCCATTGGATGGATACAAATACTGATTGAGCTATGTTGTTGTTGAAAATATGTATCTTTTTGTATTTTAGATTGTTACATTTAGGATAAATTGCATACTGGATCATCCCTGAAGAAGGAGTGTATGATACTCCGCAACGCGTAGGAAACATCAAATGCATATGATCTTTTGTTACATGCTTGTACTTTGAGTGCATATATTTTCTGTATTTCCTCGGAAATAATATCCACTCGATAGCTATCTACACAGATATTTTTAAATGCATGTTTGTATGAATATTACGTCACCAATTTTATTTATATTGTTTAAATAAAACAAATTTATATTTTTTTACTACACTGTATGTCTCACAATCTATGCCTTTAAAGTCCCACCCTTTATTGGGTACAAAATTTTGTACCAAGATTGAGATGTTGGCTGACCGATAGCAGATTTCATTTCTTAAGGCTGGATTCACACCTTTTCATTTCTAGCGCTTTTTGCATTTTGAAGATTTGCACTACAGTCCATTTCA
The DNA here is from genome assembly GCF_037356315.1 of Lithobates pipiens. Classification (NCBI taxonomy): domain Eukaryota; kingdom Metazoa; phylum Chordata; class Amphibia; order Anura; family Ranidae; genus Lithobates; species Lithobates pipiens. The sequence goes on from NW_027507903.1 coordinate 144,483,547, forward strand.
CGTTTCCTATGGAACACGTTCTGTAGTGCAAATCTGCAAAATGCAAAAAGCATTAAAATGCATAGGTGTGAATCAGGCCTCACACATTTTTATCCTTGTGACTTTTCCTTCATACCTACCTATTTTTGTCCTGCCTCTGTGCTGCCTGGGTTCCTGTGCCTGTGCCACCATTTTAAAAATGTCTGTGATACTGCACATACATGGGATGAAATGCATGTCATCATGAAATTCACCTTGTGCATATGCCATATGATATTAGAGGCACCGGTTTGGGAAAAAAGCTTCTCACGAGATCTCACAAGCCTGTAGTGTCATACAGCTCATGCACGTTATTAAGCACATGATGTAATGCGATTCCTCTCATGCATACACAGTAAGACAATACAGCTAGATCTCGCCGTTTAGATATGAATATTACTTAAAGTGGAATTCCATGCTAAAACTAAAATCCCTGCATCTATAGACACCAACATTCCAAACAGGGGTCAAGTCCTGGGAAAAAAAGTGTGGGAACTCACCCAATGCAGCAATGCATTGCAAGGCAACAATGCAGCCTCCCCAGTGCCCAGCGATGCAGCCTCACCAGTGCCCAGAAATACGACCTTCCCAGTGCCCAGCAACGCAGCCTGAGCAGTGCCCAGCAATGCGGCTTTACCAGTGTCCCCAGCAGTGCAGCCTCACTAGTGCCCCCATCAATGCTTCTTTACCAGTGTCCCCAGCAATTTGTCTTTACCAGTGTCCCCAACAATGTGGCCTCACCAGTGTCCCCAGCAATGCGACTTTACCAGTGTCCCCAGCAATGCGACTTTACCAGTGTCCCCAGCAATGCGACCTCACCAGTGTCCCCAGGAATTTGGCCTTACCAGTGTCCCCAGCAATGCAGGCTCTTCAGTGTCCCCAGCAATGCAGCTTTACCAGTGTCCCCAGCAATGCAGCTTTACCAGTGTCCCCAGCAATGTGGCTTTACCAGTGTCCCCAGCAATGCAGCCTCACCAGTGTCCCCAGCAATGTGGCTCTACCAGTGTCCCCAGCAATGTGGCTCTACCAGTGACCCCAGCAATGTGGCTCTACCAGTGTCCCCAGCAATGTGGCTTTACCAGTGTCCCCAACATTGCAGTTTTACTAGTGTCCCCAGCAATGTGGCCTCACCAGTGTCCCCAGCAATGCGGCTTTACCAGTGTCCCCAGCAATGTAGATTTACCAGTGTCCCCAGCAATGCGGCCTCGCCACTGCTAATAGGTGCCACACATTGGGGGAGGGGGGTGACATGCCATTGCACCCATCCTCCACTCCCTCGGTCCTCCTCCTCCTCCAGCAGTCACTGTAATAAGGTTCTGCATCGTATAATACACATAGTTGCATAGTTAGTAGGGGAGGCCACCGCCTGTGGAAGGGAATTCCACATCCTTGTCGCTCTTACAGTAAAGAACCCTCTACGTAGTTTAAGGTTAAACCTCTTTTCTTCTCATTTTAATAAAAGGCCATGAGTTTTGTTAAACTCCATTCCGTGAAAAAGTTATATCCTTATTGTGGGCTCACCACTGCCACTACGGTATTTGTAAATTGAAATCATATCCTCTCTCAAGCGTCTCTTCTCCAGAGAGAATAAGTTCAGTGCTCACAATCTTTCCTCATAACTAGTATCCTCCAGACCCTTTATTAGCTTTGTTGCCCTTCTTTGTACTCGCTCCATTTCCAGTACATCCTTCCTGAGGACTGGTGCCCAGAACTGGACAGCATAATCTAGGTGCGGCCGGACCAGAGTTTTGTAGAGCGGGAGAATTATCGTTTTATCTCTGGAATTAATCCCCTTTTTAATGCATGCCAATATTCTGTTTGCTTTGGTAGCAGCAGCTTGGCATTGCATGCCATTGCTGAGCCTATCATCTTCTAGGACCATCAGGTCCTTTTGAACCCCAGAGGTTCTTTCCCCAATGTATGGATTGCATTCATATTTTTGCCACCCAAATGCATTATTTTACATTTTTCTACATTGAACCTCATTTGCCATGTAGTTGCCCATTCCAAGTGCTCCCCATTTATCACCACCATCTGAACTCGCCCTTGAAGCCAGTTTTCAATCCATGTACTCACCCTATGGTCCATGCCAACCAACCTTATTTTGTACAGTAAACATTTATGGGGAATATGTCAAATGCTTTTGAAAAATCCAGATACACCACATCTACTGGCCTTCCTTTATCTAGATGGCACCTCCCAATAGAAGGTAGATAGGTTTGGCAACAACGATTCTTCATGGATGATTACTGCTAATGATACCGTTCTCATTACTAAGATCTTGTATATAGTCCCTTATCATCCCCTCCAAGAGTTTACATACTATTGATGTTAGGCTAACTGGTCTCTAATACCCAGTTATGTACTTTGGGCCCTTTTTAAATATTGGTGCTGAATTGGCTTTTCTCCAATCAGCTGGTACCATTCCAATCAGTAGACTGCCAGTAAAAATTAGGAACAATGGTCTGGCAATTACTTGACTGAGTTCCCTAAGTACTCTCGGGTACAAGCCATCTGGTCCCAGTGATTTGTTAATGTTAAGTTAAGTTAATGTTAAGTTTCTCAAGTCTAATTTTAATTCTGTCCTCTGTTAACCACGGAGGTGCTTCCTGTGATGTGTCATGAGGATAAACACTGCAGTTTTGGTTACTGAAGCCTCCCGATTCCCTCGTGAAGACTGGCACACCGACATTCTTTCACCTTTCACTGAAGTCTAGGAGGTGAGACCTTCTTACAGTGGCCTCTGCAGGATGAGTAGGACCGAGGGAGGGGAGGACAGGCACACTGACATGACACCCCCCCTCCCCGAAACTGTTGCACCCAGGGCGGATCGGACCGGATACCATGCTGAGCTGTCAGCTGCAACTTCGCTGTGTGAGCGGGTGCAGAGAAGGTATGCATACAGATTTTTTTCTGTACAGGGCTAGATAGGTCAGTGTTAGAATGTTGGTGTCTATAGATGCAAGGATTTTAGTTTTAGCATGGACTTTGCCTTTCCAGGGGGCATCTGTACATACAGGGATACCTCACCACAGCCTTGAGGGAAACCAGGAAGTGGAAGAGAAAAATGTAAGTAAAACAGAAAAAAGGGTTATGCGATTTCACATCAGCATGCAGAGATGTATGCTGATGTGAATTTTAGGGAAAAGGTCCTCTTTAAAACAAATAGGTAGAGGTGCATGCATGGCGTGTAAGATGGTGGATGCATGAGAGCCAAGCTCTGGTTCCCGTCTCCTTGTTTGCGGCTCCTACACTGCTACATCAGCATCTACAGCCCCAGGAGCGACACTGTCAGTAACCAGTGGCCCTCGTGCACCCTATGGAAAAAATGGCTACCAAAAAGATATATACTGTACATTTATTCCGCCATAACAGTCACGACTCAGTCAGCACATGGGGAGCTTCCTCCTGAGACCGCAATCCCCAGCCTTGAGTAGCCCAACTGACCCGCCGGAACACTCCAATCTTCACCTACCGGTGGAAAACGCATCTCAAGAGGTCCACATGTCCCAGCAAACCCAGCTGCCTGAGTCTACAGCAGCTGTGGCGGTTGCTGTGCTGGATTAAAAGCTGCAATCCGTGCTCCAGAACCTGACTTGTCTTAGAAGAAGATAATTCTGCTATGAAACACACAATCTCACAACTCCATCTGCAACAAGAGGATTTGGAGAATATGGAATTCCATCAAAATTTAAGGATTTGCGGGATCCCCGAGTCTATCTGTGACAAAAAATGTATATCTCCTGGGGCTGTTCATCACCCTGGCGCCCCACATCCCAGATATCGATTGGCACATTGATAGAGCTCACAATAGCCCCCAAACCTCCTCCTGGCTCCAACCCTAGAGAGATAATTTTTCACTGTCACTACTACGAAGCAAGGAAGCTCTCACTGTTGCAATCCATAATAAATCCCGCATAGACTTTAAGCACATCAAGATTCAAATTTTCAGCGACCTTCACCCATCACATTGGCTAAAGGACGCAGTCTACGCCCTGTCACCACTCATGTTCCATAGCGTTGGGGTTTTCCCTTCCGTCTCTCTGTCCAATTCTGAGAGACCTCCATGAAGGTGAAGCTTTCATTCGCAATTTGAGACTTTCACCCATCCCTGAGGATGAGCTTCGACTTTCTGCTCCGATCTCTAAACCACTCATGACACCAGCCAAGATTTGGACCCGTGTCGGCAATATAGATAAAACTCATTAAAAAAATGGTATGGGTCCCCCGCCCCCCCCCCCCCCCAGTCCATTACTCTATTGCTAAAGCAAACAACAGAGGTGACAGGGGGCATCCCTGCCGGGTTCCCCTCTCCAGCTCAATTGAGTCAGAGTATGCATTGTTAATCCTAATCTTAGCGCTTGGCGTGTTATAAAGTGCTTTTGCCCAACCTATAAAGGCGGGTCCAAACCCGAACACCTCCAGAGCCCGCCACAAATAGTGCCACTCCAAGCTATCGAAAGCTTTGGCAGCATCCAGAGAGATGAGCCGCCCATTCAGCGTCGGAATCCAAAGGTTCAAGTATACCCGCCTTACATTGATGTTTGTGGCTTTATTGGGAATAAACCCAGATTGATCTGGGTGAATAAGCTTTTGTATATATTTGTTCACCCGGGTGGCTAGCACTTTCGCCAGTATTTTTGCATCTGCACATAATAAAGATATTGGCCTATAGGATGAGGTATCCATTTGATCTTTCACCTCTTTTGGAATAACCACTATGCTGGCTTCTGCCATTGAGGAGGGCATCCTCCCTCCCGCGGCCACCTCCCCTAACATCCTCAGTAACTCGGGAAGCATCACCTCACCATACTGCTTATAAATTTCTATAGGAAAACCGTCTGGGCCGGGGGACTTCTGGTTAGCCACTATGCTTTGCAGTTCCTCGTGGGTTATGGGGGCTTCTAGCACGTTTTTTTTTCCTGTTCTAAGAGAGCTGGTACCTGGATCCCCCTAAAAAACCGATCCATTTCTCTTGCCACTTCTCCCACCCTGTATTTATATAAATTTGCGTAGTATTGTCTGAATGCATCCAGTATTTCAGGGGTCCGGGAAGTAATTTTGCCTCCCTGGCATCCTAATTGTAGCAATTACTGATGGGGAGTTATTGGTTCTCACCAACCGGGCCAAAAAATGGCTTGCACACTCCCCTTCAGCAAAAGCGCATTGGGTCTGAAAAAGACGCTTGTTTTTTGCCTTTCTGGTAATGATGTTATAATATTTTTGTTGACTTTTAAGCCACCTCTCTTTTTTTTTTCTGGGGTTGGGTCTACCACGTATTGATTTTCTGACTCCACCACTTCCCTCCCAGTAACCGCCTCCCATTCCCTGGACTTCCTTTTGATCTTTGCCACTTCTTGTATTATTAACCCACGGAGGAAAGCCTTCAGGGTATCCCACACTATCCTTGCACTTGCGGAGCCCTTATTCAATGTTACAAATTCAATTCAATGAAAAGTGTAAACTCACCACATAAACACTCTATATACAAAATAAAATTCCCCAATAAAGATCAGAGCATGGTGTTCACATTTGCAGGGAAGCACACTTGAATGCTGATTATTCAGAGAATTACCGTATTAATGTTTATTGAGGATTGTTTTTTTTATGTACTAACAGTTAAGCTTCATATACACAATACGAAAATTGGATGAAAAATACCACTTTTGAAGTGTTTGTACATATGAGCATATAATTTTTTATTTTATTTTTGGTGGGGGAGTGGATCTTGGGTGGGAGTTCCCACACTTTTTTCCCCAGGATTTGACCCCTGCTTTTAACCAGCTTCACCATGTCCCCGTTTCCAAAGGCCATATCTATTCTTGACAATGTTGCATATGAGCTAGAATAACATGAATATTGCTGCCTCGGTGGGTTCTGTAACCAAACTTAGATTCATACATACACATATTAGGGTCAATTTAGGGGAAACACATGCAGGCACAGGGAGACCATGAAAACTTTGTGCAGGTAGAGCAAAGTTGAGATTCAAATTGATGCTCTTGGTGCTGCTAGTTGAAAGTGCTAACCACTGTGCTGCCCCTGAAATCATGATTGCTCTCTTCTCTTGTCAGCAACTGTATTAGATTGACAGTCCTTTGCAATGTAGTAGATCTTTATTTTCATATATTTAAACCCTATCGAGAAGGGTTCAGTTGTTTATGCAATGCTATGCTTATGCTACACTGAAGATACAGTATATCTTAATGACATTGGCTGAATGTTTGTGGTTGTTGTCCTGCTGCAGAATAGATTTGGGGCCAATCACATGCCTCCCTGATGGTATTGTATGATGTAAACCTCCCTCTCCTAAATGCAGAAGAATCTTATTCAGGCTAGCAACATTTTGACCGCCGGCCGTGGGAAAAATGCAAACCGTGGCAAAACCACGGTAAAAACACGTTTTCCCATGACCGCGGTCACGAGCTGGCTATGTACATGAAGCCTAATTATCTGCCTGCCTTTCTCACCATAGATCCTGACCACATCTCCAACTCCATTTTCAGAAATGCAGCCCCAAATTTGCAAGAAACCTCCACTATGCTTCACTGCTGCCTGCAGGCACTCATTATTGTACCTTTCTCCAACCCTTCGGTGAACAGAATGCCCCCTCCTACAGCCAAATATTTCAAATTTTGACTCATCAGTCCAGAGCTCCTGCTGCAATTTCTCTACACCCCTGTCCCTTTGTTCTCATGCATCTTTAGGCTACTTAGCTTTGCTTCCACGCCGGAGGTATGGCTTTTTGGCTAAAATTCTTCCATGAAGACCACTTCTGGCCAGACTTCACTAGACAATATATGAGTGTACCCGGGTCCCACTGGTTTCTGTCAGTTCTGTGCTTATGGCACTGCTAGACATTTTCCAATGTTGAAGGGAAGTAAGCATTATGTGTGTTTCATCTGCTGCATTAACCCTCCTGACAGTATTCCCGGGTATGGGCTTGGGGTTTAAGTACCATTAGTGGTAACAGGATTGCATTGCAGAATCTTGGTCCAGGTTACTTACCTTGTCACCAGGATCCTGCAATGTCCTCTCACTGTGTCCTATGCCGGATCATCCGCCCAGTGTACTGTGTTTCCGACTCTGTTCCCTGCGAGCGTTGCGACTCATGGGGACAGAGCCCGGCGGCAAGCTCAAAAAACACAAAAAACATAACCCATACAGTACACTGTAATTTTATAGATTACATTACTGTATCAAATCATTTCACCTCCCTAGTGCTTTGTTCAGTGCCTTGCATGAACTTTTATATTTTATATATACTGTTCTTTCTGCCTGGAAACTTGAGATTGTCCATGGCTACCAAAAAGTGTCCCTTTACATCAAACATGGTTTTAGACCAGCTAGAAAACAGAGATAGTAAATTAGAACATTTTCAGTATTGAGCGATAGTGAATCGTGGGGAAATTAATTTTATTATTATTATATTATTATTTTTTATATTAAATTATTTTTATAATTATTTATAGTTATTTATTCTATTATAATTTATGATTTTGTGTTTCAAGCTTTATCATGCCCGGGATGTCTACTAGACTCTTGTTTGAACAGATTTAAGTGTGTTATTCCTAAGAATTACAGGCCTACAATATAAAATGCCAAATTTCTATGCAAAACATTGTACCGCTTTGAGATTCAAAAATCTGACATAATCATACCGCCAGGGAGGCTACACTTCCTTGGCACACTACTGCATCTATGGTCCACAACATTGCCTGATCAATGGTTTCCTCAATGCTGAGAAATAAAGGCAAATACTTATCCATCATGCCATACCATCAGAGAGGTGTGTGATTGGCTCCAAACTTACTCTGCAGCGGAAAAATGACCCCAAACATACAGCCAATGTCTTTAGGACCTATCTTCAGTGTAAAGAAGAAGTAGGAGTCCTGGGAGTGATAGCTTTGCTCCCACAGAGCCCCGATCTTAACATCATGGAGTCTGGGATTACATGAAGAGATAGAAGGCTTTGATGCAGCCCACATCCACAGAAGACCTGTGGTTAGTTCTCCAAGATGTTTGGAACAACCTACCTGTCGAGTTCCTTCAAAAACTGTGCAAGTATATCCAGAAGAAGTGAGACTTCTTCTATTATATGTGCTGCATATATATTACCATATATTAACATATATTACCATATATTAATCTTTGTTTTACAAACAGGTAATATGACAGAGGATTTCCAGAGCACTATGGGTCAACTAAAGAGGGCTCAGTACAAATATTTGTTCCAACAAGCTGTCTCTCATTGAAACCTCAATTAAAGCTTTCTCATGAGGCATTGTTCACATCTCTGATTCAATCTTGTGTGTGTATGTCTGTGAGTGTGTGTGTGTGTGTGTGTGTATTTCATATGTTTTATTGTATACTTGACTTTTCAAAATGTTTATGACCATAGGAATTAAATATAGAACATATGTGCAGAGCCAATGTACATTGCATTAAAAGATGAGTGAGATCACAATTGTTTTTCACTGGAATACCTCAGTGTTACATTATTTAAATACATAGGGCACACATCATTTTGTAGCATACATGAAAAGCTGGCTGCATTTGTCAGTCATACAGATCATTTTATTAATGGTTCATAGATGCACACTGTCCATGAACCTCCCATAGTTTATGTACATGAATATTTTGAAGTAGACGAAAACTGGAAAAACAGACGGCTTCTACAAATTGGTGAATCTTCATTATTTTCCTATAGCTCACTAAACTTTCCGGACTGAAGGGCACTTTTACATTACTGAGTAATAAATTGATGTTCCTATCCATGCATTTCTAATGCTTTGGAGCAGGCTTTGCAAGGGGCTGCTGAGTGGTGATAGTAATGCTCTGCTGCATGAAGATTGCTATGTAAATTGTACAGACAAGGAAAATAGAAGTAGGACCTGGGAAGACTTGATGAAAAATATTGTTAATTTCTTTCCTGATTGTTGCTTTGTTTAAAGAATTATCATAATTTCCATCATTTCTAGGGACATTTTACTTCTGAAGTGGTACTTCTATAAAAAGCCTATTTAATAACAGTGCAAAGAGCAATGATCTGCTGTTTAATAAATTAATGATCATTGTTGCGAGGAATCCAGCAGGTTGGAAAGTTACTGTCAGTCATCCCTACTTCTCTCCGCTGCACTCTGTGACTGAGAGCTTTATAATGTGATACATGTTAGATTGTTTGTCAGCTTTCCCGTAACCATGGATGTTTGAATAAAATTAGCATAAGTTGCTCAGATCTCTGTAGTGTGATATGCTTTTCTTTGTATCTCTGTTCATCTCATAACAGCGGAGATGAGTGGTGATAATGCAGCATACTGCGGCTCTGCCTCCCAGCTAGGAATGGGATATTCCCTAACATGCACAGAATAGTGAATGTGCTTGTTGGGTAAAGAGGGCATTGGTTTAAGTGTAGCGCTACCCCAGCAGGAGCCGCTGGTGAATATGGGTATCTCCCACCCTAAAAAGCCAGGCACATGAATTTTCCACTCACTCTGGAGACAAGAAACAGTCCTTGCCGATTTGTTTGTGTTTTTTTGTGTTTTTTTTTAGGGGGGGTTAAACTTGAATGGGGAAGGTGATACTCATTTGATCAGCAGAGAACTCTTCAGTGACTTAACTATATACATCCAGTATATACACTTCTCCTCCTCTGCTCCCAGTACCACCTCTTCAGGCACTGCCAGCCTGCCTGGCTGCAGCTGCCCCTTTCACTATCCCTCCTGGCTACTTCTCCACAGTCCTCCCAGACTGACTCTCTAGCCATCAAAGACTGCTTGCACTCAGTCCCTTCAGGCATGCCTCTCAGTCGTCTTACTGTAACACTCACTAGTCTCTTGGCTGTCTTGCTCCCTGGATATTTGCCCAGAAGTGTCCTCCTGCTGTCCTATCCTTGATCCCGTGCTTCCTGCTCATGATCCCTCCATGTATCATGAGAAGGGGTCCCTTCCGCACCCGAGCCCAGGCCTGAGTTCACCCCCCAGACTGGGGAGATACTCTCAAAGACCTCTGACAACCTAACACTCCATCTCCATCTTCTACCCAAACTCTACTGCCCCAGCTGAGCTCAACCTGAGTATTTGAGGATGCCTGCCCCCTGCCAACCCATCTGTTGGGGATTGGTCAGGACCCTCAGAATACTCCAGCCAGCTCCTTCTACACCCCTCCCAACTGCTTCTGGAATCTTCTCCACATTTCCAGCAAGCAGGGAGGAGTCACCAGAGATGCTGCTGCTGAGTCATCCTGCCCTCCCTGAGTCATTTAAAACCCTGACCTAGAAAAACACACAGGCTTGGCTACCAGCCAAACCTGAATTTACCTACATCAACAAAATTCCTATCACTAGCAGTCCAGACACACTAGGGGGTGCTATATAAGCAAAAATGCCCCTTTTTTATCAGAGTTAAGTGACTACCAGATTTTGCTTCCTGGCCATTTATCCATCCCCTCTAGCTGCAGCATTACTATCATTATATCTTGGTTTTCATGAACACACATCACAACAATTAGAACCCCCTTGTACATCATTCTTCTAGAGAAAATAAATTAAAATTAATTTTTCTTTATTTTTGTGACATGATTATATGACTTGATTAACGAATTGAAGCTGAACTCCAGCTAAGAGATTTTAAGCAGTTACAGCAACAGTAAAGCACATAGTAGTGTGAGTCCACCCCAGATGATGACCGGTGGGTCGAAACGCGTCGGGAGGACTCCGCTACTGCCATTTTCATCTCTCTGACACGCTTGATTGTTCTTCTTGAAATGTGAGTTTTAGAAAAAAAAATTTTTTATTAAAGTTTTTTTAAAAAAACGTTATTATGCTATGTTGGCTCCGTCTTCTCATCCTTTATGCCTACCTATGAGTCGTTGTTGGATTTGTACATGCACATGAGGAATATTGACCACATCTAGCCATCTGCTGGGATCTGGTGGGATCGTATATGATATGACTGATACATCCAATTCTTGAGACCTTTTTGGGATCGCAAGCTGTGATTGACCCCTGAGGCGTATGCCTGTTAGGGTCATATAGATCCGGTAAGCCTGCACTCTATACGGTGGTGGGATCGTCACATGGTGAAATATTGTTCTCTTCGGTCACAACATTACAGAACCCTGGCTGATATTGGCACTTTGCACGATTGCTTTGGACTATATATCTATTTATAGACTTCGTCACTGTGATTTGTGTTTACAGATATCCACAGTCACTGTTTCCCTTTTGGGATATAATATCCTATTAATCACCATTTTTTGTTATATATACACATGTATAAGTCACTATATATATGTTTATATTTTGTACCTGTATAATATTGTATTCACTTTTGCTTTTTGGGTTATTTTATATATACATTTGAATTTATATCACTTTGTAGCACTATAAGAAGTGTATACAGGTTGAGCGCCTGCACTACATTTTTCACCGATTTCTCAGCTAAAAAATCCCTAGTTTTAGCGTGCTGGCTGCTAACCATACACACTTCTTGTTATTTTTCCATTTTCTTTTGCGCAATATTGTTGGTGTATACTTTCTTCTTTGGTTTTAGTGGATTAATATTGCAGCATTTGTAAAGAAATATCCACAGTCATTATGGATGTATTTGACTATAGAGCTTCACATAAAGTGAATGCAGATGGTGTATTTGTCCCCGATAGTAGCAATACTGAAATCGGAGGCCTTTTTTTAAGGTTGAAAAATATCATGTCGACTGAATTACACCTGGAGTGGGATTTGGTATTTTTACAACAATACATCACGGAACAGATGGTTCCCCGCAGCCTCAGATGGGACGTTTGTCCTCAACAGGGAGAATCAGATCCTGATTCTTGGTTCAAATATTTTAACGAGGCAGGAACCAACCTTCTTTCTTTCCTCATCTCAAAGAAAAAGGCATGTCTATTAAATATAGATAAAGAAATTAAAGAAATTAGAGACAAACTAAATACATATAAAGGGTCGTCGGAATACAACTCCCTCTCGTCCAATTTACTCAACCATTTGGAAAAAGAGGACCGAGACCAAAAGAATAAAAAACAGAAAAAATATTCCCGAGATACGAATGACTATAAGACAAACAATGTATTTGGATGGCAAAAATTATTTTTAGCACCACCTCTTAATCAAACTACTCCTTCTGTGAATATGGAAGGCAGTTTAAATCCTGGAATTTCTGCCTCCCAGGATATACCGCCTTCCAGAACATATAGTGAGGCTGTCCAAAGGGGGCCCGACAGGGGAACACACAATGTTCAACATTTTAGTCCATATAGGACAAACAATCACAAAAGGGGTAGGGGGGGTCCAAGAGGTAAGAGAGGAGGACGTGGGTACCAAAGGGATCATTCCCACCATAGAAACATCTCAGCCCCCGTGGATTACAATAATTCACCATATTACCATTCACCACGTACACCATACCCTTCTAACCATCAAAATTATCTCCCCCCCCGGGAGGTCAACTCCCCCAATCATTATAATAGAGGAATCCAACACTATGAGGACATACCTCCTTCGCAGAATAGGTTTGCACCCTTACGCGATATGAGGAGTTCTGACATCACTTACACCAGGCATTCTCCTTCCCCCTATCCATACAATCCTCCCAATACCAATTATGAACAACAGGGTTTTCACGAGGACCCACACCCCAAAAAAAGGGGTCAAGAACGAGGAGAGGTTGTAGAGGGGGAAGGAGATTACAAAGACGGAAAGAGAAGAAGGCTCTGATAGGGCAGGGGGTTTTCAATCTGAGCTCTAGGTCTTTCACATCCGAAGAGATGTTGGTTTTAGACAAGGGCTTAAAATTTGCACCCCCTAACAAACTCAATAAATTTTCTACATTTATAGATATACACAAATTTACACGGAAGCTGAATATTCAAAGATATCTCACATCCAATCCGTATCGCACAGACTACCATGCTAGTACGTCAGGCACTGTCCACTCAGGGTTATCTAATCCCTCCCTTTTCTCCCCTCCGGTATCCACTGCTCCTGCAGTGAAAATTTTCAGAGATTTAGTACTCAGCGATCTAGCCAAATTACCAGTGAAAAAATATCACTCCACTTCTTTACCGAGAGTCGCATTGAGGTCTCTCTGTGACCAAAAGCAAGTTATAATACGCCCAGCTGACAAGGGAGGGGGCATAGTTGTACTTGATAAAACTCAGTATGAGGAGGAAATGGCAAATATCTTGAGTGAGCCAGACACATATCGGAAATTACCCAATAACCCCACAAATGTTTACAGAAAACAATTAAAAGCCCTTGTTGATAAAGGTTACGAACAAAAAATCTTGAACAAAAAAGAGAAAGCTTTTTTGGTCCCCACATCCCCTAGAATACCTACCATCTATTATCTACCTAAAATCCACAAGAGCTTAACAGCTCCCCCCGGTAGACCCATTGTAAGTGGTATAAATTCGGTTACAGCACGCATAGGTAGATACATAGACTTTTACCTTCAACCACTTGTGAGAAAGATGCCCTCATATATACAAGATACTGGGGATACCATCAGAAAATTGGAAGGTATACAGTTCCAAGGACAATGCATCATAGCTACTGCAGATGTTTCATCCCTTTACACCTGTATCCCACAGGATAAGGGAATAGAAGCGGTACGCTTCTTTCTTGAACAAGAACGCACGCTAGTTCCTTGCCAACGTAATTATATTATAGAATTATTGGAATTTGCCACTAGCCATAGCTATTTTTGGTTTGGTGGTCAGTATTACTCACAACAAAGGGGTGTGGCCATGGGGGCCAAATTTGCGCCCAGTTTGGCCAATCTTTTTATGGCCAAATGGGAGGAGGATGTCGTCTATGCCCAGCGGAGCCCATCATTAATTTTTTGGGTCCGGTACATAGACGACATCCTCCTCCTATGGGGGGGCACCTCCGATGCCCTCCTTGAATTCTTCAGTGGTTTGAATAATAATGACAGGGGAATCTCATTGACTTATCAGACCAGCACAGATAGAATCCAATTTCTCGATTTGGAGATTGGAATTACTTCCGGGGGTTTTAGTTTCAAAACTCACTTTAAGTCCACTGACCGTAACAGCTATATTGCCATGGATAGCTGCCATCATAAAAGTTGGCTTACTTCCGTTCCACGCAGTCAATTTATTAGACTGCGTCGTAATTGTACTGACGATCGTACTTTTGTGGATCAGGCAAACTGTTTAAAACAACGGTTTTTAGACAAGGGGTACCATGCACCGACTTTAGAAAAACAACTACAGGAAGTCTCGAATATAAATAGGGACACCCTCCTGCAGGTGAAAACCCCTCGGAATGACAGTGAGAAATTTAAATGGTCCTTTATAACCACCTTCAGTATGCAACATAGGCAGGTAAAACAGATTTTTAGTAAACATTGGGAGGTTTTGAGACAGGACACTGTACTGGGTCCTAATCTTCCTGAAAGAGCTAATGTCCTATTCAGAGGGGCTCCCACCTTGCAAAGTAAAATTGCCCCCAATATCATTAACCCTCCAACACAGCCCACTTTTTTCCATAACATGTTAGGTTATTTCCCGTGCAAAAAATGTAGTGTGTGTCAGCATAATGCACTGACACAACGAAGAATCTCGGAATTCACATCTACAGTAACCGGCAAAAGATATTCTATTAAATGTTTTTGCACTTGCAAAACTAAATATGTGGTCTATTTGATAACATGCCCTTGCGGGAAGCAATATGTGGGCCGCACTACCAGAACTTTTTCAACGAGGGTCGGCGAACATATTTCTCTGATTAGAAGTAAATTATCCAAGCATACGGTGCCGAAACACTATAGGGAATGCCACAGTAATGACTTACGTGGCACCCAATTTATCGCGATAGATAAATACACTCCACCTTGGAGAGGGGGACCCCTCACTCGTGGGGTCTCCAGGCTCGAAACTTTTTGGATATATGAACTTCAGTCCCACTCCCCATTCGGTATGAATGTGGAGTGGGACATTAATGCGTTCATTGATGATTCATAGGACCTTTAGGCATCAGCAATGTATAGTCTGGTATTGGGTATGTTCGTAGTCTGGCATCGGGTAGGTTCTTACCCGTGGGTATCATCTATGTAGTAGTTCTTAATTTATTTTAGATATTTATATTTTTATTTCAATTTTATTTATTTTTTGAATGATATTATCAATAATATTCATTCATTTATATGGTTGTAGAGTGGTGACTGTGGTCACTTTATGGTCAGGGTGACTGGTCACACAGTCATTTTTACCAGAAGGTTATCACTCTATAACACGTGATGTATTTTTTGTACAGTGTGAAGCATTGATGGCTTACTTTCTGTATTACCTAGTCGCAATTTCATTAGCGGCCACTAGGTGTCATTAGCGCCACCTTTTCATTAGTATAAGAGAATAGACAGTGATTTTTCTATATCCATGTCCTGTTTACATCCCCATCCCGCTCCGGAAGTGATACACATTTACTTCCGGTTCCGGGTCTTGTGGATGCGCACTTCCGGTTCTCAACCACCATCTCAAAAAGGGTTTTGGATACAATTTTTACCCATTTGTTAGTCCATAACATCCTAATTCTTTTTAGATGTCGGCCCCTCTTTACATAGAGATCATTTCAAACAGGCCTCTGTCTACATTTCTTTCTCACACATTAACACGAATGGGTGAAACGCATCCTAAGCGAGGCGTGGAACGCACGCCGGGCCGCCATTTTTCCGTATACCGGAAGTATAGCTACCATCACTTCTAAATGTGATTCCCGAGGTCAAATGGTGTAGTTATACTGGTGGAACACATATTAATCGAGGCGTGGAACGCACGCCCGTCCGCCATCTTGGATAGACCGGAAGTGGGCATATTCACAACACATGGGGGATTGCCATCATTTCACCTATATAAGGCAGTAGGACAGTAGTGTGAGTCCACCCCAGATGATGACCGGTGGGTCGAAACGCGTCGGGAGGACTCCGCTACTGCCATTTTCATCTCTCTGACACGCTTGATTGTTCTTCTTGAAATGTGAGTTTTAGAAAAAAAATTTTTTTATTAAAGTTTTTAAAAAAAAACGTTATTATGCTATGTTGGCTCCGTCTTCTCATCCTTTATGCCTACCTATGAGTCGTTGTTGGATTTGTACATGCACATGAGGAATATTGACCACATCTAGCCATCTGCTGGGATCTGGTGGGATCGTATATGATATGACTGATACATCCAATTCTTGAGACCTTTTTGGGATCGCAAGCTGTGATTGACCCCTGAGGCGTATGCCTGTTAGGGTCATATAGATCCGGTAAGCCTGCACTCTATACGGTGGTGGGATCGTCACATGGTGAAATATTGTTCTCTTCGGTCACAACATTACAGAACCCTGGCTGATATTGGCACTTTGCACGATTGCTTTGGACTATATATCTATTTATAGACTTCGTCACTGTGATTTGTGTTTACAGATATCCACAGTCACTGTTTCCCTTTTGGGATATAATATCCTATTAATCACCATTTTTTGTTATATATACACATGTATAAGTCACTATATATATGTTTATATTTTGTACCTGTATAATATTGTATTCACTTTTGCTTTTTGGGTTATTTTATATATACATTTGAATTTATATCACTTTGTAGCACTATAAGAAGTGTATACAGGTTGAGCGCCTGCACTACATTTTTCACCAACAGTAAAGCACATGAAAGGTGAAACACAGCAAAATGGGTGGCTTTTCCATGTACAGTTATTATTCTTGTATCTTTCCTACAATTAGAAGTAAACACACTTATCCAAATTAATATTGTTTTGGGTTTCATTACATTTATAATATTGCACATTGTCACAATACTCTAACCAGGTTTAGAGCCAGTAAAACAGGACCATGTTCTGTGTGATTTCCAGTAGAAGGGTGATCATGTGATCCTAGTAGACGGGTATTGCTTTGGTTGTCAAAATGCTCCAGAGATGGAGATCTGACCCTGCCTGCATACAATCAGCATGTCTACAAATTACCACCTGGAAGCAAAGGGGAGTGCTGAACAGAATAAAGAAGCCATTCCCTTCTGCTTCTTAAAGTGGAAGTAAAGGTTCCAAAAATTGCATACTAGCACATTATGAAAGACTTACCATGAAACAAAGTCTTCCAGCAGCACACTGTTGCCACTGACAGGGCTTTTATCTTCACCCAATCTTGCCTGGGTTTGTGGGCTGTGGGTGCTTGAATGGGTGAGCCACGATGAGTCATGGCCCCTACACAGAGCTCTAAAGGAACGGCCCGAGTACACCTTTCCTTTGCAGCGCATGCACCGGTGACGTCACCGGCTGCTGCTCCCTGGAATATCTCGGTGTGCGTTTAAGAGATATTAATTTCAGCTATAGGTAAGCTTTATTTTAAGCTTACCTGTAGGTAAAAATCTAAATACAGACTTAATTACCACTTTAAACCCTTTTCTATATGTATAACAAACATGCTACATAGTGCTTGATGGAGAATGTGTATCAAGCCTCATTAGTTATGTAATTAAACAAGTAAATTCTAACTTTCTATATTTTAGAGCTAGATCAATACACATATACCCTGGAATTCATAAAGACTGGTGCAGTGTTTGTGCATCATACTCTAAATTCTTGTACCTGTCTAGAACTTGTATTTGAATTAGGCATATGCTTCACCACATTTAGAATGCATAGGAGACATTTTTCCAAAATCTGTCTGTATCAGTTTCTGTCTCTGTACATCAAAAGAGTTGGTCTTAATTAGCTCCGCTTTCATAAGATAAGGAATTTGTTGCATTCATTTTGCCACAATGTAAAATTGGCACTCTTATGAACTACCTGAATTGTGCACACAAGTCAGAGCCAAAAAAATTGAAAATGCTTAATGAATTTGGCGCATTTCATTAGCAAGAGGGATTAATGCGAAGTAGTGCAGCAGAGTTATTGAACTCCCCTATCTTTTTTGAGCTATTATATTAATTTGTCAGAATACCATAACACGAGTTTGCTACTTCTTTATAGACAATGCCCACTGGTGCAACACTCTTGATATTTAGCAGCCACTTTTCAAGGTTTCCCTATGTGCATGGCCCTGCATCACTTTATCAATTATAGAAGCAATGGATATGCCCAAAATAGGACCTAGGCAAGATAGATAAAAAGATCCAAAGTCAGTACCAGAAAAGACAAGCAATGCCATGGTGGAATCAGCTAAAGGAAAGCTGGGATCAAGCCTGCAACATCAATGCAGTGCCTGTAAATGAGTGAGGAAGTATTCAAGGTCAGGCCAGGGAGTCATATAAAAAGCATTGCTGAGTCTATGTTTCAAAGCCAAAACAGGAAGCGGAGACAAAGTCAGGGCTGAAGGAAAGCTTTGGGCAAGTTGAATTTAAAGTTAGCACTAACCAAATAACCAGCTGGGTTATATACAAAGCGTTACATAACCCTAGGGGAAACAATACAATAAACAACCATACTGAGGAGTGTGGTATCCCTTTAAAGACATGAATGGTCACTGAGTAATGATATACACCAACATGCATCAACTCTAAGCAAAAGAAAGGGGCAAAGAATAAGAGACCACATTGTGTGAGAATGATGCTGATCATTCAGCAAATGTCCAACCTCCAATTTGCTGCCTGATGTGTGACTACACCATAGTTGAACAATTATTCTGTGAACAATCAACGGAGGCAGAAAACAAACTGACAGGCAAATTAATGCAAGTGTACAGACTTTTTGCAGAAATTACTTGTACGTCATTAAATCATTTTCAGAATAATGCAGTCTAATCTGGTTAACTTTTTAATTTATAATATCTATTCCATTGCAAATAACATGAATGCCATAAGGAGGTAATGTTATAAAAATGGAGTTGGCAGAAAGAAATGTTACCTTTATCATACCTAGCTTTTCTTACTAATCACATGAACAGTAGGTGGCTTTATATGCTTCTCTAATACCCAATATTCCAACTCGTGCATTTAGTAAAGTCTGAGAATAAAGCATATTCATCTAAACAGCAGGGAAAGTACAGTTAGCTTCAGGCTTTTCTACCTTAAAATGGTCACTTTCATTCCTATATGAAAAGGCAGCTCCATTACTGTTATTTAAAAAGCTAATCGATGTAATCAGATTCTTTGGAATTAGTCACTCTTGAAATTCTAATTTAAACTTTTCTATGAAGACTAAATATTCTGCTTAAAGGCCTGTATACTTCATTTGTGCAACAGCTTGGTAGCAATTCGAGATGTTCCTTAAAAACTATGCATGGCTCCATATAATGTGAGGTTTGTGTTTATTAGTAACATGTAATTTCTCCTAGCACCAGTTAAAGGGTAACTCCATTTTAGTGGAGAAAAAAAATAGCAAATAACGAAAAAATAATATAGCATATACAATTGCAACACAAGTCATATAGTAATTGAATGTTATGAAAAATTGCCTTTCCTTTTCAATCTGAAGCCGCTGTAATTTTCTGAAAATGCAATGCAATATGGCTACTTGGAGGTGTTCCGTACACATATTGTGTACAGAATGCCCCCCAGAAACATAATTTGCTGCTTCTGTGATTGGCTCACTGATTTTCCCAGTAGTCTGCACTAAGATACAAGTCCAATTTCAGGCATCTCCTGCAATAAAAATTACATTTTTGGTGAGATACTTCAAATAGGAAATCATGTCTAAAAGGATGGAGGCCCTGCATTGTTTCTCTTTAGTGCCATGCAGCTGATTGATAATTATGAAACCACTCCCATTAGACCCACCGCACATGAACACAGAGAAACGCACAGTTTTTTCTTCAGAATAACAAAAGGTAGGAATCTGCAACAAAGTATGTTAAAATCCGTGTACTGTAGATAGATCACACAGAGAGAAATGTTTTTTTCCCTCAACAAAAGTGGATTTACGCTTTAAACTTTTATACTGAAAGGGGGTAAATGAAGTTTAATGCAACTTTATTCCAGTAGCCAGTCTATTGCTAGTCTTTGTAAGCAGTTAACATACTGAACCTTTAATTACCTGTTTGGTAACACCCTTCGTAAGAGAAGTATGGAGGATACCATTGCTGTCCTTCCTTTGAAAACATAGTTTGTCTAGGTGGGTGAATCATGGACCCAGACTAAGCATATTATAAATAAGTGTAAGAAAGTGTCTCTATACTGGGTTTTGGGGCAGTGTCAACCCTCAGTATGACAGACAGGTTGCTAATATTCTCAAAATTAGTAGTCAATGGTAGCCTACACAATCCTCTTGTGATGAGCGCCCTCTAAACATGACCAGTAGCAGCCCAAAAATTTTATATTTTATATTTCTGATTCCTAGTTATGTTGTGAAAGGTATCTATTTCTAGTAAATTCCAAGGCGTTCAACCCAAAGTTTCTTCAGTACCATGCAGGACAGCACAGGAATATTTGTGGCCACTGTGTTCAGAAGCCCCTGTGAGTTTGAACAGGGCAGCGTGCAAAATGCTTCTAATTTTTTTTTCATTCACTTTAACCACTTTCTAACCAGCCACCATCATTATACAGCGGTAGGTCGGCACATTCCCAAAAATCGCCGTAGCTGTACAGCGGCTCCTTTAAGAGTAGTGATGGCCGAACGGTTCGCCCGGCGGTCGTTTCGCGGCGAATTTCCGACTTTCGCCGTCCGCGGGTTCGAACGCCTTTTTCCGTCGTTCGCCCCGGCGGACTTACGTGTTTAATGTATACAAGAACTTTAACCTTTCGTGACACGTTTATCATGTGTTACAGGACAACCAATTGAGACATGACAGCTCATGGACACTTGGACATTCCCCCTAACCTATAAATACACCCGATCCGGTGGCCATTTTACATTCTTTCTTCTGTCACTGTAGGGAAAGGATCCTGTGTGGAGTAGGGACAGAGAAAACGCTAGCTATTTGGTACACAAAAGTTCTTTTCAGGACTGGTATAGGTGTTAGGTCAGCAGCCTGAGTTTCTTTTGTCAGTTTAGATAAAGGGACAGAGCGCTGTATGCTGCTATTTTAGGGACAGCTCAGCCAGATTAGTCTTTCTTCATCATCATCATCATCATCATCATTAGCTGTTACTATCAGGTCCACAAAAGAGCTGTTCCAGCTAATCGTTCCAGCCTACTCTTTTTTGCCAATTTGTATAGGGACAGGCAGGAAGCAGTGTGTCAGGCAGTGAGGATAATTTTAAAGACTTGCTGTTACTATTAGTTCCACAAAGGTTCTTTTCAGGACTGGTATCAGTGGTACGGTAATAGGCTTGTACACGTATAATATTCTTTCTTCCAAATATAGAAAGAATATTATACTTGACTGCTGCCCTTCTGCTGCAGTCTGCTAATCATTCACAACTCACTTGTTCCACAAAGCTCTTTATCAGGACTGGTAACTTGGTCTGTCTAGGGTGCTACGGTACATAGGCTTGGGTGCGGTACAGTCTGCTGTTCTGTAAGGACCGCTATCGGTCCACAATACATAGGGTTGCCGTGCACTACTGCTGACCGCTGCCCTATACTGCAGCAGTCCTTCATTGGTATAGGGACTGACGTACAGTCTGCTAATCACTAACACACAACCTGCTTGGTCCACAAAAGTTCTTATAAGGACTGGTAACTTGGTATAGGGTGCTACGGTACATAGGCCTGAGTGCGTTACAGTCTGCTGTTCTGTAAGGACCGCTATCGGTCCACAATACATAGGGTTGCCGTGCACTACTGCTGACCGCTGCCCTATACTGCAGCAGTCCTTCAGCGGTATAGGGACTGACGCACAGTCTGCTAAACACTAACACACAACCTGCTTGGTCCACAAAAGTTTTTATAAGGACTGGTAACTTGGTATAGGGTGCTACGGTACATAGGCCTGAGTGCAGTACAGTCTGCTGTTCTGTAAGGACCGCTATCGGTCCACAATACATAGGGTTGCCGTGCACTACTGCTGACCGCTGCCCTATACTGCAGCAGTCCTTCATTGGTATAGGGACTGACGTACAGTCTGCTAATCACTAACACACAACCTGCTTGGTCCACAAAAGTTCTTATAAGGACTGGTAACTTGGTATAGGGTGCTACGGTACATAGGCCTGAGTGCGTTACAGTCTGCTGTTCTGTAAGGACCGCTATCGGTCCACAATACATAGGGTTGACGTGCACCACTGCTGACCGCTGCCCTATACTGCAGCAGTCCTTCAGCGGTATAGGGACTGACGTACAGTCTGCTAAACACTAATACACAACCTGCTTGGTCCACAAAAGTTCTTATAAGGACTGGTAACTTGGTATAGGGTGCTACGGTACATAGGCTTGAGTGCGGTACAGTCTGCTGTTCTGTAAGGACCGCTATCGGTCCACAATAGATAGGGTTGACGTGCACCACTGCTGACCGCTGCCCTATACTGCAGCAGTCCTTCAGCGGTATAGGGACTGACGCACAGTCTGCTAAACACTAACACACAACCTGCTTGGTCCACAAAAGTTTTTATAAGGACTGGTAACTTGGTATAGGGTGCTACGGTACATAGGCCTGAGTGCGTTACAGTCTGCTGTTCTGTAAGGACCGCTATCGGTCCACAATACATAGGGTTGCCGTGCACTACTGCTGACCGCTGCCCTATACTGCAGCAGTCCTTCATTGGTATAGGGACTGACGTACAGTCTGCTAATCACTAACACACAACCTGCTTGGTCCACAAAAGTTCTTATAAGGACTGGTAACTTGGTATAGGGTGCTACGGTACATAGGCCTGAGTGCGTTACAGTCTGCTGTTCTGTAAGGACCGCTATCGGTCCACAATACATAGGGTTGCCGTGCACTACTGCTGACCGCTGCCCTATACTGCAGCAGTCCTTCAGCGGTATAGGGACTGACGCACAGTCTGCTAAACACTAACACACAACCTGCTTGGTCCACAAAAGTTCTTATAAGGACTGGTAACTTGGTATAGGGTGCTACGGTACATAGGCCTGAGTGCAGTACAGTCTGCTGTTCTGTAAGGACCGCTATCGGTCCACAATACATAGGGTTGCCGTGCACTACTGCTGACCGCTGCCCTATACTGCAGCAGTCCTTCATTGGTATAGGGACTGACGTACAGTCTGCTAATCACTAACACACAACCTGCTTGTTCCACAAAAGTTCTTATAAGGACTGGTAACTTGGTATAGGGTGCTACGGTACATAGGCTTGAGTGCGGTACAGTCTGCTGTTCTGTAAGGACCGCTATCGGTCCACAATAGATAGGGTTGACGTGCACCACTGCTGACCGCTGCCCTATACTGCAGCAGTCCTTCAGCGGTATAGGGACTGACGTACAGTCTGCTAAACACTAATACACAACCTGCTTGGTCCACAAAAGTTCTTATAAGGACTGGTAACTTGGTATAGGGTGCTACGGTACATAGGCTTGAGTGCGGTACAGTCTGCTGTTCTGTAAGGACCGCTATCGGTCCACAATAGATAGGGTTGACGTGCACCACTGCTGACCGCTGCCCTATACTGCAGCAGTCCTTCAGCGGTATAGGGACTGACGTACAGTCTGCTAAACACTAATACACAACCTGCTTGGTCCACAAAAGTTCTTATAAGGACTGGTAACTTGGTATAGGGTGCTACGGTACATAGGCTTGAGTGCGGTACAGTCTGCTGTTCTGTAAGGACCGCTATAGGTCCACAATAGATAGGGTTGACGTGCACCACTGCTGACCGCTCACCTATACTGCAGCAGTCCTTCAGCGGTATAGGGACTAAGAGTTTTGTCACAGGGTCATTTAAAAAATGACATGCAGAGGAAGAGGCAGGCCCTTCCGCAGGGGTGGTAGGGGTAGGGCAGGAGCAACAGGCTTGAGCCAAAGTGGGAAGTTGCAGAAGGTGCGTTCAATTACTTTAAAGGATGCACCAGACTTGGTTGAGTGGCTCGCTCAGCCTTACTCTTCTGCACCCTCCTCATCCTCTCGATCTGCACCCTCTTCTTCACTCTCTGCTATGTGCACCCCCAAAGACACTACCACCAACAACACGACCACCACCACCACCACCACATACCTTCCGCTTGAGTCACTGGAATTATTTTCCGATCCATATCAAGAGGACATTTCTGATGCGCAGCCACTCTTGGTATTGGATCAGGAAGAGGAGGTAGCAACAAGCGCTACTCAGCAGTCTGACGCCAGTACCCAGATCAGCCCAAGGAGGAGGTTGGTCCCCGGTGTTGCTGCCTACTCTACTTATAGCGGTGGGGAAGGTGACGTTGATGATGACGTGTCTAGTGATGTCACGTGGGTGCCCACAAGAGAGGAAGAGGAGGGGAGTTCAGAGGGAGATATGGACCAGCAGATAGGGAGGAGAAGCAGCAATGACTTACATTGCACAGCAGGGACAAAGCAGACTGCAAATGTATCAGGAGCGAGTCATCGACCATGTACGGTCACATCTGGCGCTCCCAGGACACCGGCACATGGCTCCGCAGTGTGGGCTTTTTTTAACGTGTCCGCTGCTGACAATAGCGTTGCCATCTGCAATCTTTGCAGTCAACGCGTTAGTCGCGGTAAGCCCAATACTCACCTAGGGACGACCGCCTTAAGAAGGCACATGAGCAGCCATCACCGAGCCCAGTGGGAGCAACGGAACACACAAAGCCACACTGCAGGCTCTCACCGTCCAGCCTCGTCTTCTACTTCTCCTTCTCCTCTCTCCTCACAATTGTCCTCCACTCCACCTTCCATCACGCCAAGCTCACATTTTTCTGCAAAAAGGCAGGCTTCCGTGGGCCTAATGTTTGAGCGTAAAAAAATGATGACGCCGGATAACCCTCTTGCCCAACGGTTGGCGGCTGGCTTGTCAGAACTCATAGCCCGCCAACTACTGCCATATAAACTGGTGGACTCGGAGGCCTTTCGCAAATTTGTGGCCATTGGAACACCACAATGGAAGGTCCCAGGAAGGAAGTATTTCTCAGAGAAGGGCATCCCAGAGCTATATGGCCATGTTCAGCGGCAAGTGAATGTATCTCTGGCACACAGTGTCGGTGCCAAGATACATCTGACCACAGACACGTGGTCTAGCAAACACGGGCAGGGAAGGTATATCAGTTTTACTGCCCACTGGGTGAACCTTCTGACGGCCGTCAAGCATGTAACCCGTGGCACCCGTGTAGATTTGGTTTTACCGCCACGGATTGCATGCAGGCCTGACTCTTCTTCTCCTCCTCCTACTCCATCCTCCTCCCTCTCCTCCTCAGCTGCCTCCTCCTTTTCCGCTGCTAGCGTCTCTTCCACTGCACCGCCCAAGCTCCCCAGAACCTATTCCACATGCCAGGTGAGACGTTGCCATGCCGTGCTGCGTCTGTTGTGCCTGGAAGCAAAGAGCCACACTGGCCCGGCACTCCTTTCAGCTTTGCGTTCACAGGCAGATGAGTGGCTAACACCGCTCAATTTGACAGTTGGTAAAGTGGTGTGTGACAACGGTGCCAATCTGCTTAGCGCATTGAAACAGGGCAAAATCACGCACGTGCCGTGCATGGCACACGTCTTAAACTTGGTCGTGCAGCGATTCCTTGTCAAATACCCTGGGGTCCAGGACATCTTGCGGCAGGCAAGGAAAATCTCGGCCCATTTCAGAAGATCTTACACGGCCATGGCTCGCCTTGCTGACATTCAGCGGCGACACCATCTGCCGGTCAGACGTCTTATTTGCGATTGCCCGACGCGATGGAACTCAACCTTCTATATGCTTGATAGGCTGCTCCAGCAGAAACGTGCAGTTAACGTCTACCTGTATGAACTCTGCGAAAGAAACGGTTCTGGGGAGCTGGGTTTTTTTTCACCGCGCCAGTGGCTGCTCATGCGCGACACATGCAGACTTCTGCGGCCATTTGAGGAGATCACCAAACTGGTCAGTCGCAGCCATGGCGCCATCAGTGACATGGTACCTTATGCCTTCTTTCTGGAGCGTGCATTGCGTCGTGTCATTGATCAGGCTGTGGAGGAGCAGGAGCGGGAAGATGAGGAAGTCGCAATGCTGGATGAATTCCCAGGGGGGGCTACTCTATCTGAGACAAGTCAACAACAGGAGTCTGATGAGGAGTCAGAGGAGGATGGTGCCGGGGCGGATGAGCAGGAGCAAGAAGAGCATGCTTTAAACCTTTCTGGGATCCCTGTTGTGCGAGGATGGGGAGAGGAGAATGAAGAGGACGACATTATCCTGGATGATGAGCAGGAGCCAGGCCACCACACCGCTTCCACTTTAGTGCAAATGGGGGCCTTCATGCTCCAGTGTTTTAATAGGGACCCCCGTATAAAAAGCATGAGGGTCAAGGACCAGTACTGGGTGGCAACGTACTTAGACCCCCGGTACAAACACAAAATGGCGGAAATGTTACCGCCGTCGCAGAGGGCTGTCAGAATGCAGCACTTCCAGGCCTTGCTTCGAGAAATGCTGCATTCTGCTTTTGCGTGCGCTGGCAGAGGAGCAATTCCCACTCCCAGAGAAGGATTTGCGGGTACCAATCCAACAGCGCCTGCAAGAAGAGGCCGGTTTGAAGATGTGTTGGTGACTTCGGATATGAGGTCATTCTTTCAGCCGACCCATCGACAGGTGTCATCCGGATCCAGCATCAGGGAACGCCTAGACCGTCAGGTGTCCGACTACATTGGGTTAACGGCCGATGTGGACGCTCTGAGGAGTGATGAACCCCTAGACTACTGGGTGGGCAGGCTTGACCTCTGGCCAGAGCTTGCCCAATTTGCAATCGAACTGTTGGCTTGCCCCTCATCCAGTGTCCTGTCCGAAAGGACGTTCAGCGCAGCAGGGGGGATTGTGACCGATAAGCGTACTCGCCTAGCTCACCACAGTGTTAACTACCTCACATTTCTAAAAATGAATGAGGCATGGATCTCGGAGGAATTCAACACATGTGATCAGTAGACCATGTATATGTCTATAAACAATTTTTGGAATCAAGCACACAGACCTTCTTAATTCATTTGGCTCACTTCCCTGACCCAAAAAAGCACACCGTACTATATGCCCCTACCCTCCTCTTTGAAGAGGTTGAGCGGTGTCATATTTCTACTGGGGCTGCTTATTATGAGGGGTTCCCACCATCCCTGTGCTGTGCTGACTTCCTCCTGGGTGTTCTTATTATGAGGGGCTCCCACCATCCCTGTGCTGTGCTGACTTCCTCCTGGGGGTTCTTATTATGAGGGGATCACACCATCCCTGTGCTGTGCTGACTTCCTCCTGGGGCTGCTTACGGTGCTGCTGTCAGCGCTGTATGTCACGGAGCTGCTGTCAGCGCTGTATGTCACGGAGCTGCTGTCAGCGCTGTATGTCACGGAGCTGCTGTCAGCGCTGTATGTCACGGAGCTGCTGTCAGCGCTGTATGTCACGGAGCTGCTGTCAGCGCTGTATGTCACGGAGCTGCTGTCAGCGCTGTATGTCACGGAGCTGCTGTCAGCGCTGTATGTCACGGAGCTGCTGTCAGCGCTGTATGTCACGGAGCTGCTGTCAGCGCTGTATGTCACGGAGCTGCTGTCAGCGCTGTATGTCACGGTGCTGCTGTCAGCGCTGTATGTCACGGAGCTGCTGTCAGCGCTGTATGTCACGGAGCTGCTGTCAGTGCTGTATGTCACGGAGCTGCTGTCAGCGCTGTATGTCACGGAGCTGCTGTCAGCGCTGTATGTCACGGAGCTGCTGTCAGCGCTGTATGTCACGGTGCTGCTGTCAGCGCTGTATGTCACGGAGCTGCTGTCAGCGCTGTATGTCACGGAGCTGCTGTCAGCGCTGTATGTCACGGAGCTGCTGTCAGCGCTGTATGTCACGGAGCTGCTGTCAGCGCTGTATGTCACGGAGCTGCTGTCAGCGCTGTATGTCACGGAGCTGCTGTCAGCGCTGTATGTCACGGAGCTGCTGTCAGCGCTGTATGTCACGGAGCTGCTGTCAGCGCTGTATGTCACGGAGCTGCTGTCAGCGCTGTATGTCACGGAGCTGCTGTCAGCGCTGTATGTCACGGAGCTGCTGTCAGCGCTGTATGTCACGGAGCTGCTGTCAGCGCTGTATGTCACGGTGCTGCTGTCAGCGCTGTATGTCACGGAGCTGCTGTCAGCGCTGTATGTCACGGAGCTGCTGTCAGTGCTGTATGTCACGGAGCTGCTGTCAGCGCTGTATGTCACGGAGCTGCTGTCAGCGCTGTATGTCACGGAGCTGCTGTCAGCGCTGTATGTCACGGTGCTGCTGTCAGCGCTGTATGTCACGGAGCTGCTGTCAGCGCTGTATGTCACGGAGCTGCTGTCAGCGCTGTATGTCACGGAGCTGCTGTCAGCGCTGTATGTCACGGAGCTGCTGTCAGCGCTGTATGTCACGGAGCTGCTGTCAGCGCTGTATGTCACGGAGCTGCTGTCAGCGCTGTATGTCACGGTGCTGATGTCAGTGCTCTGTATTACGGTGCTGCTGTCAGTGCTCTGTATCTCCTGCACCCTCTTGTTTGCCTACCCTGGTCCCTGACCTTCCCTCTCCTCCATTGCCTTCATTAGCTCCATAGTCCTGAATTGTCAGAACAATTTCCCAAATAAAAAAAAAATGCTTGTAGTTATCGATCCCAAATTCACCTCATACATGTATTATGCTATTGTCCAGGTGGTGGGACTACGTGCTACCCCCTAATAATTACCCCGTGGCCGCAAATTCGACCTAAAGGTTTGCGAAATTCGCCTCCCATTGAAGTCAATGGAGCCCGCGGCGAACGGTCGTTTTCGCGAACGTTTGTGTCCGTTCGCGTTTCGCGTTCGCGAAACGTCCCGTCGGAAGTTCGTCCATCACTATTTAAGAGCCATAGCAGAGAGCCAGAAAGGGTTTTTGTGTATGTAAACACAGAAATCCCCGCTCTGACAGGAGAGGAGAGGACTGCCCCCTAGTGTTAACCCCTTCTCTGCCAGTGACATTTATACAATAATCAGTGCATTTGTATAGCTCTGATCACTGTATAAATGGCAATGGTCCCAAAAAAGTGTCAAAAGTGTCCGATTTGTCTGCCGAAATGTCGCAGCCCCATTAAAAAATTGCAGTTCGCCACCATTACTGGTAAAAAATAAATAATAAAAATGCCATAAATCTATTTCCTATTTTGTAGATGCTATAACTTTTGCGCAAACCAATCAACATAGGCTTATTGAGATTTTTTTACCAAAAATATCTAGAAGAATACAGTACATATTGGCCTAAACTGATGAGATATTTCTTATAGCAAAAAGTAAATGTAGCGGCGGGCTCGTAAAGAGCACACGCTACACGTTTTTCAAAATTAAACTTTGCCTAAACTGCAGTTTGGTTTGGGTTTATTTGTCTAAATTTGACTTCTGTATCAGTCTGATTGGGCTGTGAGATGTTCAGCCTGGCCACAGGGGCACTGCCTCTGGTGGCACTCGTGGAACTATGGTCTGGTCAGGTGCTTAAATTACTCTTCTTCCGGAGGCAGGTCAGTGGGAGTGGCCCTCTCGCTGTGCCCTCTGGAAGAGGGTATTTAAGATGCGGACGTCACGTGGTTCGGGGTTCCGATCCAGTATGATGTGCTGATTACATAGTCCTGGTCCTCCTGACCAGTCCCCAGGAAGGCTATGGCCTGGGGTGCGGATCCACCCGACTTTAACGCCTCCTGGCTGGCTAGATGGGAGAGACCCATTGTACTTCAAGCATTCCAGGGGAGGACTCTTTAGAAGAACACCATGTACGGGTTGGTTTTCTTAACAAGAGCCTGGAAGGGCTGAAGTTACCGAAAGAATCCGGTCTTGTGGATATCGCCAAGCAGGCTGAAAGATCCAGGTATCCCACAAGTGTTCTACAGCTTAGTTTCCCTGCATGTTCTGCAACAACGTCTGTGACAAAGACTTTGTTCCTGAGTAAGCACCTTGTTGGCTGCTAGGCCTTGTGAGAGAGGGACTGTCCAACCTGGCTGTTCATCCAGCTGCGAATGGCTATTCTCTGGATGCAGTCAAAGTAAGCAAGTTCTTTAACGTTTTTGGACTTTGACATTGAGAGTACCTGAACTTCCTTTTCCAACCCTCTGATTCCAAGTTAAAAGACTGTTCAATGGTTTGAGTTTTGCAAATAAAATCCATTCAAGTGGATCTATTGTCAGTCTCAAGTTACTGGGTCATCTACCACAGGACCCCTTATTGTTTATTTATATATCGGGTGTCGCGTAGTTTCCATGTCGGCTGATGAAGTCCCGCCCATAGGGATGTAATGTACGAACGGAGATCACGTGATGTCAACCGCGGCTATTGTTCATTTTAATGATCGTATGAAGCTTCATTATTGTAAGTGTGTTTTTTATGTATATTCATCATTAAAACGTTTTTCTATGGAGAGCACTATGGCTTGTCTTTCTATCCACATGGTCTGAGGAAATGTGAATACTGCTATATACCGATCCAGTGTGGGTGTTCCACGAACGTGCCCGTTCATTTGACTCTGAATGGGAGAAAGCTGTGTTTTCGTTTGTGAACCGGTCGGTATATTGTCTGAGAGGAGTACAGCAATTGGACGAGTTGATAAGCATTCGTTGATATTTAAGTGCATACGGCCCTCTGTAATTTAAAGGGTCCATACGATGAGGTTAAAAGCCAATTTTACCATTGGTGGTGGTCCCCCCCTTAGCACTAAGTCACTTTATGCATGAACTGACTATATACCACTGAAGATTCCTCACCTGGACTTTTTGACAAAAAAGCTATCTTTGGACTTTTAATTAATTTTAATATGTTAGTAATCATTTTATTTTAGTTAGAGCGTTGTACCATCTGTTTGATATATTGTATTTTGGGATTTGGTAATTGATCCTTGGTGTTCAGCAGATTTTCATAAAGGGGTTGTACTGCGCTGATTTTTTCTGTATTTATACCACGGGACATCCCCTAGACGTGCAACAAGGAGAGCTGAAGGTAACGATAAGCCCAAAAATAACCAGCAGCTCCTTCGGGGGTTAGTGCTACTAGTGCTGCTAATATATATTTTTTCAAAATTGTTGCTTTTTTCGGTTTATAGCGCAAAAAAAAAATGCAGAGGTGGTCAAATACCATCAAAAGAAAGCTCTATTTGTGGGGGAAAAAAGAGGACATCAATTTTGTTTGGGTACAGCGTCGCACGACAGCGCAATTGTCAGTTAAAGCAATGCAGTGCCATATTGGACTTTTTTTTCACCTATCAATCAGGCCAATAACAAGTTTCCCTTCTTATGGTGGTTCCTCTATATCAGAGATATGCAATTAGCAGACCTCCAGCTGTTGCAGAACTACAAGTCCCATGAGGCATAGCAAGACTCTGACAGCCACAAGCATGACACCCAAAGGCAGAGGCATGATGAGACTTGTAGTTTTGCAACAGTTAGAGGTCCGCTAATTGCATATCCCTGTTCTATATAAAGAGGAACATTGTGGACAGCAGCACTACCTAGAGAGGATGGTGTTAGGTGGACCAATAGATTTAGATGGACTTTGCATAAATGAATAACAACTTAAATCCTAACTGCGGCTAATATTTTAAGCAGTTACAAAAGTTTTTTTCTTTTTCTGTTTAAATATATGAATAAAAGCTGAGCATTGTAAGCACCCCTGTCACTGGTAAATGGTTTATCTGAACCCTCTAATGTCCACTTTTGCTGCACAGCTTGATTTGTTAATGGAAGTTGAAAAATAACAGCAGGATCAACAGGTAAAAAAACTAAGTTACCAGGGGATTCTGAAAAACAAAGACTGCGTTGGTAATAGTAGTGACAGACTGTATCATACATGTAATTATTTATATAGACTTTAATACCACTTTAACTATTCATTTGTAAAGTGAAATGCTGTGATAATAGCCAGATAAGGACACAGCAGCTTCAGATGCTCACTGATCGTTATGTAGAAGAGCAAATTTCCAAGTCGTTGCAAAAACTGGTTTACGGTCACCATTTGTCTGACCTTAGAAATAATGGCATTGGGGTATGTTTATCAAAGCAGGAATCAGCCATCAACTATATTTTTACAGATTTTGCCTTCCCATAGGTTTGCTTATTTTCTGGAAATGTATAGGTTATTCTGCTTTATTTGTGTTATGCTAAAGTGACTATTTTCTCAAAAGTATGGAGTATTTTCGTGTTTAAGTGGATTGTAGTCGATGGGAGAATATTTCCCTGCTATGATAAATATACCCCATTATATACAAAACAGAGACTTTTTCACAATGTCAGTGCTCCACTACAAACTGTTATTTTCTTCATCACTTCTCAGATGACTAATATGGATTATATAATGCAACATTTGGTTATAAAATGGTTTTCCAATACAAATATTGCTTTTGATAATGTTATTTATATCTGTATTCACCGGAGCAACAAAATACTAGTAAGTTAAATATTTTTGTTACATTATTGCCTCTTTAGATATTAATTTTCTTTGTGCTGCAACTGCAGTTGTTGTGTGGGAACCAGTGCTTGACTTTTGGTTAATAATAAACATTTGGAAGAAGGATGTGTGAATGTCATTTACTTATGCAAACCATTTACGAAGTGAATAAAGGATTATTCAAACTGAACCTATTGTGGATATTGAAAGGCAATCTTTCTGTCCAATTGTCATTGTGAAGATCTTGCAATTGAACTACCTTTGTGAGGCCTTGAAAAATAGTTTTACAACCAAGCTTAATCATACCAAGAGCATGCTCCATATAAAGAGAACTTGGCATGAAAAATTCTGTTTGCTAAAATACGAAAAGAGCAATTTGGGAAAAGAGAACGTGAATAAACCTTGTACGCCTAGAATGTGCATAATGTGTAATTTCTGTTGAGTGTTTGCTGCTAATTTCTTTTAATTAACTATCCTCATTAGCTTTGTTTTTTTTTTTCAGCTGCTAAATCATGTAATATATTCCATAATGGCATGGCTGATCATTTGTCTGTAGTCCAAGAAAATTTCATGCCATTTAATGAGCTAGAAAAGAGACATTTTCCTGGAAGTGCATCAGGTATTACGGTTTAACCCATTGCACAGTCTATTTTGTTCTCTGGCTTTAAATATGCTTGGGGTTTGATATGTACTAATACAATTCTATCTCCCAAGACCCAGCTTTAAATGTTACCATGTCTAGTTATTCTTCCGTCTAGTTGTGTATACCTCTTACTTCACACAACTTTTTTTTTCCCCAAAAACGTTATTCACGTTTTTAAGAAAATACATAGGTGTTAACAATTTAACCTTGACAGTACAATTGTGTAATCATCATTTAGGGCTTATACTCCTGCAAGTAGAGGTAATACAAAAAGTAGAAAATTTGTATTGTATAACTTTTTTTTTCTACTGTGGTCAATATCTAGAGCTTCAGTAGTTGAATTACCGTATGTTCCAAATCAGAAGCTTAAGATTCCAGTAAATCAGTTTTTTATCAAACAATCAAAATCTTGCATGCAGCATAACAGCCTGGATACACTGACCCTGATTTACTAAAGTAGCAGAACATATTAGTAAATTTCCACTTAGCTTTGTGAATGAGGTGATGTTGTTCTGCATTCAAGCATTTAGTCATGTGCAAGCCAATATCTTCATTTTTTATATATATATATATATATATATATTTGCATTGCACAAGATTAATATTGTTCATTTTTTTTTTGCAAAGTACATTTTTTACTTATAAAGCAGAAATTCGGCCAGCTACTCAATAACTTCTTAGTATTATCCTTTATTTGGCTACATCACATGTAGCTACATCATATACACAGGATCAATGCTGACATGTTTCAGCCATTGCAGCCTTATGCCGCGTACACACGACCGGACTTTTCAACATCGAAGGTCCGACGGAACAATTCCGGCAGACCATTCGATCGTGTGTGGGCTGCAGCGGACTTTTGATTTGCAAAAATCCGACAGACTTTAGAAATGGAACATGTTTCCAATTTTTCCGCCGGAATTCCGCCGGACACAGTTCCTATCGAGAAATCCGCTCGTGTGTATGCTAGTCCGACGGACAAAAACTGACGCGAGGGCAGCTATTGGCTACTGGCTATGAACTTCCTTATTCTAGTCCGGTCGTACGTCATCCCGTTCGAATCCGTCGGACTTTGGTGTAATTGTGTGTGGCCAAGTCCGTTCATTCGGAAAGTCCGTCAGAACTCTGTCAGAACTCCATCAGAACTCCGTCAAAAGTCTGTCGGACCTAGTCCCTCAAAGTCTGGTCGTGTGTACGCGGCATTACTCATACAGCTATGAGTAAGGCTGTAATGGTGGAAACATGTCAGTATTTATCTTGTGTATATAATGTAGCTAAATAAAGGATAATACTAAGGAGTTATCATGTTTCTGGCAGAATTTCTTCTTTGAAAGTTCATATAGGGGACTGGGGATCCTCCCAGCCTGAGCACCGAATCTCAGCAAGTAGTTCTCAATTGTGCATTTGAGCTTGGGTATTTTCTTTGTTTCAACTTATTTGGTGTGGTGAAATTTTGCTTTGAAACTGAACATGCTCTGCTACTTAACCCCCCTGACGGTATTCCCGAGTCTGACTCGGGGTGGATTTTTTATACCAAAAGCGGTATCCCCGAGTCAGACTCAGGACTGCATCGCTGGATCCAGGAGGAGGTTTACTTACCTTCTCCCTCGGATCCAGCGTTGTCTCCCCGCTGTACGAGCGGGCCGTGTCTCGCTCGATGCATTACATCGCCGATCTCCGTGCCCTGCGAGCGTTGCGACGCACGTGCACGGAGATCGGCGCCAAATTCAAAAAGTGAAACAAACAGTATACATACAGTATAATGTAATCTTACAGATTACATTGCTTTATGTAATAATTTCACATCCCCTTTGTCCCTAGTGGTCTGTCCAGTGTCCTGCATGCAGTTTTATATAATAAAAACTGTTCTTTATGCCTGGAAACTGGAGATTGCCCATAGCAACCAAACTGTCACTGTACATCAAAAATGATTTTAGACCAGCTAGAAAACAGCGATAATAAATTAGAATCACTCGCAGAATTAAGCGATAGTGATTTGTGGGGAGATCCGTCATCAAATACTGAAAAGTAATGACAGTGACAATTCTGCAACTGAGCAAATTTCAGTGTTTTTGATTTGATTACATTATTGAATAATTTTTATTATTGTTATATTATTATTTGGTACAATTATTTATAATTATTTATTATATTATAATTTATGATTTAATTTTTCAAACTTTATCATACCCGGGATGTCTACTAGACTCTGGTTTGGACAGATTTAAGAGAGTTATTCCTAAGAATTGCAGGACTACAATATAAAACGCCAAATTTTCATGCAAAATAATGGTACCGCTTTTAGCACCTAAAATCCGAAATAATCGTACCGCCAGGGAGGTTAATAAATCATTTCCACCAAATAGTTCTCTACTGATCAGGCATAGAGCAGTTTGCCTCCATGCTACCCCCATGCAGCTTCTATGTTGCTGATTGGCTGGTCTGTGAAAATATGATTTATTTAGATACTTTGCATAAAGTAGTTTCTGCAGTATTACTATTTATTACTATAGAAATGAAAGCCAAAACCAATGGTGAATTTACTATAAACGCAACCTGTGCTTCTGCACTGCTATCAGTAAAAAAACATGTTACAAATCCAAACTCCAATTGGGTACCTAACTATTTTTCTGCCATTTGTGTAGGTCTGTTGGCACAATATATGAAGGGTCTGAAGCTGGTAAAGTTTGAAAGAGCTCAGATATCACATATAGCTCCATGAATATCTCTGTCAAGCTAACAAGTTATGAGACAAAAAGGTTGTTGATTCTGACTTATCAGAGTGAGAACAATAATGATTGGGACATGATTTCAGGCTTGTTCAATCTTTTTTTTTAGAACCCACAACAGCTGATAGAATCTTTTTTTCTCACTTATATAACATATTCCATCCAGCCCATAACAGCTGCTTCCACTGACTGTCATCTCATGTCTATGGACAACAGATTGCTGTCTGACAGGCGTTTGACTGGGCATATGCATTAAGTAGTTTTGTGACACAGGCACAATCTGTTTAAGAAAAAGGTGTTGGCAGGAATAGTGGGGTATATATTATAGAAAGAAAGCATACTTCTTCCAGGCTTAGAAAGGGCCACATCACCCGTAATCTGCATATTTATTCTGGGTTAGTAACTCCAAAAGTACTGAGACCATTGGATAAGGAACTTGTATAATTAGAAGGTGTGCAACTGGATAGCAATCCTTAATATCTACTTCCGAGTAAGAAGGAGTAAAAGAAAAGACCCTTCCAGTGTGCTCCAACTCATAATTCTGAAACAGTGAAAATCTAACATAAATCCCTATACCCTCTCAATATAGATCATGTATACAACAACCCCCTGCAGCTAGAATGGCTCTGTCCCCCTGGGCAGGTAGACAATATGATTTAAAATATATCAGCGCTCTATTGTCCCACTCACAAATAAAAACACAATCATTTTATATAGACCTTGTGTCCATAAGTTAATGCTCATAAACAAAATATTCACAATTCCATGCAGCTATTTCTTCAACCCATTCTATATCATCTCCATGCAGTACATTACATAAAAATTTAAATCTTACCAGATAAAAAGACCCTGAGAAATCAGTGGGTCATATACTCATGATCCAAGTAAAATTTTAGCCACCAGATGTCACTCCCCTTCTCCCAGATTGACCTTTTAAACATCCATCCATGTCCCGGTTCACTCCAGTTGGTATAATGAAAAAAACAGGAGGCCATGTCCATAGTGTAGCAATTATTGCAATAAGATTAAAAAAATAAAAATATACTTACATGAAATTAATGTGCAACAGCTGATCACTACTGATATGAACAAACATGCAAATAACTTTTCACTTGACCACCATGCAATACCCCATATGTAAATGAACTCTCACCAGATACTCAGCCCCTTGAATCTCAACAGGTCATATCAGGCATGGAATAGTGGGACATTGCTCCCAGATACCTAATTTCTTGTTTCAAATCCACTCTCCAAACCACTATCAGTGCTTTAAATTGCTCCATGGAATATCACATGAAAGACCAAAAACCAAAAAAATATGGTGGATTGGAACTGGAAGTTGAGTATCCGCCATTTCCAAATTGATATACTGATGAGACTGCTGCAATTTTTAACTTTTGTAAGCATATTTAAAATGAATAAATTGGTTTGATTTGTTTACTATATTATGAGCTTTGCTTTTGATCTGTATTGTTTTAAGATTGCATAGAAAATAAGATAACTTTTACATAGCAAAATCACCAAAAGAAAGCACTGGGGATGATTTACTAAAACTAGAGAGTGCAAACTCTGATGCAGCTCTGCATGAAAAACCAATTAGCTTCCAGATTTAATTGCCAAAGCTTAATTGAACAAGTTGAAATTAGAAGCTGATTGGCTACCATGCACAGCTGCACCAGCTTTAGTAAATGAACCCCAGTGTCTCTCCTCACCCCTTCAAAAGATACATTATATGTATTATTTCATTATGTTATCCATTTGCCACCAGCCATATGCAAATTTCTGCCATCACAGCTTTAACACAGTACTGCTACATATATGCCATTGTAGCTGTTCTGTGCTGGGAGCATGCATACTCAACCCCCTCAACACAGAGACAACCAATCACAGTGATCACAACCTGCTTCTACCTCCTGCGTCAAGAACAGTAATTGTATTGTTTATTGCATATGTGCTGTTGCACCAATAGGGAGCTGTTGTAGAAAACGTTTCATCAAAAGATAAAGCATAATTGATTCTTTATATGTAAATACAAAATAACCTTCCTATTTGAACCCCATGGCAACTTTTCTTTTTTAGAATAGGTGATTTACAGCCTATGCTGTTTTGTGGATACTGTGGCATGATTAGCAGTGATGATTGTGTAATTGCTGATATTACTTCATTACTTGTATTACATGCTTAATTTAGGTGTTGGGTGAAAGTGTTTACAGTTCTTATTATAATTTACAATGCAGTAACCTATCACGGGTAGGTCAGCCAGCAATACATCTGTAATAAATATGTGCATTAGCAGAGATTCAATTTGTTAACCATCTATATAAATCTCTGAATGCCATGTCACTTATTCGATTCTGCTCAAATTAGCCCTGATATTTAGGTCCAATTACATTTTTTTTTCTAAAATGGATTTTACTGAAATACTAATGTAAACATATTTTACCAAAGAGCAGTTCCATGTAACATTTACACTCCTGTCTCATGTTCATGTGGAAGTTATTGGCTGAATATTGTCATATAACATACCTTCTATGTGAAGCAATCCAATCATCTACTTAATTCTAGTAAAATAGGTTTTAATTAGGTGGCTGCTAATGTATTGTAAATAGTTTTGTGCATTTTCCGCAATTTTACAACAATGTATTATTTACATTATCAGCATGTTTGTTACAAATATCACTTTAGTCACTGATAAGCCAATTTAACTCAATATACAGTAACGGGGTGGCCAGTAAAGGCTCAATCATCTCATCCAATGGCATAACTCCCTTACTTACCAAACCACAATCATGTCACCCCATTGCTTCTCTATAACCAGCATTAACATTGTGCAACTTTTTGGGCAACTTCCATTGGTGATTATACGAGCAAGATGGCATCAGCGTCAATTTGGTTTAGGCCTAACTATTTCAAACAGTTTAAATCTGAACTCCGGGCCAAAAAAATTGAATATCTTTTTTGATATTCACTTTTGATATTCACTTCACTTACCCATATAGCATGGCCTTATTAATTTTATTATCTCAGATAAGCATATAAAATCACTTGTACGTTCCCCATGGAAGTTTCAACAGTCTCTGTACTTCCCACCTTGCAACCAACCCCTGCACCACAATCTCTGCCCCATTAATGCTCTTTCTAAAGTCACCATACGGGACTGGCCAAATTTTGATCCATGTATGGACAGGCTGGTTTGTACAGAAGTCGATCTACTTATCAATTTCTGTACAACCGTCCTTCGGATTTTATCTACTCGATCAGCACCGCCAGCTATATCCTGCAACACGGATGCTGTCACAATACAATAGCTGAGCGGGGAGGATTCTCTCACCCACATGGAGTGTGCAAATAAGGGAATCAAGTTTTTTTTTTTTTCATTCAACCCACTCGTTGAACAAAAAAGAAATTATCATATATGGACTGCCTAATTAATAAAACCCAGATTATGATGACACTATAGTTTAATCCCAGGCTGAGGGGAGCATACAATGACTTTATATGCCTAAGTGAAGAATATTAAATCAAAAGATTATAAAAACGTTGTGCCTGGGGTTCATCTTAAAGTGGTATAAAAACCACCAATTTAACTGTTTCCCAAAACAGATACATTTAAGGCACGCCTCTGGTGATAATTATCACAATTGCTGGTATGCTTATGCTAGATTTCAACCAAACAGTATAGCCATCAAATAACTGGTGTCATAACCGATCATATGTGCTGCACCATGGTAACTGAAGATCGAACAGTGACTACGATGGCAGCTTCCTTGGCTGTAAAGGATAGGAGGGTTTAATTTAAATTTAAGCTGAGGAAACAATCAGCTGGACAAATTATCACGACTATTATTAACCACTACCCGCCCGGCCTATAGCAGAATTACGTCCGGGAAGTGGTCCAGTTATCCTGAATGGGCATCATATTACATCCAGCAGGATAACAAGCCAGCAAGCGCCCGCAGGGGCGCACAGCACGGTGATCGGTCATGTGGTGTGTCAGTCTGACACACTGCATCTACGATCTAGGTAAAGATTTAAAAAAGCTTTATCACATGATCAGCTGTGTCCAATCACAGGCTGCGCTGACAGACGCAAGTAGAGGAGAGACAATCAGCTGCTCTCTTGACAGGAGGGGTCTGCACTGATTGATAATCAGTGCAGCCCCTGAGGATGCCCACTCAGGACCACCAGGGATGCCCACCCATGGCCACCAGAGATTCCCACCCATGACCAGCAGGTAAGCCCACTAGAGCCCACCAGTGATGCCTGCCAGTGACTCTGATCATTGCTGCTTAACAGTACCATCTATCAGTGCTGCCCATCAGTGCCCATCAGTGCGGCCTATACGTGCCCTCCAATGCCACCCATCAATGTCACCTAAGAGTACCCATCAGATACATTCTTTAAACAGTTTATCCCACCTGGCCTGCACACCCCATAAAATTGATAGCCCCCACTAAAGACCAAAATGCAGATACCTACATTAGGCTGGATGGTGCTTCCATCCTCCCCTGAGCCAGCAAGGGCTACAGTACTGCAAGTACGCAGCTTTTTCTCCATAGACCCTAATGGAGAGTTTTTTTTCCTATAGGTTGGCAAAGAGATAAAGTCTTGATTTGGGCCTATGCATCATTTCTCAGAGATAGAGCCACTGTCCATTTCAATAATATGCCCTGTAGTGGCCAGCAGAAGGAGCCACAAAACACAGCAGGGGATGTGGTATTTGATAAACCCAAAAGTGTTGGATACCAGTGGAAGCTGTAGGTATGGAAGAGGGTAAAGATCTTTTCTTTTCTTTTTTTTTTGTTGCTTTAAGCGCAAATTTTTTTTAGTCTACTAATAGGGTGGCTTTAAAAAAACATTTTAATTATTGTTCATATTTGCATTGCCCTTTGAAGAGCAATCCATGGCGGAATAGTATTTCAGAGGGCATTTGACAGGAGGCCTGTTTTAACCCTATAACTCGAGCTCCATCGCACATGGTTGGGGGGGTTGCAACAGAGACTTCACTTAAAAGGGTCACATTTGGTGGTGGTACTGCCTGCCAAACATGACATTAGGTATAATTCTTGCCACGTTGTGAAGCATTGTGCCCCTGCCATTTGTACCACCCCCGATGGCCGATATGTTTGGTAAAAGGTAGGTTGATCATAGGGGTGGTAAAACCGCAGCTCTACTGCTGCAAATGTAAACTAGTGTTAATTGTTCCTTCTTAAACAACTGTCTATCAACTTGTTTCATCCAAGGGTGCCTGACAAGTAGAAGTTTGAGAACCTCTGCTGTGGGCAACATATGAATAGTTTTAATCATCTTGATGATCTATTATTATTAGGCAAGTTTCAATGTTTACATAAAGGTCACACCACTAATTGTATTTTTGTATGATTTTACAGCATCAGCAGAAACTTGATCAAAACTAAAAGCAAACCAATCATTTATGCATAGTGATGATCATATTTGACATACATAGAATATTGTCTTTGAGATAACTTATTCCTTACAGTAATTTTGTAGTCTGGCTCTAGTAACTATTGTCTATTGCCGGTCTTTATTGATTTAAATTGACCGCAGGTTATCATTCTGTTAGGCTTTATCTGCATTGGGTCATTATGAGTAGAGGAAATGTATGCTGCTCTAGTGCTTTTGCTCTTTCCAGGAATTTCTT